>NW_022111312.1:7015123-7054461 GCF_000313985.2 Echinops telfairi
GACAATAGGGCAATGCGCATTGGGCCCTTGGGAAGTATGGGTGCTGCTGCCTCAGACAATAGGGCAATGCGCATTGGGCCCTTGGGAAGTATGGGAGATGCTGCCTCAGACAATAGGGCAGTGCGCATTGCATGTTCAGTCTCTGTTAGGCTCCTCCTTCCCCTCCCCACCAGCTTTGGAGCACAGACTGGAAGAGAGGGTGGGTGGTCCAGGGGCAGTGGGCTGGATGGGAGCTGCTGGGGTGAGGCCAGGGCAGCAGGCTGTGCAGACCCGACAGCGTTGGGGGCTAGATGAGCGCCATCTCCTTGAGCAGTGGTGTGCAGACCAGTCCCGCTTTGGTGCAGAACTCCTGCAGTTGGTAACGGAGATGCCAAGTCATTTTGGGATGAAGGCTGGTGCCACGACTTCCATTTTTTTGTCGTTACAAAACTTAGAAAACTTGCATCGATTTTAAAAAATAACTACTGTATATACTCGCATATAAGCCAACCCGAATATCAGCCGAGGCACCTAATTTCACCACAAAGACGGCATTAAAAACATGCTGAAAAAATTTGGCTTATAGTCGAGTATAAACAGCATATTTATAGTGTTTTCAAATTAAAAGTCACCAGTAGTCACTCCTGCCCCTTGGACTTTCAAATGAAGCTCAGATTTTATTGGGGGCTGAATGTTTATTCTGACGGCTTCCCTATTCCACACCTAAGGGAGAGGGTGAGCTTGGAGTGGCTGTGGCTGAAACTGGTGCTGCCCCAGCAGCCCCAACTTGAGTGAGGATTCAAAGTTGGTTGCAATGAGTGAAGAGCCAGGAGGAGGAGAGGAGCGGCCTATTGGATATGTCTGCCTTGGCTCTGGAAGTGAAACCCCTGCAGGAGTATGAGAGCTTTCTTTAGCTGCGGCGTGTGCAGGGGAAGGTGGTCAATAAAGTTAGGATGTCAGAATAATTGTACTTCAGACATTTTCCTCTTCCCCAATGCTCATGGCAGATTAAGCCAGACTAACAAGATGCTACAAATGAGAGAACATTTGCTCTTCGTGTTTCCGTATACGACTCACTCATTTCCTCAGTATGTACTTCAGTCTTCAGAAAGACACGGTGTTAGAGTGGGGTTATCAGAATTAACATCAACTCCTGAGGTGCAGGTGAGTCCTCACCAAGTCCGTTTCTCTTTCCCTCCATCTGTGGTTTACAGGGTCAACCTGGTCTTGTAGGTGGGCAAAGGCAGACTCCAGTGTAGGCCACATTTGGGCGGTCACAATCCCAGTGAGTGGGCTCCGGAGGAGGATGGGCGAGGCCCAGGCTGTCTCCAGTGAGGCCCCAGCCTGGTGGACAGTATTACGCACCAAAGGCCACTCCCCTGGCCCGCGAGGACAGGGCCATTTGTAATGGGAGGTGGGGCTACCCTGGAGGACCCAAATGCAGCGGCATGCGCGGTACCTATAGACCTCTCCTAGGTTCGCACCAGGCTCCCCTGGGTGCCCTCTCGAGAGTCTGAGGCTTCCTTGCGTCATGCACACTAACTTTCACAAGATGCTGGCTGTGCTGCAAAACATTTCCTCCTTGAGTTTGGCCTTATGGGGCAGGAAGGCCCCCAGGACCCCTTCCTCTGCCTGCCCCGCCCTGTCCCACTCCTTCGGGTCATGTTGGTGCTCTTGCACCACCTGCTGGTACCTGTCTTCCAGGTGCATTTCCGGTTTGGGCAGCCTGGTGGCTGCTGGTCTTGCACTGTGGATAATAAGGTCTTCAGCTGGCCGTCAAGACTCTGTCTGGGTGGGGATGGGGGTGTCATGCACCCATCTCACTTCTGAGCTCTCCAGTCCCAGGCCTTCTAAACAAGTTCCTTGTTCCAGCCCGGCTGGGGCGGTGCTGACTCCTCCTGTCCGTCTGTCTGTGTCTTACCAAGTCCCCTGCTCGGAGCGCAGAGAGCACACAGGCTCTTAAGTCCTGCATGCTGATATCGCTCCTCCCAGCACCACGGCACCACCGGTGTGACAGTTCTTGTTTCCTACACCGCTTGGCAGCCATCAGGAGGCAAGAAGGGAGGGGAGTGGACCTGAGAAGTAAAGCTTCTGGGCCTGCCCGTGGAGATGCAGGCTCAAAGAGTGGCGTGGGGCCCCGGAGGGTGCATGTCTTGGGTTCTTGAGCCCACTCTCTGAGAACTAGGGAGTAGACAGACACGTAAGGAGCCTGGGCTTTGAGCCCACCTACCTTGCTCCAAAACTCGGTAACTGTGTGAGTGGTTTGACCTGTTCCCAAGGTCTTGGTTTCCTTGCATGTAAACTAAGTAAAACCAAGCTAGCCACCCTATTGAATTGTGGGGAGCAAATGGAACATCCCATCTTGGCACTGTTTTGCACATGAGGCAACCCTATGGTGATTAGGAGACCCACAGCCATGGAGTGGGCGCTGGCTTGGGCTTACACCATGTGTTAGAGTAGAGCTGCCCCATCACAGTTCCTAGGTTCCAGTTTTAGGAAAGCAGGTTTCCAGGTGCCACTGGGTGGGTTTAACTGCCCATCTTTAGGTTAGTAGTCTAGGACAGACGGTTTGTGCCAGCCAGAGAGAGCCCAAAGTTGCTCATCATTTTAAAAAATCATTTTATTAGGGGCTCTGACAGCTCTTATCACAATCCATACATCCATTGCATCAAGCACATTTGTACATTTGCTGCCATCATCATTTTCAAAACCTTTTCTTTCTACTTGAGCATTTGGTATCAGCTCTTCTTCTTTTTGAGGGCACTCGGGAACAGGCATTGTGACACAATAGCAGACATTATTAGCCCGGGGCTACAAATAGCTGGGTCCTGCCTGCTGCTTCCTCGTGGATTTTGTTAGCTCTGCATGTTGGGACTGGGACAGCTGTGTCGGCAGCTGTGTCCTGACCAGTGTGGCTGCAGGTAGGGCTGTGTACTATGGTGTGATGAAATGTGGTTCTTCTGAGACAGCTGTGCACTTTATTGTGCTGTTACCCCAGGCTTTGCCTGTACAGCGATGTATCCCCAGTAACGTTACCCGTGGTCTAGCTGGGGACTGGGCAGTGTGAATAGACGTGCTGTGCTCCAGTCCTGAGGGTGCTGTGCAGTGCAGGACTATTTGCCCAAAGCAAAGGGCCGGATCCTTCTCTGCAGGTGCCCAGTCTCCTCCTGTGCCTCTTTTTCCAGAGACTTGATGTTAGCAACACTGCCTGTCTACTGCTTTCTACGCCTCTGTCAAGTCTAACTTGAGGCCCAAGTCTAAGCTGCAGGCTTATCAGAAGAAAGTTTATAATGAAACTAGGGTGGTTCTCTAAACTTCCCTCACAAAGCTAGTGAATTAAGGCTCACAGAGAGAGTCACGTATGAACATCTTTTCATCTAAAAAAAACCTACATAAGTTGCCCATAGTTTGAAACAATCTGTGTGTCGTTTGGAGCCTGAGTTGTCCTCCTTGTGAAATAAGCTTTTTGATAGCCTTCTTCCTCAGGCTCCCTGGGGAACTCAAATGATTAAGCTTTCAGCTTCCAGTCAACAGGTTGGTGGTTCCGTCCCAACCCAGAGGCGCCTGGGAATAAAGGCCTGGCGATCTGCTTCCAGAAGGGGATCTGCTGCTTGGAAACTGGGGCCGTTCTACTCAGACAGAGGCGGGGTTGCTCGCTGTAGCTGCATGTTAGAATTGACTCCACCACAACCGATGAACAGTGGTCACATGTCGCTAATATTTGGGAGGTGCTGATCCAGGGCTTGTGTTCTGTGCTATGGCAGAGCGGCCCGTTACACCTCTGCATGATTGCAGTCCCTTCATTGGCTTGGACCTTCCTCTTGGTGTGTATGTGACCAGCGACCAGCACTGTGTGGCTCTGTGTCTTGTCCTTGTTGAAGCAGCAGATCCCCGAGGCAGAGCCGAGAGCTGTGGCCTGCTCACTCCGTACAGGGGGCCCAGCTGCCTCTCCCGTTCCTTTGTTGTTTGGGGTGGTTTTGCTTGATTTGGGGGCCTGTGTTCTCTTGATCTCTGGGTCCTTTCAGGCTTGGGTCACAATAGGTGTTGGTTTGGCTTTGCGCTGGCCCTTTGTAAACATCTGCCGACATCACAAAGCCCAACGGTTGGCAGGGTCTGCAGTGATTGGCAACGCCTCCCCGAGAAGAGTCCAGTGCTGGAACAGCGGGGGTTGCAGGTGCACTGGCACGTGGTGGCGGGCAGCGGGCACAGTCCTTGCCCACCCAGTGCCTGGCAATGCTCAGCAGCACTGTCCCGTCCCTGAAATATGTTGGCCTCGTGGACTTGTCACTCCAATTAAAACTTAAACATGAAAGCAGCCCGGGGTTCTCCCTTTGTGCTAAATCTGAGTGGGGGTTGTGCCAGATGCATGTCATGGAAATGGTTAGGGGGGTGCCAGCCTGCAGGGCCCTCCAATTGTGCCCAGGTCCTTTCTCCATACTCCCCGTCTTCCTGCTCACTCCTGCTAAGTGCACCTGAGTGGCAAGTTGCTGTTTGCCAACAGCAAGTCACCTCTGGGAGGGCGGTGAAAGTCATTTTCCACATGTTCACAGAGACGGCCGCCTTACCCAGCCGTGTGCTATGACTTATCTCTGGCAGGGACTCACAAAATAGTCTCTCTGGCTGATTGTCAAAAATTACATCATATCGGAGTAAACTGCTTTTAAATCAGACATCCATTATTCATGTATATTAACTGCTTTTTTTTAATTGGCTGTTTTGTGTATGATTTACTCTTCTCACTGGCTCTCCCTCCCTCTCCAGTTGTCTGTCTTTCTCATCATTGTTTTGTTTTGTTTTTCAAAATCTTAGCTCATCTGTGAATTGATAGAGGCTGCCCGCCTGGCTTTGTGAAGACAGATCTGCAGAGGCTACGTGTCTGTAGTTGGACTGCAGTTTTTGTAGGTCATGTGGATGGCAGGTCACAATGGCTCGGGTTGTATACATGAGCAGATGCCACCCCGAAGATTTAGACGCCGTCTCCTTTCATGCCTCTTATTAAAAACATAAACCAGAAAAGCTGAGCATTACCATCTTGTACTTCAGGGTCTGTGCTGAATCAAACTGTACCTGGCGGTGGTAAAAATCACAAAGTACTTGGTACTGTAGAAAGCAAATCGTATGTTTGTTTGTGTGCATGAAATGTACCATTACTGTAAGACCCATGTACTACTATGCCCCGGTAGGCAGTGCAGTCCACCCGCAGGCAGAGGTGGGTAGCAGTGATTCACTGAAGGCACTGAGCCCCTCCTCTGTGGCAAACATTGTATAGGCATCCAGCGAAGCACCCTTCCCTCCAGGGGTCTCATGTCTCCACGTGGGGGGATTTCACCCAGATGGTCTCGCTCTCCCAGTCGGCCTGATGCTGCTTTGTTGTTGTGGTTGGCACTTGTGTACTGTCACGTACGTTCACGAGTGCATTGCTCGGCCTTTCAGCAGCCGAGACCGCCTCTCTGGAGTGGTTTTCCTCATCCCCCAGGCCCATGTTGCACAAGCTCCTTTGGTTGGAGTTCTGTTGGCCAAAGTGCTCTCAGGGGGGCTTATCTGAAAACACCTTCATTTCATCCTCAGTCTTTGAAACGCAACTTCGCTTCTAGGCTGACAGTTATTTTCCCTCAGGCTTTTGAAGAATTTTCCTTTTTTAAAAAAGAATGAACTTTTTTATTCTACACTAGTTTAAGATTCACAGGCCTTTGAAGATATTAATGATTTTGACTTCCATTGATGTTACTGAGAAGTTGGCTATCAGTCTGTCTTCCTTAGAACTCACTTTCTCTTTCTGCCCCTTGGTCTTCTCTGTGATCTCTGGCGTTTAATTAAAAAGCTCTGATGCCACCATGGGCTAAGCGTTAGGCCAGTGACCACAAAGTCCAAGGTTCAAACCCACCAGCCGATCTGCAGGAGAGCGAGGAGGTGGTTTGCTCCCTACAGGCGGCAGTCTTGGAAATCCCAAGGAGCCGTCGCAATCAGCTCGATTGTGGGCTTGGTTTTGTCTTTGATTTCCTGAGATTTCACTATCTTACGTCTAGGTGTGGGTTCATTTTTACATATCCTGCTTGAGATTTCTGAGGCTTCTTTCGATTGTAGAAAGATCTCACCCAGCATCCTCTGGAAAGGGCCCTTTTCCTCCGTCTCGCTTCCCTGTGTTAGAACAACATCCAAGGATGGTTCAGAAACCTGGCGGAAAAATGGGCTTTTGGATCATGGAATTTTCCCACACGCGTTTTGAAGCTCACCTTCATTCCTGTTGTAGCTATATTCTGGTTCACACATGCTGCCTTTGGGTTGTCTCATTCCTATGTGTCTCCTCACTTGCCTTTTTTCTGGACATGTTAGGGAGCTTCAAACAATTCATGGAAAATGCTGTTCTCATTTAGTTTCCTGTTCCTCAAACTTTTTGACGCTCCCTTGTATTTGTTTTGATACTCCCCCCTGCACATTCAACAGTTTGGCTCCTCTTGCCCCACACACCGCTCTTGTTTCTGGGAACCTTGTCAGCATGCTTATGAGGCCTGCTCCGCCTGATTGTATCCATAAGTTTGCGTCTTTCCCCCCAAAGTTCAGAATCGCTCCTTTTTAAATTACACACTCACATTTGGTTGGTCTTAATTTGTAGAACTCCAAAGAGACCTGCAAAGAGTCTGTCAGGTACCTTGAGGGACAGTGAAAACATCGTAAATGAAGGTGGTGTCAGTTCCAACCCTGCACTGTGAGGGTGGAACTGGGACGGCAGGTTCTAGGGCAAGCATCTCTGACCTCAAGCCCAACCGGGGCAGAGGCAAACACATTTCCCAGTAGGTTCTCTCTTTGCCAATGTTGTTTTTGCTTTCTTCATTTCCTTGCGTTTAGTTGAATCAGTGTATCCCTTCATGGACCCCAGCTTCAAGCGGAGATCTCAGTTCTGAGGCTCCCCTCTGTGTTGTTCCCAAGCTGCCCCGTTGCCCCAGGCTCCAGGGTGCTGGCACATGCCCCAGGCAGCCCCGGGCTTGCGTGTGTTCTGCACCTTTCAAGCATTGGTTGGTGCTCTCTTCGCTTCTGGATCCTGTGTGTTTGCTGGCTGCACTGAGCTAACCATGCGAGTTGAACAATATGTGCTACACGGATGCTGCTGGCTGACGGAATGAATCGGCCCCAGCATCCTCAGCGTTTGTAACGGGAGGGCTTTCAGACAGTCTAGTCTGCTTGTTGTCAGAAGCGGAGCCTGAGGACTCGGTACAGTTGGGTGTTAGAGCATCCAGACTGTGCACATTCCCAAGAGAGAGAGCTGTGAGACCATCTTCTATTTTGAATAGAGTGACGTATTCCCTTTGTGCAAGTCGGCAGCAAGAGGAGACATCTAGGATTATGGGGAATGTGTTCAACCAAAAAAAAAAAAAAATTCAAGTGATCGACCGTGTGTTTTCAGACTCTGTACCAGCTCTGAGAGTGTGCCTGGCATGGCACCTCAGCCACATTGCACAGCCACCTATCAACGCAAGCACTTAGCCAGATGCCGGGAAGGTGTAACTCGCACCGTCCCTGCCACTTGCCCTTATTCACGCTGATTGAATGATCAGATGTCCGCCCCAAGGAGCGTGTAGTCTCATGAGTCAAGGACAGTTACTTTCCAACCCCTGGCATGGTATGGATTAACAGTGCCCCTCCCAGGTGCTCGCCTGACCTGCTAAATTCAGGCTCCTGAGATGATAGCTCTGCCCTCGTGGAGGCCGACGCTGTGCAGTGCAGGGCGAGGGAGCACTGGGTGAAGTATGTCGGTAGTAAACCTGTGATGACAAGAAGCGGAGAGCACAAAGTGACCTTGACTGGGCGGGAGCAGGAGCCACCATGGGGGTGCTGGCGCCGTCTCTCCACGTTGGCCTTGAGGACTTCTCCTTTCTCAGAAGAGCACACTGTGCAGGGGGCGGGAGGGGCACCTTCAAAAAGTTCATAGAAATAGAACGAAAAGACCCTGTGAGTGTCCCACAAAATTTGTGAAGCCCCTCCTTTGTGGTAGCCATGGAAGGGAATTATTACTAGGAATCTGAAAAGAAATGTGGTAGACTTTGCCATGTCCAGGAATCGCCACCCACTCTTTCCCAAGCCTGTTGTCGGTGCCTCGGCGCCGATCTGGGAAAGCTTCGCCTGTGGTTTCGTCACTCCCCCCTTAAAACTGGCAGCAGCAAGTCATCATTGATCCACGTGCCTCTCTATTTCTTTGAGTGTTGAACAGCAAATGCTGTCTTTCTTCCTTTGGGTGTCTACCCATTTCAAACCCAGAAGACAAGTCTGGTGGTCTTTGTTGTTGTTGGCTTTTTTCTTTCAATTCTCCAATTTAATTTGCCCTCTAAACGTTCACTCAAACCACAATAAAAGGTTTTCCTTTCAAGAATGTCTGCGTGCTTTGTTTCATGACGTTAGTGGCAGCTCCACTCCATGTCACTGTCCTCCTACCACCTCCTCCCCCGGCCTGTTTCCATTCACCCTTCTTTCCTGTCCCTCCTGCCTCCGGGGCTGTGTTTGGGACAAGCGCTGCTCCTGTGGTCCGCGTGGCTCACTCACTGCACAGGTGTTAGAGTTACCTTGACGGGCCAGCCTGTTGTTTCCTGGGTATCTGAGGATCTCGTCTCAGAGGTTCCACCAGTCTCTGTCGGACCAGTAAGTCTGGTTTCTGTACTGATTTTGAACTTTGCGCCTCAGTCCGGCCCCCCCACCCCCCCTCAGAATCTTCTCTGGTGATCCCAAGCAGAGTGGCCAGTCGTGGTGTGGCCGTCAGTTCTCCTGGTCTCGGGCTAGTGGAGGCTGATGCTCACGCTGTCTGCTAATCCACAACGCCTGTTAAAATGCTCTAGTTTTGCAAGGGCGCTCTCTGACCACCCCCATGACCCTTTGGAGGAGGAGAGCCAGTAGCTCAGGTGGTGGTAGTTGGCATCATGCCAGTTAGATGAGTACCAGGCGGTACAATGAAGCAGGAAAAGCGTATACGGAGTTTGTGCCCTCCGTCTGTCCGGTGTCTGATCCCCTTCATGTGGGCCTGCAAGGCTCGATCCTCTCTTCCTGTGCTTGCTGTATACTACAGGCAGATGCTGACTTGGGTGGGTATGTCCAGCCCTGGTTTAGGATCAGTTTAAAGTGCTCAGTCTAGTTCAGAACCGGTGGAGGAGGAAAGTGGGCCTGCCCCGAGTTCGCCCCGTTAGAGGACAGCAGCCATTGCTCAGGGTTTGGTCGAGTGAAACCCAGGTTTGCTTGGGCACGCTAAATGGCCCGGTCACCCAGAAGTCACAAGCCCTACCTGCCCGCACCAGGGACGTTGCTAATGCTTCCCTGCTGTCGGGCCTGTGACTCCCACCTCCTCCTTGACCCTGTGCAGCTGCCTTAGTGCTCACGACACCCGCTACCAGAACATAGCTGTACGCTTGGGTGGTGGGTCTCCGCAGAGAGCACATCTCGGGGATGGAGGAGCAGGGCACCTGGCAGCCGTGCACCAGCTGGTGAAGAGGGGGGTGGTTTCCACTGGCAACAGGCTGAAGCTGCCCAACATCATGGTTGTCCCTGTCCATTCCTGGGCCGTGGACTTAGATGACTGATAAATATTTGTTGACTGGATTACAGCAGTATTTCTTTTCTATAAAAAAAGATAAACCACCAGGTAGATGTCCATGTGGAATTATGTATTCACAGAGAAATAGTGTGCAGTCATTAAAAAGAACACGATCTTAAAGGGGAGGAAGGGAAAGGCGTTAGGAACAAGCTCAATCGATAGGTCCTGACAAGAAACCAACTCTCAAGACATGTGGCTTTGTGGGAAAATGTATTTCAGAACGTTAATCCCACGCAGAGATCAGAAAATGTGTGTGTGCACGCACACACACACACACAAGCGTGTGCTGGAAAGTTATACGAGGGCCTCCCTTCCCACCCTTAACTGGCTATCTCTGGGAGCAGGCTGCCACTCTGTTACAATGGACGGTGGTACAAGCTTGTACCCTATTTGAAATTAGAAGAAGAGACTTTAGAAATCAAAGCTTTCAGCAAAGTCTGAATAAGTCTACAAAGTTGCGAGTTAAACATGGAAGACTGGGATTTTTGAAAATAAGGTCTCTAAGTGGGGGGAGACGGGGGTGCGGATCATGGAACTTTCTCCCGAAGCTCTTTTTAAACAGACTGCTCGTTTGGTCCGATGTGCCCAGGGGAAGAGAAGCCCCAGCGCCGTGTGACTACGCTGTGCTCCATGCAGGCACCTTTGCACAGTCCTGCCAGATGAACCGTGTGTGGTTGCTGTAGAGAATTCTTCAAGAAACATCTAACCCCGCTAAAAATTTTGCTCTGTAATCACTACTTAACCTCCTCTGTAACGTATACTTAGTACTTAAAGACAAACATCCCAACAACAGCTATTGATTTGGCGGTCACATTAGTGCCGAGCATTGTCTCCAGGACTTTGGCCACGGGTAGTTTTTTCCTTCTCTCCAGCCTCGCCGTGCACCTCTGAGAGCGAGTCAAGTGGCCACGGACCGAGACTCACCCAACTAGAGCAATAAAGAGAAAAATTAGTCTAATGCATGGTCTTAACAAGAGGGAGAGCGCGCACATGAATAATTAATCTCACTAGTCTGTGGCAATCAGATAAAATGAAGTCCCATTTGCTCAACCTTATTAAAAGAGAGAGAGTGCGGGAGGGAGGTGGGAGCGATGGTAAAGGTCGTTCGGGGACTTGTAGCATGGAAAGACCCGCCTCTGAGACGGGTAATGTATTTTCTACTCTCTGTGGTCTTTAACTAACCGTCATGGTAAAGGTACTCTGTGGATAGTTCTGATTCGTTGAATTATTAAACATTCTAGAAGATACTTGACTCCCGACTCCGAACTCCGATGTCTTTATGATGAATTTGTAGAAAGCTAGTTTTTGGCAGGGGATCGGGGCTCAATAGATCACTCAGAAACGGGCCCTCCCCCTATCAAAAAAGAACTTGTCGAAAATCCGAATCAGTATCAGATTTCAGTTCTTGTACCTACCGGCGGCATTTTGCTGATTACATAAGCCTCCTTTCCTGCAACAGGCACTGAAGTATATTATAAACGAGAAAACATGGCGCCCAGCAACCCTCTGTGCCGATCGGGAAGAGGGACAGAGCAGTCTGCTCCTCACACTCCCTGTCTCTCCAGGAGAGCGGGCTTTATGTGAGCACGTTATTAACTGTAGTGAGGACGGTTGATGATTCCCTTATTCTCAGTTGGAAGAAGAATCTTATTTTGGATGTTTTAGAATTATTGAAATTTTCAAGGGCAGAACCGTTGGTTTTCAGCTGCATTAGAGCTGGTCCTCCAGGGTCTTGATGGGGTAAGGCAAGGCATTTGAAAGCCTGAAACGCAGCCCTCTTTCCCTTCGGAAGCTCCTGGCTTCCAAGAATGACTAACTCACACTGGAAGCTGCTTTTGCTGCTAGCCGTGGCCAGAGCTTCACCTGTGGGCAGCGTGTGCTGACACTGTGATGGGTCTCCACCCTGACAGCTGACTCAACTGTAGGGTTACGAAGACAGAGAAGGTCATTTTCTCCTGAAAGCACTTGATGCTAGGGAAACGCTTCAGTTTGGTGACATCGGCACTCTTTTTTTTTTAATAATCATTTTATTAGGGGCTCATACAACTCATCACAATCTGTACATACATCATATGTGCCCAGCACTTTAGTACATATGTTGACTTCATCATTCTTACAACACCCACTTTCCACTTGTTCTTGATTATTTTTAACTAATCTTTTTGGGGGTGAGAGTGTCAATTACTTAGTAAGGTCCTTACTTCCAGCCATAATCCTAAGCATTTAGTGTTTGTTGAAGTATGAAGATTGGTAATCAAAAGCAGAACAGAACCTTACATTGTCTCCATATGGATTGGGCTTGTGTGTGTGTTAAATTCTTGCTGGAAAGCACTACAAACGTGCTCCAATGCAGGGAAGCTCTGCCCAGAGAGAGAAGCCCCCTTTCTTATTCACCTTCATGTGTACATGGGGGACAGCACTTTGTAAAATTAGCCAGTGGACAAAACGACAGGAAGAGCTTCAGTTTGGGTGTGTGGGTGTCGTCTGCTGGCTTCCTCTTCCCGTGGTGTAAATACAGCGAGGAGACAGAAGGAGGACCCCAGGTGGCTCCCCCGCAAGTTTCCTGGTAGCTTTCCCATCCGATCCCAGTCAGAAGCTGTCAGCAGCCCTTATTCCAGACCTCTTTTGCTATGCAAATAACGGAAACATCAGCCAGCCACAGCCAGGATACCAACTGTCCCATTGTACATGTTTCTTTCCGGTCTTCTCTGAGAGTGTTGGCACCATGGCCTGAGGAACTCTTTGGCTGCTTATGGAACCCCCACACCCAGGTTGGCCACCCCTCACCTGGAAAGGCCTGGGGCATTGAGGAGCAGAACACCTTTGCTAAGAGCCGAGTGGCAGGTGGCATTCCCATCCCTGAAAGCGTAAGGTGCAGGCGTGGTATCGGTACTGACATAATAGCCCCTATGTTGCTTCCTCCCGCAGATCCTGGTGTGCAGTCTCGAAGCGGAACGCTGCATCTCGAAGCTGGGGAATGCGCTTGGTGACTTCACATGTGTCAACCTCCGAGACAGTCCTCCCAGCCTCATGGTCAGCGGCAACATGGACAGGAGGTAGGCCTGAGCCAGCAGCAGCATTTTGTCGCAGCGCCCAGCTTCTGCAGAGGCTTTGCTGCTGCACTCCAGAGCTCGAGCCACCTCGAGCTCCGCCCGAGTCCGTCAACACTGCCTCTGTGAACTCGAAGAACAAAGTCTGGCATGAGGTAACGCTTGCATATCGCTGGGCCTCTGCCTCATTTCTGAAGCACCCTGGGAAGGTTTCCTTTTAAGCCATTTGGTGGACGCAGTTGGTGGAAGGTCCAGTGAGACCACTTGGAATATTTTTTGTCCCCCTGCTGCAAAATTTGTTTGGCATTTAAAAGCTCACTTTCTAATATTAAAAACAATAACCTAAGGGATGAATCATGTTCAACAAAATAGGGTTGCCTGCCAAATGATGTCAAGAGTGTATTTCAGAACACTGTGGTGTCCCTCTGGTGATGGGGGAAAAAAAGAGACTGCATGTGAACAGACTCCAGTTTCTATTTAGCTGATTAGCAGTCTCCTCTTTAACGCATTGGCTTAGGGAGTCGGCTTTTCCCGGTACAGGGTCCAGTGCCAGCCACGGACGCTCCAGGAACCATCAGCACGAAAGGATTAAAGTGTTTGAAAAGGACCCTCAGAGTCCAGATTTTGGGTTCCCTCCCTCCCTTCCTGCCCCCTTGCCTCTGTCTTTTCTTTTCCTTTCTTTCTTTCTTTTTTGGCTGGTTATCGGCCATGTCTGATCCAATGCCCCAAAGAGAGGTAGCATGGCTAGAGGCCAGGCTCTGTGGCACCCCCTCCCCTGTGCCTGGCCCTGCACTGCAGGTGGTGGTCTGCTCAGTGGTGGGCATCAGATTGTGAGGCGGGCACTCCTCTGTGCCAAATCCCAGACCTCTGTCCCGCCAATGTGGCAGCTTGCAAAAATAATTATTTTGTCAAATAATATTTTCAACTCCCGACCTCCACCCCTCTAGCTACTCTCCCCACTTTGAACAAAAAGATAACCACTGCATTTTTTTCTCTCGCCCTCCTGAGGAGCAACTATCTTGACGCTTGAGAGTGGAGCTCCTTGGGGGGCATGTGCAGGCAGTTTTTGTCTTAAACAACCAACCGTAACGACAAACCCACCAACAGCAGCAAACCACTAGGCTTGATAAGCGCCCCCCACATACTGCACGGCGAAGGGAAGACACCAGTCTGTGCACCTAGTTTGATGCCTACATCGTTGTTTCCCAGATTGAGCTGCACAGAGGGTCTACGCCTGTCTGCAGGATCCTCCCCAGGGAGCTGGCGGCTGCTCTTTCTCCTGGAGGGTGCTGCAGAGGGCTCTTGGGGACATCCACAGGGACAGGCTGAGGAATGTGGAGTCTGCTTCCGAGCCTGCTTGCAGCAGGAGCACGCGAGGCTCACAGGAGGGCTCCATCACTTACCCCACTTAGCCCTCCAAGCACAGCGTCCAAGTAGAACAAGAGGCCCACGACCAGCCACACATCGATCGCCTCCCCAGCGAGGAGACTGCCTGCTGTGTGGTCGGAGCAGGGCTGCCTAGTTCTGTTGCTATTGCCAGAGAGGATCTAAAGGCGCCTACTATCAAAGGGCTCTCTGATCATTTAAAAAAAAAACTCTCGGTGTGTTCTGGAGGCCTGTTTGCGTAGTGAATTGGTCGCCGTACTGTGGGGTGACGTACAGGCTTTCCAGTGTGTCAAGGTGCTCCCGTTGCCTTCTGGTGGTTCCATCCGTGTCCTGTCGGCGCTGACACTTTGGTCTCCTGTAGCAGATGTCTCATTGGTACAGCCCTGTACGTGTGGATACTGCCCTTCATTTTGTGTGCTGCTCAAAAGGTGACCTTGGAGGAGAGTTTGGGTTCCAGGTGTCAAGAGTCTCTCCGAGGGTCTCTGGGGCTGTCCTGGGCCAGTACGTCTGGACTTTTCTAAGGATGTGAGCTCTGGCCCATATTTGTTGGCCTCCCTGTTCGGGTCCATCTGTTGGGGTTGGGAGCTGTAGCAGGAACGTTCTATCCCTTCTCTCAGGGAGATACGGCCATAGCTTGTGTAGGCTGTTCCCTCTGGACTCAGGTTCTCCCCGAGGCTGGCTTCTCTTCTCTGGTCCTTTGAAGTCCAAATATGTCCATGGTAAGCCTTTTTTTTTTAAAAGGAAATATGATGTTTGTTTTGTTTTTTTCAAATCCTCAGTTTCTATGGGTGAGACGAATAGATGAATGATACAGAGTTGGGAGGTGGTCAGGCTGTGGCATGAATCAGGGCCTGCCCTGCGGCTGCTTGCTAGCTATCACACAGACTACTGGGGCCAGACTCATATGAGGCTGCTCTTGATGAATCAAAATATCAGTGTCAGTAACTTGCATTGAAAACACAGGTGTTAATCTATTGGGGTTTTTTGTTTTGGAAAAAGGAAGAAATGGCATTGAAACATTTAATGTGGTAGAGGGAAGCTTTTTTTCTCTCCAAAAGCTTAATAGCAATGCGTAAGCTTGCTTGAAGACGCGTGCCCAGGCTTGTGTGTTTCATTTCAGAAACGGGAGTAAAGGCTGGAATATGATGGTGAAAACTCTGGGAAAGAAGTATGTCCTTGACTGGTCTGTAATGGCTGATATGGGGGAAAAGAGAAAGAAAAAGCCACAAAACCTTGGAGATTTCCGTTTTTATTTAAAAAAGCTTAATTCCCACTATAGTCTCTTAGTACTTTATAAATAACTTGAGAATGAAATGGACCCTAAAGATACATAAGACTGTCCCAGATGGAGACTGAGTAAAGTCTTCATTAAAGCAAGGAGATCAGCTGGATTTGTAGCTTGCAAACATGGGTGGAATTTTGCAAGCCGTTTCACTTTTTAGGGAGGAGAAATTGTGAGATTATGGTTTTTCTTCTCCTGAGAGGAAAGGATTGTAGAATGGCAGGGAGAAAACGGGCGTGGTTTTTGCACAAGACTTGTATTAGGATGGAGACCAGGGAAAGAACTGGGTCAATGTTACAGGGGTGATGGGCATTAACATTAGGCCTTAGGACTGGGTGTTTGAGCCTGTTCTACGTAACCACGGCAGGGCCTGGTACTTAGAATAAAATGCATACGGTATTAAATACATGCTAAGATGCACTTTTTTTTCTTTAAACAGTTTCACGTTGTAGCTTTGGAGTCTTTTAATCAGCGCCTCAAAAATAACTGGGAAGTGTAGACCTCTTTGGTTCCATCATATCTGAGATTTTTTTCAGCCATTATTTCTTCAAATATTTTTCTGCATGAATCCTTTCTCCTCTGGGACTGCACCCCAGTCATTTACATGCCAGTCATGATCTTGCCCAAACAGATTTTTCTTTCTGTTCTTCAGATTGGATACATAATTATTGGCTTTCCTCTGTCACCTACATTCTGCTATTGAGCCCATCTAGTGATTTTTTTTTATTTTAGATATAGGATTCTATATTTACTATTCAATTTTTTTTTAGTCTCTCTTGCTCTGATGAGAAAAACACCACCACTCTCTCCATTCCATCGTACCTTTATGCCATAGAAGAAAGTGACAGGAGCTGCGTCAGGTGGCTGATAAACCCGAGACATGATTTATCTCAGGGCTGACATATGAAGGGGTACCCCCCAAAAAAAAAAACTTAACACTTTTTTCCCAGAACTATGAATGTATTTATTTTTTAAACAAAACAACCTATCACCTTCAAAGTACTCTCCATGACACTTAATACATTTGTCAAATCTGAGATTCCATTCTTGGAAACATTTTTCAAACTCATCTGTTTGGATGGCTGACTACACCTCCTTGTTATGGTTTTGTTTCCTTCACCTCTTCTACGTGGTCAAATTGCTGTCCATTCATGTCCCTCTGCATTTGTGGAAACAAAAGGAAGTTGCACAGAGCGAGGTCAGGTGAGTCAGATCCATGGGGCAAGAGAGGCATGCTGTTTTTAGCCAAAACCTGGCGCACTGAGATGGCTGTGTGAGCAGGTGCATTGTCGCGATGGCAAAACCAGTCCCCCGTCTGCCACAAATCAGGCCTTTTTTAATCACACTGTTATGCAATCTTTTCAGAACCTCTAAATAGAAAGCTTGATTAACGTCTGACCTGGTGGAGAAACAACTCACATCACAAAAACAAATGAGCATAGTTTTGGGGGGGAGGTACCCCTCATATGTAAATTCTTTTCCATTGAGCATCAGTTGTGTTTTGTTTTTTCTTATCTCTTGGACATCGTGGATGTATATTGCGCATACTTCGGATCCTGTGATACAAAGGTAAGTACAACATTGGTACTAGGATTCCAGTTCAAACACGCACAGTTTATGCCAGATTGTGATTAAACACGTCTCTGCAGTCAGTGGAGGGCTGTAGACAATTTCTCTCAACTATACAGTTGTTCTTCTTAAGGTGGCTTTAACAAAAGGTCGCATCACAATAGGGACTTCTGGGCCAGTTACCATCAGGACAGAGAGACCATCAGAGGGTACAGAACCCAGGGGCTTCCTGTGAGTTCAAAGAAAACTGAAAACAACAAAAGACCAGAGAAGTTGTGCAAAGAGAGTTTTCCCATCACAGCAAAGCACCTGCTCCTTCAGCCAAGCAGCAGGGGCTGCCCTCGGAGAATTGCATTGGGGGAACCACACCTCATTCATCCTGAAGCCCCTTCAGACTTTCTTTGTTCCCAGAACTTTAAGACCATTTCAAAGGACTCTGATTTAGGACCCTTCAGGATGCCAGAACTGCCGTCCTGACAGGCATCAACTAAGGGCAGAGAGCTGGGCCAACCACCTCTAGAAGTGCCTGCCGTCGATGGAGGAGATGTTACACCAGAGCGTCACAATTTGGTATTTCTGCCTTAGGGAAGGTTTCTATGGCTTTGAAACAAACAGTACTTTTGACTTACCCTTGTATCATCCACAGGGAAGTTTTTGTTTCTTATTTGAAACAGTCAACCCTAGTTAGGTTCAGGCTGCAGGGTCTGCCTGGCCTTCCTAGGCCAGTAATTGTAGTGTCAGCTCCACTTCTAAAGCCTCTGTGTGCAGCAGGCTCTAAGTCAGTGCCTTGCTTGCGGCCCAGGTGCGAGGCCAAGGCACGGCAGTGGTTTCCAATGGGCTCTGTTCGCGTGGCTTTCGCTGGACTGCTTTGAACCTGCCCTGCACAGCTCCGGGTGAGTCTGGGATGTGTGTGTGTGTCATGTCAGCGTTACAGGAGCCCCTCCCTGAGAACTCCTAACCTTTGCAGTCTGCAGGGACCCCTTTACCTGGCCCTCTGGCCAAAGAGGGCGTTTCTTGCTCTAAGTTTTACCTGCCGGCACTGCTACCCCTGTGCAGCTCTGTGGCTGCTCTTGGCAAAGAACCCCAGGAGAAAGCAGAAGGGGTGGGGCACACTTGCTGGACTGTGCAGCTGCCTTTCTTGGTGTAAGCTCAGCACCACCGCTTAGCTGTCTGCACTGAAGCCTCGCTCTCAGGGAAGAGCCTGGAGAGAAAGGCCCCCAAGCCCAGCCCACTGCCATCACATAGTTAGTCTGTAGGACAGAGCTCAGCAGCCCGGAAAGGGTCTCCAAGGCTGTAAACCTGTACGGGGGCAGACCGCCTTGTCCGACTCCCAGGGAGCAGCTGTTGGATTTGAACTGCTTACCTTTCGGTTAGCTCAAATGCTACCAAGGCTCCCTGAGAGAGAGGAAGATGGGGACTCCTCCTCTGTATGGCTCTCCTTAATCCTTTGTTCACTTTTGCAGTTCGGGGGGTGTGGGTTTTGTCCAGAGGTCTGGGATGTAATCACAGGAGACATGTGCAGCCATGGCTGCCGCCATCTCGGCTGGATTAGGAACACCCCCCCCCCCCTTTCTTTTAAATGATCTCAAGAAACACTGCCCTTGGCAAGCGGGGCTGGTGACAGAGGTGCTTCTCCCTCTGTCATCCTCAGTGAAATCAGGGGCCTCTCCTGGAGAAGCTTGTCTCTGCTCCACCCAGGAGAAGAGCTGGGGGTAAGGGCACACAGCCTGTTACTGGGTTGCTAAGGCAACACTGGGTGAACCAGCAAACCCACAGTCTTCCCTACCCAGGTTCTCACATTGTAAAATTTTCTAGCAGCTTTATTGAGAGAAAATTCACATGCCATACAGTTCAGGATTTAAATTGTAAAACTCAGTGGTTTTTAATGAGTTCACAGGGTTGTGCGACTACCACCACAGTCAATTTTAGAGCATTCTCATCTCTCTCCACCAAAAGAAGCCCTATCCCCATTAGCAGCCGCTAGCTACCCCCACCCCTCCCAGCAACCACTCCTCTCCCCACCTCTCTGAACCCGTGCCAGTTCTTGACGTTGCATACCAATAGGGTCCTACACTGCAAGCTGCTTCCAGGTGCTGAATGAGATCTCGTCCTAATTGTGCTGTTAAGAATCTGTGGGTCTCTAACCTCCCTTAAGTGCACAAAAGGCCTCCAGCTTTTTCCATTATTTACAAGGTGGACCTACAGCAAGTAATGAATAACCTGTTGAGAGTACTGGCTGATGCACTCATTTCAAAATGAAGGCAAGTTTGCATAACCTGAACACAAAAATGTGTGTGTGTGTGTGTGTGCACCCCAACTCCCCCCACAGCCTCGCTCTAATCCACACATCAGGTTCCTGAAAGGGCTCCTTGGGCCTCTTCTGAGTCTCCCATGCTAGGTTTTAAGGCAGGTTCGTTCCGTTCTGGTTCCTGTGACAAGTCACCCAAAATGTCCAAATTCTGGCCTGTTCCTGCTTCACTTTGACGACCATCGCAGAAGCAGGTCGAAACCCTGTGGTCCACAGGTCACACCAGAATGATCCAGGAACTGCCTGCACCCTGCCCGTGGGCTGTGACCGGCTTCTTTCACTTAATGTTCTCAAGACTCATGGGGTAGCCCTTCTCGGCCGCTTTCTTTATGGCTACATAATAGTCCATAGATTGATAGGCCACATGTTGCTTATCCATCCATTTGCTGACGAACACCTGGTGGTTAATTTTTGGCTGTTGTGAATGCTGCTGCTGTTAACGTTGGGGGTGGGGGTGGAGCTTGTCTGTGGCTACGCCTTCATTTCTCTTGGGTGCTGTACCCCTCGGAATGGAATTGCTTGTCCTGTGGTAATTCTTGTTCACCCTTTGGAGGATCTACCCGACTGTTTTCCAAAGCAGTATTTTCATTTTACGCCCACGATGTCGCTCCACCCTCATGAACTCTTGCCGCTGTCTGATGGCGACCGCCCCGTGGGTGCCAGCTGGTTCTCACTGTGCTTGTCACTCGCATCGGCGATGGCCGGTGCTGAACGTCCCTCCATGTGTCCGCTGACCACTGGCCGGTCTCTTTCCAGAGCCTTTGGCCATTTCTACTCACTGAGTGCTGTTGTTATTTGTGCTGGATGCAAACTTTTACCGATAGATGATTTGCAGATATTCTCATTTTCGCTTTCTTGATGGTGTCGTTTGAGGACAACCATTTTACATTTTGATGAAGTGTAATTCTTTCTTTTGTTGTCATGGCTAAGAAATCTTTTATTTGCCTAAGGTCACAAAGGTCTATTTACCCCAGAAAAGTCTTACATTGGAAGGAGTTTCAGCTCTTACACTGACCTCGGTGCCTGATCCATTTGGTGTCCATTTTATATATGGTGTGAGGTTAGGGTCCAACTTCATTCTATTACCCCATTTTCCTGAAAAGACCGGTGGACTCTCTCCATCAAATTGTCTTGGCTCTCTTGTTGAAAACCATTTGATCGTCAATTTAAGGGTTGATTTTGGATTCTCTCTCCTACTACTCTGTTCATCTAAATAGCAGTCCTTCTGCCAATACCTCACTGTCTTGATTATTGAGCTTATTTATCACATGCTCCCCCCCCCTCTTTCTACTAAGAAAGACAGTACGCATCCCAGTGTCAGGCATGGCCCATGTTAACACTGTTGAAAAAGGGAAACACTCACACTGGAATCTTGAGGTGCTCCGTGCGTGCAAACAGGGCATTCAGCATTCCCGTTGGGGTCCCGTTCCTTTGTCTGCACTTGGGCAGGCTGTCCCGATACTGGACCACAACACGGTTGCTTTCCTCGCAGTCTCTGAGACCGTCCAGTGCCGTCCCTGCTGAGCAAACAGGTCTAGAGAACTTCAGTGACTGGTTTTGGAGGTTTGAGGCCTCCTTGGATCAAACTAGGCAGATCGACTTGGAAATACATGGTTTTTGGTCTCTGTTTCAAACAAATCATTTGCAGAAGACCCTTATCAGTGTTATGTAGATAAAGTTATTGATTTGGGCATATAGGCTATCTTTCAAATCTTTAATAACTCAGGTTCATCAAAACCAAAAGGATCATGTATTGATTTCGTTTTAACAAAATAGTCATTTTCTTGATTAATTGGGGCATGAAAAAAAAACCCAGGCCTACGTTTTAATACCTTACTGCTTGTTCGCATTTGTTTTCTGGATAGAAATGTAGCCGTAGGTCGGGTCTTTAATGAAACTCGCGCAGCAAAGCTCAACCCTTGGCAGGCAGTGGCGTTAACCCTGCCTAGGGGTGAGCTTTGCCATCAAATAACAGTTTGCCTGACTCTCAGATGGGACTATTTAATCCAAACCAATGGGAAGTGCCCCAAGTTGTGACCCCTAATTAAAACGTCTCGGGGCACACTTCTAGCGCTGACAAATAGGAGGGGGTGCTGTGCTCAGGATCGTGCCGCCTGCTAGTGGCGTGCAAGAGAGCGGGGTGTAAATGTTGTCCCTGTTCCATCTGCAAGTGGCCTAATAAGTGCTCCAGAGCTCTTCACACTGGCCCAGCCAGAGCCGGACCCCCCCTCTCAGCTCCAGCGCTTCCCTGCCCATCAGATGGCTGCGCCTCTGCTGGGGTCTTTGGAAGGCTCTGGTGTCTTTTGTTTTAATTGGCAGGCGAGAGCTGACTCCTATGGCGTGATTTTCATTAGAGAGAGGCTGGAGAGAGGGGAGTATTGGGGCTGTCCTCCAAGCCCGACCATGAATATTAAACATAATACAATTACAGCTTTTGGACCAAGTATTTTTCTTTTCAGCGGGCAAAGTTGATGAAATCCGTGCTCGATGGGGATTTGCAACATTCACCATTGGCTTCTTTGTCCCTGGAATCCGGCGGCTTGGCATGACGTGGGCCCATGTGCTGGGCTACCTGTTTCCGAGCACGCGCGGCGGTTGATGGGCTCTGCCAGGGTCCGCCACAGTCGGGGGGTGTGCAGAGCTCGGGCCTTGATGGCACTGGGAGGGCTGGCGCTCTGCGGTGTTGCGACGCCTGCCTGGCAGCTAAGGACAGGGCAGGGCCTCTCTGAGGATGTGTCCCAGGACACTTCTCTTCTCTCCTGTGGGGAGAAGTTCAAATCTGCTCTGGCCCGGCTTCATGTCCCCTCGCACGCTGCACGCGTACTGCTGCTGTATCGATCGGCCTATTGGGTTGTCTTGTTTGGGGCTGCCATGCTGGTGTCTAAATACAATAGGAAAACAGATGGCAAACTTTGAACTTCTGGACCACATTTGTGTTTGCCTTTGTCTCCTTAACAGCCAAACTGTAAATTATGGAGTATAAATATTCAACAGAGGGGCTCTTCATGAAAATCACCATGGCAAAGTAGACCCTATTAACTGAACAGGCACTGGGAAAGGCTGTGGCTGCACATGCGTGTCCCCGTCCTTCTCAAGTCTGGCGGTAGTGAGCAGGGCCGCCACGGCCCGAAGGCAGAGTCCCCACTTTTCTTCTCCGCCTTGCCTTAGCACCCCAACTTCCCTCCCACTGCTGGCAAACCCACTCCCACGGAGGAAGGCCTGTGTTCTCTCTGCTGCCTCCGAGGCCCTGTCGCTCTGGGTGGGACGGCATGGCATTCCCCAGCAAGAACGCCCCCCTCTGCCAGCCCTGCCTGCTCAGGCTCATGGCCTGGCCAGGAAGCAGTGGAGGGTCTCACCTCTGTCCTTTGAGACCACATCTTGGTCAAACTGGTTTCCTAACATTGTCGAAGTGGACATCGTTGTGAGTTGCCATCAAGTGGATGGTGACCCTCTCTGTGTAGCGGCATGTAGAACTGCCCCTGAAGGGGTTCAGTGCTGCCGCCTTTTGGATCCACACCACCCGCCTGTGTGGGTGTGTTCACACTGCCAAAGTCTGAGTGTACATGGTCTTAGACATGAGGAAGCCACATGTGTGTGCGTGTGCGATACAGGTAGGGATCCTGATGCCCACCCACCCTTTGGAGAGTTCAGTAACACGTTAGTGGGCAGCAAAAAGCACCCCTTTGTCTCTCAATTTTAGATAGAAACAAGGCGACATGAGTGTTCAAAACAGAATTCTGATCGATAAAGGGAGGCCCCCATCTGCCATGTACCCCTTCGCTGGGACTGCTTCAGGTGGTGGTCTCCACGAGTCACCTGTTTAGTCCTGTGCCCAGTGGGGTCTACCAATACTCATCTCTGACTGACTGCATGGCCACACACGTTGACCTAGCGCTCAGGGCATCCGCATCAAGTCAAAGTCACGACAGACGTTTCCTCTGTGTCATTATTGTTTCTAGTGCTGTAATGGGTTACCTATTGAGCTGCTAACCCCGAGGTCGTAAGTTTGAACCCACCAGCCACTCCATGGGAGAAACACGAGGCTGTCCACTTCTGTAAAGACTGGCAGTCGCAGAAACCCACACGGTCGTCATACTGTCTTCCAGGGTCACGATGAGTTGGAATAGAGCGGTGGGTGGTGGTAGCCAGTAGCCAGGCTCCGTCTAGTCCTTTGGGTCTCAAGCTGATGCTTGTGCAGATGGTTGTACTCAGTGCTGCCCTTCCTTCTGTTTCCTTCCCTCTGCTGGGCTCTGGGTGGGGAGGGGGTGACAACAGCGAGACCTTAGCTGGCCACTCACAAGCTTCAAAGGCTCCAGTCGCTAGTGGACTGTTACTCTGGTCTTCCCTGAGACAGAGGCCCCCAGCAGGGGGCTGTCAAACCCTGTGGATTGTTTTGGTTGTCGTCTCATTCTTCCCGCACCTGTTCAGCCTGCATGTCTGTGGATCACATTGGCTGCAGGGTGGTGTGTGTATGTGTATATATGTTTGTTTTGCTGGCCTCACTCCTATCATATAGCCTTCCCCTCTCCCCAAGTTACTGTCTGTCCTCTAGTTAACAGATTTATTCTTCCTTCCCCTCCAACCCTGGTAATCATCAAAGAATGTTTCGTTTTGGTGTGAAAGCCTTTTCTTTGCTTCTGTAGTAGTTGGGTTGTATAACCCAAGGGGGCTTCAAAATGTTTGTGTGGAAAAAATATATACTTACAAGGGAAGGTGCGGGGAGAAAGGGAGAACCGATCACAACGATCTACATATAATCCCTTCTCAGGGGGTGTAGACAACAGAAAAGTGGGTGAAGGGAGACAGCACTGTAAGACATGAAACAAAATGTATAAATAATCAAGGGTTCATGTGGGAGGTAAGGTGGGGTAGGGGGGAAATGAGGAGCTCCTATCAAGGGCTCAAGTAGAAAGAGCATGTTTTGAAAATGATGGCAACATATGTACAAATGTGCTTGACACAATGGATGGATTGTGATAAGAGCCCCCGATGAAGTGATTTTAAAAAATAAAAAATTCAGATGTCTCTGAGGACGCAATGTACCTGGCACACATGGGAGCTGGACCGTGAGGACAAGCAGGAAGAGGGCTGCAGGAGAAGGACCGTGCACTGGACCACCACTGCACACGCACACCTGCCTGCAGGGACGGACAGCCAGAATGCCCTTGGCTGCAACTCACATACGTGGACGAACTCTCAGGAGAAACCGATCCCGGAAAAGGGACTTCATGCTTGGTCATCAAAAAAGGAGAAGGCCTTTGAACAAGAGGATAAACATACAACTGTAAGAATTAAAAAAAAATTCTTAAAAGATTTGCAAGAGTCCCCCCCCCAAAGCTTCCTAGGACTTTCAAAATACTCTCCATGAGCCTTAATCCATGGGTCAAATCTGCGATGCCGTTCTTGGAAACGGTTTCAAACTCATCTGTTTGGATGGCTGACAGCACCTCGTCTACATCGTCAGACCACTGACCTTCCGTGTCCCTCTGCATTCGAGGAACCGAGAAGTTGCACAGAGTGAGGTCATGTGTGGGGTAAGAGAGGCATGCTGGGTTTTTTTTTGCCAAAAACTGGTACACCGAGGTGGCTGTGTGAGCAGGTGCATTGTTGTAGTGGCAAAAACAGTCCCCCATGTGCCACAAATCAGGCCTGTTTGTCCCCCACTGTTATGCAATCTTTTCAGAACCTCTGATAGAAAGCTTGATGAACAGTCTGAACTGGTAGAACGAACTCCAAATGCACGACGAGTCAACATTTTTGTCCATTTAGGAAGTTGACGGAAGTCCAGAACGAGGTTTGTCCTCAGTCGACATTTCACCTTTTGTCAAACAAGAAAGCCACTTGTACACGTGAGTTTTCCACATAGTGCTGCTCTTGTAAGCTGTGTTCAACATCACAACAGTTTCTGCGGCATTTTTCTCCAAGCAGGAAACAAAATTTCACAGCCACATGTTGGTCTCTTAAACGAGCGAAACTGTTTTTAGAAAATATTCACTGTGACCACAGAGAACCTTCCCAGGTGACGCCACTGGGTGCAGTAACTAAGACAAGTTGTTCATTGCTCACCTAGCAGGAAAAATGGGTAGTACTACAAAAGATCCACCCAGCAGAGTTTTTATTTTGGGGGGCGGGGGATAATACCCTCTGGGTCACAAGGCATTTCTTTGTCTTGCTTTCAAGAAGTACCACCCGTTGTCCACAGTGGTGGTGCTGTTTTACAACATCCCCCCCCCCCTCACGTGCACACCGGGGCTTCTTTCTGTTGAACTTGGGGCTATTACAGGACGCCCGCCTGGTTTAAAGTGATTTGTGTCTTGCTGTGATAGCTCATCCAGTTATTTGCTGCCTGCCTGGATGCCTGCCTGTCTTCTGAGGCTTTCTGGAGGGATTAGTCCTCTGTCTTTTTACTTGGGGTGCACAGAAGTGTCTTTTTCAGGTGTTCCCAGTCATCCGGCTTGCCTTCTGCTGCTGACCTGTTTAATGGTGTATGCCTCGTGGCATCTGCCTTGTATGGGACCCCGAGTTTGTCCCTATTTTTTCTTTGCATTTTGGTGCTTGCCCCAAGAACACACCCATACAGACACAGCTGCAGCAGCCAGCGCTGGTTTTCGGCTTGGGTCCTGGACGAGCGTGCTCACATTGAGAGAGAGCTCAGCAGTGTCTGTGAGAGGCTGTAGCTAGAACCAAGTAACCTGCAGTGAGGGCGTTTGCAGTGTACCCGGGCGACAGAAGCTGCCCTTGTGGGTGCATGTGCACGTACACAGAGGTAGCCTCGCTGAGGTCCCAGAAGTGGAATAAAAACCCTAAATATTTACAGAGACTCTGACTCATCGGGGCCCTACCTCGTGATTCCCAGGCTGTCGATCTTCCCAGGGACACAGTGCTCCGTCTTATTCCCCGGGAGTAGCTGGGGGTGGACTTGAAGGACTGACTGGGCAGTTCAGTCCCACCCTTATCTGACGGCACCCGAGGGAAGTAGGTGAAGTATAGTTTTGATTTTATGTTGCCAAGTCATAGCAGGACTAGAAAGTCCCTCTTTCTCCCTGTCTCCCCACCGTGGGCTGGATTATGTGTTATCTCTGACACTTGGGGCTAGCTATCATGTGACTTTATTCTGTAATGTCTCGTCCATCATTAGTATTTTTTTCTGCAAATTGTTTTTAGGGGGTTTAATTTGAAGGGGGTTGTTACTGAATTAGTCTTCCCTGTAATCATTTTGCTCAGTCTTCATTTGCCTTGACTTGGACTGTGGGTTTTCTGTAATGTTTAGAAAGGCCTTGTTAGGATCCAAGTAGAAACGAGTCTTTTTGCCATGAATTGCTGGTCGGAGTAAGCTGTTTCTCTCATTAAGTCCTAGGAGCAGTTTGTAGCTATGGGTTTGGGATCATAAATTAATATTGATTCTGAACGATGACTGCATTCTTGCGGACTGTCCTCTAATGACACACTGGCCGGCTGCTTTCCATCTGCGTGTTCCTCTCGGGTTTCCGTCTAATGTATCGGCCGCCCCTCCCCCACCACCCGAGGACCAGTGGTGCCGGGCGCCCTGCTGCGCAAGGGGCGGCCCTGTGGCCGAAAAGGAGGGCGGTCTTCCTTCAGATTGCTGTGCACATCAGTCCAGGTGACTGGAGGGCCCGTCCACTCGGATAGGGCAAACGGTGGCAGGTTTCCTCCGGGGATTCTGTGAGCTGCTCGTTTCTTCTGGGCTTGGCCTTGGTGCCAGATCTCTGGCTGCCTTCCCTGGCGGGGCTTGGTGATGGAGAAAGGACGAGCTTCCTGTCTGGAGTGGGCCACCTGCCGTGTTCCAGAGCACTGCTGCACCCGGGTGCTTATTGTTTGCCTTTTCTTCCTTCTGTGAAGTCATTCATTCCATGTAGGCTCTCAAACGTGGAGACTGAGAATAGAACACCGAGCAGATGCTAATGACGACAGGAAATGGAGGGGCTTCAGAGAGTGGGGGCTGGCCGCTGCGCTCTGGCTTCACCAAGCCTTACTTTGTGACCCACTTGAAACTGTCAAAAGGCAGGTTTGTCCTGTGTGCACACATGAGGGGGCTTTAAAATGTTCCTGGAAAAAAAATCCATTCTATTTTCACAGGGACTTTTGGAGGCTCCAGGTGATGCCAGCAACAGGTTTAGAGTGTGCTCTGACGCTGAGAAATCCTTTGGGCCTACGCACAGGATTGTGTGTGGGTGCGCACGCACGCACGAGCACTGAGATGATGAAAGAAACTAGGACATGAAATAATGATCCAGTTCAATAGAGTATCAGTTTGTCTAGCTACATGGCCTCTTGCTTTTTGACCTGCCGTACAGAGGCTGAGTCAACTCGTACTTAGATTTTGTCAAATTCTACATCACTTCCTAAAATAAGCCGCAAAAAACAAGCCCTAGGGCCCCGCTGTGTGCAGATGATCGGATGGTTACAGAGCAAGTCCTAGGAGGTTCCCTACGAGCTTAATTCCTGGCCCCAAAGGCCAACACAATGGTGATGAACATACAGAGTGAAGGCAAAGACCCACAGCCCTCTGTGCCTGAATACAGCCTGTATCCTAGAAGATCTCACGGGCCGACACCTGACCCAGATGCAGTCCCAATGTGAAGCACACCCAGTGAGCCGCCGCAGGGCAGCTGCGTGCATGGCCTGGGTCTGGTCTCAATCCACGCTTTCAGAGTCACCTTGCTCTTTCCGCTGTGAACCACCCCCGTGCTGGTTCCCCAGTCAGGAGATGTCTTACTTACCCCCACACAGCTGTGAGGCACCTGTCAGATGTAGCTGTAACCTGGTCCCGTCTTCTCTGCTCCTGTAGGGTGAGGATCCACGACCTCCGCACGGATAAAATCGCCCTGTCGCTCTCTGCCCATCAGCTGGGCGTCGCCTCAGTCCAGATGGACGAGTGGAAGATCGTCAGTGGAGGCGAGGAGGGGCTCGTCACCGTGTGGGACTACCGCATGAACCAGAAGCTGTGGGAGGTGCATTCCCGGTAGGTCGTCCTCTGTGCCCATGGTACTGCCAGCAAGGGCAGGCGAGCCCACCATCTCTCAGGTGAGGAATCTGAGGCTGCAGTTCCTCTCTCTCATAGCCCAAGGTTAGCATAATGAATGCCCAGAGACTAAGCCTGGAACTAGTTTCTCAACTGCAGCTCTGCTTACTGACGCAGGTCTGTCTGTTTTCCTGAAGGCCAGCTGGAGAGGCAGGCCCAGGCCCGCCCGTCTCAGGCCGCCTGTTAAAGTCATCTTTGGTTAAGACAGCAGCCAACCCCCAACTCACCACAAGTTCAATCACAGCCACTTAGCTTGCTGGTAAACGACTGAAGTCACTGAGACACTAACCCGCCGCTACGGTGTCGATTTCCTAGGTGAGGTGGGACAGGTATGGATGGGGCGGCACCACCAAGTTGGCCCTCCAGCTGCAGCCACAGCCACCTCACTAGCAGGGGGGACTCTGATTGAGCGCCTCGCTGGGACGTTGGCACAAAAGGATCAATAAGAACCCGATGTTCCTGTCCGAGTCTGGGACGGCTCACTCATAGCCCCAGGTGTATGTATGTTCAAGCGCCTAGAGGGTTAAAAGCATTGTCCCCGCTCTGACCACATATAGCAGAGAGCGCGGGCAGGCAGCCTTGCTGGGCTGCCCAGAACCATCCTCCCCAACCTAGAGGAAACGTTAAGAAAAGCATTGGCTGCTTCTGGGATGGGCAGGGTGGCCCTCACTCAACAGACAGAAACCAAATCTAGCAGCGCAATGTGCTGAGTGGCCACCAGGTGGTGCCAAAGGGCAACAAAAACTCCAGTCCCGGTGGCCCTGCGTGGTTGAAAAGCAGAGCTTGTGAGAAGACCTTTACGATTAATTCCCAGAGACACATTTTGAGTGTTCCCAGACCAAAAGAAGCCCTCCCCCAATCACACAGCCATCCTGGGTGCAGTCACCGTTGCTAACTGGTGCCCGGATGCTGTGCCTTTTTAGTTTTTGTAGAAGGGAAAACACTCTTCACAGTTCTGGTTGGTGGGAAGGGGCCCGGATGCAGCCTTTTGTCAAAGCAGGGGCCGCCCCCACTTGGCTTCACCCTTCCTGTGGGAGGGCCCTCCAGCCCAGCGCCCACTTGAACTCGTTGACAAACGGCCTAGCTGTCCCCTCCTCCTGGGGGTGGCCGGTCATGTCCTCACACTTCCCCTTCTCTGGTGGGAGCCCCCACCTCCTACCTCATTGGGCCCAGGACACTTCCGTCAGGTGGGTGGCCCCGAGCTGGCCTTGTATTCCCTGCACTGTTCAGGAGGCCCGGCCGCTATCACCTCTCCCGTGCTGCAGAGCTGTTGCCAGTCCTGTCCTGTGGCTCGTGGCTGTGAACAGAGGCGGCACAGGGCGTCTACTTTTGCAGTCAGTGGAAGCGTCCACTAAACTGGGCGGGATGGGTTTTGAAGCCCTGAGCACGGGGTCATTTGTGGCCTTCTGTCTTTCGGAAGTGGGAGTCATGGTGGCAGAGTGGGTTACACAGTCACAGAGCTCTAAGCTGCCAGCCTCTCCATGGGAGAAAGACAGACTTTCTAGCCCATGGGAGTGAAGAGCTGGAATCTCAGAGACCCCTGGGGGCAGTGCTGCCTGTCCGTCCTCCAGGGCACTAGGAGTGAGAATGACTCCGTGGCAGTGGGTTTGGTTTGGCCTTTAGGACTCGGGGGAGGCTTTACCAGTCGCCTCTCTACCCCCCTGTAGAAGGGACACTGGCTCTGAGAACAGGCAGACAGTGACCAAGGCCACCCAGCAGGTGAAGTGGGAGCGGCCAGCTTTATAGGAAGGGGCTTGGAAAGTTCTACTCTTTCCATACCAGCTTCCACAAATTCTTTCAGGGGTCCTTGTTTGTCCGAAACACTCCAAGAGACTTTGCTTCAGAAAGGAGGGTCTGGGGGAAGCTCTCCCCGAGGGAGCCCGCACAGCTCAGGAAGGGGAGGAGGGCAGAGGCAGGTCGTGGCAGCAGGTCCGCTTCTGTTCCAGGCACCCGGTCCGCCACCTCGCCTTCAACAGCCACAGCCTCATCACTGCCAACGTGCCCTATGAGCGCGTGGTGCGCCATGCCGACCTGGACAGCAGCACCACGCACAGGAGGTCGGTGCCCTGCGGGGGTGGGGGGGCACGCAGGTTCCTCCTCCCCCACCGTGCTCGGGGCCACAGTCCTCACTGCCTCTCTGCGGTCTCCAGGCACCGGGGGCTGATCCACGCCTATGAGTTCGCAGTGGACCGGCTGGCCTTCCAGAGCACTCTGCCCGTCTTCCGCTCGCCCTTCGCCACCATGGGTGGCTACGACTATGACCTGACGCCTACCTTGCCCTATGACACCGTGGGAGCAGGGAGAAAGTGAGAAGCCCTTGCACAAAGACACCTGTGAGCACAGAGGTGTGCCTCCCCCCTTCTCTGCCCACAGGTGATGCACCCGCCTCGCTCCTGCCTCCCCACCAGCTTCCCCTCGCGCGCTACCTTCCCTGCCTCGCTCTCCCCTCGGCGCCTGCAGGCTGTGGGCAGTGCTTTGTCTCTGCTGCAGCAGCCCTGGCTTATAATTACATATTGACACACGTGTGTCCTTCGTGATTCTCTTACTCGTGTGCCCATATGTTGTAATAGCACTTAAGTACTGCGGGTGTGTGTGTGTGTTGCTACAGGAAGGAGGATCCTAAGCCCCTGAGGAAGCAGGGCAGCCGAGGCCCATTCAGTTAGAGAAGAGGCATAGCTCCTGCGTCCTTAAGGGGTGAGGTTGACGCCAGGACTCGTCCGAAGTCCTCGAAGACAGGCTCAGTCTACAGCAGGGACGCCCCTCCTCATGGCACCAAACAGCATACTTCGCAAGTCACAGGTTTAAGTAGGGAAACGGACTACCAACCCCTCCCGACGGGAAGGGTGGTGAGCAAAGGCAGTTGGCACCCTGGCGGGGCCGGGAGCAGGTGTGGTTTTTGTAGAAAGTCTATGTGAACTGAGCTGTTCCTCCAAGCTTGGAGCAGAGGCTCAGCCCGCACAGTCGTGATCTAGCCCCGCTGCAGCAGTAAAGCCTTCCTGAGTACCCTGTAGGAGACAGGTTCCTCTGGAGGATAAGGGACAAGAAGGGGCCATGAGAAACAAGCAGGGGGATCCCTCAGGGATCCAGGGGCTGAGCGCGGCAGGGCCGGCCGGCCATGAGTGGGAGGCTTGGCCAGACGCAGGGCTGCTCTGGAGAAGTGTCCCGGCAGTTAACTCTGTTTCCTCTCCACCAAACGAACTTCTGACAGGAAGCCAGCCTTCGGTGAGCCTCAGCCCCTGCACCACTGACAGGTCACTTAAAGACTTAGAGGACATTTGACCAGTGAGCAGTCTTGAACAACTGCTGTCCTCTGCTGACGGCTGGTCCCCTGTAAAGGGCTCCCAGCACGGGCGTTTTTCCTCGCCCCAGCCATGGGGCACTTGCCCGGCTCTGCAGAGCAGCTCACTAGACCCGCACTGGGAGCTTCATGCAGCCCGGCCTGGCTGGGGGAGCAACCCACGTTTGTCCCCCACCAGCTGCCTTGATGTTTTTACAAGCCACTGCCTACTCTGCTTCTGCTCTTAGCATCTCAAGCACTTCCTCCACCCACCACAGCACAGGCTCAGACCGGCCCTGGGGGAGCCCAGGGTCGATGTTGCCCCAGGATCGCTCCTCGCGCTTGCTTCCTGCTCCGTGATGTCCCCGTGTTTGTTCTACGATTAAACCTCTAGTCTACGTATTGTTCCCGTTCCTCCCACACTCCCTCGGGCACCGTGTGCCAGGCTGCACTCCTGCACACGATACCACCGTGCCAGCTCACACCACCCACCTGGCATGGTTCCCTGCACCTCTGCTATGGGGGGGTCCTAGGCCAGAGTCCAAGAGGCCACGGAATGACTGGGGGCTTGTGCACAGGTCCTTGTGTGGGCCCTCGCAGGGAGCTGCTGCGGTCGTCAGGCAGTTAACAGTCCTGGTAAAAAGTTTTCATCACAGGTAACCCCAGGCTTACCTGGCTTACTGCTAGGCTTTCAGCTAAGGAGAGCTGAATTTCCTGAGGTTGGAAGGGTTGTGGTCTTTTCTGAAAGGGATTGCAGACACCCCTGAGGGACCGAATGCTGGCACCCGTGCGTGCCCAAGGAGGCCTGTGCTCCGGGAGGTGGGGGGTGGGGAGGTGGTCTTCACTGGCTGGTCTGGAAGCAGCTCACCAGTCTTTCTTCTAAGGTGTCTCTGGGTGTCTGTCTCCCAGGATGTCCTGGAAATAGGAGGCCCCACCTTGTGAGTAAACCCCCGAAACGAGAACTCACATTCAGTTGCAGGAAACCTGCTGGCTCTCCCCAGCTCAAGTCCCAGCCAAGTCCCAGCCTTCCCTCGCTGCAGCGAGGCCCTGACTGCGAGCTTGGACCCGGCCGCCGCCTCCTGACTCCAGGCGGGCCGGTAGGCAGCAGCTGCGGCCAAGCCCCATGAGGGGGGGGTGCTTGCATGGCCAGGCCAGATGGTTACCTGGCTGTGGTGGCGGGGCCTGCGGCGATTTGGACGGGGCCTGCCCCTCATGCCGGATGGCAGGCCGCTCCCCGCTGGGCTGCGCTGGGTGGCAGGTGGGCACTGTGCGCTCAGCCTCTGATGTCCTGGGGGCTTCCAGCAGTGTGCAGGGGGAGGGGTGCTGAACTGCCCCCAGAGCCATGCCCACCGTGCTGTACCTTCACATGCTCCCTGACCCTACTAGGGAGACCAGTGCCACACCCCAAGCTAGGCCCTTGCTGCCAGGGCAACAGCGGGCCAGAGCTGCAGCAGCCCACCCTCCTCACATGCTAGAGCCCCAGCATTCTGGAAGTGCCTAGAGACAGAGGGGTCGCCCTGGTGAGTCTCAGCAGGGACGCTGGCTCCTCAAGGTCACCGCGTGGGCGGACAGCCTGCAAGGCAGGTGTTTGCAGAGCCCTTGCCAAGGCAACTTGTATTTTTAACTCCCATCAGCCTAGTAATGTCACACAGGGCCATCCCTGCACCCACCGAGGCGCACAGCTTCTGCCTCTTAACTGAAGGCAAAGGCAGGTGGGAACAGGTTCAGCCGCTCGGTGACAAGGATCAGGTCTACTGGTGGCCTGTCTCTGGTTAGAAAAGCACAAAAATAGCTTTCTAGGCCCTTGGGCTAGAAAATACCGGAACCGTTTTTGTTAAAGCCGGGTCGTAGTTCACTCCCTACTCTGCACACACGTGGCCCCTCCTGGAGGCCCGTGGTCTCACTGTGCTCCTGATCCATAGTTCACGTTCACAGGGCCCCCAGCTGCGCACAGCCCACTTCCAGCTCACGGTGCTTCTGTAAACCCACAAACAAACGTGTCACCGTGGGCTTTCGTGGTCACTTGCCCTGCTAATCTGGCAGGACAGGATGAGACCCCTTTCTACCGGCTTCCTGGCACAGGGACCAGAGAGGCCATGGAGGAGGGTGAGAGCCTCCAGGCCACTCTACCCTCGCCCAGGCCCTCCGAGCTTCCACTTATCAGCTTCCTTCAAATATTTGCCTCCACGTTTAATTTCTGCCCGGTTCCCTTGAGTCGCCAGCGCACTTTGATAGAAGGCAGGCTCCTGATAATGCACTTGTTTGACTTGCCCCTTGCTGGTTTGGCAAACACACCCTGCACCAGCTGCTCCTCCCTCACTCCCACAAACCCAGCCCGTGGCAGGAGCTGTGTTCAAGACCCCAGCCCCACCCTGTGGCCTCCGCTGTGGCCTGCAGCCCACCTGCGGTCTCAGAACAGGTTTGCGCCGACCACTGACCACCCGTAGCCATTCCAGCAGAGGCGTGTGTCCTTGAGGACCCCACATTCTCATTCACAAACGAGCCAAGACCCAAGCCACCAGAGCCACTAGGCTGGCCCTCGGTGCTGGGCGACTGGCCACCATGGCACGTGCCTGTAGCGGCCCCATCTCCCAGCTGGAGCCCAGGGCCTGGAGGGACCTTATTTATGAAAACACTCTAATGAACTGCCTTTGTTGAAGACAAGCCTGATGCAGATGGGAGGGAACCCCAGAAAATACAGGCCGAGGTGGTCCTGCTAGAAGCCCTGTGGCTCGGGAGGCCGGGCCGCGGGGTGCGGGTACCTCCCCGTAATGATGCCAGGCATCCAGGGCCCTACACCAGGCCCTCCAAGCCTCCCTCTCCAGGCAGAGAGGAGGGGCCTGGCGGCACAGTGGGCTAAGCATTAGGCTGCTGACAGGTCAGCAGTTCAAACTCACCAGCAGCAGGTCCTCAAGAGAGAAGTGGCTTCCTGTCCTCTGGAGTCACAACTTCAGAAACCCGCAGGGCAGCTCTGCTCTGCCCAGGAGGTCTCTGAGACACCCAGCTGCACTCGTGCTTTGGGGGTTTTTTTTGTCGTCTCTGGATGGTTAGTGCAGCGGAGAGTGGGGCGGGGTGCACACTGCCTACCTCCAGGACTCAGCACGCCACTGGGCACTCGATCCAGTGAGACAGAGCAAAATGGACCCTTGTGAGTCCTTCCTTCCAGGAGGAGAGCCTTTCTCCCTCAGAGCGGCTGGTGGGCTTGGCACACTGCTGGCAGCCCTGTACACAACCCATGCCGCCACCAGGGCTCCATCGAGGGCAGCCACGACAACAGGACCCACCACTGCCCGCCAACCACCTGGATTCGGGAGTAGCCACAGGCCCAGCCCACCTTGACCCCCACCCCCCCTCTCATCCCTAGAACGGAAGGTCAGTGGACAAAGGCCCGACCCTGAGCAGAAGCCTGGAACTCGAGTGAAGAGCCCCTCCTGGTGAGCACAGCCTCCCTCGTGCCTCCATTCACCCCGTGGGCAGGCCGGCATCGAGCCACAGCCCAGCCACGCAGACCCTGGGGGTGAGTGAGCACACGGCTCGCCAGGCACAGTGTGCTCCCCGTGCTCCCTCCTCTGCCTGAGCACACGAGCAGCCAGGCCCCCAGCCCCAAGGGCTGCTCCAGAAACCTGGCCCCGCCCAGGGGGCCTGGTGCGCCACTGTCCTTTACGGTACTGCCTGGATGAAGGGGCAGGGGGACCCCCAGCAGAAAAAATTCAAAATAAAAGCACCTCGCTGTGAATGAGTCAATTCTGACTCATAGCAACCCTTAGGACAGGAGTCGCCGGCCTCATCTTTCCCTGCTGCAGAGCCGCTGGTGGTTTTGAACTGCTGACCTGTGGAAAACAGCAGACAGGCTTAAGTCAGCCCAGCCCAGACAGACAGACAAGGAAGGAATGCACCACCCACCCGCCGCTGCTGGCTCTCTGCTCAGACCAGGGACAGACACGGACTTTCAGTAACAAACCCACGCTTTATTCAAAGTAAAAACCGTGGCGCGCCACCTGCCGCACCAGACAGGGACGTGCAGGCAGAAAGCTGACGGTGAGCCGCCGGGGTGGGCCGCAGCAGCTGGGGACAGCCGGCCGGCCGCAGTGGCTCAAGGCCCCGCAGTGAAGGGCAGCGCTGGGTGGTGGAGCCAGAGGGGTCAGTGGCAGAAGGCAATGGTCTCCATGTTCAGGAACCGGACATGCATCTTGGTCTCGATGTCGATCCCCTGCCAGATCTGGAACAGGACAGGGCTGTCACCAGAGGTCTCCCGCCTGCCACCACCCAAGCCCCGCCCAGCCCAGGGCCCGACCCTCTGGCCAGTGGGCACCAGGATGTTTCTCCAGCCCGTGCCAGGCGAGGAAAGGATGCTTCCTCCGCCTGGGGTCTGGTGCTGGCATGTGAGTTCTCAGGACGGTCACAGCCAGTCACTGATCCGCCGGTGAAGCTCGGGGAAGTCCCTGCGAACCACCTGGCCCTTCCCTGCCACGCTGTGCCCCTCCGGCTACTTGCGGGGAGGAGGGGGCGTGAGTGGCAATCTAGGCCTCTGCTCAGGCAGGACCGTCAGACACAAACCATCACTCTCAGCCTCTCCAGGGGCAGTCGTGAGGGGTGGAGAGGGGGTCTCTGGGCCCACCATGTGTCTGGGGCTCCATAGGTGCTTCCCAGTCTGCACACAAAGCCTCGCTTCAGGGTTCGGGGATAGAGACCTGTTCAGAAAGGCCAGGTGAGCAACAGGGCCACCGTGGGTGCTGGCGTGAGGAGGGGCGGGACCACGCTGAGGGCACTAGCGCAAGGCCGGCCTTCCAGGCAAGGCAGCTAGTTCTTGAGAAAAGGCAGCCCCTGACCCATCTTCTGGCTTAAGGAAGAAACCCCTTCGTTCCCCGCTTCCCCAGTGGCCCGAGAATAAATGTCCCTCTTAGATGCAGGCCATGGCCGCCAGCGTGACCGTGAGGTGCCGTCAAGGCTGCTTCCTCTTCTGGGCCAGCCTGGGGCGGGTGGCAGCAGTCTCTCCCTTCCAATACAGGCTCTGTGCCTCCTTCCCCCACTGCCTGGCAAGCCCCGGGGCAGCTGCCTCAGGCCGTCCTCTCCTGTGAGAGCAACTTCTGGCTTGACCAAGTCCTGCTGGGGACCCTAATACAGGGTGGCCAGGGCCCGAGGAGAATGGACAAGTCCTTCCATGGCCATACGGTGGGGGCCGCTGTAACAGCAGGCGTCTAGACAGTGCCCGCAGTGTGCTTCCGTTTTGTAGCCCTCAGTCAGCACTGGGAACATTACAGCCCCACAAGACCCCTACCCCCGCCCCCCAGAGAAGGCTGTTAGCAAAAGGAGACAACCTCCCAGACAGAGCACGCCCACGGGGCCTCCGACAGTCACCCACGGCTGCTCCTGGGGGAGGAACCAGAGCGCCAAGAGCAAGGCCGCTGTGCCTGGTCTGTGCCATGTCAGCTGCTCCGACCACGGTCACTGCCACCTTCCCAGGGAAGACCACTCCACCTGCTCCGACCAGGGGGCCGTGCCAGGCTCTGACGGTGACCGAGGCGGGAGAACCACTCCCTGCCCTGCCCACACGCACCTTCAGGAAGTCCTCAAAAGTGATCCCCTCGTACACCTGGTCCGGCTCCTGGGGACGAACACAGGGCAGACGTGAGCAGCCCGTCCACACCCCTCCACACAGACGTCGGCCGCCCCGCTTAGAGGGCATTCCTTCTGGGCCATTTGTGCCAGCACCCAGTGGGTGAGGCTCGGGCTCCAACACCTCTTGCCCACTGGCTCTCTGGCTGGGGCACGCCTTCCTCTCTTCGCCAGGCTCAGCCAGGGGAGATGGGGGTGACCACACTGCCCGCCTCCCACACCTGTGCTGAGCAGCTTGTCCTGCCAGCGTCAGACCTGGGCACGTGGACTGTGCAGGACCAGGAAGCAGCTCTCCATGGGCTTTGGCCCCGGCTGCAGGGTCAGGACTCTGCCGGGCCTTTCTCCCAAGTGCACCCCTCATTCCAGCCATCTGCAGCCCCGAATGGGGGCATCACGCTCCCAGAGCGAAATACCAGGCCTGCCTCTCCTTGCATGCTCTCGGCCTCAGTCTCCCCTCTGGTAGCAAGGGGACTGCCATCTAGGAAGCGAGGACCCTTGTGCCGTGCGGCTGCTCTGTGACTGGGGCCCTGGCGAGCCCTCCTGTAGCCAGCCTGCAGCCCCTGCCAGTGTCAGCCTCGGGATGCAGGGCTGGGGACCCCGGGGCAGCCCCTCAAATGGCCCAGGCAGGTGCAGCTTCCCTGCTCACGAGTTCTGAACCAGGGCTGATCCTGCTTTCCTGTCCCGTCCCAACTCCCCATCCCCTGAGAAGTCAGTGTCTGGAGACTGGTTGTCACAGCCTAGGGTATGCAGTGGCACAGAGCATGGCGCTGTCCAACACCCCACCTACCAGAAGGCCCCCCACAACCGGGCACTATCTGGCTCCCAAGGTCACAGCTGCTCTTCTACTTGACCACGTTCTCCTCCCAGCTGGCCACCAGTTGTAAGTGCTGGCATGGCCGCTTCCACCACCCTAGGGTAACCCTGACCAGTTGCCATTCATCAGCTCCCGTCTACCTCCCTTGAGGTTCCCACTGACCACTGTCCCCACCCAGCGCTGCGTGTGGGACCCCGCCCCTCTGCACCGTGGACTCAACAGCAGCACTTCCCAGAAAACTTGGTGGCGAGGGTCATCTGGTGAGGATCACACCAGGTAATAACAGCCCCTACACCCTGCCTGCCCCGCCACGCAGCCACAGCAAAGACCCACCATCTGGCCCACGCAAACACTGGCCGCCTCCATCATGGCCCCATCGGCGATGGAGCGCGCCGACTCCTTCTCAATGTGGGGGTTTCCTGAGAGCAGCTCCTCGACCACCTGTGGGGGGCACAGGCCAACCTTGCACCGGGGCGTCCACCGAGGCTGGGGCATGGGCAGGCCGGGGGTGGGCCAGGAGCATACTTTACATTTCGATATTCTTCCAGCGTGATCCGGCCATCGCTGTCCGAGTCGTACATGTGGAACAGAACTGGGGGGAGGGGAGAAAAAGGGCTTGGCCAGGGCTCCCCCGCCAGAAACTGTGCCTATCCCCGAGCTCTGGGGGGGGGGGAGCTCCTGGCTCCCACTTCCTTCCACAGAGGCTGTCGCCTGGCACTGCCCGCCCCCCTAGGCTCTATCGAACATAGATCCTAATAATGAGTTCTCAACGCCAAAGCCATATGGGCCAAGGGGCCACAGTGACCCCTTCCCCAGCCAGGAGACCTCAGGCCAGGGACCTAACGTCACCTGCTGAAAACCAGAGCAGCACCAGGGTGGGAGCTGCCACAGTCAGAGTGCCGAATCTGATGGCATTAGGACCCAGAGGTCACCTGGCCCAGCAGGGTGTTGCCTTTACACCAGGCAAGTCCGTGCTGCTTTGAAACTGTTATATATAAAGAGCAGCTGGTCATCTTGGCCTGGTGCAACCATGGGGCTTCCTACACACATGCTGAGCCCCTGCCGGGTCTCACAGCAGGTCACACACACACACACACACACCAGGTATGGTCTCACAAACTCACTCTCTCTTAGTGACACACGGGGGTTCGCTTCTTGGTGTCCCCAGAGCCAAGGAGCCCTGCCCCTCTCGGCCTGGCCTCTGGGAGCCCCAGATCCAGCTCCCCAGTTCTCTGCACAGGCATTTACAGAGCATTAAGCAGCCCCCAGGGGCCCGGCGTCCCCTCGTGTACCCCCATACACCCCAGACCTGGGCAGCCCACATGGAGAGAGGCCTGATGGTGCTGCTGCAGCCCACGGAGTTAGGGTGTTTGAGACGGAGCCTGTCTGCTGACCAAGCCAGGCCTGATGGCATAGCCCCAGGGAGGTTGCCTGGCCCTC
>NW_022111312.1:7054864-7061987 GCF_000313985.2 Echinops telfairi
CGCCTTCGCACCAGGGCTCTGACATACAGCCACCAAGGGAACAGCCAGATTTGAACCGAGGTCTGTTCTTGTCACATGGCTCCTCCCAAACCAGAAAGCCAAGTTGACTGCCCTCAGGTCAATTCCAACTCACAGCGGCCCTGAAGACAGAGGGGAACTGCGGGGTTTTGAGGCTGTCCATCTTGACAGGAGCAGAAAGCCTCATCTTTCTCCTGAGCAGTGGCTGGAGGGTTCTAACTGCTGACCTTGGCGTTAGCAGCCTAACTCGGAACCAGAAAGGCCTTAAGAGGATGGTGAGGGGCTCTTTAGGAGGGGGGGGCCCACTTGGGACTTGGAGGTGACTGCTCTCTGACCCAGCCCCCTGTGGTGGGGGGCTCAGGGGCACCCACATCTCAGCTTCTCCTTCCGGCACTGCTCCACCTGCTCCTCGTCCATGGAGATGTCGATGGGCCGGAAGTAGGACATGATGGTCAGGAAGTCCTCGAAGCTGATCTCCTCCGCCAGGCCGCTGGGGCCCTTGCGCAGGTTCCTACGGGAGCAGCGGGTGGGGGAGGGGTGCTGTGGGCAGGGCGGCCCTGGTCCTCCCATGGGACCACCACCCACCACAGCTGCTGTGCCCTTGGAGGCCTGGGCACTAAAACCCAGCCTCTGCCCACCCAGAGCTCACATCGGGGCAGGGGGACACAGCCTTGTGAGAGACAGGGGAGGGAGTCAGGGGGGACACAGGGGCATTGAGCAATGCAGGCACTCACTCAGGGAACTTGGCAGACAGGCCAAGGTCCACACCTGGCCGCACCTACTGTACCACCCACCCGAGGGCTAAGAAGGGTTTTCAGGCAGTTACGGGTCTGGAGGGGGAAATGGTCAAAAGGAGAACTGTGTTCCCTAAACGGTGAAACAAACATCTCCTTGTCATTGAGTCGGTTCTGATCCAGAACAACCCTACGAGACAGGATAGAACTGCCCCTGTGAGTTTCTGAGAGTCACTCTTTACGGAGTAGACAGCCTCCTCTTTCTCCAGCACTGAGAACCACCTGGTGGTTTCAAACTGCTGACCTCAGAGCTGCCAGCCCAACGTGTAGCCCACTACACCACCAAGGCTCCTTCCTGGGAACTCAACGCCTGATCTTCCACATCCATAAATAAAGTTTAATGAACTGTCTGCCAGAGCAAGTTTACTGCAAATGCTTGACCTCCGGTCTGAAAAACGTGTGCTGACCCAGCTCTCCATCCTGGGTCACATCTCAGCATCATGAGCACCTGCAGGGCACCCAAGCACCTCCAGGGGACTTCCAGGGCTCCCAAGGGTGAGCACGGGCAGAATGCTCACCTCCCAGCAGGGCCTGGGTTCGATTCCCAGCCCATGCACGGGTGTGCAGGCTTCCACGTTGCCACAACACTGAGCTGGTCTCAGCAGAGCTGCCAGACTCACACGGACTAGGCAGAAAGGCCCGGAGGCTGACTTCTGAAAACAAGCCCGTGGATCACAGCCGAGTAAGGGGCACCACGGGCCCTGCGCCAGGGGCAAGCCCCCGCAGCGGAGGGCAGCCAACAAGGCCAGCTTGGCCGGTGAAGGATGGAGAGCATGTGTCCCAGCGGGACTCAGGGAGATGACCCCAGTCAGCCTGGGCCAGCAAGGTGGCAGACTCCTAGTGGGGCTAAGGGGACAGGGCTGACCAGGAGCCATGGCACGTCCCCACCCAGAAGGGATGGTGTGGAGATGTCCATACCCTAACACACATCCCCAGACACACACACACATCCATACACACACGTCCCTACAGACACACACATCTCCAGTCACACAACACATCCCCACAGACACACACACTCACCAACACACACATCCCCCGTCACACAACAATCCACACACACACATCCCCTCACACACACATCCCTACAGACACACACACACCAACACATCCCCAGTCACACAACACATCCACACACACCAACACACACATCCCCACAGACACACACACACACCAACACGTCCCCTGACACACATGCACCAACACACACATCTCACAGACACACACACCAACACACATGTCCCTACAGACACATCAACAAACACACCCCCACACACACACCTACGCACACATCCCCACACACACCCAAACACATCCCCAGACACACACAACACACATACACAGACACACCAATACGCATCCCCACAGACACACAACACGCATCCCCACAGACACACAACATACACAGACACACACACCAACACACATCCCCACAGACACACACATCCCCACAGCACGTGCACACACACAAGCTTCTGCAGACCCCGCCATGAAGTCCTCCCTGCCTCGTGGGTCCCTGACAAGGGCCCAGGCCGGTGAAGGCTGGAGTGCACAGGATTTACGGGCCCTGAGGTCAGGGAGTCCCAGGGCATCTCAAACCTACTGCACCAGCCAGACCTGCGTGAAGGGTTCCCAAGGACCCAGGGGTGTCCTGCCTGGGCAACGGTGTTCTCAGTCTCTGCACATGCGTGTGGGTGCCGGGCGGGGAAGTAGGGAAAACCAGAGGGCTGATGCGTTTGAACGAAGGGGCTGGTGGAGAACACGGAGAGCCACGGCTGGTCCGCACCGACCACTCCGTCCTGGAAGAGGCGTGGACAGGAGGCCAAGGGTGAGGAGGGCGAGACTCGTCTCTCCTGCTCTGGAGACGCTCTCGGGAGGGGCCAGCCCCCGGAGAAGGGCATCCTGACCCTCTCTGGGGAAAGACATCCTACTTGGCAACTAGAGGGTCAGCCAAAGATGATGGCCTTCCACGAGGTGGACAGGCGCCGTGGCCGCAACAATGGCTCACACCCAACATCAGATGGTGGCCAGGACCAGGCCGCGTGGCACTCTGTGGCACACAGGGTTGCTATGGGTTGAAACACCTGACAACCCTGTCTGAGGTCACCCCTGGACCTCAGTGTACAGGGGAATGTTGCCCTTCTCTTGCCGAGTGCCCACACGTGCCACCCAGCAGGAGCCCACACTGCCCCTCGGGGGTCCCCTGTGCTGCCCAGTTTCCTCCTCTTCCAGGGGTCACCCAGAGAGGTGTATATCCCATCTGGAATAGGGAAGGTGGGTCACAGCTGTGAACTAGAGACCAGAACTTTCCAGGGATCCCAGAAGTCCAGTCTCCCCTTAAACCTTCCTTAGAAAGCTCCCCACCATCCCTCCCAGCCAGGGCAACACTTGACCACCAGGGCCAAGGGCTTAGGAGGGGACGGTGAGGCCCAGCCCACCTCTGCCCCTGACTAGGGCGTCCGGCTATTGCAGCCCTGTGACCTTCCAGGGTCTCCCAGAAGCCACCTGCTGCTTGTCATCCCCCCACACACACTAGCCCAGACCTGGGGCCCACGCATCCCCTCGCTGGCCTCTGCCCCCACCACCTACTCTCCCTGAACCCCATGCTGCCACGGCAGCCAGGACCACGGCAGGCAGCAGCCCACGTGTGTCGGAGCAGAACTGCTCTCCGCAGTGTTTTCTACGGCTGGAATTTTCACAAAGTGGTTGCCAGGCCTTTCTATCCAGGCACCTCTGGGCGGGCTGGATCCTTCAACCTTACCGGTCAGCAGGCAGGGCCTCAGCTCTCTCCTCGGTCCCCTCAAGAGCCTGCCAGGACCTAGGTTTTCAGCAAGTCCCTCCTGCCTAGAGGAGCAGCCCCCTGCCCCCACCCTGAGCATCCTGTTGGTCATGCTCTGGTGCCACAGGACCTTTGCATGTGCAGCTCCACTCGCTGGGGCATCCCTAATGCCCCCCTCCCCCGGCCTGGTTAATTAATGCTCATCCACTCTCTATGGGGTGCCCCCCCCTCCCAGCCCTGAGGAAGGCCTCTGCATCTCTGGGGGGTGAACAGCAGCTCAGGGCCCCAAGCTGTGAGCAGCGGCCACCGTCCCAGGATGAGTCGCCAGGTCCCGTGGTGCTGGCAGGACCAGAGGTGAACGGTACATGCTTGCACGATGCAAAACTGCCACCAGGAAGCCACTCATCTCAGCCCCACACCTCGCCCCTCTCCTGCCTTCCTCTTTCTCCACATCCCCCACCGTCTCTCAGAGATTTCTGCAGGCCAAGAGGCTGAACATCCCCCGGTGAGTCCAACTGACTGGAGCCTCAGGCACCTGCCCCTGCCCTCCCTGCTACCTAGCGGGCTGTGTGAAGTTCAGCGTTGCTGGACACTTGGGGACCTGCACACTCTGCTGAGCTCCGACTCGCGGATGCCGGCTGAGATGCGAGCATGTACTATGCCGTAGTTTCCCCACCTGTAAACAAGGGTGATGATGTCACCTCAACATGTCCTCAACTTGCTACTGTCAGGTGCTACTATCTCCGTGGTCAGGTGAGCAAACAGGTGTGGCAGGCAGCCTCCAAGATGACCCCAAGTGATGCCTGGCCCGGGACCTGTCCATCCCCTCCTCCAGGAGTGGGCCCATGCGGAAAGGGGGCAAATGCGAGACCCTCTCACCAAGCAGGATACACACGCGGCTGGCACGCACACACGAAAAGACGGTCCACATCATCGGTCGCTTAAAAACTCCAAAACATTCCATGACAAAAACCCCTTCCTTGGCCTGTTAAAAACATTTGTGGTGGCCAGGACTGTGGGCTCATGTGAAGGCTTCCCCTGGTGGCAATGCTGACCCCCCAGATGCCCCGAGAATTTACAGCCAGATGCCTGCTCTGCCGGAGCTGCGGAGCAGTAAACGGGTGCTGTTTTAAGCTGCTAAGTTTTGGGGTGACCTTGCTACACAGCCATAGCTAACGACACAGAGACTCAGAGAGATCGAGCGGGCTGCCCAAAGCCACTGGGCTTTCTGATCCTGGGCTCCTGCCTTCGGCCTCACTCCCACCCCGCACCCCAACTAAAGAGATACGCAGAGGACACGCCCCACGCGCGAAGCTCAAACCCTACTGGCCACCACGTGGACTTCAACTCCTGGCGACGCTGTGGGTGGTCAGAGTGGAACTGCCGGTTGCTCCAGTGCCAACATCGCCCCCTTGGAGGACGCAGAGGGCCACGTATCCCCCTTCCCCTCCCCTCGCCCGCGCAGTGGCTGGTGGGTTCTGACCACCAGCGTGGGCCAGTAGCTTAGCCCTTGCACCACAGTGGGCCTGGAACTCGTCCGAGAAGTGACAAACTCAAAATGAGCATGACGTCACCCGCCTCCGGCTGGACTTGGGGAAAGGCACCCACCTGTTGTCAAAGAAGGCACGGACGATTTTGGCTCGGATGGGGTTGAGCTCCAGGTCAGGGACGCTGTTGAAGTTCTCCTTGCTGGAAGGGGCAGCAGCGGGGCGAGGAGAGAAGGCAGACATCAGCGGGTTGTGGCACCACGTCTCCAGCTGCGTGGCCCCAGCAGGACCGAGGGCAGCTCCAGGTTGGAGAAAGGTTGGGAACGCGCTGCCATGCTCTGCCCACCTCTCACGCTCAGCCTGGGGCTGAGGAAGCTCACGGATGTCTTTGAAAAGCCTGCAACACACTGGACAGCCATTAGCACCATGAGAAAGCACACATCCCCAAACCGGGGCAGAGACCACCTGTGCCCACCACGTGTCACCTGCTCTGGCCGGAGGGCCGACATGCAGCTGTGGACAATACTCTGGTTGCTGCCCCCAGAGGTGAAGGACGGAAGGCCCCAGCAATCCCACCCCGTGTGTGTACGGGAGGAACGTGGGCAAAGGCCCACACACAGACCTGGACTCAAATACGCCCAGAAGCGCTATTCATAGCAGACAAAACACGGAAACCACCCAAAGGCCCATCCACGGGCGAATCGATCCAGAGAATGGGGTCTGCCCACACAACGGGGCCTTCTTTGCCCCTCGAAGGAAATGAAAGATATGTGAGACTTCCTTTGGAAATTTCATGAACGAGACAAAACCTGTCTGACTCCGTATGTGAGAAATGTCTAACGTACTGGGCAAATCTAGAGAGACAGAGGGATTAGCAGTTGCCCAAGGCCCAGGGTTCTGCACTGGGCTACTAAGTTCAAGGCCAGCAGTTCAAGAGCACCAGTGCTCTGCAGGAGAAAGGGGTGTTAACCTTCTGTGGAGCGTTACAGTCTTGGAAACCCACAGGGGCAAAACGGATGCAGTGGCAAGGAGTTTTGTTTTGAATTTTAAAGCTTCGGGAAGGAGCCCTGGTAGCACAATGGCTAAAGCGATGAGCTGTTTGCCATAAGGTCGGTGGTTCAAACCCTCGAGTCTCTTTGGGAAAAAAGACCTAGCAGAAAGGCCTGTGGGGCTAGTTGCTGACAGTCGGAATTAACTCAACAGCCCAGAGCAAGGGCTTAGGGTAAAAAGGGAGCGAATGCTGACCAGAGAGGGGCTTTCTTTCAGGCAAGGTGATAAAGGCTCTCAGATGATGGTGAGTCACACCCAATTCTGTAAAGCTACTAAAAGCCACCGAAACGTGAATTATGTCACCATAAAGCTGTTTCAGAGGAGAGAGATGGTGTTTGGGGGAGGAGAGGCTGCATTTCAAACACGGGCCCTGCCTCGCATCCGGTCCCATGTGTTGCTGGCTCCCAGAGGCTGTAACCTTGGCAGGTACATACAGAGCCCAGGGAGACCCTGACCTGTCTGCCCTTCTCCCCTGCCCTTTCCACACAAGGCCGCCCTTTGTCCTCAGGAGCGGCTTCCTGCTTGCCTCTCGCCTCGCTCCGGTGACTGTAAGGGCAGAGGCCTTGGAAGGGGCCCAAACCACGGGCCAGCGATGCAGAGTAAGGAAGAGGCCCAGGCGGAAGGGGCAACCAGCAGTCCTGGCTGAATGCTATGCAGTTTGTCTTGTGGGGGAGGTGGGGGGAGGAGGAAATGTTTTAAAATTGATGTGCACTTTAAGTGACTGGCGTGTAGGGTGCTTGCATTTCCATAGACCCAGTCTTGTTCACCGCCGTCTGTCTGGGGTCCTGTGTGGTGCTGTGGACAGGAGAAGGGAGGAGGAACTGATCAGGGCTACAGCAAGAGCCCCGCGCTCTCCAACACGGCAGCGAGGCAACTCAGGCTCATCTCGCAGAGGACTCTCCCGCAACACCTGGGAGGACTCCCACCCTGCACACAGCACGGAGCACCCAACACACATGCAAGGACAGCTGCCCAGGGGGCGCGGGCAACCAGTC
>NW_022111312.1:7063217-7065921 GCF_000313985.2 Echinops telfairi
TCCAGCCAGGGGAACCAGCCACACCTGACACCCAGGCTGAGGCCGTGGGAACCAGGAGCTGGCCTCTCCACCAGGCGGGCAGAGCTGAGGGGCAGGGAGGGTGGCTGCCCACAAGTGACACCCTCCCTCCCTCCCAGGGGAGTCGCTCTGGGGCGTGACATGCTCTTCCATCAGGAGGTGCTGCTCTGTGCCCCATGGTGGCTTTACAAGCACTGCAGCCTTTAATCGCCTCACATCCCCACGGGCAGTGACGCCGAGGCACCTGCTTTACAGGCCAAGCTGGGGTGGGGGGCGGGGGGCGGGTCAGAGAGGGAGGGAGTCAAGCCACAGACACACTTGGGAAAAGGGCCTCGCGCCCAATTTCTGCTTGCAACCCTCAAGAAAGAGAAAGCTCTCTGCTGACCATCTGCCCTGCCCAGCCCCAGGGGTCCCCACTGGGGACCTAACAGAGGGAGGGTAAGCGTCCCCTTCCCAGGAGGAGAAAAAGAGGGGGGGGGTCGGGATCTTTCGCAGCCCTTGTGGGCCGGGTCAGGGCAAGCTAGTGATGCCTGTTCTCACCGTGGGCACTAACCAGTCTCTGTGGCTTGGCAGCCCCAGGCTTGCAGAGGGATGAGCCCCACTGAAGAGTCTCGATGGTTCCTGGATGCGTGCAGCCCTGCAAGCCCCTGCCCTCCACCACTGAAGTCACAGAGGCCACTTGGAGCGTCCACTGCAAAACCCACTGCCCCCGTCTCATGTCACCGCCCCCCCCACAACCGATGAAAAGAGACAAAGAAGAAAGGCCTGGCGAACTACCTTCCAAACAGCAGCCAGGGAACAGCCTCTGATCACCGCTGGCCTGGACCGTGGGGAGGGTGCAGGGCTGGGCGCGCTGTTCCACTGTGAGTGGGGACACTGGGTGGCAGTGAACAGCAGCATGTTTCTGATGATAGCTTGTGTAAGCTCTGAGGACATGGGGTGCCATGGTGGGCACCCCAGGTGAGTAACCACACCTGCCTCTCCCTGGCAGCCAGAGAGCACCAGCGATGGGAGTGGCAGCCAGAGCAGGAGGCGGCCAGGCCATTTGGACCAGGGGCCTGAACAAACCTAGTGCTATGGAGCTGGCTTCATTCTCAGGTCCTTCTGGAAGGGGCTTCTGGGGCCCGGCTCACACACATGCTTCTGTCTCAGGGCACTGGGCCCAGGGCTGTGCACCCCCAAGCAGAGAACTCCACAAACTCAGCCCCCGCCCAGATCTGGCAAAATTTGCATAGAACACCTGCAAATCCCTGAAGATTCCACACTTACTTATGACACCTTCAGTTTGAAGGCCTGCCAGTCTCTGTGCCACCATCTCAGACTCCTTGGGTCCCCCCACCGCTACCAGATGCCCTCCGCCGCCGCCGCCCCAGCAGAGTCCACCCAGGTAAACAGAGACAGCTACCTGGGTCTGCCTGGGCTCACGGCAACAAAACACTGCCCAGCCCAGCGATTGGTGGCAGAGTGAGCAGTTGTGACTTTTCACTGGCTGATTCTAGGGACTGGATCTCCAGGTCTTTCTTCTTAATTCATCTTAGTCCCTCATAGAGGGGGTGCACTGGCCAGGAATCGAACCCGAGTCTCTCAAGTGGAAGGCATATGTTCTAAGCCTGGGCCACCACTGCCTCTGCCCCTCGCTGGAGGTTGTGCATCAGTCTTCAACTTGCTGGGGAAAGACCGGGGTGAGCGCCTCTACAGAGTCGTGCCTGCCAGCAAACCTGAGACACTGCCAGGCACCTTCCTGCCTTGGGGACTCCTCCAAACACTTCCACACGGGGACTCCCTGCAGCCAACCTCCCAGGGCACACCTGCAAGGAGAGCCCCGCCGCTTCTCGCCGGCTGTTTCTGAGCACATTTACCAGCAACTGCAGGTTCCTCTTTCTAAACCATCTCGCATCATCCCGGCCTGACAGCGAGGCCTCCCTCGCGGTGAAGTTGGCTGACAGTGGGACAGCCCGATAAGGCAGGCAGGCAGGGCCCCAGCTCTCCTCCACTGTTGTTGACAAAGACACAACAAGGCCAGGCTGTTTGACAGGCGAAAAGCAAAGCGACAAGGTGAGGTTAAACGCTGGCGAACAACAGTGTCTGCAGCCGACCAGCTCTGCTTTCAAAACCCAGCACACCGGGCGACTGTAACCTCTCTAGACGCGGTCTCCTAGTCTGTAGAATGGGCCCCAGGTGGGTCCTGACCTCCTTGAGACCAGGCAGGTGAGTACCTCCCCCATCCAGTGACCCGGCACATGGTGGCCCTCAGTGAGGCGGCCGGGGCTGCCGTTGGCTGTGGGACGGCAAAGTAATGGAAATGCTCAAGGGAGCAAACGGGGTCTGCAGTTACTTCTGGCTGGTCCTGCACTGTTTGCCAAGCACAGCGCTGCCCTCCACCAGGGAACACCGCGTCCTCTACTCTTAATGTGTGTGCCTGGGGCCGTGCTTATCAGCAGTTACTCACGCTCCATGGCTGGATGAATCTAAAAGCGTGTGTGTGCATGTGTGTGTGTGCTGTGTGTGATGTGGCTGCACCCTATTGGGAATGCTAAAGCACTCACTAATGCTCTGTGTGCCCGAGCTGGCACTATGACCTGCCGCCAGTATGGTCCAGGAAGTGAGGGGTTGCTGGGTAAGACCCTCGCCTGTTAAGTGGCCCAATGGGAGACAACCCTCCCTGCATTTTCTTAGCGGGCGACAA
>NW_022111312.1:7067228-7071571 GCF_000313985.2 Echinops telfairi
CACCTGTGTTGTCGGCACCATGTGCTAAAGGGAAGCAGTCTCTTCTCTGTACTTAGTGGATTTCACACCACTGTTGAAGATCGGCTCTCCGTGGGTGGATGGATTGACTTCTGGATTCTCAATTCTGCCCCGCTGCCTTGATAGCTGTTGGGGTCCCAACAGCAGCTATGCTGACCATGGTTGCAGTACAGGTTTTGGAACAGGGACTTGTGAGACATCCATCCTACTCTGTTCTCTGTTCAGCCGAAGTCTCTTTTTTCCACCTCCTTAAAGACGGAATGCCATGCTATATGGGTCAAGATGGCATTCTATTTGTCGATTTATTTTGGGTAGGCTTCACATGTTCACAGCATTACATCCTCCGCACCATGTCCTCCCATGTCTGTAGATGTCTCTTAACTCCTAGTAGCAGGTTTAGTAGTTTGCTCTGTATCCCTGGTTAGGTACCCACCCACCCGAAAGGGTTTTATTTTTTGATGGCTATTTAAATGGTCTTGTTTTTCCCAGTTTCCGGCTCGGGGTTCTCTGTGTCAGTGGCGTAAAGGAGTCTGGGTCTGGAAGGTGGGTTCCGCACCCTGCCACTTTGCCGAATCTTGCATTCCATTCTAGTCATGCTCTTGCCGAGTCTGAGGTTTTCCACCTTTATAACTGCGTCATCTGTAGGTGAGGGAGAGTTATGACCTCTTCCTTACCAACTCGACGCCTCGTATTTGCCCTTCTGGTCTTGGTTGCCTGCTGAATCAGCTGTTCTGAAGCTTCTAACGACTGAACAAAACAGATTCTTTTCAGACTTGGAATTCTGAGCACAGCCCAGAGTCTCTGGATGTCCTGAGGGCTCAGAGAGCTAGTGGCCTGGCCTGAGGCGACAGAGGAAGCCCCTGGCAGAACAGGGATGGTGTTGGAGACCAGGAGGATCGTCAGGAAGGCCCAGGAGGATGCGAGAAGCTGCTGACTCACTTTCAGCCAGGCCCGGAGCTGAAGATTAGGACAAGGCAGGCCCTTCCGGCAGGGCTATTTGCACAAGAGGCTGTGGGCAGTCACCTCCTTCCTGCAGGTCTGGCAAGCTGTCACTGCTGGCAGCTGATGCCAACCTAACCCGGCGACTTTGAGGCAGTGCTGGGAGCTGGGGGTACAGTGGTGGCAATTACACTGCCCCCACACCTGTCCCTGTTGGACATTTAGGGTAGAGGGTCTTCAGACTGCAGAGGGGGGATCCTGAGGTCCTATAAGGCCATGACCACCACGGCTTCTGGGCATCAGGATCATGGCAACGCAGAACAAGACGCTGGAGTCACAGCACCGAGTTCAAATCCAGGCGTGAGGGCAAATTTCCCTGACCTGGAAGGCAAGAGCCTTTGCAGGGAAGAGCTGGAAGGCATGTGTGCCCTCTTTGACAGAGCACTGCACTGGCCATGATGGCCACACCAACCACCCTCGCTCACACAATTCACTGTTTATTAGAAATCTGAGGCACCTACAGTGGTTCACAGGACACTGCGTGATGCGGGGGAGGGGGGCACTGGGCGGCTAACTGAAAGGTCAGTGGTTCGAACCCACCAGCCACTCTTTGGGAGAAAGATGAGGCTGTCTGCTTCTGTAGAGAGATCGACAGCCCCAGAGACTCTCAGGAGCACTTGTACTCTGCCCTGCAGGATGCTGGGTGGGAAACCACTGGACATCAGAGGGCGTGGTTGGAACGGAAGCCACAATGTCTCCCTGGTCTGCTGGTGCGTGGCTTCTGACCTGAGACTTCTCCTCCCACGGTTGGACGAGGGTCCACACAAATTCCACAGCAGTTTGTACAGAGCCGGGGCTGCGTGCGGAAAGCTCAAAACCTATCTTGGGGACAACCGGGGACTCCCACCCTCACCCCACTGAAGGTGAGCTCCACACAAAGGTGTACACTAGCATTGGCTACTTAGCATCCGCTGCACAGTCCTCGCGCTTGGGAGCGAGGCTCCACCCCCTCTCGCTCAGGGGACACAAATTTGCAGTTCCAGCCTGTAGGCAGTGTGATTGGGTCATACTGAGGCATGTGACCCCATCAGAGCCAATGAGAAGTCAGACTGCTTTGCTGACTGCACTCACACCGCAGGGGGATGAGCTGGGTGGGCTTAAAGCCCGTAGGCTCTTTCGGATCATCTGCTAGACTCTTAACACCACTGTCGATAAAATGTATCTGAAGCCAGCAGCACCGAGAACCATCAGAATCGGAACTCTCCACATAACTTCGCCAATGCCACTCTAGGGTAACAAGATACTTTTATGGATTTTTACATGCTAGTTCCTCTAAGACTTAGGTGAAACCTTACTCTGCTTAGGAAGAAAGCTTTCCTGTGCTCTGCAAAAGGTTGTTTGCAAGGACCACCCACCTCAAGGCCTTTACACTTTGAGCAGCAAGCACGGGTGTTCAGATGTTCGAATTGGGCGCCCTGCCAGCCACAGTGCCTTTGGAAGCTTCCTTCCCACACCTGGATGATCGCGGGCTGATCCGGGCTTCCAGCTCATGCAGTTCTAAATGAGCCAGCAGCATCCCCGTCTGCACATGTGCTACTCGCGAAGGTGCTGTTTCAAGGAATTTCCTGGCCCAGAAAATGATGGATGTAGCTCTTTTCCTCCTCCTTGAGAAACTCTTGTTCAGAAGGGGCCAGGCCGATGAAAACCACAACCGGGTCGATGCAAGGTTCCTGGGTGGTCCAAGTGGTTTGTGCTCATCCACTACTAATCTACACAGGTCAGTGGTTCAAATCCACCTAGCAGCACCCTTCATATCGAGGGTCCCGGAAGGCTCTCATCAAGATGACGGTAGCCGAGAAAACCCACAGAGCCCCATTCTTCTGGGGCTGGAAACGACTGAGTGGCCACTGCTTGCATTTTTCTACAGGATAGGAAGCCAGCGACTGGTCTGGTGGCTCTGTGGTTTCATCATGTGGCTACGTCCACGCAGAAACCCACACGGGACAAGGCAGGGCAGCTCTGCCTTAGCACCGCCCCAATCGGGAAGTGGTTAGCAAACAGATACATAAATGGTGCAGCCACTGGAGAGTCGGTGGTTAAAGTCAATGAGCCATCAGGCAAGAAGAGACTTCAGTGTCCAGCGCTGAGAAAAGCCCGTCTGAAAAGGCTACGTGCCGTGTGACCCCAACTCTCCACCATTCTGGGAGAGGCAAAACTCTGGAGACATGAACCAGAGACCAGCGGTTGCCAGGGACCGAGGGTGGCAGAGGGAGCATCACAAGAGGCAGACTACAGGGCATTTTCCAGGCAGTGAAACTATTCTGCATGACGCTGTCATGGTGGACACCTGGCCTTATGTGGTCATTACATAATTTCATGTCCACTTGATAAATAGAATGCAGGGGTGGAGTCCAGTCTGTCAATCAGGTCACAGCCTCTCTTCCTCCCTGGAGGCAGGACACACTCTCTCTCTGCTTCACCTATCTGTTGACAAGTCGGATGGAGCCACGCTGATGGCAGCCGGAGCCCTGGAGATGCTTCCACTGCCACTGGACCCACAGGACTTTCCACCCACCAGCCTGTGATCTTCCTGCATTGGGCATCATTGCATGTGCTGCGGGAGTCTGAAGAGGAATTCATGGACGAATATCGGACTGATGGACGTGATCTGGGCTGGGATGTTTTAGTGATGTATAATTACTTCTTAATTAGACATATATGAGTGTCAACGGGTTTGTTTCTCTAGTCTACCGGTGAAACACACCTTATGAAGCATCAAAACCCATGGAATTACAAGCGAGCATTGTCTAATTGTCAACTCCCATCGATCTAGTCAGCACAAAACAGCTCTCGTGTGACCTGAACTTGAGTTGGTATTAACATAGCAATATTGGCTTTTCCATGATACATAGGGAAAACTACAAAGGTCTGTTCAAAAAAGCCAAAATTACCACCCAGAATTAAAAGTTTGCTTCAGGAAAGGTGGTGGTGGGGGGGGGGGGGCATGAGTCCTTTCAGAGACCCCCACACTCCCAAAGTCCAAACTGCCATCAAGTGGATTGAGACTACAGGTCAGAATAGAAGTTCCCCCTAGGGGTTCCACTAGGAGTTAGAACCGACTCAGTGACCTGTGAGGGTTTGATGTCTGAATCTACAAAGGAGACAAGGTTCCCCGTCTTCCCTGCCCCTCCCCGCACAGATCAGCTGATGGGTTTAAACCTCGGAACCTGTGGGTTGAGATCTTACCGGATGGTGGGCTGGTCTCCACTCAGCTGCTTAAACCTCCGATGGAGCTGCTCAATCTGGTCAGAGGAGACTGGGGAGGAGGACAAACACTGGTGAGCGTCACCTGGGAGCTCCCAGGGAGACTTACCTCTCCCCTCTCC
>NW_022111312.1:7071893-7072948 GCF_000313985.2 Echinops telfairi
ACATCAGCTCCTGAGACCAGGGCAAAGGTGAAGCCCGTGCCTCCCCAAGCTGCCGCCCTGCCCTGACCACTGCTGGGGAGCTAGCCTGTGCCTGTCCCAGGACATTCCTCTCCCACACCCCGAAAGCTGGAGCCCTTTCCAGCTGAGGACAAGGCTCTGCAGTCAGGCAGCAAGAGAGGAACTGCAATGTGTAAGGGCAGGGAGCAGGGCGGCCAGGCCGGTGCTGGGGTCAGGGTCGGGTGGGAGCCCGGTGGGGAGGGATGCACAATCTCCTGGAAAAGAAAGGGACTCTGATCTCCTGGCTTGGGGCGATGCCGTTGGACGCACGCACGCACACACCCGGTAGGTTTAGAAAACACTCAGGGACAAGAGGTTTGACTTGTGATTCTTATTTAAACGGTTGAGCTGTGTTTCTCCCACAGAGCCCGGGCTCAAGATTGGACCTGAGGGCACTTGGTTTTCTACCGCCTACACTCACACAAGGCTGCATGTGTTACATGACAAGCACAAGCTGAACCCGTGTATACACCACCTTCTCACCTGCCCTCCAAGCAGCCCCTGTGAGGGAGTCCACACAGGAACACCTGCCAGAAAAACTGGGCCATCCCATGGAGTTCCCGCTCTCACGGGTTCTGGTGTCCCGTTAGCTCCATTCAGGAGCCCCGGTGGTGTAGTTACACGCCACACTGCTCACCACAAGATCAGCGGTTCAAAACTACCAGCCACTCCGTGGAAGAAAGAGGAGGCTCTCGACTCTCATCAAGAGTTAACAGCCTCAGACCACACAAGGGGGCAGTTCTCCTCCCTGGTTGTGAGTTTGGAGATGTTATGGGCTCTGTTACCACTTTGAAAGCTCTGACCCGGGGAGTGCGATCACTGGTAAGGAAAGGTCCTCACTGTGAAAGAACACCGCCAGAGCACACACCTGACGTGCAGTGACTCCCATGCTGGCTGCTCACCTTGAGGCCAGCCATGGGAGCCCACCAGCTGCGCCAAGGGGGTCACACGGGCCATCTGTTCCCCTAATGATCTTCGGCCTCAGAAACCCACAGGGG
>NW_022111312.1:7074820-7076743 GCF_000313985.2 Echinops telfairi
CCTGCCTCCTTCCCTCAGCAAAGACACTAACGTACTAGACGGACCAGCAATTCTTAGGTGTGTACTCAACAGAGAGCAGACTTCTGATCACAAGAATGCTGGTGGCGGTGTTAGTTGTGGGGGTCCTAAACTGTAAAGTACCCAAACGCCCGTCAAGGGAAGCACAGATGATGAATTGTAGCGTGGTCTCACCATCGGAAAGTATACAGCGTTGGAAAGGATCAAACAATATATGCGGGTACGTGGCGGAAGTCTCACAAGCACGATGAGGGAAAGATACCAGATATGAACTAGCACACACCGTATGGTTCCACTGACACAAAGCTTTAAAAACACAAAAGTCCTCGTTGGTGTTAGAAGCCAGGATACAGGGGCCTGTTGAATGGGACATGAGGGAACCTTCTGGGTCCTGGGAATGTTCTGGAAAGTTCTCTGACCTGGACACTGATGGGCGACGCTCTTTTCTGGATGTATCTGACATGTTGATAAGAAGTGGACTTTAAAAACCTTCCTAGAAGTCTTCCTCAAGCTGAGAGCCCACTTTGTGGTTAAAACATACTTTGCTTACTTAACCTGTGAGGAAAGAAAATCGGTACTTCTACTTGGCAGTGATTTATCTTGGAGAAAGATCCAATAGCTACAAAAATATGAATCTGTGTGTTCTAACACCTAAAACAGTGTGGTAATTGGGGTTTTTGTGCCAACACGGCACCGTGACTACACTCATTACTCATTCTTCTGGCAGTAGGGGTGGAGTTTGCCCTGTCAATCAGGCCACAGCTGGATGACCTCGTTTGGAGGTGCCACCAAGATAAATGGCTCTCTGGAGGGGGGCCCCTCTGCCTTCCTGTTGACGAGCCACACTGAGACCTGCCAGAGCATCGGAGACGCGTCCACCACCACTGGATCCACAAGACTGTGCACCGACCGGCTGGTCCCTGCATTTGGCATCACTGCTTGTGACTGCGTGAGTCTGAGGAGGGGCATAGGGACTAACATCGGACTTACAGACTTGAGTTGGACTGGGCTGGGATGTTTTCCCGATAAACAATTTCTTCTTGATGTGAAGCTCCTTTTCACCCCTCTAGGAGTATCTCTGGATTTGTTTCTCTAGTCGACCTGACCTAATACAAATAGAAGCCAAGCTAGGGGCCCAGAGAGATTAATCAAGTTCTCTGTGGCCCACCTGTCCAAGGAAAGGTAGTACGCTACTCTTTAGAAGCTACAGTCGTGTATCTGACGTGAGAATATGTGCACCACGTGACTTTGTATAAAAACAGTGTGTGAAAAAAACATCATATACTCCAGGTTAGGGGGGGAATATAAACATATGCAAAGTAATTCTTTAAATACCTGGGATGGTTTTCCCCAAAGTTACAGTAATGATTATCCATCAAGATCACAATGAAGGGTTTTGCTTGTTTGGCTTTGATTCGCCTCCATTTTGCTATTTTCTCTAACACGCAACATGCTTTTAATGGTGGAATATTTCTCAAATCCTGGAGTCGATAGCCCAGGAGTCCACATTCAAACTTAATCCCCTCTGTGGCCTGATCAAGGCACATCCAAGATTTGAACTCTGTCTGCCTGGCAGAGAATGTGTGCAGTTTATGTTGTGCTTGTTTTTCAGGACACTCGACACGGCCTCCCTCAGGTGAGCTAGGTAGGTGTCCAAGAGCACATTCATCTGGTGTCATAATCATTCAGCGGCGCAGCTACATCTGCACACCTGAACACACACCAGGAAAGCTACATCACCTTGAAAGCATCTTGCGAGAGAAAAGAAGGCAGGCACCAGGACCACGCACACTGGAGCGCGGCTCTGTGGATAAAGACACACCCAGAGGCCACAAACTGTGTGAGTCTGGGTGGACCAGAGAAACAAATTCATAGATACTCATATGTGTATTAGAAAGAGCTTTA
>NW_022111312.1:7077460-7082145 GCF_000313985.2 Echinops telfairi
GCAATAAGGGCAATGCTAAAAGCTGTGACACGCACACTCATGAAGCAATAGCTGGCATTTATTGAGTGCCCACTGCGTGTGGGCACGGGGTCTCAGTCTAGTAAGCCTGGGCTGACTTAACCCTCTCAGCAATTTTCTCTAGAGTAGGCCCCACCTTACCCCCCCCTCTAGAAATAGAAACATCAAGACCGCCCACAGTCACACAGACAGAAGAGGTTTATAAACCATGCGGGCACTTGTTTATCTCGCGGCAAACTAAAGTGAAAATGCACACACACACACACATCCATACGCTCACGTACACATGGGCTTGCACACAGGCACACACATTCCCAGGTTCATGTACACGTAGGCACGCACACTCGGTCACATGTATCTGCATCCTCAGACACTCCCCATGCTGATGCACACCCACGTGCACGCTCCCACATGTGCCTGAGCTCATGCTAAGACATTCAGCCACCGACATCTGCAAGCTCACACACATTCCCACGCTCGCGCTCACACCCCTCTCCCCCTGCCTGTCTGAAAGCAGAAGCAAGGCTGCACGCCCTCCCCTTGCTCCCCCACCTTATTAGGCACTAACCAACCACAGCCCAGACTCTACACTCTGCCCGCGAGACCTCTGGCCCAATACATCAGGAGAAAGAATGGTTTTCAAAGTCTTTCAAAGACACCCCATGTCCTGCTGAACCCCGTGACTGAGCTGCACTGCGCGTGGGCCTCTGCACAGGGTCCATCCAGCACCGCCCAGCAGAGGCCAGGGAGAGGGCCCCTCCCCATCCCCACTCCCGCCCCTTGCTTCTCGCCAGGTTTCCCTCACCTTGAACTCTTTCTCCGCCCGTGAGGTCACAGTTGCCATGGAGATGATGGGCAAAGGAAGGCTTGGGTTTCTGGTACCCTCGACCTCATTTCTTTCTGGTTTTGGATTTCAATGCGAGGGCGGCACACACCTTCCCGTGAACCTGGAGGGGGTTAGCCTCTGGGAGGGTGGCCTGCCAGCTTGTATCAAAGCTTCACAGAAAGGCATACACAGCGCAGTCTTAGGGCTTTGGGCCCCCACTTAAAACCAAACTCACTGCCACTGAGTCATCAGGACCCTATAAAGATGGAGCAGAACTGCCCCCTGCGGGGGTTCCGAAGCAGCTGTCGCTCAGTCTTTATGGGAGCAGACAGCCTCCTCCTTCTCCCTGGAAGCAGTTGGTGGGCTCACACTGACCTTGCTGCTGGCAGCCCAGTGGGTAAGGCACTACCCCACCAGGGTGGTAGTTACCTATGTTTAGTAAGTCCTCACCAACACCGAGTGGTTGCTCCTTAGGGAAGCATGGGCTAGGCTCCCATAAGCCTCTGGTCATGTGTTCTCCAACCCATCCAAGATGACCTTGTTTCACAAGCGTTTCTGCTGCAAAATACCGAATCTAATAGGCAGGGACCTTGGGGGGTCCCTGGTAGCACTCTCGCCTTCCGCGAGGGAGGTTTAATCACTTCCTGGGCACTCACCACCTACTATGGGAGAAGCTGACACATTGCTCTGAGACTGAACGGGTTCAGCGGAGCTTCCAGACTAGGATGGACTAGAAAGAAAGGGCTGGAGATCTATCAGTCAATGAAACCAGACAACGAAAACCCCATCAACGATCGCCATTGGTCCGGTCCACAACTGGTCATGAGGTGGGTGCAGGCAGGACAGGGAGGTGTCTCGGTCTGCTGTCACCGTACGTCAGTGGCCCCTTGACAAGAGCTGCCACACTGAATAAGCCCGGTGGATTCATGAACACTGAACTCCCTACGAGGAGGGAGTCAGGGCTGAGGGACCCTCGCCGACACACACATTCTCCCTCAGCCACAAGACTGCCAAGACCCGCTCCTCCCACCAAGGTGGCCGCTCACCATACGGGGATCCTGAGCCCGTGGAAGGTGCTAGGGTCCAAGTGACGGGTGAAGACGCACCAGGATTTGAAGGCTTGGCATGAAGACGACTATAGGACACCTCAATGCCGGTGACCATGAAAGATTTTAGATGTAAGTGGCTGGACTGGACTGAATGATTAAAATTATGCTCATCCCCGTCTTCAATGTGGCTTATTAGAAAATTTAGGGCTGGGGGAGGGAAGGGAGAGGAAAAAATGAGGAGCTGATACCAAGGGCTCAAGTAGAAAGAAAATGTCTTGAGAATGACAATGGTAATAAATGTACAAATGTGCTTGACACGATGGATGGATGGATGGATGGATGGATGGATGGATGGATGGATAGTGATGACTTGTATGAGCCCCCAATAAAATGATTTTTAAAAGAAAATTTAGGATTACACAGAGGGTTTGCATTCTATGATACATATGGCTGGGGTGGACCTTTGGCAATCAGTCATTCGAGCACTGGGAATAAATCCCAAAGAAGCATGGCACGCGTACAAAGATGACTTGGTTCCTGGGTGGCATAAAGACTTGTCTTGAGCACAGACCTTAAGGCTGGTGGTTCGAATCCATCCAGCAGCACCACGGAACAAAGACCTAGTGATCTGCTTATGAAAAGATCAAAGCCAAGAGCACAGAGGCGGCGTTCCACTGAGGTGCCGCTGCTGTTGTTCAGCTGCAAAGATGAGCAGACAAGACTAACCGCTGCTGCCTGTCTGCAATTGTGAACACTGGGGTGGCGGGGGTGGGTGTGGGTGTCTGACTATTGAACCACAGAAAGCGGGCTAGAGAAATCCTGCTGTATCCTGAAGGCAGGTTACTACGCAGTTTTAATCAAGTATTTTAAAAATGTATCAAGGCATAGAACATTGCTCGTGGCATACCATTCTGTGGTCGAGGGGGGCGGGCAGAAACAAGCCACCGGCTACAAGATATCTTTTATGTAAGAATTCGTATCGTAAGTGTGTGCCCAGGGGTAAGAAACAAAAATACCCAGGAGTTTGTAACTCAGTGTTAACAGCAAATTGCTGCAGAACCGAAGCCCTGGGTACTTCTCTCCCTCTTCCGCTCAAGCTCCACCCACCCCCACGTTGTCTTTTTCGGCAATTGACAGGGATGCAAATGATGGCCATGGGTGCTTTTTCTCTGCCAGGCACACACGCGCCCACCCCCACCCCACCGACTTTCTGAAATGTGCACTTTGTTTTGCATTTTCCTGTACGCTAAAAAAATTAGCAGAGCCAGTTTACGAAAATCTCTGATGGGAGGCGGCTTGGTGGGCAAACAAAAAGCAGGACACACAAGTGACTTGTGTGAAAACCCATCACTTGCTTAATGATATGTAAGTTAAAATGTTTCGGCCTTATTTGTGAATCAATCGAATGAATTCTGACATAAGTGAGATCGTGTAGCCTGCGGGTTTTGAGGTTGTTGGGTTTTTTTCTCCTTCTCTGTTTCACGTAATGGTATATGCCATGAGCACTTTTCTATGCCTTGAACTATTTTTTTTAAATACTGGATGAAAGCTACGTACGAAGCCGTCTTCAAGATAGAGAGGTTATTTTAAAAAGGAAGGAGGGAGGGAACGAATAGAGAAAGGGAAGGGCGAAAATGAGAGGCAGGGCAAGAAAGAAGCCTTGTCACAGATGTAGGGAAATCGGAACCCAAATGTATTCAAAACACTGTGGCAATTCCTCGAAATAGCCAGCATTATCAGAGGACCCACATCTCTATTCCGAGGTATCGTAAAAATAAGGAGAACTGGTTACAAACACTCGCACACAGCAGAAGACGGGAACCCCAGCCTCTCTCTGCACCAGATGCGGTCCACCGGCGGAATATTACTCACTCTGAAGAGAAAGCCTGACGGTTCCATGCCGCAGCGTGGAGGGACCCTGCAGGTGTTACACAGGACAGACGCCAGTCACAAAAGACCATATACTACGTGATTCCACAGATGCAACGCCCAGAGACAGAAAGCTGGTGCATGAGGGGCTTCCAGGAGGAGCGTGCTATGAAGGCGTGCTGGAGGCATGAAGGTTAGACAGTAGGCTGCTAGCAGCAAGAGGTCAGGAGTTTGAAACCACTAGTCCTTCCACGGGGAGAAAGATGAGGCTGCTGCTGCCGGCAAGTCTGACAGCCTCGGAAACCCACAGGGGCCGTTCCTCTGCTCAGCCCTGGGGTCGCTGAGCACCGGACTAACCCGATGCCAGGGAGGGGTTATCCGGGGCTTTGTTTTGTGCTTCGGGAGTGGAGAGTATGGGAAGCCACTGATGAACAGGTACGAGGTCTCCTTTGGGCCGGGGCTGGAAAGCTCTAGAACCAGAGAGTGATGCCGGTGCCGTACCACTGGGCCGCACATTGTTTAAATGGCGGAAATGGCATATTTGAGGCGACGTGTTTCTTGTTTTCAGCACATTTTATGGGGGCACGGACAGCCGGTCTAGCATCCCATCCAGCAATTGTGTCAAACACATATTCGGACATATGTTGCCAACAGCATTTCTAAAACATTTTCTACATGAGCCCTTGGTATCAGCTCCTCTTTTTTCCTGTCCCTTCCTGACCCTCCCCCACCCTTGTGAATCCTTGATCAATTACATCTTGTCATTACTGTTTCGTGTCTTACACTGTCCACTGTCTCCCTTCACCCACATTTCTCTTATTCATCCCCTTGGGGGGGTGGGCTACATATCCAACCCTGTGATGGGTTCCCCCTTTCTCCCTCTTCCCCTTGGCGATGTGTCTGCTTATGGAGCATGAAACAAA
>NW_022111312.1:7082941-7084383 GCF_000313985.2 Echinops telfairi
GTGCCAACATTCCTGGGGCTGCCTAGGGAAGCACGTGCCTTGGGCAACACCAGGCCAAACACGTCGCTGCTACCGGTGCTGGGCAACTCAGGGGGGCCGGCCTTCTCCTGGGTCACACCACAGGGGTCCCTGCACCCACTGTGAAGGGGGCTCCACCCACACTCATTATGGAAGCCATGTCTGTTCCCTCTCCCTTCCACATCTGGAAGGTGTCATTCCATCCAGACCCCGCATCTGCATCCTGCTATCGGGTGGGCGAACTGTCAAGGTGTCAACCGGCTCACTGGCTGTGTTCTCTGCCCCGAGACGCGAGGTCCAGGTCTCGGAGCTGGACCAGATTTCCCAGTGGGCGAGTGGGACTCTGGAAACCAGAGCGTGAGCTTTGCTTGTCTTCGCTCACCTTCCCACGGCCCCGCTGCTCCCTGCCATTTGCCTTCTAGCACTCATTGTAACTACCACGTGCTAGCGGGGACTCAGAGACAGGCATCGCGCCAAAGGCTGGGCATGCCTTCGCCGACCTGGCACTCGGGACCTTAGTGGGTCTTCAATGACCGGGTCCCCTGTCTGAACACAGCCAGCAGCTGGGAGATTGCCCGCCTTGGCAATCCAGCGCCTGTTAGCGATTGCACCTAGAAAACGGTTTGGGTCAGCTCCGCTCTGGACGAGCCAAAGCCCACGGTAGGGGCCCCACCCAGGTCACAGGTTGGGCCACCAAGTCTGAGAGAGGCTCTTGCTGAAGTCAGCTACGGACAGCAGACCTGGCATTGGAACCAAAGCCTGGGACTCCGGCCCTGGTGGTGCTGTGGTTCTATGTTGGGCTGCTAACCCCAAAGCCAGCTGCGCCGACAGTGGGTTTCAGTGGGATGTGCTCCTCTGAGATGGAACTAGAACAATAAACGTATCGTTGATGCTGGTACACACAAAGGTAGCTCCATTTTGACACAGAGACAATCGGTGGAGCGGGGCAGGGCGAAGAGTGACTCACATCCTTTCCAAACAGTACAGCTCCACACCGACACCGGGACTAAACCACGTGGCCATGGGCTCACGGGAAGTCTGAGGACAGAAGGAAGGCCACCCAAAGAAATACAGTGCTCCTCCCGCTCGACCTCTCCCTCCACAGTGAACACCTGGAAACCGGGATAAGATAACAAGAGAAAAGGAAGGGCCCACCCAGCTACCTGGACAGAGAGGAGCTCCCCGGGCACCAGAAGCGGAGAACTGAGACCCAGCAGGGTGAGGTGGTTGAGCACCACTGAGGGGTCCAGGGCTCTTAGGATGGTTACAGGTTCTGACAGCTCAGGGTGCAGGGGTGATCTAAAGTCCAGACAGTGACCAGAGCAGCCTTGGGCCCTTCTGCTAGAATTGCTAGTCCTATGAGAAGTGGAAACACAAAAGGCTGCCCCGCTCTGCAGTGGTTCCCAAGCCTTCCTCATGCCGTG
>NW_022111312.1:7085915-7087668 GCF_000313985.2 Echinops telfairi
CCAGCCACTCCAAAGGAGAAATGATGTTTTCTACTCCAGAAAATAGTTACCATTTTGGAAACCCACGGGGGCAGCGCTACCCTGTCCTACAGGGTCTCTGTGAGTCAGAACTGAGTTGACGTCAGTGAGGGATGACAAAAGAGATGAGGTTGAAAACAACACAGATTTTTTTTGTTTTAATTAAAGTAGCTGGAGTTCTAAAATCTTGCCAGGTTTAGGATATAAAATCACGTTAGTTCCAACTCATAGTGACTGTGCACAACTGATCAGAGATACCATGGCTTGGGTCAGGTGCATCATCGTCCTCAAACTGACGTCCTTGCACTCCAACACTATTAGGCGGTCTTGTGCAGCCGATATGCCCGATGCAGCAGCTGTTTGATCCCTTGGCTGCTGCATCCACATGCAGAAAAATGAAGCACGATCCATGCCTCACACCACACACCAACTCAGGGCCTCAAGAGGGAGCCTGAAACCATGACGTTCACAGAAAAGGGAGACACGATGCTGCCAGCCGAGCTTTTAACAACAGATGATCAAACAGAATAGCAATCACAAACCGTAACATAGAACACAAGCGAGACCTTATGAAAACGGAAAACTTTTGTTTGTCAAACGTGAAAAGAGAAGCTACCAACTGGGAAATTATCTGTGAAAAACTTATATAGCCAACACGAATCTAATATATATTAGATCTAATCCATACACACACACACACAATGTAACCAGCCAAAAGAATCAATTCAGAATATGGGCTAAGGACTTGAATGGGTATTTCAGTAGAGGGCATTCAAACGACCACTGAGCATCACCAACCACATGAAAAGACCCTCAAGCTCATTAATCACCAGACAGACGCAAATCAAAAACATAACGAGATACCATTTCACTCCTGCTGGGCTGAGATAAGAACAGAGACCCACCAAGGTTGGCAAGAATGTGGTGGGAACATTGGAATCCCTTAATGGTGGGAATGTGAAACAGCCATTGTGGGAAGCCGTGTGGCAGTCCCTTGAAAACTGGAAATAGATCTACACAATTGTTGTTGGTAAGTGTTGAGATTGTTATGACTCAGAGAACCCACATGCAACAGATTGACACTGCCTGGTCCTGCGCCATCCTCACGAGCATTCCAACGTCTGAGTCCATGCCAATCCACCCCACTGAAGGTCTCTGCTCGTTCGCAGACACACCACACCGATGTTCACTGTGACCCTATTCACAGGAGTCCAGGGGTAGAAACAATCTAAGTGTCCACCAGCAGTTTACGAGATGAACACAATGTGGTCCACATGGACAATGAAACACTGCTCAGACAGCAGGAGAAATGAAGCCTTGTTTGTTTGTTTATAGAAATGAAGGCTTGATATAGGCTACAGTATGGATGGAGCTGTGTGAATTAAGTCAATCACGAAAGGAGAAATGCCATGAACTCACCTATATAGAAAGATAAGTTAGTCAAAGGTAAGAAAAGAGTTTAATATCAGTGATGATTACCAGAGGCTGAAGTAGAAAGGGGAACACCTTTCTTAACTGGGGTTTAGCAGTAATGGGAATATTGCACTGATGAAAGGTAGAATTGCACAGCTGATTTATATGCTTGTTGTCAATTAGCCATGTATCTGTAAAACGTTGAATTGGCAAAAGTTGTGTGACAGCTGTATTTCCAACAGTGACAGAAGGAAAAATTGTAGCTGCTAAAGCTACAACCGAAATCCTCATGGGTTTTGGTTTCTTGATTTGGAGATCAAAG
>NW_022111312.1:7088156-7090971 GCF_000313985.2 Echinops telfairi
TTACAACAAAAAAAATAGTTATGTCACTATTATGAATTGGTGTATGTTTTGCCCTGGATATTCTCCACAACAATAGTCAACATTTCCTAAAACAACCAAGTTTTCACTACCAACAAGGTATCAAACACAAAGTGCTGAGGAAAAATATCCAGTAGTCTTGAATTTTATACCCAGCTAAGTGATCATTCATAAACAATGGCACAATGAAGGCATTTTCAAAGTTGATAACTCAGAACCTCATTGAAAGTCTATGAAAAGGTACACTTAATTAAGAAGAAATCTATATCCCTAAAAGTGATTGCAAAATAGCTTATGCTTAAAATAATAGTGACTACCAACATGTGGGTTTCAAAGAGAATACTGCAAAGCAATACAAAATTAAAGCATGCTAATAATTGGAAGCCGTGGAAGATGAGGCTTTCTATTCAAAGATCTACAGTCTTGGAAACCCAGAGGCAGTTCTACTCTGTCCCTGAGGGTCAGCCTAAGTTGGAATGGACTCAGTAGCGGTGAATGAGAGTTTTGAATAAGAATTACTTATTCAATAAGAATGCTCCTTGGGGCTAAGGTGGTGAAACTTCATCTCACTGACATTGAACAGGTTATTAGGAAGATCAGTCCGTGGGAAAGGCCATTGTGTGTGGAAGAGGATGAGTGACAAATAAAGGTTGAAATGAGATGGATGGACACGGTTTACATCCGTGGCACAGGACCGAGTGGTTCTGTACATAGACTTGCTAAGAGTTGAACTGACTCGGTGGCACTTAACAAGATCATTGACCCCAGGGCAGAGCCAGGGATCAAGGTTAAACTTGTCAACGATGGCAGCCACATCAAAGATGGAGTGATTTACCTAGGAAAGAGTTACAGAATGCCCTAAAAAAGGAGATATGTGGTCAGCTTGCAGACAGGTCACACGAGCATGATAACATGAGTCAGATGGGGGTACTAGGAGTTGAGGTCAACTAAGATCAGTGTAGAACCACCCCTGTGTTTCCAGGACTCTCTTTACAGGAGTAGAAAGTCCAGCTTTCTCCCTCGGAGCAGCTGGTGGTTTTGAACTGCTGCCCTTGCAGTTAACAGTCCAGATGAGTAACCACTGTGTCACCAGCGCTCCTGTAGTACATGCAGTGAATGTCAACATTACAGATCCCATATGCTGTTAAAAAAATACCATGAAAAGTTGAACACTTTTTTTAGTTCATACTGCCCTCTATTAACCGATGTGATCTAGCATCCACAAGAGAGGAATTTTTCCCCCCATGTGTGTTAGGCTGGGTAGACTAAAGAAATTCATAGACATGCATATGTGTGTAAGAAAGAGTTTTATATACAAGAGCAATTGAATATTGAGAAAACATCTCAGCCCAGTCCAGATCAAATCCTTAAGTCTGGTATTAGCTCATACGTCAGATACCAATCTATAAATTCCTCTTCAGACTCATGAAACACATGCAATGATGCCAAATGCAGGATGATCACAGGCCAGTGGAGGGAAAGTCTTGTGGATCCAGTGGCGTGGGTCTCCATGTGGCTCCTCCAGCTCTAAGGCTCTAGCTCCATCAGCAAAACTCCGTGTGTCTTGTCAGCAGGAAGATGAAGGAGTGAGTGTGTGTCCCACCTCCAGTGAGCTATTTATCTACAGGCTGAACTCTACCCCTTCACACTTAATCCTCTCAAATTGACAACAGACTATGTAACTACCACACCAAGAAAAATGTTAAGTCTTCAATGAAACATGGATTCTGTATTACACTGGAAAAACATTAGCCTGTAGGATTTGAGAAACTCTTTGAGATCAAGGCATGGAGTCCTGGTAGTGCTGTGGTTCAGATGTTGGCTGTTCAAACCCACCTTTCCTGTAAAGACTTGCAGCCTCAGAAGCCCTAGCCCTTGGAGATAAATTCATTCTGCCTACCTTGGTAATCACCAGCCTGCTCTGTCCTTCCAGCTGCCTGAAATTCACCCACACTCTCAGGAAATGTCCTGGCCTGTCCACCTGCCCTCCCTCCTGGAAGTACCTGGGCTTTGGCACTGGCCCGGACTGCTCCTCCTGGGGACTGGAGCTGAGCGCGGAAGCCCCACTGCTAGCAGCCTTCCTGTCCACAAAGGTCACACTGCAGAAACAACAAAGGGCCCCTCTATCCTAGCATTGAGGTGGCCGCCACCACCCGCAGAAACCGCCCACTCGACCTTCTGGTTTTATGAATTAATAAATCAGCCCGGTGGCTGGCAGGACCAGAGGGCCTGGTTCTTCTCCTCCCAGTCCCTTGAGCCAGCACAGACAGACGCCACCCTTATCTCTCAGGAGCACAGGGCACTTGAGGGGGGCTAAAACATTGAGTTCCTTGGCTTGAGAGAACTAACAGCCACTGCAGTGCTTTGCCAAAGTAAAAACATCTTATCAACACAGGGTCACAAGTGTCTGTGTCACAGGGCCGCACGGCATGTCGGAGCCTGGGGGTGTGTGTGTGGAGAGGATCAGAATGGAATTTCAAATTCTCAAGGACTCCAGACTCTGTGGAACTATGAAGGTTGTATAAACCCCTGAAATGATTGATGAAATGATCTTTAAACCTTAAATCAGAAATATTCTCTGAGGCCTCCTTAGAACCAAATAGTTGAGCTCAGTTAGGAAAAAAGTTCAGCTTTATGTGCTTAAGCATTATGTGCTTAAGTGCTACATGGAGTCAAATTTAGCAAAAACAACTGGAAAAATGAGAGTAGATAGGCACCTTAGTGCACAGTGAATTTATGTTAGTGGGAGAGAAATAACAGGAAAGGGGGGTTGAGAATGGCATTACAACAAAAAAAA
>NW_022111312.1:7091260-7092930 GCF_000313985.2 Echinops telfairi
CTAAAACATTGAGTTCCTTGGCTTGAGAGAACTAACAGCCACTGCAGTGCTTTGCCAAAGTAAAAACATCTTATCAACACAGGAGGCACTCTGTCTGTGTCACAGGGCCGCACGGCATGTCGGAGCCTGGATTACATTCCCAGCTACTTTCTGGGGACCATTAACTTACACACACACAAAAAATCCTGCTGGGTGGGGTGTGTGTTGGTGGAGAGAGAGGAGGTGTGAAAGTAAGACACATTCCACATCTAATTACCACCAATCCACAGAGCTGGGAAGAAGTCTTGGTGTGGACTGCCAATTGCTTCCATGCAGAGAAAACACAAATTATTCTCCGGAAAGAGATGTGAGCCACCTAGTACAAGCCTAGGAAATGGGGGAGGTGCATTCCTGGCTCTCCCAGTAGAATTGGGCATTCCCCAATTCTAGAACTTTCCACATCCCCTACCCCTGCCACCCCACCCCCCCCCAGCCAATCCTCTTGTTCTATGAAGGCCAGTTCTTCCTTTGCCAGCTTAAAAAGCAAGAGTGTGTGGTTGGGCTAGGGACATGGCTACCTTGCCCAGGTAATGATCAACCTGCAAACACTTCACAACTTGGTTTCTATTAGCTGGGAGATGTGGTTTCCCCCTACACCTCAATCACCCACTGCCAAGACCTGGCATCTTAGTGACCCTGGGCAAGACATTTCCCCTGTCGGAGCCCCTGCCTCCACACGGCAGTCTGGCATCAGAAACAGTCCCACCCTTCCTGGGGCACGATGCTGGGAAGATGATGGGCAGCATGTGTCTGGGGTCAGATAAGCCAGGTGCTGTGCAGTCAGTTCTAAGGGATGGCCCCTCCGTGTGTGTTGGGGTAGAACTGTGCTCCATAGTGTCCAATGGTGGATTAGTTGCCAGTCCTTTCTTCCTGCATGAACTTGAATAGCCTTTGATTACAGCTGAGCAGTTAACTGTTTGCACCAGCTGCTCAAATGTTTGCTTAAACTGGTGGTATAGTGGTTACGAGTTGGGCTGCTAACGCAAGGTCAGCAGTTCAATACCAGTAGCTGCTCTACGGGAGAAAGACGAGGTTTCCCACTCAGTCTCAGAAACCCGCGGGGGCAGTTCTGCTGTCCCCTGCAGTCGCGATGAGTCATAATCGAAGTGACGGCAGCGAGTCTGATTTCGGTGTTTGGAACTCTGCCCAAGGAGGAGTAGCTGTTATTAACAATTGGACAAAGGGACTACCGGCTATCTGGTAGGCCCCCACACTTCCATAGGAGTGGGATTGGCAACTCAGAGAGGCCGGGCCTGCACGAGGTGGTTCAGCAAAGCAGCGCACAACAGGGCTCCGAGTTATCGGGGCTCCAACCTCGGGCACCAGTGAGCTGACCAGAGCAACACAGCACTCCTCAGCCGCCCGTCCCACTGATGCCAGCCCCTCCTCCATGCACCCACATCCTCAGCACCCAGGGAGGCAGTGGGCACCCACATCCTCAGCACCCAGGTCTGCAGACGCTCCCATGATAGGGACTGAATGGGTTCCCGAGGGCTGTTACCTCCCATGCTCCTGGCCTCTGTCCTGGGGACCAACACTGTGTCCCTGAGGCCTGGTCCTGAGGGCCAGGGGACATGTTCTCCCTGTCAGGGACATGGGTTTTACATGCGGTGGGATACAGCTTCGCTTGA
>NW_022111312.1:7093030-7094701 GCF_000313985.2 Echinops telfairi
TGTTTGCTTAAACTGGTGGTATAGTGGTTACGAGTTGGGCTGCTAACGCAAGGTCAGCAGTTCAATACCAGTAGCTGCTCTACGGGAGAAAGACGAGGTTTCCCACTCAGTCTCAGAAACCCGCGGGGGCAGTTCTGCTGTCCCCTGCAGTCGCGATGAGTCATAATCGAAGTGACGGCAGCGAGTCTGATTTCGGTGTTTGGAACTCTGCCCAAGGAGGAGTAGCTGTTATTAACAATTGGACAAAGGGACTACCGGCTATCTGGTAGGCCCCCACACTTCCATAGGAGTGGGATTGGCAACTCAGAGAGGCCGGGCCTGCACGAGGTGGTTCAGCAAAGCAGCGCACAACAGGGCTCTGAGTTATCGGGGCTCCAACCTCGGGCACCAGTGAGCTGACCAGAGCAACACAGCACTCCTCAGCCGCCCGTCCCACTGATGCCAGCCCCTCCTCCATGCACCCACATCCTCAGCACCCAGGGAGGCAGTGGGCACCCACATCCTCAGCACCCAGGTTTGCAGACGCTCCCATGATAGGGACTGAATGGGTTCCCGAGGGCTGTTACCTCCCATGCTCCTGGCCTCTGTCCTGGGGACCAACACTGTGTCCCTGAGGCCTGGTCCTGAGGGCCAGGGGACATGTTCTCCCTGTCAGGGACATGGGTTTTACATGCGGTGGGATACAGCTTCACTTGAGAAGCAGGCCCCCAATTTTATATATCCTACAATCCAGGGCTCAGATCCCAGGTGAGGGCCAGTGTACCCCGGAGAGGGGGTCCCCGCGTGGTGCAAAGGCACAGGCTGTGCATGGAAAAGCTGGGTGCTCCTCTCCACATGGAAGGAAGGCCTGGCTTCTGAAGAAACTAGAACACACCCGCCGACAACGTGGGGTCACGCGCCTGGAGCATCAGCCCGGTGGCTTTGTGTGCTGTGTCGGCATGGACTCACAGCGATACCCCCCCACCCCACCCCTCCCCATCCCCCGCCAAGGACAGAGTAGAACTGCCCTGGGCTCACCGTGGCCCTCTCTGAGGGAGCAGAACTGGCCCAAGGCCAGTTGAAGCAGGGAGCCAGGTCTTTTCTCCCGCATGTCTGCTGGTGGGTTTGAATGGCCCACATTTCGGTTCATAGCCGAACGCTTGCCTGTGGCACCACCAGGCCCCAAAGGGGAGCAGAAAGGGAGCCAGTTAGCTTTCATTGGCTCCATGCTCGGTTGGTGTGAAGGACTCCTGGGGAGGGGGTTGGGGAGGAGAGAGAACAGAGCAGTATATGGTCACCTTGACCCCCACCCTCCCTTCTCCCTTGGATGGGGACAGGTGCAGCCAAGTCCCTGGAACCCATCAGTATAAGACAGACACTCAGTGAACGCCGAGCCTCGGTCCACCCACCAGCCAGCTTGGCCACACAGCAGCCCTCCCGGCAGGCACCAGGCGAGGACGCCTGGGGACAGACGAGGAGCGGACTCCAGGCTCTGGCTTCTCATTCGATGTGGCCTCAGCAAGTCACTTCACCTCGAGGACCTCAATGTCCCCGTCTGTGGAACAGGGCACAGGCAGGCTCTGGGGAGGTTTCCAGCTCGGATGACAACATCTTTGGGCCTGGACTTTAGATCAGGGGAGATGTTGTCTCCTCCCTTCTGACTGCTTCTTGGCAGCCAGAGAGACATGCCTG
>NW_022111312.1:7094820-7098365 GCF_000313985.2 Echinops telfairi
ACCTCAATGTCCCCGTCTGTGGAACAGGGCACAGGCAGGCTCTGGGGAGGTTTCCAGCTCGGATGACAACATCTTTGGGCCTGGACTTTAGATCAGGGGAGATGTTGTCTCCTCCCTTCTGACTGCTTCTTGGCAGCCAGAGAGACATGCCTGCGGAGCTGTTTTGAAGCCCGAAGGGGGAAAAAAAAATAGACCCTCCACCTTTCCCAGAATCCTCTTCGTATTTGCTCTGGAACGTCAGGGCCAGGAAGCAGGGCCACCATCGGGCGCCTCAGGGAGGCGGGGCGGAGGGAATGGTCTTGGGAGAGTCCTGGGTTCACGCTTAAGGAGTTTCCTTTCAGCCAGGCCCCTTGCACACCTTGGTCCACCCCCAGAAAGACACAGCCCGGTCCTGCTCCCGGAGGGTGGGGGTGGGGGGAATGGCAGCACTGCTCCCCGGGCAAATGCAAACCCACGCCCTGCATAGCCTGGCTGGGGGCTTGGAATGTGAATCTGAACAATCCAGGTGTTCTGCTTCTTGGCTCCGTGGAGCCTTGGGGAATGCCGGTTTGTGTCTCGGCCAATCCTGGAGATGCTAGCAGGAGGGGAGAATGGGGTGGGTGTCACAGACCGGCAGTGCCCCTGCGTGGGCAAGCAGGTGCTCAGGACTATTTTTGGTGGAGCTGGCTGGTGCTGAAGCCAATGGGTCTCACCAAGTTGGGGGTGGGGGGCAGGGAGGACAGTGTGGCTGATGCCAGCTGACCACATTCTCCCGAGCCCTTCTCCCTAGATGAAGAACTCAGCATCTCCCCTGTCACCTCCATCATGAATGCCCACGCGGACTCCTGGCAGGGCACGAGGCATCCGAAGGGGATCAAGGCTTCTCCCTGCTCTCTGGGAGCTCAGCGTTTCGAGGGGGTGGCAGGTGACAACGGTGACAATTATAACGCGGTGGGATGCAAGCTATTATGGGAGAGAATGCAGGGGGGCTGCCACAGCCGCAGAGAGACTTCACTTTGAAAAGACAGGGCTCATGGGAGGAAGCACATGACACCTGCAGTCCTGGGTGGAGGCTGCAGAAGTGTCCTCTTAGTGGGAGATGGAAGTGGACACGGAGTTGAGGGGGAACCATGTGGGCCAAGGTCTGGAGGCGAGGAAACCCAGAAGCAGGCTCTTCTGATCCCTGCTGGGTCCTGGGAACCCCAGTGGCCACCTCTCCACCTCGGAAACACAGCGGTGGGCAGCAGGTGGGTCTGCTACCCGCCCTCCCCCCGAGATTCCCCTGCTCCTCCACTCACTAGCTGCAGGACTGACTTCACACCTTTCCAACTCTCAGACACCTTCTGGTAACCACCCTCTCTGGAGGATGACTGGGAGTATTCAATTCAATGGGAGTGTGTGCCCAGTATCAGGGGGCAGCCACGCTCAGCAAGTGCTGAAAATCGTGATGGGCAGCACCGTCAGCTTCTGGCACCTGTCTCGCAGTGTCTGGCCTCTCTGGAGTGCAGCAGACAAGGTGTGCAGCTTGGCGGGCACAGTCTGCTCTCTGGGCCCCAGAGCCTCTGGGTTCTTCCTTCCCCTTTGGCCCCCTACTTGGCCAAAGCTTCCTGTAGGAAAGGCCCTGCCTGGCCCCAGGCATCCTGGGAGACCACACCACACCCCTGCCAAAGCCAAGCCCTTCCCATATGTACACACCACCTCTTACTGAATCCACACATCCACCCCAGGATCCAGATTAGGGAAACGAAGGCTCACAGAGGTGAGATGACTTGCTTGCTCAAGGTCACACAGCTGAGGAGGCTCAGGGCCCAGGTGTGGAGCTCAGCTGTGGCTCCCATGGTGACTAACTGGTACGAAGGTGTTCAGGTACTCCTAGCACTGCTCAGGTAGGACTCCGTCCGTCTCCTGAACACGGAGGAAGCTCTGAGGACCACCCCACTCTACAGTGCACCAAACAGAGGCACTAAGGATACATGCAAGGCCACACAGCTAGCATGACTCAAAATCCTACCTGTTTGTGAACTGGGGCACCGCCATGAGCCCTGCGCTTCGTCCTCGCCTCATGCGAGTCGCATCTGCCAGCCTGTTCCTGCCACCTGCCTCAGGGCCTTTGCACCTGCTGTTCCCCCTGCCTGAAATGCCCCTTTCCACAGATCTGCACACGGACTGACACCACCTTCTCTAGGTTTCTGTTCCCTGGGCAGCACCTCAGAGAGACTCTCCCAGGGCACCCCAGAGTAATGCACTTCCTACCACCCCCCTCCAGCCCGCTTCTTGTTCACAGTCCACACAACGTCTCCCCACAGGGGTCCTCTGAGTAATGCCAGGGTCTTCAGCCTCTGGCCTGTGGAGGACTGAGGGGACCCTCACCTTCTAAAGCTCAAAAGGCTGAGGGAGCCCGCTCCCTGTCTACCTCAGAACCTTCTCCCAGACTCAAGGTTTCCTGCTGTGCTTGGAAGCGTGAACTCCGATTTCTGGGCCCTGGAGCAGGGAAGCGGTACTCTCACAACCACAAAGTTACAGAGCAGGCAGGCACGGTTATCTGTGGGTGGGCTGGGGACCCAGGAAAATGGTGGGATGCCAGCACACACGGCGGCCTCACCACCTGCCAACGCACAAATGATAGAGAATTCCCCAAGACCAGACCCCAGCCTGAGGTGGTGTTGCCCGAGATGGGGGCTGGTGGTGAGCCCACCCTTCTGGTGGGGCTAGTAAGGAGAACTCAACTTGTCTCACAAAATGGCAGCACCTGGCTTCCAACCAGCTCCGACAGATACAGTTAAAACTGAAGCAGCAAATAGGAAGACAAATGTGTAAAATTTGGGTGAAACAGAATAACCAGAATGAGGGGGGCGGGGAAAGATACAGATTAAAGGCCTGGAAAAGGAGACTTGGAAGACGCACGGTAAACTCTTTCAGAAGCCTGATGACAGAGACCACACATTTAAAGCTGACCGGTAGGCCGCCAGCTTAGAGCCAGGTACAGCTGTTTCCAACTCTGCTCGGCAACAGATTTGTCTGCAACGTGTTTTCTATGAGGGCGATTGAGTTTCTCGCAGGGCCTGACCCTTCATGTTTCCCACTCAGGCTTTCCAGTTTGTTAGCCCACATTTTACAAACTCAGGGGTGCCTGCTAAGCTTCCCTACCTCATTGGTCCCAATTACACTGGTTAGATTCTAAGCCCTCTGGCAGCAGCGGGAGGGCATGCAAGGAACAAAAAACACTAGGAGACTCTAGAAAGTAAGGGCAAGGGGAGGTCCCACCTCCTCTCTAGGGTGATCTCAGGCTGACCCTGGGCGTCGGGCCTTTCCCAAGTACGTGAACAATGAAAATGGGAAAAAAAAGAGTTTACAGTAAAAAACTCCTCCCCTCTCCCCCCATTTACCTTCATTTATTAAGCATCCTTCCAGAGTTTTTGGACAAATAAAGCAATTATGCATGCAAAGGAGCTTAAAAAAGTTCGTGGAGGAAGGGAAAGGAGGAAACACTGAATTTGTCCACAAACTTTTTTGAGGCTTCCTCTTCCACACGCCTGTTGTGTGTGTGTGTGTGTGTGTGTGTGTGT
>NW_022111312.1:7100411-7101928 GCF_000313985.2 Echinops telfairi
TCAGCGCAGTGACGATGACCATCACGGATTGCATGCGTCTGTCCGGGCCTCCTGCCAGGCTCTGTAATTGGTGCTGGGGGTGGGGGCAGGGCACCGTGGGCCCACCTGCACCTGCTTCCCGAGACGCTGGGGGGCGATGCTGAGCCTATTCCTTTACCAAGAGGAGGGTCATCTCCCTCCCTAGCGCAGCGGGGCGCCTTTCGGAGCCACGAGGGGTCCTCTTCAGACACCCCAGCAGAGGAATTTGCTTCACTCTTTGCTGAACACATCAGTGCTTTGCACGGATCTGCATTTCAAAGCACTCACTCCTCTGACGTGCTGGGAACAAATGTGGGTCTCTTCCTGTCATTTGGCCAAATAGCTGCCTTCCAAAGGTCTTGGCATTAGACTGGTGAGTGCTTTATCCGCTGGTTGAAACCTTTCCATTGATGTTCCATTGATTCCTGTAGCCTTGGTTTTGGTGAATGCTTTCAGTGCAGCTTGGACGTCTTCCTTCAGGACCATTGGTTCTTCTCCTATGCGACCTATTGAAATGGTTGAAAGTCCACTAGTTCTCTTTGGTCCAGTGACTCTGTATTCTTTTCATTTTCTTTGGATGCTTCCTGCATCATTCCATATTTTGCCCCTGGAATCTTTCAATATTTCAGCTCCATCGTTGTACCCATTCCAAAGAAAGGTGACCCCACAGGAAGCTCAAATACCAGAATAGCATCGCAGATATCACATGCGAGTAAAATTTTGCTGAAGATCATCCAACAATGGCTGCAGCAGTACATTGACAGGCAGCTGCCAGAGGTTTGGGCCGGATTCAGAAGAGGATGTGCACAAGAGATATCATCGCTGATGTCAGATAGATCTTGGCTGAGAGCAGAGAATACCAGAAAGATGTTGCCTGTGTTTCACTGACCAAGGCATTTGACTGTGTGGATCATAACAAATTATGGATAGCCTTGAGAATGGGAATTCCAGACCACTTCACTGTGCTCCTGTGGAACTGTGAACCGAACAGAGGAATACGACCTGGTTTAGAATAGAGAACGTTGTGCATCAGGGTTGTCTCCTCTCACCATGCTTATTCATTCTGTATGCTTACCAAATAATCAGAGAAACTGGCTTATATAAAGAAAAATGCAGGATCAGGTTGAAGGAAGGCTTATTAATAACCTGCAATATGCAGATGACATACCTGGCTTGCTGAAAGTGAGGACTTTAAGTCCTTGCTGATGAAGATCAAGGATCGCAACCCTCAGCATGGGTCACAACTCCATGTAAGGAAGACCCAAATCCTCACAACTGGACCAATAGGTAACATCATGATAAACGGAGAAAAGATCGAAGTTGTCAAAGATTTCATCGTGCTTGGATCCCCCATCCATGCTGATGGAAGCAGCAGTCAGGAGATCAAGCGACACATTGTTTGAGGCCACTCTGCTGCACAGGACCTCTCTAAAGTGTTGCAAAGCAAGGCTGTTACTTCGAGGACTGAGGTGCGCCTGACCCAAGCCGTGGTATTTTTC
>NW_022111312.1:7103070-7112206 GCF_000313985.2 Echinops telfairi
AAGGGCCCAAAGCCATAGGCACTGAAGACCCATGGTGTTCAGAGGAGCCTTGGTGGGGTAGTGGGTTAGGAGTTGAGCTGCTACCCTCGAGGTCAGGAGTTCTAAACCACCGGCTGCTCAGTGGGAGAAAGAGGACTCCGCCCTGTGAAGACTCCCAGCCTTGGAAACCCACAGGGGGGTGCTTCCCGGTCCTATGGAGGGGCTAGGAGTCAAAATGCACTCAGTGGCAGGGAGTTTGGTTTGGGTTCATGATCAGGGGCCCTCACTGGGTTCTGGGGACACAAGCAGGGACAAAACAGCATGTGCCCCTAAGGGGCACCTGGTTATGGTAGAGGAGGAGGGGAAGTGGGGGAGCAGGCAGGTGGTACAAGGTAAACATGGACTGATATCTGGAACTTTCCAGCCAGAATAGACTCTGGAGAGAGCGAGCTTTCTTTTATGCTGCACTCTGGGGAGTTGGTGACAGTCCCCAGCCACAGTCTCTGTGGACACGCAAAGCCCCAGCACTAGGTGGGGGAGCTAGAGGCTCTGTGGTCTGGGTGGCCCCACTGCGCGCTGCCCTGCTTCCCCAGGCCGTGATGCACGCACACGCCCAGTGGGGCTCCCTGCACACAAAGCCTGCCTGCTGCACATCAGGGCTCTAATTGATCCCACCAGTGGCTCTGTCGGCTGCGTCAACAGAGCAGGAGAGAGCTCTGGCCTGGGTGGATGGTCTGTTGTCTGGAGTCCTGGGAGGAGAGGGCTTTATTCTACCCCCCAACCACCTTCCAACCACCAACCACCAACCCTTCCCCATGCACCATACAACCCCAGAGCTTGGAAACCTATGAGTCACCAGACGCCTGGCTCCCTCCTCCAGGCGGGCCCCTTCCCTGAGGAGCTGATTACAGATGCCTGCTACTAACAAGGGCAGCCGGTGCCCAGGAAGCCACAGGGGCCCCTGGACCAGGCAGGGTGAGGGGCTTAACGGCCTGGGCTTCAGTTTCCCTCTCCATGCTGGTGAGGACGACATGTGCTAGTGCTCCAAACAGTGCCTGGCATGTAAAGGACCTGGCACGCTCCAAAAAAAAAAAAGGAAGGAAGAAAGGAAAAGAGGATCGACAAAGGCTTCACTTGTAGCGTTTGCCTATTCCCGCGGTGTAAACACTCCCACCCTGGCTGTTTCCAAGCCATGGACAGCTTGGGTGAGTGAACTTTCTGAGTACTTATCCATTTACTTCACAAGCTGGTATGAGCCACCACGGCTCCCCTGCACACAGTAGGTCCTCAGTATACAGGGAAGGAATGTGAATGTGTGAACGTTACCTTGGCTTTGTCCCTTTCAGCATACCAGCACACCATAAACAGGGGTTCGTTTATATTCGCTCCCTACTTGGTGCCACGGCTACCGGATCCCACACTGAACAGGCAGTCCTTGACCCTGGGGATTCCAGAGATGAGAAGAGACGTCACAAGACATGGATGGGCTGATGCAGGCACCCCAAGGATGTGCACCTGGCACATCCCATATTACAGATGGGAAAATGAAGGTTCTTGGGGTGGTAAACTGGAATCAGAGTGCAGTCAGGAAGTGTTCTAACCAGCAGGTTCTATCATTCACCCCCCTTTCCCTTTCAGTCATCCATGGCCATTGTGCTAGCTACAGAACTTCATGTCAAAGTGAAGATATAAAAGTGTAGGGGTGGAATCTAGCCTATCAACCAGGTCACAGCCCGATGGGGCCTCCTTGTGGGCTTGGCCTCATGAGGAGGGTTCTTGGAACCTACCCCCACCTCTCTCTCTGCCTTCACCTTCCTGTGGATGAGCCACACTGAGCCCTGCGATGCTTCCACTGCCATTGGATCCACAAGACATCACACCCACCAGCTGGTGATCTTCCTGCATCACTGCTTGTGGCTGTGTGAGTCTGAAGAGGGACTTAGGGACTAGTATCGGACTTGTGGACTTGAGTTGGACTGGGCTGGGATGTTTTATTGATGCATGCGTTTTGAAATAAAGCTCTCTCTTACACATAGAAAAGTGTCCTTGGATTGGTTTCTCTAGTCACCCCAGCCTCACACGGCCATTTGGTCCATAATGACCCTGAGCCTGCAGGATAGGGGAGAACTGCCCCGTGGTTTCCGGACTCTCGGTCTTTAAGGGAGCAGAAAGCCTCCTCATCCTCCTGGGGAGTAGCCGGTGGTCTCAAACCCCCGACAGCTGGAACGCCCTTTGCCACCGTGGCTCCTTCTCGGTGACTCGCTTGGGCGAACTCCCAAGGCTTTTACAATGGTTTGTGCACAAGACACTTTTTAAAACCATTGGGACCCTGAATCGGGTAAACTTAGGGACTCCAAGTGCCACCTTACTTGACCTCTGCTTCAGAGAGGAACATACCTGAACCATTTCAGACCAGTGACAACCTAACGATGCGCTTGTAAAACGTGTCCGGCGGCTTGGGGTGGGGGGTGGGGGGCACAGATAGCCTCAGTCCATGGGTACAAGCTTTCTCCTAAGCCCTCACACCCCTATGCCCAGGTCTCCTGGTGTTTGCATCAGTGGAATCAGAGACCCATCACCCCTCAGTTTGCAATGTAAACGAGAATGAGCTTCTGTCCGTCAGTCAGAGGCTCCTGGACTTTTTAGGCTAATCTCTGTAGACAGCACCCTGCAGGAGGCAGATTCAGGTCTGGGTTATGCCACTTCTTGTTGTGCCACACCCTCCCCCCCCACTGGTTACTTTGCCACGCTAAATCAGGGCTCACACTGGCTCAGTTCTGCGTGGCTGAAGAAGTGAAATGGGAATGGAGTTGAACTTGTAAAACGTGGGTATGCCCAAACTGTCACTGGAACAGGAAAAACGGCTGGTCGAACAACACCCTGCTGGAAACTCAGTCTCCCTCTTCGAAGCCAGGGGCAGTGTGTGCGTTGCATAGCAACCAAGGCTCTTGATTGGCAGAGTCAGAAACAACAGTGCCCAGTGCCCCGCTCCAGGATGGCGGCCAACTGTGGCCCCCTTGAGTGTGCATCGCTTCCCACAGTCCTGGCAATAATCCAACCTCCCAAGTCGGCTCCTAAAGGGATTCGTTACGAACCTCCCATTCCAGGGCTCGGGCCTGTAGCGTCCCCCGTTCTGGCTAGCATTCCGGTACACCCACGTTTTACAAATCTGGGTCTGTTATGCTTTTGCTGTGTTGGTCATGACCGAACTGGTTCCAACTGGTGAAAGCCCTGCTCTTGAACCTCGATGTCCTCATCTGTAGAATGGGGGCACCGTCACCCCCAGCTTGACAGTTGATGAGAAGAGCCAGCAAGGATAAAATGGCTGGCAGAGACCACCCCTGACCCTCACCCCATCATTCAATCTTCTCTTGGTGGGAAAAATCCAGGGCTTTCTTGTTATCATTGCTGTGTGATTCCCACTCCAAGCCACCAACTCTACCAGATGGAGCCAACTGCCCCCATCGGATCTCCTCCACCACCACCTCCACTGGGGCAGGTTGCCAGTTTTGCCCCCTCATGGGGCAGGGGGTGGGTTTGAACTGCCAACCTTCTGCATAGCAGCCAAATGCTGGACCACTGCACCACCAGGGCTCCTTGAGCACTTGTAGAGCCTGCCTGGGTCTTCTCTTTCTGGCCCGCCAGCCCCCTGTTCTCCACCACACACAGGGAGACAGACAAACAGATGGGCACTCTTCCCCTAATCCTGTGTCTAGCCCTGCTTCTCACAGCTCCTTCCGTCTTCGGACTGAGTGGGACTCTCCCTGGGGGGGCTAGAAAATTGCCCTTCATTCTCAGACAGAGTCAATGCCACCCCCAAAGTTGAAAATTGTCCTCTCAGTTATCTGGGACCAGAGCCTTTCTGGGCACCCAGATCCCCACAAACTCAGCTCCTGCAAGGCCGACCCCTATCCCGGCATCACTGCCTGACCACAGGGCTGGGGCCAGCACCCAGACTGTAGAGGGACACAGCTCCCCGGGAGCCCAGACTGGCCGCTAAAAATAGGAGGCTCGGGCTCTTTGGGAGGGCCAGTATGTAGCAAATGTTTCTATTATTTATATAATGATAAACATCAACCTATTACTGGAATTTCCAGGGGTAAATGCGATCCTGTCCCTGGATGAGCTTCGAGCCCTGCAGTGTTTGCCAGACAAACAGACTGACCAGAGAAGCAGAGGGAAGGTGGCAGGGGCCCAACGTCCACTTTAACGTCGCCAGCCCTTCACATGGGTGGGAGGAGGGAACAGGAGTCTCAGAGGGATGGGGTGGGGTCGTAGCAGACAGTTCACATAGGTGTTTGGGAAGTAAGTTGACCTTCAAACCTGTTCTTCCAGGCTCGGTAGGGGCCAAACCGGAATAAACTAAAATATTTTACAATTTGGGGTGAGCCAGAATGGGAGAAGGTATGGGTCCAGTGGCTTCATCTTCCTCTTAGAAAACAAGGGTGACTTGCACACTGCATAGCAACTACACCTCCGGCTACTGGATTTTGAGCTGAGTCAGACACAATGGCGCCCGGCTCAAAGATGGCAACCAGCCGCGTGGCTTTGACTGTCTCTCTTTCCTGGGACTCAGCAGTAACCCAGCGTCGCACAAGGGCTCACCACACCACTTTCCGAGTCTTTGTTCTGGTTATTCCTCGAGCTCACCCCAATTTTAAAAATGCAGGTCTCACCCCTGGAAAGCACTTGCCGGCATGTGTTCTCTTGAGAGAAACACATCAGCCAGAGGGGGCTGGGGGTTCGGGGGACTCCAGGGAGGGATCCTTTTAATTCTCTCAGGATCTAAGAGGTGGTGACAGCATACCCCAGTCCACTAAACCGAGGGCCAATAGGGGTCCCCAGGATATCAACTGCCTAGTGTCCAGAATCTATGACTATATCATGTCAGGTGGTGAGGGGGCATGAAGGGTCCCATCCCGCGAACCTAGAGATGGGGAGGGTAGTGCCGAGGTCATCCCGGGGGCTTCAATGCAATCGCCACAGCTGGTGATGGCTGGTGATGACCTGACTTTATAGGACGAAGATTACCAGGCCTTTCTTCCAAGGAACCCCCAAAACTCCCCCCAGCTTTTTGGTAAGTGTGACCCTTGGCACCACCAGGACTCCAGTGTAATGGCAAGGTGGGTCTAAGACCCGGGCTTCCGAACTAGGGTGATGTTTGGAATCACACCATGCTACTGTGTTCCTTGCCCCGGACATTCTGATTCATTAAGCTCCCATGGAGCTGTAGTTGCACCAGATGCCCCGTTGATTCCAACGCTGGCCAAGTTTGGGGTCCTAGGTCGGAGCATGGGGAGCCGAGGGTCAGAGTTGGAGAGACGCAACGCGAGAAAGCCTCGGGCGGCCACTGTGGGGTTTGAAGATGGGAAGCCTTCCCAATTCAGCTTGTCATCTCTCCAGGAGGCAAGGAATGGGGCTGCATCCAGACACTGGGAGGGAAAGGCAGCCGACTCTCCCCCAGGGCTCTGTGAGGCCCACTGCAGCCTTCTCTGGTCCAGAGCTGCGGTACAGTGTATACCCACTTGTAAAGGCAGCAGGGGGAGACTCGTGCAGATGAGGGGAGCACTCACGGGATTCACAGAGGGTCGCTCCACTCACTACTGTGTGTGCAAATAACCTGGAGTTCCCTTTCAGATTCAGACCCTCCGGGTTGGTCTCCAGAGAGTCCCGGTAGTCCGGAGATGCTATTTTAAAAGCTGGGTGCTCCAGGTCATGGTTTGACAAACAGACACAGTGGCTGGGGGTGTCCTTCTCCTTTCTTCTACCTGCTGGGTCTGGCTCCCACCGTTAGCTGCACTCCTGAGTCATGGTTCCGGGCAGGGCAAATGGCGAGCTTTTTGGCCGGAGGAAGAAAGGCCTGGCTGTCAGCTTCTGCACAATTGGCCCTGGAAAAGCTTGTGGAGAACAGGTCTTCTGAGACACATACGGGGTCTACACCAGGGGCCTGCACTGACGCGGTGACAGGTTTGGGTTTGTTTGTTTGTTTAAAGCAATTCCTATGCCATCTGAGTGAATCCCCGGGCAAACCTGGGATGGACAACCTTCACTCCTGCCTGCCAAGCAGAAGGAGAAGTGACGCCACCCAGCTGCCATGCCTCACCCACGCCCAAAGCCACTGCCGATACCCACTCATAATGACTCCACAGGACAGGGTCGAACTGCCCCCGTGGGTTTCTGAGCTGTAAGTAGTTATGGGAGTAGAGCGTCTTTCTCCCGAGGAGTGGTGCAGGCGTCCTCCAACTATGGCCGTGGGCCGCATGTGGCCCGCAGAGGACATTTATCCAGCCCACTGGGTGTTTTTGCCCCATTTGACTTTTTACTTCAAAATAAGATATGTGCAGTGTGCATAGGAATTTGTTCATAGTTTTTTAAAAAAAACTTTAGTCTGGCCCTCCAACAGGTCTAAAGGACAGTGAACTGGCCCCCTGTTTAAAAAGTTTGAGGACCCCTGGACTAGTGGTTTCAAACTGCTGACCTTGCGGTGAGCAGCCCAGTGCTTAACCACGACAGCCCCAGGGCTCCTACGTCAAGGGGTCCAAATGGTTTTGTGTCTCTGGGACCTCGGGGAAGCTTGTGCAAAAGGACCCCAGCATCTGCATTTTAACTGACCTGACTGGAGCTGACGCAGGTGCTCTGAAGGCCACACCCCCGGGCCTAAACACCTGCGAAGGACTATGGGCAGAGGGGCTGTGTGTGCTCAACTGAGACCCCTTTAGGGACTCCCCCAAATCGTGTAGCAGGCTGGTGTCTGGGCAGCACACAGGCCTGAAGAGCCCTTAGACCAGTGGTTCTCAACCTTCCTAATGCCCGGACCCTTTCATACAGTTCCTCATGTTGTGGTGGCTCCCCCAACCATAACATTATTGTTGTTCCTACTTCATCACTGTCATTTTGCTACTGTTATGAATCAGGTGATCCCTGTGAAAGGGTCGTTTGACCTCCAAAGGGGTCGTGACCCACAGGTTGAGAACCACGGCCTTAGACTGACAGGCTAGTTTCTCATGGCCTTGCTGTCCCTGGGCACCACACTCAGGGGCTGGGAGGGAGACCCTTCCCCAGAGGGCCTCCTCTGTGACAACAGATGGGCACAGGTCATGGCTTCCGGCCAGTCTCTGTACCACTGCCTCCTCACCGTCTGGCCTTCAGGCAGAACCTCCCCCAATGTGTTAGTAGGTGCCAGGGCTGGGCACAGACCATGTACCAACCCGCTGGCTGTAACAGAGGGGACCAGAGCAGGAGAGACCATGCCCGGATGCTGCCCGCCTCATTCATCCACAGTCCTGGGCCAGGGAGGGAGGGGGAAAGGAGAGGTAGGTGCAGTCTCCTTCCTGCCTCCCCGACTGGGACGCTGGCAAGCAGACACGCTGAGTGCCTGGGTGGCAGGGATGATAAATACATGTTGGGGTTCCCAGGTGGTAAGGCTGGTGATTTGGGGTTAGCTGAGGGAGGCAACAGTAGACACCTACCATTTGGCAGACGTCAGCCGGGCAGGGGTGAGAGGGGGCTGGGCGGGCCATGCTGAATCAGCAGCCACAGGGCATTCTCTATGGCCAGCTGGCCACTCCCGGCTGGTGGCAGGTTCTCCCAGGGCCACCGAAGCGTGTGGACAGCGGCAACCTGCCCCAGCTCTGCCGCCTTCCTATAGGCCTGGGAACCTGAGACTCAGCACAGAGAGGTGGTGGTGTGTATGTGTGCATGTATGTTCCTGCCCAGTCCGTCCGTCCATCCAGCCAACCGACAGACACAGCACAGGCCAATGAAATCAGACTCCTTTCTGGGTGGTGGGTGTTGTTAGAAGCCATCGTGTCAGTCCTGGTCCTGACTCAAAGGGACCAGACTCACAGTAGAGCGAAGCACCATCCGCACCACGGGTGGTATCTCAGCCCACCTTGCAGCCTCGGTGTCTGTCCGCCCCTTGGCGGGTCCTCTTTGTTTTGACGGACCTTCCACCAAGCCTCATGTCCTTCTTCAGGGACTGGACCCTCCCATCCACAGCTGGTAGGATGAGGCGGAACGCCGTCTTTCGGTTTTTCAAGTCCCCCGATGATTCCAAAACCCAGTCAGGTTTGGGACTCACGTGGGAGCGCATGAATGATGGTTCCGGCAAAGAATATCGAAAGTCCCGTGGACTGCAGGAAGAACAGACGTGTCTGTCTCGGACAAAGGACAGCCAGATGCGTCCGCCCGCCCGGGGAGGGAGGAAGGATGGCGAGGCTGGGTCTCACAGACTTTGGACAGGCTGTCAGGAGAGACCCGTCCCTGGAGAAGGACATCGTGCTGGGTGGAAAGGAGCAGCCGTGGGACAGAGGCAGGCCCTTCAGCAGACGACAGACGGACACAGTGGCTGCCACGATGGACTCACATGGGAGGACGATGGTGGGGATGCGCGGGGCAGCCGAGGCGTGGCGGGTGATTTGGGAACAGGGCAGCTGGGCGGGGAGTCGGCTGGATGTGTGATTCCCCCAGCTCCCGCAGCCTGGGTGCGCTGCGGTGTTTTCCCCAGCAGTGCTGGGTTGCATGACCTTGGGCGCAGAGCGGTCCCTTGGCAGCTGTTCTTCAGAAGATGGGGCTCATTAGCCCGGAGCCTGGAGCCCGGAGCCTGCTGCTGCTGCTGCTGCTGCTGCTCCCTCCGGCCTGGCAGGGCTCCCAGGCTCACACCCCTACCCCCACCCCACCCGCCCCACTCTCCTCTTCCCTGGGGGACTCCCTCCGGTCCTCCGGAGACAGTCTAGGAGCCACTCTCTGGGTGGACACAGAGTCGATGTCACAGGAGGACTGAGAATGTTCCCATGACCTTGGCTACTCGCTTCCTTGCTGCCCTTTTAAAGGAATTCATCTCCGGAGGCAAATCAGGGTGAGTCCTTAAAGAAAGATTATAATCTAATAGTACTACCTGGAGGTGAAATCCGTGTCTTATTATTTTTTATTACTAAATCATTTTATCGGGGGCCCTTGCAGCTCTTATAACAATCTCTACATCAGTTATATCAAACTCACTTCTACATAGGTTGCCCTCATCATTTTCAAAACTTGGTGTATTTTTATAACCTTTTCTTGGGGGAGTTTTTGGAGGGGAATTTAGAATCCTGGGTTCCTTTTAAAAAGAGACGTTGTTACACCCATTCATACAAACAAGTCATTGTTTCCTGTTAAA
>NW_022111312.1:7112626-7113952 GCF_000313985.2 Echinops telfairi
TCCTTCCTTCCTTCCTTGAAGACAAGGCAGGGGGGCAAACCCTTTCTGGCTCTCTGAAAGCCAGGCATGGTGATTTTGTTTACAAAGATGACTGGCCAGGGTCCTGCTGGATCCCAGAAAGGAGAAGCATGCTGTCAAAGTGGGGGACACTGCGGCTCGGGGGTCTGGCTCAGTGTTGCGGAGCCGGGGGGCTGGGGCAGAAACGTGCAAACACAAGGACTCTGGGAAATGCTCCACCGAGGCCACAGAGGACGGTCCCAGGCATCTAGGCCACAGCCCAAGAGTGGACAGAGAACAGGGACCCACCTTGAGGCATGTCCAGGGCACACCTAGTGTGAAGCCGTACTGTACTGGATCTCGTTTCCATGCATTTCCCTTCCCGGCACTCCCTCCCCACGGCTCTCCACCGAAAGCTCCCGCCAACTCTCAGCCTGGGTGGGGCTTAATCTTTGGACTCTCTCACCAGCATTTGATCTGCTGACCTTGGAGCTCTGCACGAGTGTGGGATGGAGATGTTTTTGCTCGAATCCCCCAACTTCTGGGGTACTCGTTGGGAGAGGGGTTGGGGGTACAGAGTCCTTATTTGACAAAGGACACCCTCTTCCCCCACTCCCCCCACACACTAGTCATCCTGGCCCAGGACTCTCATCTTCCTGTGACCTCTGCCCCCATCCTAATAGGTCAGCCAGGTGACCCATGTTCAGCAAGCAGTGGGTGTGGCGGGAGAGGAGAGGGGATGAATTAGAAACCCCCTCACCTGGGGCCCACCCAGGCCCTTTGCTCTGCCTGCCCTCAAGGCCTGGGACTCCATGCAGTCCTCTCAGGATGACCAGGCTGTGCCCCCTGCTGTCGTTAATCTGGGTGAGGCGCCCCCTCATTCTCTACACTGTGAAGCAGGTGTGCTGAGACATCAGGGCTGCTCTTCTCTGATGCCACCAGAAAGCTTTGCCCGTCGGCCCCGGCGCCTATTCTTAGTCTTGAGAACACACCTCCGCCTGTTGGGCGCCTCTGTGACTTCAGCTGGCTTTCCATAAATGATTTAGAAAGTTCTAGTGCGAAAGGCTGCTAGTTAAGTACTTATCTCTTGTAAGCAAGATGTTCAGAGTCTCCGCCGAGTGCTGGGACTTGCGCACGCGTCCCCAGGTGAACCTTGTAAAACGTTCACACTACGAATGAATTGAACCTACATGCCGTATCCGATCCAGGCACTGTCAATAACACACTCACGCCTCACTCTCTACACACCACTAGGTTCCCCACACCAGGTCGTGGTGAGGAAATCGACGGCGTGTGACCATGGAGGACGACCACATCAGATCACAAAAC
>NW_022111312.1:7114671-7128743 GCF_000313985.2 Echinops telfairi
GTTTCTCTAGTCAACCCAGACTATTGCAGTTGCTGTGGGTCAGAACTGACTAGATGGCAGGGAGTTTGACCTTGGCGCGGGGGACTGCCCTTCATGGCTGCAATGGGGCTGCAGCAGTGCCAGCCATCACAGCCTCACCTATGCCATTCAAATCAGGAAGCAAGGACGCAGAAAGGAAGCTTCTCTCCTTTCATCAGGGACTAAGTAAAGGCTTCCTAAATCCCTTCTGCAGACATGCTGCATGTCTGATTCACGGAGACCCTGTGTGCAACGGAACAGAACACTACTACCCAGCCGTGCAGCGTCCCTTGCCACAGGTGCTGAGTGCCCCCTGGTGCAGCCACGGTGTCAATCCATCTATGCTGACCCTCTACTTGACCATACGTGATATCTTTCTACAGGACAGGTCCGTCTCCTCGGATACATCATGTCCAAAGCATGTGGGATGAAGTCTCGCCAGCCTCACTTGGAAGCAGCTCTGTGGACTGGGGCCCAGTGCTGTGTCATTTGATTTTTTGCCTGCTCCCATGGGTGTTGATGGGGGATCCGAGTGTGAGACAAAAATCCTTGACAACGGAAGACATTATTATTATTTTCTTTCTATCGAGCTGTTGCGGACTGGTCCAGTTGGGAGGATTTTTGTGTTACGTTGATGTGCAATCCATATTCAAGACACACACGGTTGAGTGTCATCACCAGGCAGTGCTTCGGGTCCTCTTCGCTTTCAGCAGCAAGGCTGTGTCACCTGCAAACGGCAGGTTGTGAAGAAGGCTTCTTGCCATCCCGACGCTGTGTTCTTCCTCACACAACCCAGTCTCGCAGACCAGCGCAGCAGACACATTGAATGCCTAGGGGGAAAGGGTGCAGCCCCGAGACTCACTTTTCCAAACACGAGTCCCTTGAACAACTGCCTCCTGCTCTCTGTTGAGGTTCTCCAGGAGCATAACTGGGTGTTCTAGAATTGTCCGTTCCTCACAATGCTATCCTTTGCACGGTGAGGTATGACGTATTCTCCGCTTTCAGCCCCAACCCTCCGTGTGACAACAGCAGGGACTAAAGGTAAAGATGACAGTACGTGCTATGGGGTCACTAGGAGTGGGAACAGACTCGATAGGATTGGTGTCTCCCCAGCCCCTCAACGCCCCCCCCCAGCACTTGAGCATTGCTATGGAGACCATCTGGCCAACAAAGCTGAGGCTATTTACTGCCTGGCCCTTTAAAGGAGACCCTTGCCAGCATCTTGCATGATTCTGAGAAGCCACATTGTTTAAAAGGCAGGAAGCACAGAGCCCGTCCTTAAGCTGACAATACGTTGGCTGGGGAGGTGACACACACATAAAGCGCACAACAGACACAGCGGGACTGTGTCTGGAACAGGTCTGGGCACCTCTTGAAACGGCTATTTCCTCTTTTCTTTAAGATGATTTCTCTTACCCTATGTCCACGTCCTTCAAAACACAATTAAGATCTCTGGAATTCAGCTCAGCAAAACCAGTTGCCATGGAGTCGGTGGTGACGCATGTATGCACCATACAACCTGTGAAAGCCAGAAACGGCGTGAGGTGGGAACCCGACAGCAAAGAGGGAAGAAGCACTCCGCCTGTCTTGGAACAAGCATCCATCTATGTGGAGCATCGACTAAGTCCACACGGAAGAAGCACATTGGTCTGTGCGATCCCAGGATTGTGAATAATAAAATCCACATTCAAAGGAGGGAATGGTATCAGAGCTTAAATCATGAACACCTGGTTTGCAGAAAGGTATGGATGACAGTGGAAGCCCCAAATCGTTTGCAGAGCCCTGCATGGATTAAGCCTCGGGTGAATTCCCTGTGAACACAGCCGAGGGATATGGATAAACTGGCTATCAGACAGAGCCTTGTAAAGTCCATCAGGGGAGATATCGTTAGATTAAAATGTCACACCTGATCATTTGATTTCCCCTTTGACCCATTCTAAAGTTGTTTGTTTTTATTTTTTCCCCGCTTTCTGATTGAGGTTTTTCTGTGTTGTTTAGTCAGTGTGTGTGTGTGTGTGTTGTATTCTGTGTGATTTTCTGTATATTAAATCCAGGTTAGGTAGATCTATAGAGAGAGTAACTGGATTGATGATTACCTAGGGGCATGGCAGGGGAAGTGGGGGCGGTGGGGGAGCTAACAACGAGCACGGAAGGTAAATGTGCTGAAATTGATTGTGGGGATGACTGTGTGACTCTTCTGAATATGACTAACGATGAAATTGTATGATATCTGAAATATATGCCAAGAAAACTCTTTTAAAACGAAAAAACTGACCCGGAAAATGGCACCCAGAAAGACAAGGCCTGCCCGTCCAGTTCTGGCTCTCATAGATTTCAGGATATGTGCGGGGACTTTAAAAAGTTTATGGAAAAATGAAATAAAGGAAATTATTCCCCCCTGAAACTTTTGGAAGCTCTTTTGTATAAATGTCACGGTGGTCCAACCTCCTGCCCCCCCCAGGCCTTTTAAGGAGCTCAAGGCACTTGGGGTACACAGGCTGGAAAGAAAACTTCAGTGTAGCCGATGAAAACCCCACAGGCAAGTGCTCCAATACAGATTCCATGAGAGGATAAGAGCTCCTAGCCCAGTGCAGGCGGAGGGGCAGGGGAGGCCATGAGGGCTCTGGAAGCTTCCAGCAGGAAGTGAGGTACAAGCTAGGTCCAGTGAGGGGGGCGGTGTCAGATGGTGCAGTCAGGGTGTCCCATCCAGGGGACAGCCTAGGCAGGCCATGGTGTGGAGGGAGGCCCATGCAGGTAGGTGATCATGGGGGCCCCACAGTTCCAGGCTGCATCTCTAGGTGGGAGGGTGCTGAGCTGGGGATGGGAGTTTGGATGTAGCCCTGAGGGCAGTGGGAGGCTAGCAAGTAAGGGAGTCGCCTAAGGAGATGTCTACTTTTTCGAAAGAAGAGTTACAGGTGGTTGAACCTTTTGAGGCAAAAAGCAACGGTGGCCTGGACCAGGGTGATGGGGGTGGGCTCAAGGAGGTCACAGGGCCTCTCGATGGACAAGATGAACAATGTGTGTGTGTGTGTGTGTGTGTTCAAATACTGGTACCTGGGCTTGGACACCCTCTTTTCATGCCAAGGGAACAAGGAGTTCTGTGACCAGGGACCCAGCCCATCTCTCCTGAGCAGGAAGATCCCAACCACAGGGTGAGTCCACAGGCCCCCCCTCCCTCATTTCCGCCTGAGACGCCTCTGGTCCCCATGTGGGTCTGGGACCGTTCTAGGCCCCGGTGAGATGCAGGAGAGTAATATGATTCCATTTTTCCGAGTCACCTAGGGAAGCCAAAAGAACTCTAGGGTGGAGACCCAACAGCCCTCTTTCCCCTGTGTGCATGGTAACCCGGTGGGTTACAGGTGGGCCTGCTAACCACAAGGTCAGCTGTTTGAGACCACCAATCATTAGATGGGAGAAAGATGAGGCTAGTGCCTCCTGTAAGGATTGTCTTGGAAACTCAGTGGGCAGTTCCGCCTTGTCCTGTAGGGTCCTTGTGAGTCAGCATGGAGGCATTTTAAGTTTGTTTTGGGGTTTGCTGTGCTCCTGTGGAGTTGTGGTTTGATCCACAGAAGCGGCAACACGTGGCTCAACACCCACCCGTGAGCCTCCAGGACTCTCGTGGAGCCTCCAGGAGGCATGCCAATAGGTGGCACTTCGAGGCATGTGGCTGGCTCCTGGCGGGGTAGGACTCTCCGGAATGCAGATGGAAATAGCTCAGGGAAAGAAGAGGAGAGGGGGTGGGGTGGGGTGGGTGGGAGCGTAAGGCTCTCCAAGCCTCCCCGTGCCACTCAGCAAGAGACAGACGGAGAACTCACACAAGCTGGGAACATGGTTTGCTTATTTCTGACTCACCGGGGAAAGCAGTGGAAAATTACCACTCTCCCGCGCTCTCCTTCCCAAGAGGGAACACTGGTTCTTGGAGGAAGCTCATTGCCTGGGTGGGTGGGAGGGGGGAAATGAGGGAGAGGGGACGGTGCTATAAACTGGCAAGATCCCAGGGGCTCCTGCCTGTGGTAAGCTCCCAACCCCTCCCACCTCTCCTCTCCAAGGTCCCAGCCCCTCCCACCTCTCTTCTCCAAGGTCCCAGCCCCTCCCACCTTCCTTTCCCCGCTCCTGGCCCCTCCCACCTCTCCACTCCACGGTCCCAGCCCCTCCCACTTCTCACCTCCAAGCTGAGCCCGCCCCCTCCCCCTCCCCCATTCCTGGCTCCACGCTCCTCACTGGGTGCTCCTGGTCCCGTGCGTGGCGGCCTCGCTGGGCAGGCAGCGGGGAGCGGTGCCGAGTGAGACTTCAGGCTGCCGGATGCTGCAGCCCCAAGAGCGACCCCTGCCTACTGTACGGACCAAGACCGTGCAGGCCAGATGATGGGAAGGACGAAACATTCGTCCCCTCCCCGCAGAGCCATCTGTGTGTCTCCTGCCCTCCCGCGTGGCGCTCATTTGGGGGAACAGCGCAGGGCACTTAAAAAAAACCCCACACCTCAGACCAGGAACCTGGCCTTCTGCTAGCACCACCGTGTCCTCCCCCAGTGGCCAGCGAAACCGTAGCCACTCAGCCACCTCTGTGGACGTGGCCCCCACTCTCAGCGACCCGACGTGCAGAGAACGGTCTGAGATTGCGAATCTCTAGGGGAGCTGACAGCCTGTCTTTCATGCAGCGACAGGTTTGAACGGCTCCCCGTAACTGAGCTAAAGGGACTAGTGTGTAGTTATCTCAGTGAAGACGTGGAGGAGGAGGGGGAGAGAGCCAAGTCCCTCCACCGGAAGGGGGGCTTTGAGCTGCTGAAGAAAGACAAGCAACTGAATCCCTGCCTTGCGAAATCATGGCATCCACAGGTGGTCCTGGGGACAATTTTGGTGGCAGTGCCTAATTCCTGGAAAGGCCAAGAGCAAGGTGCAGGCCGACTTCACTCCAACACCATGCCACAGGGTCCGGGTGCATCCTTCCGAGCTTCTCACTCACCCAAGATCACCGAAAAAGAGCAACAGTCTTATGAGTGGGTAAGGAGTTAAGTCACGCCCCTGGCCACCAGTCTGTCATCCTGGGTGGGTGGGGGTAGCATGTTGCTGTGATGCTGGAAGCGATGCCACCGGGATCTGGGACACCAGCAGGGTCACCCCTTGGTGTGCATGTCTCAGCAGAGCATCCAGGCTTAGACTGGAAGAAAGGCTGGCACCAAAGACCCTGTGGGTCACAACACAACATTGCCCCTCTAACGTACTGGGGGAGGAGCCCTCTAGGCTGGAAGGCACTAGGAATGCACACTGCGGCCGCGGCAGTGAAGGCAAGCGAGAAGAGGGAGGGCCAGAGCCAGGCAGTAACAGGAGAGAAACTACACCCAGAGAACTGCGAGCAGCGCCTGGTAACGGGATGTTGGGCCGCAAAGTGGGGCCCCCCATCCTCCTGTGATCCAATGGCTGCGTCGTCTTGGGCAAGTTACTCCCCTTTCCTGAGGCTGCTGCTTCGTATGTTAAACGGCGATTCAGACTAAGTACACACAGTTCCCAACTTAGGGTGTATTCAAGGTATGATAAACTAGACTTTTGAATATTACTATCTTAGCATGAATGCTATGTACAACATACAGTATAGGGTAAAGGTACCCAATGGCCATGCAGGGCAAGCATTAAGACTGTTAACCTCAAAGTTGTTGGTTCAAACCCACAAGCCACCCCCAAACCTCCCCCCATGAGGTTATTTGCCCCTGTATAGATAGATTTACAACCTTGGAAACCCTGTATAAGATCACCATGAGTTCAAAGAGACTGGATGGCGGTGGGTTTGGGATGCTGTCAAGACTCAATAAGCAAAATGAGCACCGACTGACTTGGCTTTCTGACCAATCTGTGGTGAACAACTCACATTTTTCACAACATCCAAGAGGTGGTTCCCTGGCATCTGTCTCTTCCCAAACCCCAGAGCTCCCTCCTACAGAATCAAAGCCTCTTGAAATTCACAACCCCCGGCAGGGACTGGAGTGTCCGGTGTGCGAGGTAAGCACGGGCTTGCGCGTGCTTCCTTATTAATCTGCAGTGCATGCGTTTTAAAACCACGTGAACATGTTTGCCGAGCATCAGAAAACAGACCCAAACCCACGTGAAAATGTCTGTCACGCATCAATAAACAAACCCGAAGCCATGCTTACCTCGCATAGTGGGCACTCTGCCGACCGACCACAAGCTCAGCTGATGTCGTCACACCTGCAGATTTACACGTCCCGTTCCCAAGTCCCAAAGACAAAGTAAGATGGGATTTATAGAGATCATGGTAACTAAAAGGGAATCAAAATAGAAATGAAAGAAAAGACACCAGGCTTCCAGCTGGTTCCTTCCAGTCTGACCTCCGACAGACTTCCCGTCTTTTAGTGGAGTCCCGCTGGTCTAGAGGGCTACATGTCCGGCTGCTAACCGCAAGGTCAGCAGTTCAAAACCACCAGCTGCTCTCTGGAACAAAGGCAGTTAGTCTCAGAAACTTACGAGTTTCTACCCTGTCCTCTATAGTTGCTATGAGTTGGGAGTCGACTCAGAGGCAGCGAGTTTGTTTTTCAAAAAAACTTCAACAAGAGCCCCAGGTGATTCTTATGCATACCGAGGAGCTTGCTAAAATGACTCAAATTCAGTACACCTGGGCAGCAAGGCAAATTCTCAGCAAAGGGTTGCTATAGAACCGACTGGGTCCAAGTCCTGCTTGGGGGAAGAAGGACAAAAAGGGTGTTCAACGTATGCCAGAACCAACTATCCACAGATCCGTCAGCACAGAATCCCGAGGTAGTTGGGGACACGTTGGACCCTCCCAGCTGGCACAGGCTTAGGGCTGGAGCAGGAGGGAAGCTTATGCTCCTTGGCAAACATGTCCTCTCTCTTCCAGGGAGGTGTAGCGATTGCACCTGATGTTCTAGAACACTCCAGCGCGGGCCCTCTCCGAGCTCCACGGCCCTTGGTGAGCACAGGCGGGGCTGAGGGGTGAGCGCTGGCTTCGGGGACCTCCACTGAAATCGACGTGGAACACGCAGACGGCGAGCCTGTCTGCCCAGCACTGAAGGGACACAGCGGGGGACCAGGCTGGGCTGATCCTGCATCCGGAGCAGCCATGCGGTGAGCGAAGGCTGGAATCCCCGCCGAGTGCGGAGCCGGCCGCCCTAGTGCGCAGGCGCGGAGCTGGACGTCAGGGTCTCCTCTGAGTCGGGGCAGGGAAGCGGGGCGCCCCGGGAGCCCCCAGACTGCGGAGGAGGGTCGCCCCGCCCGCCCGCATGGAGAAAGCTCTGTGGTGGCAGAGCTGTCAAACAGCTTTGTGCCCACGTATGACCAGAATATAAAATGCCTTTACCCTGTAACTGCACGCCATTGATTCTTTACAGGGGCGCCCTCCAATCCTCAAGACCCCCGCTCTCAAGTTGGCCCAGAGATTAGAGAGAAAGACCGCCCGGAGGCCTAAATTGGCGGTGACGCCCTTGCGAGGGGATGGGGGCTCGGTGGACAGACTGCCTGGGTGGAAAACCCTCATTTCTCATCCATCAACAGTGCTGTCAAGAATTCTAGGGGCTAGAAAGTTAGTCAGGAAAACAAGGCACGCGACAGTGCACCCCCCACTTCTGGAAGGTTCTGAGGAACAGTGCACCCCCGCATCCCCCAGGTATACACGCTGGGCTACCACCTGCACGCTCCCCTTGTGGGACCTGATGGTGTGACATGGGCATTGAAACCCATCCAAGCTGTCTTCTCTCAAAGCAGCCAGAGTGCTCTCAAATATATATATACACACACACATCACTCCCCCCACCCCACCCCTGCAATCTCTGCAGTACTGTTCTCACAAACAAGGGAGAAAGGCGGCTCCCACTCCCACAAAGTGACAGTCTCGGACACCCACAGGGGCAGCTCGACCGAGTTCTATAGGGTCACGCTGCATCAGAATGGGCTTGGTGGCAGCACAGGTGTACAGTCCAGTCCTCCCAGACTGGCAGGGAACTCACAGTAGAGAGGTACTCCGAGTACTACTTGGGGCCGGGAGAGCCAGACTGGGGAGCGCTGGCACGCTGACGTCAGAAAACGGGCCAGAGACCTCTCCCTCGCCAGGTCAGGCTGGGCTGGGTTCCGAAACGAGACGTGGCAGCCGTTTGGGTGGTTTCTCTGGGTAAGTTCCGTTTATTAATCATTGTACAAAAAAAAAAAAAAAAATCCTGGCATTCATCTGAAAAGAAGCTAATATATCCAAATATTATGTATCTTAACATTGTGAAGCTCTACTTTTACAACAGGATTTTTTTGGGGGAGTGGGAGGAGTGTTTAGGTGGAGAAAACTTTTGGAAAAAAAAAGTTTAAAAGAAACTTATGATTTATTAGTGTACAGGATCCAAAAACACGTTTTTAGAAAAATATAAAGTGCCCAAATACCAACTTACACAAGTAATACAGGCTTCCGAAAACCAGATGAAGCATTCATGAAGAAACACATTAAAAAATACTCTAGGTACATATTTACAGTGGAAGTGAGGACAAGTGAAAGCAGTTTTCTTGGATGTGACATCTCTACAGACAGAAAGGAAATGGAGCCAGAAAACCCACGCTCTTCAACTCTCGCTTGTATTCCTCAGCCCTGGGTCAGCCATGCTACCTGCCCCCAGGACATGAAGGTAGTGTTAAGATTCCCCCACAACTGCAGGTGGGCCCGGGGTGGTGAGTGGTCAGTCACGCATTCAAGAGTGAACTGGACTTGGGATTTGACCGGGGAGTGGCGTACGCGTGGCCGGCCAGGATCTCCAGCTCTTTCTAACAAAACGGCTGTGGCCTTCCCTCGCCAGTCAGTGGTCTCTGGAGGCTTGCTCAGCCTCGGTCACCCCAGGATTTCCCAGGTGTGAACCAAGAGCACGTCGGGAGAAGACTGCACGCACACTGACAGGCAGGCAGGAGCTGGGTTCACGACGACAGAGGCTCGCTGGAGCACGGTGGGCCTCGGGGCCGAGCTGCGTAAAGACTCGGTGGCCCCACACCTCACACGGGGCTAGTCTGCCTGTGAGACCTCATGCGGACAGATGGTGCCCAAGTCCTTTCCCGCCGGTCCAACGCTAAGACACACTTTCCAGGGGTGCCACCCTGTCACCTTTTAAAGAGGGTCTTGAAGGGTGACCCTGGTTCAGGAGTGACGAGGGGTGCCCTGACCCCTACCTTTTCTTTAATGTTTAAGGTTCAATATTTCCTCTGATTACAAACGTGAACCCTCAATCTTAGGCCTTGAGAAACCAAGCAGCATGTTGTCTAAGCTTTTCAACGACTACTGACAGAGCCAAGTGCTGATTTCAGACCTACCTGGGATATAGATTTTCCCAACCGAAAGGAAGTCAGGAAGGAAGAAGTCATTTTAAAGAGAAGAATACTGCGTAAAGGTGGTTCAACTCCATTGACAAGGGCCATCACTGTGTTTTCTCAAAGAACGACACATCATAAATCGGTAGAGACATAGGTGTAGATCCAAGAAAGGGACAGGGAAGGGAAACTCTCAATTCAAATACAGAAGATAAACACCGAAACGCGGCGCTTCAAACGGAGACAGAACGGACTCCGAGGATTTGAACTCTGTGGCGTTTGCTAATGCCCCCCGCCCCGTCTCCCAGGTGCTGGCAAGATGGTGGCAGGCGGCTTTCCTTCTGAACATGCAACTAAAATGCAGGTGCTGCCCCGACTCGGGACTGCGCAAGCCCCGCCCGTGGAGAAGCGTGCAGCCACCTGCCCACCGAATGAGGTGTCCGAGGACACATGTAGACAGACACGAGGGGTGACGATGCAGACGGGAGGGTGTCTGTCATGGGACCTCACGAGGACAGATGCCATGTGCTGTCACCACAGGCCGAGCATTCAAGCCATGCCGCTGAACGCCGGGCCTGCCCTTCGAGCTGATTCACTAGTGTGGGCGGAGAGCAGCAGTGTCTTAGCGGCAGAGCGGGGGCAGCGAGCAGCGTGGGTGGTGGACGCGTCGGAGGCGCGGGTTTCTCCCGGCATCTGGTCCTCGCAGAAGATGGCAGGGGCACGGCGCCCTCTGCGTGACCTTACTCGGCGCTCTCCTTCTTCGTGTTGTAAATATTCGGCACCGTTTCGTAGACAAACTCCAGGTCCTCGGGGTACCGGATCTCGAGCTCAGCGTTGGGGATGTAGTGGGTACCAGTGAACTCTGAGAAGTAGCGTCCGACGTCCGGGTGTGAGATTTCTTGAGGCTCCAAGTTATATTCCAAGTTCTCTGTTGGGACAGAAGAGCACAGGGACACACTTGGTGATTTCGGCAGCAGCCAGAGAACTGTGCTGTGCCCCATTCGGGCAGCATTTCCGGGGCTTATGGGACAGGAAACATGAACAGGAAAGGCAGAGATGGGACTGGGGGGAGGTGACAAGGAAAAGGGAGTCCTGGAAGCACAGGGCTCAATGCTGTTCCGAAGTCAAGTGTCAGCGGTTCGAATCCACAAGTCACTTGGTGGGTGAGTTAGTTATTGTGCCAACCTGGCCGATCAACACATCTGGGATTAATTGAAGGGCAGAGCGATGAATGGGTCCATGAGCCTCACCTTTCTAGTTCTCGGGTCTCTTGCTTTGTGATGGTCACACTAGGGTGCAGCTGCCTTAGCAGTTCCCTGCTTCAGCTTGCAAGGCTGACTTCCAGCAAGACACCCCCAAAGAGAAGCCACATGGACCGACCCTGATGTAGCCCTGAGATACTGACACATTCACTGACTTGGCTTTCCTCCTGCAGTCGGCGTCATTGCGTGTGTTTTGTGAGATGGAGGAGGACTTTGTGAACTGGTGTTGGACATATGGGTTAATGTTGGACTTGTGGGCTTGGGCAGCACTGGGTTGGGATGTTTTCTTGATGCACACGTAGCCTTTATATAAAATTCTCTCTTAGACATGAGTTTCTGTGGATTTGTTTCTCTAAGTACCCAGCCTAACACAGTGGGAGACAGATGGGGCTGCCTGCTTCCACAGGGAGCACAGCCTGGGAAGCTCCATCAGGGCGCTATGACTCGGAATCAGCCCGGCAGCAACAGGGCAGGTTTTAGTTTTCTGTAGGAAGTAAGACTCTTTAAAACGGAAGGGCAACAGACAAAATCTGAGGGGCTGAAAAGGCAGACACCGTCCCGGTGACTCCCTCACACGAGAACGACGTGCAGGTGAAGGCGCCCCATGTGGGTCCAACGGCAGGGTGGGGTCTGACGGGTCCTCCTCCCCAGGCACCGAAGCCAGGGGGTGCCAGTCTGTGGGGGCTCTCTGGGGAAGCCGGCACCCCTATTGCTGCTGTCGGCTTATCTTCCAGCACATTCTTCCTCGCTCACCTTGAACATGAATTCCAGACGGCAAAGCAAAAGGCTACCTTTTCTGGAGAAAACCAGGAACCACAGAACCACAGCTTTCAGAAGCCACACAGCCTACCCACAGCCTCAAAATAAGCACATCCTCTCTGCCAAAAAATCTACTTTTCGGAGTGTGTTTTAAAGGCAGGACTGCTCCCGCCCAAGGCCCAGGACCCCAGGTACACACACCCCCTTCTGAAGCATCCACTTCAACAGCCATGTGAGGCAAGAGCTAGACAAGTCAACCAATCTGGTTTCTCGAAGTGAAAAGGCAGGAGTGTTTATATGAGCTTTGTGCCGACAAGTTGGTTCAGAACATTCCTTCACACTGCGAGTAGGGGTAGGTATCTTGGCGTTAACGTTTGAGAAGCAAGCCGACCAACACTATCCCGTATGGACTGTGGGCAACGGCCTGTGACAGCGAAGCAAGAACGGTCTAAAGTCTGAAACCAACCAGGCCGTCAGTCCAGCAAAACACGGGAGGCTATGAGAACGAGGAGGCCATTCGCAGGGCGCTTGGAGTACCACACAGGCGCCTGGAGGGCGGTGGACCAGGGGCTGGGGCTGCCCATGGAACACCTATAGTGTACCAGGCACTGTGCCAGGCACTGTGCCCGGCAGAGGCTTATAGGGACAGAAGTTGGGTGGTCCTGAGACCATCGAGAGCAGCACAGAGCAGAGGATCTCAACCAGGGCAACTCTGCCCAACTCCAGGGCACATCAGGTGATGGCGGCTAACATGTCTGGTTGTCGGAACTGGAGCAGGGGCACTAGTGACATCCAGAGTGGCAGTGCTGTGGAACATCCTACCACACAGAGGGCAGCATCTATGACGAAGGATGGGCCCTAAATGCCAACAGGGCCGAGGCTGAGCAACCCGTCTCTGGAGAAAGATGTCACTGGCTCCACACTGAGCTGGAACGCAGGGCGGCCAGCAGTGTGACCCCACCGGCTGCTCCAAGGGGGGCGGGGAAGACTGTCCACTGCCGCAAAGACCTAAAGTCTCAGAATCCCAAAGGGCAAGGTCCACCCTACCTGACAGGGCTCCTGGAGGAGTTGAATGGATGGCAGTGAGCTCAATGAATACTCTAACTTTGAACACTTAGCTCCGGAGTGTCTGAGTGCTGGGAGAGGATGGCAGGTCAGACCCGATTTATCGTCCACGGATCTCAAAGGGCGATGTGGCTGGGCAGCAGGTGGCACAGAACCCGAGAGTGTGCACCAAGAAAGGGGCATGACAAGAAAAGGCAGGAACACTGGGCGCATCCGCCGGGGGTATCCCACTTCTGATTGTCCAAGACCAGCGAGACCGTCTCGGCTTAGTGTTGCCTGGGCCAAGAGCCTGCCAAGGAGGCCACCAGGAAGAGGGTGAAAAAAACCATCACACACAAACAGGAAGGAAAACAAGATGATGAAGTTGGCAACGTGTGTTACACTGGGAAAATACTCAACACGACTTTCCAGTGATGTACGGCCGGAGGGCCAGGAACTGTAAGGACCATCAAACTGAGCACAACTGCCCAGCAGTGAAGTTGGAGTCTGGAAAACACCGGGAAGCCCTCCTTGATTCCCTGAGCATGTGTGTCCTTACACTTCCTGTAAAGTAAATACTTCTTCACCACAAAATCCTCCATCAGTCTAATTCCCCCATCCCCGCCCTGCTCCTCACCGCCCAGCCAAGGATCCTCCTAATCCTTCATGAAAGGATGTGTCTGTAACTAAAGACGCCCAAGGACACTTGCAGACAATTCTCTCTCGTGTGTGCGTATTTACTTTTAGTGGTAGAGGAGAAACTATTTTATTGATGGCAGCCTGGCCTTCTCTTCTGCCTGTCCCAGAACTTGCGGGCAATTCCTTATGAAGGTCAACTGCTCTGCCGGGATCCCAGGGGCAGTAAGACTCACAGACCATCTGGCTGGAGGCCTTCGCAGGACAGCACATGATAAATTACACTAGCCCCATGTATGGGTCCCACGAAGCTTGCCACGTGTCGTCCCCCACCCAAGGGTGGGCAAATGCACCTGATGCAGGCCAAGTGTCTGAGTGAGAGGTTTAGTTTACAAGTTGAAGACAAATGTCGTGAAGACGAACTGAAGTTTTGGGAAGCGACGTCATGTACTAGACACTGTAACGTGCTCACACACAATAAACACTACACTGGAAATTCACAACGGAGGTGAAGCCCCAATCCTCCACTACAGACAGTATCTCAAACACTCATTTCCCACGGTCTCTAAAAAGTCTGTACCAAAGAGCGGGTGGTCTGGACAGGAGAAACTGCTCCCTGGGCCAGCTGCCATGGGACTATTGCAGCACCCCCCCTAGTGGGCACAGAGAGTACAGCCAGATGCTGGGTCTCCCCAGTTGAACATACTGGGGGCCCAGGGTGGGGGCAGATAGGGAGCCATGGTGGCTTAGTGGCTACGCACTGGGCTACTACAGAAAGGTCATCAGTTCAAACCACCACCTGCTCTGTGGGACACACTTGACTCTCTATTTGCAGCCTCAGAAACCCACAGGGGAATTCTACTGTGCCCACAGGGTGGGTCTCTGGGTGAGAAGCGACTCAATGGCAGGGAATTTGAGCGGGGTGGGGTTCTCTTAACTGAAAGGCAAAGGCTGTCTGAAAAGCTAAGCATTAGGAACACGTCACTGAGCCAGAGATTACAACCTTGGATATACAAGTAAGTTTAACCTGAACAAAACCCAATGCAAGTCA
>NW_022111312.1:7129751-7149057 GCF_000313985.2 Echinops telfairi
CTTTCTCAAAAACGGGCAGTGGGAATACCCTATGGTCCAGCAGTCCCTTTACGCAAGAGCCATCCCCCGAGCAGCCGCATGCGCACCCCCGTGTCACAGCACCGTTCTCAGTAGCAAGAAGATGGAACAAGCAGTGGTGCTTGCACAAGGATGGCGACACCGTGAGGGATTTGGAGGACACCATGCAGGGTGAGGGGAGTCCGTCATAAAAAGAAAAGACTGAATGAGATCGTTATACCAAAAAAAAAAACAACCCAGGATAAAGGTTTTTTTAATGCCAATCAAAACAGACTCTGATGGCTCCCAGGGGTGGGAGGGAAGGTAAAGACAGTAGGCCAGGCGGTAGACGGGTGTCCACGAGGGTGAAGGGAGAGAGTATTCGATGAGAAAAAAGAGAGACGAGATGCTGAGAGCCCCAGAAAGGAGACCCCACAGAGCGTGGGAATGACTGCACAGGCTCATCAACATCACACCTAAGCAACTTTGCTGAAGGTCCTTCAAAGTGGCGGCAGCAGTACACTGACAGGGAGCAGCCGGAAATTCGAGCTGGATTCAAAAGAGGGTGGGCGTGGACAGAGAGATAGACACCCTTGCTGACACCGGCAGGTGGATCTGGGCAGAAAGATGTTTACCTGACTTTCCCTGCCTACGCAGCCCTAACCCAACCCGGGGAGCACGGTGGAGGATGAGAACGCCCAGCTCCGCACTGTGTGCAGAGGGTCCCTGAGGAACAGAGCCAAGTCAGGGGTGTTTCAATTCTTCAGCCGGCCCAAGGGAGACACGCGAGCTCAAGACTTCATCTCTGACCCTCCAAAGAGCAACACCAGTCGGGACGGGCTCAGCAGGAGGCCTGGCTTCCATTTGTCACCCCACTCTCGCAGAACCTGTGTGCCCAGGGGCAGCTGTCTGGACAGAAGGGGATACACGGACTGGTTTAAAATCAGGAAAGGTGGTGCCAGGCTGTGTCCTTCCACCGTATTTATTCAATCTGCACACGAACGCTGGTTGCTACAAGACTGGCAGCAGGACCGGAGGCAGCTCATCAACAGCCTGCGCTGCGCAGACAACACAGCCCGGCGTGACCGAAGTGAGGTGGGCTGAACGCACCGGCTGACGAAGATGAGTCACCAGAACCTCACTCCTCAAACACTGATGTTTGAGGTCAGACACGAGACAGGGCAACATGAGATGACCAAGGACCAGGCGTTCTGGCATGCCAGGGTCAAACTCGCCCTAAGCTGAAGTGGCAGGGACAGCTCTGCCTCGTTTCCTGTCATCACCTGTGAAGCGAGGATGGGCGACGGCGGCAGAAGTAATTCTGCCACACCATGAGGGCTGGCCTCGGTTCCACCACCCCCCGCCCCCTGTGGTGGCTGCCTTGATGCTGGTAGGCTGACAGAAAACGCGCCCATTAAGTGGGGCTGAAGGGGGAGACTCACGAGCATTTCCTGAGGCCCCTGTATAAACACTTCAGGCTCTGCCCCACGCTGGCCCTCCCAGGCTCTCTGAGAGCTAGTGGCCGGACAGCAGTTTCCACGAGTGGCCACGCGGGGGCGCCTCTGGTCAGCACAAGCAGGCAATGCCCCCAGTCCCAGGTGTAAGAACCACCAGGCAGCCAGGTTCTCTGTCTCGGGACTGGGAACAGAGCTCATGGCTCGCAGGCACGCACTGGCCCTGGCTGCCAAGGCGACTTGAGTCGCCACAGAACCCGTGTGCTCGCTCGAGGGCCTGAAGCTGCCGGGAGCCGGACTCACCCTGGGCGGCATATCTGCACGAGCCGTCCTCCACCAGGACGTTATAGAAGGGCTGGTGATGGCCGTGAGGCAGGCTGTGGACGTTCATGTTCCGGATCCACTCGTGCCCCATCATGCAGGTGGGGTCCCAGCCGTAGATGACGCAGTTGTAGCCGTACCTGGGGCACCATGAGAGCAAGGACCAGTCAGGGCAAGGACCACGGGCCTTGGCCACGTGACCTGCCTTTACTCCACGCAGGTTCCTTCCCTGGACGGCTCCCTCCCCACCGTCACAAACCCCTCACAACGATCAGGCCCCTGGGGAGGCCAAGGAAGGCCCGCCCGCTCAGACCAGGGTTTCCCAACGTGGGCAATCACACCCTGCACCGGCAGAGTGCCACACTTCATCCTGGGTCACAGGGACAACACAAACGTTTTCTGTCACCGGGAAGGAGTCCCGGCGAGCAGTTTGTTTTACAAAAGGGCGCAGGCAGGCCAAATAAATCTGGAATCTCTGGTTTTGACCAACAGTGAAGGGATAACAACGAGTCATCTGTCTAAAAGGACCAGGGTCCTAGATTGGCCTGACCACCCCCCACCCCCACCCCTAATCAATTCTGACTAGAACAGAGACAGAGATGCACAACCAAAAACTGCACAACTTTCAAAAGAGGACAGACCTTTGTGACAGAAGCTGAGGAAAGGCTGCGTAAAGCAGCCACTCAAATGCTCATCCATGAAGGAGGGAGGCTCCAATCAACATCGTTAAGGCATTAAAGGGCTCTCCCTCTAGCAGGGTGGCGGGAGAAAGAGGAGGCTGTCTGCTCCCCAAATGTGACCTTGGAAACCCTGTCCCACAGGGTCGCTAGGAGTCGGGGCTGACTCAGCAGTAACGAGCTTGGACTACGGGACAATGGGGGAATGAGGCATTTGACACTGTTAAATATAAGGCACGGCTTCTTTTTCTGAAATGTGTTACACAAGCTACACACGGGAGAAAGGCAAAGGCTTTCTACTCCCGGAAGAGCCATAACCTCCGGAACTCACAGGGGCAGTTCTACCCTGCCTGGCCTCGGTGGCAGTGAGCTTGATTTCGATCTGGCTCGGTGTATTAAAAAGAGGATGGGGCTAGAACTAGCTTCCAGTGACCTGACCTCTGGGATCTGCCTACGTTCGTTGTCGAGGCTGACCCGGAGACCTGTGAGGGGGACCGTGGGAACTGCCTCACTGCCCCCATGGCACGACTCTTGTCAGTGTTGGAGAATGCCCCTCATGGACTTGGTGAGAGAGAGCGAGCCCAACTCCAGAGTGAAGCCCTCACCAGCCCCAAAGTGGGAAGAGGCAGACGAGCAGCCAGGAGAGAGGGGAGGACAAGATTGCTGACGGCCGGGCCAGTCAGCACAGGCAGAGAACCTCAACCTCCTCAGGGACCAGGGACACACCCAGACACGGGGGTGCCGAGAGCAAGCCCCTCTGCCTGGCAATGCCCACGTTAGCAGGGACAGTCCCTCTGCAGGCACCAAGCCAGGGTGGCTGAGTAGAGGCTCACTGGGCCTGTCCTGAGGCCCAGCAAGCCTCTGCGCATGACTGGGTTGGACGGGACAGGGGAGGATGAGGACAGCAGAGGAGGAGCGACGGCCCGAGAGGGAAGAGAAACTGTCTGTCTTCAAGCTCGGGAAACCCAAGGGCTCAGGGAGGCCAGCCATTCCTGAACACCAAGAGGGCTGATGCTCGGCTTAGGATTTCCTGAGCGGGGCACACAGTCAGCCCCTCTGAGTGTCCCCGAGGCAACGGATTCCCAGGCAGGGCACGTGCGGCCAGCTCGTGTCGTGGGGTGCTGGCGGGGCTCACTCACCTCTTATGCTTCATGATGAGCCCGATGGAGTAGCACACGTCCCGGTGCTTCTCATCGGAGCGGAGCCTGACCTCCACCCCCACCTCCTCCTTTTTACGCTCAATGTGCTCCAAGGTGTGCTGCACCAGGTAGCCCACCGCCCCGTGCTGCCCGGGGTCCAGGGTCTGGATGTGCTGGAGGATGTCAAGCACCTTCAAGACAAGACAGAAAGACTGCGAGATAATATTGTCACCGGTGCCTTTTCTTTTTCACCGCCTGGGATTCAGGCCTACATAACCTGACCAAGGGGGCCGAGGGCGCTGCACCCAGGCAATCTCCGGGATACCCACACCTTCCCCACTCCCCCGCTGACTCTCCAGGACCCAGGCTCCTTGGCCGCCTCACCACTTCTGACATGGGAAGCAGGCCCAGGGCACCGGAGTCCAGCTGGGGGCAAGGAGGGGCTGGGAAAGGGCCTGGGACACCCGGCTGAGCAGGCAAGGGCTTGGTGCAGGACGGGGATGAGGACCCTACCGGGTTCTGTAATTGTGGGCATGCAGACAGGATCGATACTTGACCTGCCACTCCTGAGCCTGGAAGACGACAAAATGCTACTGTGTTTTCATTCAAGACCAGCAGGACTGTGCTGTCCCTATGCCTCAGGTGCATGGGGAGTCCCCAGGGGGCAGGTGTGCAAGAGTCTTGGGGTCCCAGGTCTGAGCAAAGGATCCCAAACTTGGGAGTCACCAACATTCACTCGATGGCAAAGGGAACAGGCAGTACGGAAGAGTTTGCCTGGAGAAGGGCGTAGGATGAAGAGACGTCTAGAAAGGACCCTGCACCCAGAGTCAGACTTGTTCCGGGGCAGACCCGGCCGCAGTGAGTGTGAGAACCAGACACGGGAAGACACAAAAGGCGCCCACGCGGTCGGGAAAGAGAAGGAAGAAAACAAGACTGGAATTGGCAACAAGGAGAATGGCCTTTATCACCATGGGTCAAGAGCACATCCAGGGGAGGTGCATGAGAACAGGCCAGTGGCCCCAGGTAAGAGTGGGAGGCGCGCAGGGACAATGTGCAAGATTGTCCCCTGGGTGGAGAGCAGTGTGGGGAGGGCCGTCAGGGAGGGTTGTTCACTCCACCCCCACCACCACCCCGGACTTGCGTGCCCCTAGTGCTGGCTACAGGACAGCGGAATCAGGCAGCTGAAGACACAGGAGGGAAGAAAACAGAAGTGGAGACAAGCAGGAGAGTTGGAACCAGTGCACATGGCCGAGGGAGGTGGGCCGGGGAAAAGCAGAGGCCGCCTTCCCAGCCAAATGCAGAAAGCAAGAGAGGAGCACGTGTGGCCCGAGTCGGCGTGGACCGGGCAGCAGGCAGTACAAACAGGTCTGTGCTAGCAGGCAAAAGCCCACTGTGCCAAGGATGGGGTGAGAAGCGGGGCTCTGGTGCCAGGCTGCCTCCGTTGGATGCCTGGCGCCACCATCTATGAACATGAGACCTAGGCAAGGTGGTTAACCTGTGTGTGCTCATGTCGCCGTAGTTTACAGACGATGTTGCAATTCCCTCAGCAACCTAGAGTGCAGCAGACACAGGAATGGGTGATGGGTGCCCCGATCTAAAAGGACAGGTACTAGAATGAAGCAGGACGGACAGACTAGGAAATCCTGGATAGCCGAGCTGTGTGTGCGCAGCACCATGCCAGGGCACCTTCAGCAGAGCCTACTTATCCAGTTGTTTCCCTACTGGGCAGCGCCAATGCCCTAGGAAGACATGCTTTCTAGACAACTTCTCACATCTCCCCTGAAGATGGGGGGAGCCCAGGGATTCTCACACGGCCATTTCCCTCCTCGGAAGCGGCCTCGATCTCTGAAGTGGTGACTCAATGAGCATTTAAATCAGAGCGTGGCTGGGAGTTTTCCCTTCCTCGAGGATGGGGCCACCTGTCTCATCACGTGGGCCGACTGCTCCAGCAACCTCTCCGAGAGCCGGGAGTCCAATTCTCTCACCAGGCTGTGCGCAGCAGACGTGGGGAAGAACAGGCCCCTGGGGGCAGCTAGAGTGGGGGTGGCGATCTGCAGCTGGTCACCTGACCCCGGCTCACCATCTAGCCTGTCAGCGGGGCCACGCAACAAGTGCAGGCATTCACGGGGAGCAGGACGAAAAGGTGAAAGGTTTCAAATGTCCTAAGAAGCCCTGGACCAGTCCAGCCCTGCCCCTGGACGACTGGCTCGAGCACACCTGAGGCTGTGCTGACAAGCATGGCCCTGGAGTGGCTGTCGCTGACCCATTTAAACACTGTGCGTCTTTCTGTGCAGTGTGGGTGCCGGGGGAAAATGCCTCTCTGGGCCTTGAGGCTGTGCGTCTTTCTGTGGAGTGCGGGTGCCGGGGGAAAATGCCTCTCTGGGCCTTGAGGCTGTGTGTCTTTCTGTGGAGTGAGGTGCCGGGGCTACAGCTGCAGGGCTCTGGGTGTTCAGGGGTTGACCTGAATGAGAGCAGGTCCCGGCAGCATCACTCTTTCCCTGTTGAAGTTACTGAAGGAGACAGGAGAAGGTGGGAGTGATGGGCTGAGATGGGGAGGCCGGCGGCCGGGAGTTTATTCCCGGAGTTAACACAAGGCCAGGCCTGGGAGGGGCAGCCACCTCACAAGCTTGTGGCAATCTGATTTCCCTCTCTAAGGCAGGAGCGAAGCAGCAAAGGAGGATAATTACCTTTTCTGGCCAGATCCCCAGGTGGAAGTAGAGCCGGGCCTGCAGGAGCAGCAGCTGCACCTGGTCCGGGTACATTGCCAGGTAGAGGTCCAGGGAGTCCCGCAGGAGCTGGTACGACTGGTCGATGCCTTCCCTGCAGGCAGGAGGGAGTGCGGGCTCAGCGGCATGCTAGTCGGCCCTGACACTCTCTCTGCACTAACCAAGCAGGCCACTGGACTCGCACACTTCCTAACACTCTGTGCAGGAAGCGCCCAGCTCTCCAGGAAAGGGAGCAACAGTGATAAAGATACATCTCGGCCACCACCGCAGGACCACTGATGACACAACAGGAATCCTGATGACAAACCTTCCATGGCAGGCCCCCTCATACGGAACCAGAAAGCTAGGGCATTTCCCACTTTTTTTTTTAATTAGTCATTTTATTGGGGGCTCTCACAAATCTTGTCATTCATAACAATCCATCATTCAATAGTATTAGGCACGTGTACCCACGTTGCCTGCCTCCCTCAGTGATAACAGGCACAAATGATGTCTCCACCAAGGCATCTTGGTGGCTTAAAGAGCTCTTGTGAGTGAGGTCGCCATCCGGTGCTTGCCAAGAAGAGAGACCGGTCCCCCACCCCCCGGTTTGAGGAAAGCCACCCTGTACATCTCAGCCCCAGACAGCGCGATAACCACTGGAAGCAGTTATTTTCCATGGTGGGTGGCTGGCTGGACACCACTCTCCCTCACACCAGCTGTGGTGCCGCATGGCAGGGTGGTCCCTGGACGACCCCCACCCCCACTCCTCACCCTGACAGCAGGGCCGGAGCCCGCACTCACCGCTTCCCAAGGCTCAGCAGGTTCCCCACCATGCGCTGCAGCACCTTCTTGACGTTGACCACCCCGTACAGGGCCGCGGTCACATGCTGCCCAACCAGGTACTCGCACTCCTTCACGGTCAGCTGCTTGCCTTTCCCGAAAGCATCGATGTAGATGTAGTCGAAGATGTCCAGGGCCGCGCTGTGGGAGAATGCAGCCGTTTGTCTCGGAGGAGGCCAACCTGCCCTGCCCATCCTGCTCCCCCCACAGGAAGTGTAAGCCGGAGACGTCAGGGCCACAGCCACGCTTCCATCCAGGCCTCATCTGTGCCTACAGCCCACCCTCTGCTGGGTAAGAAGTGCAGCTCATTGGGTCTGGAGAGACGGCGCTGAGGGGTGCCTACCCAAGCAGCCTTTGGGGAGATTAGTTGAAAACCCAGTGCCAGAAGGGTCAAGTTCAGCTGAGAGGAGGATCGGTCAGGGAGGGGCTACAGAATCTACAAAGCCACAGGTGAGCAGTACGTGACTGGGCCCTGCCGGGCCTGAAGGATACTGCACTTGGGTCTGCAGCTATGCTCAGCTCCACGGGCCCAGCTGTGCCAGAGACCCGCCCCACTCTCCATGAACCTGTGTGGCTGGCTGCGCTGAGTGGGTGTGGGGACAGTCTCGGCATCACCAAGTGGGCTCTCTGAGAGCTGGCAGCCAGAACTGGCTGGGCCGGTGTCGGGGAGAACTGTGCCTGCGCAACGGTTTCCCTTTGATCTTCGGTACGAGGCAAACCGTGACTACATTATCTCACAGAAGCCGGAGAAGTCACCGGCACAGCCCACCTCCACACGGCCTGAGACACGCAGGCAGCCCCCGCAGCGAGGAATGCGCTTCAGCCCTTTCAGGAGCCCACGATAACCAGGAAACAACGCAAAGGCCAAGATTACTTGTGCGTATAACACAAACATTCTGGACGAGTGTGGGCCAATCTAAGACAGGAGGGGTATACGGAAATAACACGATCAGGTAAGATGTGCCCCAAGAAAGGCTAACGAAACATTCAAACAAACAAACAAACCTATTTCAGCACACACAGGGAGAAAAAACCAAGATTGATCACTTCAACCGAGAATTTTTTGGGGGGGGCAAGGTGGGAATCAAACAGTTCTGGTGGGCCCACTGACAGGGATGCCCCCAGGACAAAAGGCAGCTCCAGCATTACCCTCCGAGGGCCACTGTGAACCTGCCTGTTAGTGACACGATTTCACATCAACGTGGATTCTGCACACAACGCTCCGTTGACGTTCGCATCCGGGCACTATGCGTGCCCACGTCTTTCACGTGAGCCTGCTCCATGCGCTCCCTCTCAGCAAAGTGGGGCGGAAGGACGTGCAGCCATTCCCAGCACACTTACCCTTCTGCACCCTGGCACCATCTTAATAAGAAGTGACTTGGGAAGTTGACCGGTTCCAGGGGGACTCCCAGCTGCCGGGCAATGGTCAGATACAGCAAAGACATGCTGATCGGAATTCCTGTTCTTCGGGTCAAAACCTACAGGGGCAAAAAGGCATTCAGTTGCACAGCTACACCAGGCACCCACATCTGTCCAGTGGACACATCTGCCAGGTGTCCTTGGGGCATCTGGCATGATGCTCTACACCAGCAGTTCTCAACCTGTGGGTTGTGACCCCTTTGGGGGTGGAATGACCCTGTCACAGGGATCGCCTAAGACCATCAGAAAACACATTATTTCTGAAGGTCTTAGGAACCAAGACTCTGCTCCTCTATCCGTCTCCAGGCAGGTGCACCCACATGCAGATACACCCATATACGGGTACCCAGTGTGAAGACTGTTACCCATGCTACACCATATTTCAAGACAAGATTTCATTTGTCATTAGAAATAAATATTTCATAATATATAGTTACATATTGTTTTTGTGATGAACCACTATGCTTAATTATGTTCAATTTATAACAATGAAAATGCATCGATGATTCATAACAGTAACAAAATGACAGTGATGAAGTAGCAACAAAAATAATTTTATGGTCGGGGGTCACCACAACATGAGGAACTGTATTAAAGGGTCACGGCATGAGGTAGGTTGAGAACCACTGATCTACACTGAAGAATGTTCTGGGCTGTCTTTGGGAGAAGAGTTTCCACATTTTCCAAACACTGTGGAAAGACTAGTTTTGCTACACACAAATGACTTCGCTCACATTGTCTCTCTTGCCACCAAGTTGATTCTGACTCACTGACCCTATAGGACAGGGTAGAACTGCCCCAGAGACTCCCAAATGGTTACCTCTTTATGGGAGGTGTCTGTTAGTAGCCGAACGTGCACCCCACTATCCCACCTGGGCTCCTCTAAAAATGACATAAAATTCAAAGATCACTGTCTCTTTTAGCTGACGGCACAGTGTCTTCTGCCTCACAGGCTCGGAGCAGGAGGTTCTCCAGTGCATCCTGCTCACGCATGCTGCACACCACACACACGGCCCGTCCCTTCTCAGAGGGCAAGCACCTCCACCCCTCCCACTCCCCAAACACACCAGGCATGGACATTACCTGGTGCATATACAAGTTCAGGGCGTTATAGTAATCCATCCGGTTCCCCTTGAACTTCAGCTGATCATACAGGACGTAGTTGATGGCATCCAGCACCTGACTCTGGAGCTCAATCTCCATGATCATGGAGGACTGGCCTGCAACACAGACGTCTACTCTGAGGACACAAGCACAGGGGCAGCACGCCTGGTGCCCCCACCACCCCGGCGCATAGACACCGCCAACAGGGAAAGGAAGGGAGCACCGAGGTCACCCAGGGAAGGGGGTTACGCCATAAACCGCTTGTTTCTCTGCGGTCACAGGGGTGTCTTTACAACACTTCCCAAAGGGACCCAGTCCACGTGCTTTTTCAAGAAGGCTGGTCCTGAAGCCATTCCACACCTGCCTTGAAGGCCAGACTGGGGTGGCGACTGTTTATGCCCCGCAGGGTTTTGCAGACAAGCTCGACGATGCTGTCGATCTGCGCCTGGATGTCTTTGAGGCTGATGTCGGAGAGAGGGTTGCAGTACTGGTCGATGTACACGGCACCTGGAAACACACACACAGCAAGGCGGGAGGGATACTCATCTACCTGTCCGCTGCTCCGGCCCAGCGCGTCCTGGGCCCCGGCTTTACACCCTCCCGACAGAACCACTTGCATACACCAGAGCCACGTCCCCAAGAAAGGAGCCTCCCCATTGCCTGAGCTGAAAGTAAAAACTCCACCCAATAAGATTCGAGGGCTCCTCGCTTGGTCACACACGCTGTTACAAAGAGAAGTGTAAATGCTATACAGGAAATCCGTTCAAGCAACTCCACGGCAGACAATAACAACAAACAAGGGTTTGGGCACAATCTTAGCTCAGAATGTAACAGACCCGCTAACCCAACTCGCAGAAGCCCAAGTAGCAGTCCCTGCAGGCGTGCCATGGGGCAGAGCTGACCGCTGCGCTGAGTCAGAATGGACTCGATGGCCGTGAGTCTGAGGTTGTGTCGGGGAAGAGACCCACCTTCAAGATACGATTCATAGTCGTCAGGCTGCTGAAGAAAAGCCTTCAGGTTATTTAAGATCTTCTGTTGTCGCAGGTAATAAAGAATCTTCTTGGCATAGTATTTCCAGGTCAAGGCTTTTCTACAGAAGGAAAACAAACATTAACCAACTGTGGTGGTTACATAATTTCACAACAACTTGAAGATACTATCAAACTGCGGGGTGGTATTCAACCTGTCGGTCAGGTCAGCCTGATGGTGCCTCTTTGTGAGCGTGGCCTTCCCAAACGGAGGGACCCCCTCTCTCTGCCTGGACCTTCCTGCTTGCTGGCCACCCCAAGAACAGCTGGGAACCTGGTGATGTTTTCCATGGACCTCGTGCCCACAAGGCTTTGCACACTGGCCGTGATCGCCCTTCACTGCACGGGACGGCGTGAGTCTGAAGAGGGACTTAGGGACTTGATTGGATGTATTCTTGATACAGCATTACTTTTTGATAGAAAGCTTTCTTACACACAGATGAGTGTCAATGAATGTTTCTCTAGTTGACCCCCAGCCTAATACACCAACCACGTAAGAATGAAGAGTTAAAAAATTTAATTTTTTTTTTCTTTTAAATGCTGCACACACTAACGAGTGCACCGAGTGTGACACTGCGTGTTGACAGAAACAGCTCCGGTTCAGGAGCATGCAGTACTGACTATGCCGTAAATGATCCAGGCAAGACTCAGCACTGGGAGGTACCACGCTGTGCTGGCACACCTCCTCTCGCTCAACTGTGCTCCACCGGTTCTGGTTATTTTTGTTTTGGGAACAAATGGAAGGCTTGTGGCAATCCTGCACCGCAGTTAAGTCTACCGGGGCCATTTCCCCAGCAGTGTGAGCTCACTTTGTCTCTGTGTCCCCTTTTGGCCATTCTCCCAGTATTTCACTGTTCCATGCTAGTGCAATACAGCATAGAATCAACGTAACTTTTACAAAATCCCTACACCTCCTCTGACTGACTGCAGCACCTAGGAGGGAACTGGCAGCGGCTCCAGGCTCTCTTCCGACTGATCTGCGTGTAACCTTGGGCGGAGGGTGCATGCTCTCCCACTGCACACAGGTGACGTGATGGGCTGCGAATGGAAAGGTTAAGTCTTTGGCCCCCAGGTGCTCCACGGGAGAAAAATGTGGCAGGCTTGGAAACCCCAGGGGCCAGTCCTATCCTGCCTGGTGGGGTCACGATGAGCCAGAATGGGCAAAGGCCATAGACTTGGCTCGGGACAAGCCGATGAGAGCAGCTGGAGAAGCGAGGGGCATGAGGGCAATGCGGAGCCCGTGCTCTGCCTGCCGCTGCGACTGGTTCCTTGGGGAACTCGGGGCTTCAGCTTTCAGGGGTCATCCATGGTGACCAGTTCCGATTCATCTTCCAGACCAGGTGCTCCCTGCACCCCACTTGGAATATGGGAGCCACCTTAAACCTCCAGAGCAACTCCATTTTTCTAATTAGGCCCCCAAACGGACTAACCCTGGATTCCTTGCTTTCTCTCATAACCCACCTCAGCCTATTAGCCAATCCTGTTAGCTCTACCTTCACAACTTAACCATAATGTGAATGAATGCATCTCACTAGCTGACTGCTATTGCCCTCACCCCAGCTACCACCACCTGTCTGGACTAGCAGTGCCCTCCTAATCCTGACCTCGCCTGCCCTGTGCGCCCACCCCCTCCTCGCCCCCCATCTGTCCTCATGATGGAACCAGCTTGCTCCAGTTGGGCCATTAATGCAGGTCACAGGGCTCTTCTGCTTCCAGTTCCCCAATGGTTGTCCACGTTGGGTGACCTCAAGGCCCCGAATTAATGAAAACCTCTAGGACAGCGGTTCTCAGCCTTCCGAATCCCATGACTCTAATACAGTTCCTCATGTGGTGACCCCCGACCATAAAACTATTTTCATTGCTACTTCATCACTGTCATTTTGCAACTGTGATGAATCGTCATGTGACTATCAGGCAGGATATATTCTCATTGTTACAAATTCAACATAATTAAAGCATAGTGATTCATCACAAAAACAATGTTACAAATAAGTGAAATTTTGTCTTGAAGCATGGTGTAGCATGGGTAACAGTCTTCACGCAGGGTACTGGTATATGTGTGTATCTGCATGTGGGTGCACCTCCCTGGAGACGGAGAAGAGCCGTGTCTCGGTTCCTAAGACCATCCCTTCCTCCTTCACGAGCTGATACTTCTGGGCCCTCGCTACCATTTGCTCCCCCTGGCGGTACAGCAGGACAGATGCTCGTTTCTTCTTTTTCAAAGTGATCATTCAGGTTCCTATTGTCCCCCCAAGGAGATCAATAGATGTTATGGTCTTAAGCATCATAATGAACACAGAGTTCAATTTGATGTGTTTTGGGTCCATTTCTGCTACTGTTTGCACTGACGTTAAACTGGCCCCCCTGGGGCCAGCGAATAGCTCTATGGGGGCTCCTCTTGGACCTTTCTCCCCTTGGACCTTCCTCTACCACCCTGGCTTCTGCTGAGGGGGAGTGGCATCCGAAGCACACACTGGGGCTGTTGGGGACGATCATTTGAACACCGCAAGTGGCTGGCCTTGGGGAACAGACGTGCACTCTCTCTGGAAGTCTGCATTCAGGCGAAGGCTTGCTCCCAGTCAGCTAGGAGGAAGTCCTCTGACGCTTTTCAACACGGGAGGCCGGGTCCCTTGGAGGCCCATGAGTCTTGGCAGAATCTCTGCCTGGGTCAAGGGGTGCGGTCTGCCCTCGGGCCTTCCTTCTTCCCTTACCCCCTTGCTCCTCTCAGAAGATAAAGGATGATGCCGGGCGCACCTCCACCTCTGTTAGGGCTCTCATGACCACAGTCACAAAAGTTCTACCATCTACATCGTGTCTGCTTTCCTTCCTTCGTGCAGTTCAGTCTCTTGAGCCTGGGGTCCCCAGGAGTCAGAAGTGACCAGGCGCACCTGATGGTGACAAAAACAGCACTGCAAGGCGACAAGGACGGCAACGCCAGCAGCCACTGGGGTCTGCCTTCTGGAAGTCAGCTTCTCATCAGCGGCAGTTTTCTCTTTAGCGATTTTTAAAATAGCTTTATTGATTTTGTTACGGGGCCGCTACAGATTATACACGGAGCCCCCCATTCTGTTGCAGAATCTCCATTGTGATAGTTTCATTTATCACACTTAGAAAGTTTTCAGTTTAGAAGGTCTAATCTTAGGACTTTGATTTTTGCATGTGAAGCCAAATTTTCTTCCAGTTGGATATTCAGTCGTGGCTAATACAATTTATTAAATATCCCACCTTCCCCCTCTGAGTTTAAAGTTTATTAAAATCTCTTTTAGTTTGGAACATTTCTGAATCATCCTGACACACAGATGTATTGATTTTTAAATACTGCATTCTCTGGATGACAGGAGCTTTATATCCAAATAGCTAATGATGCAAGCTCTCCACTACTAAGTTGAAAAAAAACTTTTTTTTAAATTTCCCCCTTAACTCCTTTTGAAAATGTATCCCTCTGTCTAAATGTTCAGACATTATTATCCAAGTAAACCAACCACACTTCTTACCCCGCCAAGGGGGGTCCTAATTGCACTGCTAGTTGATTTATGTATTAATTTGGGGACAACGGGCATGTTTAAGTCTTTCCACTCAGGAACATTCTATGTCTTCATGTTTTTCAATAACCTCCTCAGGTCGGCTAAGAAACCTATTACGTGGAGCTTATTACTTAGAAGTGAAACGATTAGGCACATCTCTGTCCACAGAATTGGGGGGTGGCGGGGAGCAAGAGTCCTTCAGTAAGGGAAGGGTCACATTAAATAGGGTGTGGCTGCTGTTCCGCTGGGTCCAACTCACGTGGACTCACATGGACGCCACATTCAACAGGAACCACACACACTGGGTTCTGCGTCATCATTACAGCAATTGTGTTGGAACCCATTGTTGCAGCCACTGGGTCATTCTATCCTTTTCAGAATCTTGCTTTTTTTTTTGCTGAGCCCCCATAGTATGTGGTCATTGACAAACACAAGTTCAGGTCTTACCAATCAATTAAGGGGAGATTTGCAGAAGGGGATGCTGAAGGAGAAAGCGGGAGAGAAGGTATAAAAGGCGTCTATTAAATGATCTTGACTCTGTGGACTCACAGGCCCCCCACCTACATAGGTGCATTTGTCTGTACCAGGAAGAAGACACCCCAGGTAGTTATCGCGGGTCACAAGAGCGTGGGCAAGGTCAAAGCAAATGGAGGGAGTGGGGAGGCAGGACGAACTGGCCTAACAAAGAACAGCCTGCACTGAACACTGGACCCAAACCGGAACCACCCCCAGTTTGTGCATCACCTCAGTGGTGCACTGGAAAGTGCCCACGGGCGAATGTAAAAGGCAGGCTGCCTGGACTTTCAGTGCTGACTGTAGCTCATACTTCGGTTGGTTTCTAGGTAAGCCAACATAGAATCAGGAAAATGACCTGTGCATGTGAACTCACCCCAGGCCTAGAACAGTGCCATGTGTGTGTGGGTCTCTCTCTCTCCCGTACACCCCATGAGCCAGTCCTGAAAACCTGCCACACCTGGTTCAAGAAACACTTCACTTTTAGGTAACATTTTACACTGCTCTGGGTCAAAGTTTACACAGCAAGTCAACCCCTTAGACAACTCCTACACAAACGGATCAATGACATTAGCTACGTTTTTGTGATTGTGTCGTGGCGATCGTGATGGAGTTGAGGCTGCTGCATGCCCCAGGCCCCTCATCTTCTCCTCTTTCCTGGAGCTCCAGGTGGCCCGCTTGGACTTAGCCGGGTGTTTGCCTTTCATTTTGTGCACCACTCTGCTTTTCAGTTAGGGGGTGACCTCGGGGGAGAGGGTGGGTTCAGGGCTTGAAGACCCACACATGCTAAATGGATTCTGATGGCCTCCCATCGCTAGCAACATTTTCAGAACTTAGGGTGCAGGGAAAAACCCATCTTTTTTCAGAGGTAAGCTAAGCTTCGAGGCAGGCCCTCTTCTTGGGGAGCAGGAAATGACTCTTCAGAGCAGGAGAGCATAGGACGTGCGCCAGGGTGTGGGCAACAGTAAAGAGGTTAACAGCTGGGCTCAACCTAGACTGGACAGGGCTCAGAGCCAAAGCTAGATGTCTTTCCTTAATCAAATTCCAGGTGAGGCGATAAGTAGATAAAAGACCCATCCTTGAGCACACGCCTAAGAAATCACTTAAAATATACTAACAGAGATAAAGAGGTAGTTTGGTTGGTGGTGGAAGGTGCCCTGTCCCTCATCGAGGGAAGCCCACTGCCCCTCTCACTCGTGGGGAGCCCCAGAGAACTACTTCACCACCAGGACGTCCACGGTGCCTAAGAGAAGGATTACCACTACCACCCACAGTTCCTACAGGAGCTTTCCTGGTGTGTGGTTTTGTGAGGGGCTGCTATGCTAACCACAGGGTCTGTAGCTGAGAGCCCCCAGCAGCTCTGCAGGAGAGGGACGCGTACAGAGTTAAGAGTTTTGGAAACTCGCGGGGGGCAGTTCTGCCTTGTCCTATAGGGTCTCAGGGAGGCAGGATTGACTCATGGCACTGAGTCTGGTTTGGGGGCAAGGTTCCTAAAGGATTTGATCGCGAATTTAAACAAAAGCCAAATCCAATGCCACTGACTGACTTCCAGAGACCCGATGTACAGTTTCCACGGCTGTAAAGCCTCCTGCGAGCAGTCAGCCGCATCTTCCTTCCAAGGAGTGGATGATGGGCTCAAACGGTCAACTCTGGGGTTAGCCGACAAACGCCTACCCAACAATGCCACCGAAACCCCTTCTGACTGGGAAGAAGGGCAGGATAGCAATTCTCCTTTCTTTCCTGGAGGATTTTTGCAAGGTTTCTTTACATATCAGTTGTCCTCGGTATATTTTACATATATATCTATATCTATCTATCTATCTATCAATATAAGTTTCACAACACGTGGGAAAATGGAAGTGACGGTAATGGGATTTTTCCAGGAATCTTTTGGAAGCCGCCTCAGGCAGCTCTGGCAAGGCCTGAAATCTTGGGAAAAACAGGTCCTGGGGTTCAGGGACACACAAATTTGCTCCAAAAACTAACAGGCAAACAAACAGGGTCCCTGCTAAGGCAGTGGCTTACCTTCCTTCCATATTTAGGATACACACCAGTTCATCCTCAAAAAATATCTCCGGTCCCTCAAGGTTCTCAATGTCACTGAAACCATTACAGGGGACCTAGGAGGAAGACGGAGACAGACAGGCCTCAGCACTCCGCTGTCACTGCGAGCAAACCGAGGGGCGAGCTCTTCTCCAGGGCGGGAAATCGGGTCTCCCACGCCGCCTGGCCCCGCCTACTGTACTCCACCTGGAAAAGGCCAATAACCAGTCCATCTCCTGGTCTCTCACCAACTAGCGATGCTTTCCTACACTGGGATTGCTCAAACTGTTGCCTCAGGGCTCTTTCAGGCGAAGAAAATGAGATTGCTCTGAAAGGGGGACCAGAATGCACAGCCTTTCAAAATGCAAAGCAACGGTCTCAGGCATCCTGTCCTACTCAACTTGGAGGGGAGAATATTTTGTAAATGGAGGAGGTGGGAGAATTGAGCCTTAAGGTCCCCCCTCAGGTCAAAATTCTATCCTACCAAGTTCCTCTTTGAAATTTGCCAGGAGATTCTACCCCGACCTGTGTGCCCGCCTGCTGAGATCTTGAGACCCCAAGGGTCCTGAACCCACAAGCGATCTCCAACCCACAGGGCAATCCTCAGTCTACTCCTGCTCCGTGGTTAACGATGGTGCTAACTGACCAGTATAGAGAAAAAGGTCAGTCGGTTAAAAGAAGGTCGGTGACACCAGTTGGACTAGAAGCTGCGAAGCAGCCGCCCGAGGCTGAGTGCATCCAATGCGTCGGGTGTGAAAACACCCATGCAGGCAATCCCAGTGAAACCGGAACTCAAATTTCAGATAAGAATCAGGCCTTCACCCAGGCCCTGATCTCTCAAAACAGAACTGAACGCTGTCCTTTCTAACACGAGTAGTATATACTTCTACAGGGTTGCTATGCATCAGAACCAACTTAGTGGCTATGGAGTTTATTTTTTATACAGAAGTAGAGATAAGAGACCAGTGTTTTCCAAAGTGGGTGGGCAAGACTGCCCCCTTGTGGGTGCTGGAACAAGGCGGAGAGGCTGCAAAAGCAGATACCTACACTTTTTTGTGGATGATGGGCTGGATGTTGTAAAAAAGTTTTTTATTGCCGGGGGTGGGGGGGTGGTGGCTGAGTAAATTTTTTTTCTGGGAATAAAAGAGGGGAGGGGGAGGGGGGCAGAAGGCAATAAGCCAAATAAGTTTAGTAACCTACACATTAGAGAGTGCCTTAAAAAATTTTTTTTCCAAGAGGGAAGTTCAAATTTCTCTTTCAAATGTGTGAATCCCATGACCTACTAGTAATGAAACTTGAGAAAATAGGAACACGTCTCTATAAACCAGGAGAGTACGATACATCAGACGGGCTGGGCTCTGTGCCTCAGTTCCAAATGGTAACGCATGACGGTGCTACTGTGGGCTAGTTTCCCGAGCTACAAGGAGGTTACGGGCAGGGGTGGCGGGCAGTTGACAGAGAAACTGCCATGAGACATTTTGAGGAGAGGGGGGAAGTACTGCAACAACCACCATGCCTTTAAATAAAAACAGATAATAAAAGGAAGATGGTCTCGTGGGGCAGTAGTTACTGTGATGGAACACAGCTTTTCATCTCCCGGCTACTTCACAAACAAGGGAGTTCGCTCGGGTTGGAATCTGCAGAGGACAGAGCCCTTCTGGGTCCAACAACCGGTAGGGGATGCTCCATCACTGATCGTGAGTCAAATGCACAAAAAACCCCACCAAAACAGAAGACAAACAAAACAGGTTTAAGAGAACTGCCCCACCCCCACTCTCTCTCTGGCTGGCAGGGACAAATGACTTCATGTTGGTGGACAGCAGAAGTACACAATGACCCTGGCGGCTTGGGCGAGCTGAAAGGGGAGCTTATCAAAAAGAACAGGATGCGCCGATTGCTGCAGGCTCAGCACACGGGGGTCGGCGGGCACCAACAGAGCTGGGGCTTAAGTCACATCCTTACGTGCTCGGAAAAGAACCTCTTTGAGAAGGAGGCCACGATCTTCCGCGCCTCTAACCCAGCTTTCTGCCGAACTTTATACTCCTCCAACCAATTGACATAGTCGGTGGGGCTGTAGTGTTTCATAAGGGATGGCCACCTACGAGGAGGAGAGAGAAACACTTTCAAAAGGCAGGGGAAAGGCGGGCGGGAAAGGGGGAGGGTCTTGGTGACAAGGGGGCCCCTGGTGATGGTGGCCCCGATTCAAATCTCTACGCAGGCACCCACTTCGCGGTGTGACCTTGGGGAGGGGAGGCGACGCGACATCGGTGCTGTCTCCGTGGCTAAAAATGGGGGCAACGGTAGCAACAATTCCAACAGCGGGGCCAAGGGCTGATCGTTAACAGGGACCGGGGGACTGCGCCCCGGGAAAGTGCTTCCCACCCATCACCCTGGGAGAACCCGGTCAGCAACGGGTCTCAGTCGTCCCCATCCAAACGTCCCCCACGAATGAAGGTTCTAAAGCAAGAAAAGGGGGAAGTCGCTCCTCCCCAAGGTCATCATCAGCGTGGAAGTGGCAGGGCCGAGATTTTTCACCCCC
>NW_022111312.1:7149547-7153163 GCF_000313985.2 Echinops telfairi
GCTCCTTCCACACCTTCCCGCTACTCTGGCAGAGCTCGCGGAGCCGGCGGCAGGTGCTGGAGACGCGGCCAATGTCGCCGGCCGTCAGCTTGCCGCTGCACAGGATGTACTCCAGCACCTCGCCGGGCAGGGTGACGAGGCAGCACAGGCCCGCCGCCTCCGACGCGGCTTCCTCGGCGAGCGCCGGCACCACCTCCATCGCGCTGTCGACCGCCGTCTCCGCCGCCATCTTGTCCGCGTACCTGCGGCCGCCGCGCGCGCGCGCCCGCTCGTCTCTCGCGCGCGCGTCGGGCGTCGGGCTTCCACCCGCCACCCCGCCTTGAGGGCGGGGTCTCCTGTCGCCACGCCCACTTGTGGCCACACCCCCGACCTAGGACGGCTCTTTGTAACAGCGCTGAGCCCAGAAGTCTATCCGCCTCATTGAGGAGTGATGCTACTAAAAGCCATCTTCTTCTTCTTTCTTTTTTTTTAATAGTTTAAATCTTTTTATTGGGGGCTCATACAACTCTTTTTAAAACATCATTTTATTGGTGCTCATACAACTTTTTTTTTTTTAATCCGTATGTATTTATGTTTGTCGGACATTCTCGACAAGGTTTTCAAACAGTGTTTCCCTGCATGGGGGGGAGCCCTGGTGGCATAGTGGTAGTGGTTACGTGTGGGGATGCTAACCCGAAGGTTAGTAGTTTGAAACTACCCGCTGCCCCACAGGGGTAAAAGGAGGCTTTCTACGCCTGTAAAAAAGATACAGCTTCCAAACCACAGGGGCAGGTCGGCTCTGTCCCTTAGGGTGGTTATCTGTTAGACTCAACTCAATGGCAGGGAGTTTTGTACCACTCCTGGGGGCCGGGCCGCTGTAACCATCCAAGGAGAGGTAAAAAAGCTCCATCACTCGATGTTCGATTATGGACTACAATGCCAAGTATTTTAATTGAGCGGGTGGAAGGGAGGGAGGGAAACACTGAGTAATTTTTTGTTTTCCCTGAAAAGGGGTGGGTGGGCCAAATAAATTTGGGAACTCATTAGAGCCTAGACAATCCAAAGGGGCAGTTCTATAGGGTCTCTGTGAATGGGATTAGATGGCAGTGGGTCTTTAAAAAAAAACAAACAACTTTACACAAGTGGATTCCCCAGGGCTGTCCTCTGCAGAGTGGATTCAAACAGCTGACCTTTCATTGAGCAGCTAGCCATTGTAGTTAAACATTTCCCCACCTAGTCCCAGGGATCAGATGAGCCATTGTTATTCCCTCGGCCCACGTTACAACTGAGCACACAGACGCTCAAAGAGGTCAGCAAGGTGCTCAGGGGCTCTTGTTCTGGATTCCGGTTGAGACCTGCGTGCACGACTTCCGCTCTGCTGTGATAACAGGCTGTGATAACACACTTGACAGTATCACCTGGATTTCACACAAGCACTTCCCATCGTTGTCAAAGGTTCCTTCTTTGAACCCTATGTCAGGGCTACTTTAATTACACCCACTCCCAGCACCGCAGCCCCCTCCCATTGCCCTCAGGTCATGGAGTTGAGTCCAGCCCAAGGCACCTTGATAGGGCAGTGCAGGGCAGCTGCAGAGGTCCCCCCCAGCAGTGACCTTGACAGGACGGGATTGCCAGGTCTTTCCTCCTGATGCGACCAGTGGAGGGCTCCTTCCTCTCCCTCCAGGCCTCAGCGGAACCTCCCCACAGGCCCACCCATTCCCCCACTCAGCCCCACTCACACTTTACCCTAAGGTACTTATTTATTTCTAGCTACTTGTGCGAGGTACGTCTTTTCTACAGGATTGGGGTGGAGACTGGGGCTGTTTGAATCCCTCGTGGATGCTCGGTTCCTGGGCACACAGCCAGCGGGGTCTCACGAATTACCCTTGTGTGCTTGTCAACCAGCAGTGGGATGGGTGACAGCAAACAGCATAGCCTTTCTCCGGCTCTGCTTCTTGGGGTTTTGGTCTCCAGGGAAGGAAAGGTTTTGGAACTGGACAGGCGTGGTGTCTGCACAGCACGTTGTGAACGTACCACGTGCTGCCAAATTGCCTACCGTCAGCCGGTGCGTTTTGTGCTCTGTGGCTTTCACCTGTAGGGCAGCGAAACGGGAAGGCCCTCTGTGAGATGGGTAGATGCAGTGGTTGCCAAGGTGAGCACCCAACCTGACAACGGCGAGTGAGGATGGCGCCGTGTTTCCTCTCGTTGTGCACAAGGTGGCTGTGGTTACATCATCTGGTGTCAATTTGAGGATCGAGTGAAGGGGTGGAGTCTGGCCTGTCAATCAGGTAGTAGCTTGATGACCTCATGTGGAGGCGCTAAGGAAATAGACACCTCACTGAGGCAGGACACTTGCTCACTCCCTGCGAGACATCCCTGTGGAGAAGCCACCTGGAGACCCCTGCCAACGCTGAGATGCGTACAACACCACTGGATCCACAAGACTTCCTGTGATCTTCCTACATAGGCATCTGAAGAGGATTATATAGATTGGTATCGGACATATGGCATCATATCGGACTTCTTGACTTGATCTGGGAGGTTTTCTCAATATTCAATTGCCCTTGTATATAAAGCTCTTTCTTACACACGTGAGTGTCTATGTATTTGTTTCTCTAGTCCAGCCGGACTCACACAGTTGCTGTCAGTCAGAACTGACTTGACAGCAGGTAACAGCAACACGTTTTCCACAGGGGTGTTTCTGCTGCTGCTGCTGCTGCTGTCGTTAAAGCAGAGAGGTCTGGGCATCTGGACTTTCAGCGAACACCTTGAAACTCACTGTGTAAAGACCCTGCTCCCTCTGGAACTGTTAGGTTTCTCAGGTGGGAAACACTTCGGTTCTTGGCTTCGCATGAGAAAGAATTCACGCCACAGCCTGGTTTGTGCTCCAGGTGGGCTTTTATAAAGAACAGAAGAAGCTTCAGGTTTCATAGTCACTGAACACGGGCAACCTCGTGGGACTGGGCACCCACCCGTGGTAAGCTGAGGTCAGAGAGACCTCAGCATGGCCGAGTGGAAGGGTGAAGAAGGAGGAGAAGGGCAGTGGCGTTTTGCAACCAGGGTCATTGAGGCCTTTGGCCGGGAGGTGTGGTCAAAGGTATTGGTTGACCCTATTGACTGAATGAAGCCCACCTGGCTCTGGCTTGAATTGGCACATGCCACGTGGTCTTTGTGGCTGGCTAATAGCTTGCCTGAGTCTCTTCTAATCTCCTGTAGGGAGCCTTCATGCATGGAGAAGGACGACCCGTCTGTCCCTGCCTGTTCGTACCTAACAGCACCTCCTGGGAACACAGGCTCTCGTGGTGCCCGCGGCCCCACCCACTTCACCCAGCCATCACGAGTCAGGGCTGGTCCTTGGGCTGCAGGCCCCCAGGCCTCATTCACGCTTCTCAGAGCACGTCCCCCACCTACAACTGAAAGGATGACCCAACCCCCAAGGTCAGCACCCACAGTTCTCTCTCCTGCCCGGCCCACTCCTCTAAGATCTAGCAGTGCTTAGCCACCTGCTACTATGGCGCCATCTTTGGGACCCTCAAAGCACCCTGTCCCAGAGGACACTCATGGCCCTCCCAGGGTCACCTTGTCCTCCCCTGCTTGGCTCTTGCCTCGAGGAAGTGTGTGCATGTGTGTGTGTGTG
>NW_022111312.1:7153504-7165684 GCF_000313985.2 Echinops telfairi
GAGCTTCCCGTGCAGACACAGGATGACGTCGGGGGAGGCGTTCTCATCTGAAGGCTGGACTGGGCTGTTGATTCACCTGTCTGGCTGGAAACTGCGATAGAAGGTGGTGGTGGTGGTGGGGAACCAGCCCCTCACACTGTCACGGGTTTCATGAGCACAATTGTACGGTTAACATATCTAAAGGTTATCTCCCACAGGTGGGGGTGGGGTGGGAGGAGCACTGATGAGGAAACTGAGCAACCGGGCCACAGTCACACAGTGAAGGGGGTGGTGGGCCAGGAGTTCCCATCCGGATGCTATGCTGTCAACCAAGGCACATGCCAGGGCTTCGGGAGAAGGGCCAGGGTGTTAACGTCGGAGTGCCGGGGAACGCCATCACATTCAAGTCATAGAGGTTAACTTTGCGGTGCCTCAGTTTCCCCCAGGGAAGCATTCAGTTACTGAGCAATCGTTGAGAGTACTCCTCAAATCCGTCTCCTGCCCCCTGCCTCCATAGGCACGGTCCCAGCCCCATTTCCCAGGACGGCTCCCTGTCCGACCCTGAGAAGGCAGCAACGTGACAACTGGCCCCTGTGGGAGTCAGGCCTTGATGAACAATGTTTCGAGCCTCTGCGGGGAGGAGGGAGGCAGAGTCCCACAGCCACAGAGCACAGGGCGCATGCCTGGAGGCACGGCCCCTGCAGAGTGCTGGGCAATGAGAGGAAAGCTCTGCTTCCGTTCTCCTGCCTCCCAACCAGACAGCCAAGCTGCTGTAGGGAACAAATGGATAGCAAGAACACCCTTCCCACCACGCGGCGAAGAAAGAGGGCATCAGGCCGCCTGGGTTGCCCTTCACAGGTCACCCGCTCACGAGGTTACATGGAAATCCCACTCGTTTGATACAGCCACGCAAGTCCAGGTTCAAGCAATGCTAACCTTCCTCAAGTCAGAGAACTTGACCCCATTCTGTGCGATGCGGTGCTTGCAACCAACCAGACCCGTTGCTGCTGACTCCTAGCGCGTTCTATCCTATAGAACAAAGTCGGACAGCCCTGTGGGGTTTTCCAAGGCTGTCAGTCTTCACAGGAGCACAAAGACTCTTCTTTCCCCCGTGGAGCCACTGGTGGGCTTGAACCGCTGACCTGGCGGTGAGTAGCCCAGCTCCTAACTCAGGACACCACCAGCACTCCTCAGGCTCTTAGAATCCATCCTCCATCCACTGGCTGCCGGGGTTCTCACCCGTGTTGGCCCCAGGCCTTGTCTGAAAGAACAGTCCCAAGCAGTGGTTCTTGACCTTCCTAATGCTGTGACCCTTTCATATAGCTCCTCATGTGGTGGTGACCCCCCAACCACAACATTATTTCCGTTGGTACTGCATCACTGTCACTTTTCTACTGTTATCAGGCAACCCCTGTGAAAGGGGCATTGCGACCCGCAGGTTGAGAACCGCTGGTCCAAAGGAGTCATGTGACCCACAGGTTGAGAACCGCTGGTCCAAAGGCTTACATCTTGGGAGCAGTTTAGGGTGACGACTTGGGGCAAAGTGTCCAGGCCTAGCTCCCAAGAGGACAGGGGTGGTGGTGGTGGTGGTGTTAGGTGCCAGTCAGTCCCAGCTCCTGGCGACAAACCCCCTGGTCCTATGCCTTCCTCATGATGATGACCATGTCTGAGCCCAGTGTGGAGGGCAACCTCTTTTCCATTGACCTTCTAACTTCACCAAGCATGATGGGTGACTGGGAGGCGGAGGAGGAGGGATACTACTTTCCTTGGGGGTTATATGTCAGGCCTTTCAGCAAAGTGTTCCTGGGGTGCAATGCTGGTAAAGGGGGCACTCACTCAAAACACTCCCTGCCATCGAGTCAGTGCTGACTCAAAGCGACCCCTGTGGGTTTCAGAGACCGTAATCCTTCCGTGGTTGTTGTTGGTAATTTATCTATCTTGAGCAATTTTAGGAACATTTTGTTTTCTTAGCTCCACAATCTCTTCTCACATTACCTGGTTTTATTAATTTAAAAAAATCATTTTATCGGGGGTTCTTACAGCTCTTCCAATACATTCCATACATCCATTGTATCTAGCACATTTGTATATCTGTTGCCATCATCGTTTCCAAAACCTTTGCTACTTGAGCCCTTGGTAGCAGCTCCTCTCTTTCCCCTCCCTCCTCTTAGACTGTATCACTCTATGGGAGTAGAAAGAAAGCCGTCTTTCTCCCAAGGAGAATGGTTGGTAGTATTGAGCTGCCGGCCTCGTGGTTAGCAGTCGAACGAACGTGCACTCGACCACCAGGGCTCCACTGGGTGTTGCAAATGGCTAATGTGCTGGGCTGCTAATGGCTAGGTTAGAAGTTCAAGGCCATCCAGGCACTCCTTGAAGGAAAAGTCTGGGAATCACCTCCACCTGAGAATCACCCAGCCCTTGAGAACCTATAGAGCGTCATTGGGCTCGGACACACACATGGGGTCACCAGGAGTCAGGGCCGACTCAGTCACTGTCAGCCACTAGCCCCACATGGTACCCAATGCCTTTGAACACAGTGTGGGGTAGGGAGGAAAGAGGATGTTTTTGTTGTGGGGAGAGGGGGGCCATCAGAGGTAATGCTTCCTTCCCAAAGCAGGCAATGTCACCTGCAAGTAGCAACAATGAACAGGTGTCTGTTAGCGATGCTTCCCAAGGCCTTTGAAGACAAACGATACAATTTCCCACTGCAAGGTGTTCACCTAGTGCTTTAGGGGATGTCCCGGGGGCTTTCTGGCTCTTTAATAGTTGCTTGGCACCCCCCCACCCCCGTGGATGGAGGATGAGATGGCGGTGCCTACGTCCACCCCCCAATCCAAAGAGCAAACCCAAAGCCAAAGCCTTGGGTGGATTCTGACCCATAGCAACCCTGCAGGACGTACTAGAATGGCCTCACTGGGTTTCCCAGGCTGCAGATCTTCCACCCCCATCCCCGCATCTCCTTGAAGGTCTGGACATTCTTAAGAACAGCCCATTGGAAGGGGCTGGAGGCAAGGACTGCCGCTAGCAACTGCTGCACCAGAGAACGCAAGAGTGAGAGAAGCCAGGGACCCCCCTCGATAGCAATAAAAAGGACTCCACAGTCTTTTGGCTGAGCTTAGTCTCCTTTCCCCCCAAGAGGCTCTCACTAAGGTGATTGCCTTTCAGCGAAGTGGCTCCAGCTCTGACTGACCATCCTCAGACTCCTCCTCCCCACCGGCCCCTTTTGTTCTGTTCTCATGGAGAACAGGTTTGTGGAGATTCCAGATGAAGGTGGGCTGGGAATTGACTTTCAAAAAACAAAACAAAAACCCCAACCAATGAAAACAGCGGGATCACAGAATTCTGATCTGCGACTGATCGTCGTGGGGGATGGTGCAGGAGTGGGGCCTAACCGGACTTCAGGTGACAGCAAGGGATGGTGACTAGTCAGCTGCCGCCCCCCACACCTGCATTCCTCCCCCTTCCCGCTGCTGTGGAGACCCCACAGCCCAGAGTGGAACTGCTCCTTGGGGTTTCTGACACTGTGAATCTTTAGGGGAGCAGACAGCCTCATCTTTCTTTGGCAGAGGGGCTGGTGGGTTTGAACCACTGGCCTGGTGGTGAGCAGCCAAACACATCACTCACAGCACTGCCAGGGGCCCCTTCTCCTGACCTGCAGTATTTAAAAAACCCTTTGCTCCCCTTCCTCCCATCCCCTTCTACTCTTGACCTGAGAAGACCCTGTTTGGGTGTACACTTGGATTCTCGTCACCTGGTTGCCAGACAACAGGAGCCACCCCACTTGGGGGCCTAGATATGTGAACCTATGGTCAGGCCACATAAAAGCCCAGTAAGTGTCTGATCCCCTTTAGAGCTGGTTAAAGATGAAGGTACCAAATGCTGGTGGCCAGACTGGGCTCCGGACCCAGGATGCCTTAGAAATGAGCAGCCACCACCCCTGAGGCTGAGGAACTCACACTAAGAAACCATAAGGGCTCCTTGGTGGTCAAACCGTCACTGTGCCCTGCTGTCACCCCATAGTGCCACCCACCTGCCTGGAAACTCCAACCCCGGCTTCCGGAGGACCCTGACTGATAGCAGCAGGCACAGTCACTCCATGCCAATCAAAAATGGACCAGAGGCAGCCGAGCGGAGTCCACTTTTTAATATTGTCACCATAATGCAAACAGGCATAAGTAGACGTTGGTTGGATTCCATAATACCAGAGGGCGAGGACAACACCAGAGAAGAGCATGCGGCGGCGGACGCGGGCTGGGCCAGCGTGTCAGGCCTGGGCGGGAGACGCAGGCACAGAGACACAGGCAGAGATGCAGCATCCAGAGAGCTTGGAGGTAGGGGAGACCCAGGTTCCTGACCACATGGTGGAGGGTGTGTGCAGACACAGACGTCGTTTCCCCCCCACACCCCCCAACTCTCCCTGGCTTCCCCCAGCCCCAGGGTGGAGACAGCGGATGCAGTGCCTGAGGGAAAGCCACTCTCAGCCTTCCAGAAAACGCCACTGAGCCAGGAATGGGTCACAAGGCAAGGGCGGGGACAGTGGAGGCAGACTGAGGGGTACAGGGAGGGTGATCAGCTGGGGGACCAGCAGTGACGGCTGCCCTCCGAAGTCCAAGGGCACCGGGCCTCAGGGGAGCTGGATAACACCAGGAGACGTTTTTTGGTTGTTACAACTGGGACAAGGGGCATTATTGGCAACCAGTCGGTCAAGGCGGGAAGGCCACAATGCACAGGATGTGGCGAGTGGAAGTGATCATCCTGCTGAGGGCCAGGGCGCTCGGACTAGGAGCCTCTTAAGAGTTTAGGAGCCAGTTTGTGGTTGGGGCCACAGGGAAGCAGCAGCCAGGTCAGATTTGTTCCTGCGAGGCCACCTCACTGATGAGAGGCTCTCTTCTGGACCAGCGTGACGCGATTTGCTTGTCCACACCGATTCTGATACTCAGGGCCCAAGCAAATTCAAATTCAAATGCCAACGAAGGCGCGCTGTTGACTCCTGATCACAGAGCAAGCGCCTGTGCAGGTGGCTCTCACAGCACCAAGAGGACACAGATTCACAGCAGACCCCGCCTTTCAGGTCTGGAACCCACCAGTCTCAGGGGGCGGAAACGCAACGTGTCTTCTCGGATCCCTTTGCCACAAGGCAGGACCCAAGGGCAGGGTGGGTGTGAGAGACAAGAGTGGCCCATGCCTGCTGAGTTGGAGGGGGGTGAGATGGCGCGCCCCCACCCACCCACCCACCCACGCCCACTCCAACCGAGCTCCTGCACTTGACTCCAGTGCTGGGGTCTTTGGGAAGGCTGGTCAAGTGCAGGAGCAGGGAGCCTGCATCAGTACTTCGTCCTCCTGTTCACCCCTGGGCACTAACTTGCCGATCCAGACGGAGGGCTTGCGAGGGTATGGTTGGGCAGAGAGCCATGCTGGGGTCCCGGGGACGGTGGAGGCCATACGGCACCCGTCGGTGTGGCCCGAATAAAAACAATCTACAGGTCCAGGGGTTTCCCAATGACCATAGGATAAGGCCATGTGGGGGGCCTGCTGCTGCTGCAGGTTAAAGGGGCCCGGCATGGGACCTCCAGGTGTCACCTTGGCGAGGAGGTGGTGCCCAGGCTGCTTGGTCAAACCCTAGTCTAGATATGCTGCGACCTTCCATAAAGGTTGGTGGCTCTTCTGCAATCAGTTGCAGGCTGTTAAAATGGAGGGCTTCCCCGAAGTTGTTTTTTTGTCTCCAGCTGCATGCTGTCCTGAGGTGCTGCCTTTGGCTAGGCTGTGACGTGTGGTACCCCTGTGTGTGCCGAAGCAGAACTGCGTGCCACAAGGTTTTCAATAGCCGGTTTCTCAGAAGGGGATCACCAGGCCTTTCTTCCGAGGGGCCTCCAGGCAGACTGGAACTGCCAGCGCCTGGGTTGGCGGCTAGGTGTGCCCATCGCCTCTGCGCCCCCAGGCGGGGCATGCCTCCTCTTCACTTGCCTGCCTGTCTGACTTAGGGACGTCCAGCCCCTTAGACAGAGGTTCTCAACCTGTGGGTCACGACCCCTTTGGGGATCAAACAGCCCTTTCACAGGGGTCGCCCGATTCATAACAGTAGCAAAGTTACAGTGATTAAGTAGCAACGAAAATAATGTTATGGTTGGGGGGTCACCACCACATGAGGAACTATATGAAAGGGTCATGGAATTAGGAAGGTTGGGAACCACTGCTCTAGAAATCATATGAGCCAGTGCCTTGAAGTAAATCTTTCTCTGTCTCTCAATGTCCACCCCTCGTTGGTTCTGTCTCTCCAGAGGACCCCAAAGCCTGACCTCTCTGGGGACCAGAAGCAGGTGACTGTCAACAGCACGTGTGGTTTTTAGGCCAGTGTCCACTCATGAGGGGTCCCTTTTCTGTCCCGGCACTGGCATGACTTGACCGTTGTCATATGCACCTGCTGCCCCAGGAGAAGCTGGCTTTGGCATCCACGCTTCAAGTGCCGTTTCCCCCTGACTCTTTGCACCTCATGAGCCTCCTTTCTCAGCAAGTGGCAGCCTCCTTAATTTCCCATCTGTTCTTATCCTCCAATTCCTGTTAAATCAAGATCTGGATTATGTTTGTCCTTCCTCCACCCATGCCTCGGCCACTGCAATGAGCTGCAAGGGCTCAGTTGGCCATCCAGCCAGCCGCTCTACACTGCTTCTGGAACATTCTTTCCCAAGTGTCACTCCGACAGCCTCGATTTGCCCTTGTGAAAATCTGAGGAGTCTTCAGCACAACACAAACTGTGAAGTTGAAGGTCCTCCACATGTCACTCCCACCCCACAAATGGGCTGGGTGAGGACTGGGGCTTCAGGTGCCACTTGGTGTAAGAAGCCTTCCCAACAGGAAAGGGTACGTGAGTGTTTCTTCCCCAGAAACAAAGGCAGCTCCCTCTCCCGGCAGAGGGCCGAACCCTCCAGGAGCTGTATCCCTCGTGTTTTCGCTCCTCCTGGTCCACTGCTGTATCACAGGCTGCTTCATTCAGTGCAGACAGGGAGAGACGTGGCCTGTCAGCTGGGTAACCTCCAATCCCAACACCCAAAACACAAAACCGAACTGCCACGGAGTCTGCTGCAGCACGGAGCGGCCCTCTAGGACCCGACGGAAACGCCTCTCTCCGAGTTTCCAAACCTTTACATCTCTTAGGAGACCACAGAGCCTCCTCTTTCTCCTTCAGAGAAGCTGGTGGGTTCAAACCGCTGACCTTGTAGCACGCTAAGTCACCAGGGCTCCCTGGCGACCTCCAAATGCCCAGCAAACCATCTACTCTCTGCTACGTGGTCTTTTGCCCACCATGGTTAGCAGTTCGAATCCACTTGGGGGGGGGAGGAGGCCTGGTGATCTGTTTCCGATAAACCAGCCATTGGAAACTCTGCCCTGGCACACGCAGGGTCACCGTGGGTCAGACCGACTTGGCTGCTGTTTTATCGTTGGTTGGGACTGCATGACCGTCCACCACAAGAGGGCGGCCGTCACCCAGCCTAGATCCCTGGATGGGACCTCTGATGATTCCTGAGTGGTGGCTTTCTCAGGTCCGGGATTCTGGCATAAAAGGGAGCAACCAGGCGGCGACGGCAAGCCAATCAGATGTGCAGCAGCTGGTGCTGCGGGCTGAGATGTGTTTACTTCAAAAAAACCCCAAAACAAAAATCCTTGGGGAGAAAGGTGCATCTTGGTTCTATAACCCCCTTGGGGACTTTGTGGTAAGACAAGATGATGCGCCCATCTGCCTGCCTGCCTGCTGCCAGGCAAGCTGGGGCACATACACAACACAGGCCTGGTGTACCAAGTGCTAAGCGGACTCCATTTGGTGATGCCCACAGAGAAAGCTTGATTTGGGGAGGGTGGCATGGGTCAGTTCACTCCTTGAAGGAGGTGGACATGAGGGAGGGGGGTGGTTTCTGCCGCTGGGGAGCTAGTAGTGACCTCTTAGGAGGCACTGTGACAGATCCGAAGGCTTGGCCACAAACGCTCGTGGGAGAAAAGCAGTGGGGGCCAGAAGTTGTGTTTGTGGAAGGCCTGGTTCCCCCGGGCTTGCACACAGGGACGGAAGACCTGCTGAGTGTCTGGTTCGTGTGTTCACAGCAGGATGAGCGGGAGAGGAGAGGCCAGGAGGCAGGGAGCATTAGAACGGGCACCCGGTCAAACTGCAGACACTAGTGGGGGCTGCTGGGAGAAGGGAGGGAGGCAAGGCCTGGGCTGCCCTGGGGCCCTTTGGCTTATTGGCGAGTGAGTGAGTCCCTTCAAAGAGGACCAGGGTGGCGGGTGCTGTCACCGCGACCCCCTATGACCAAGTCCGGGAGCTCACCCAGCCTCTCTCCTGCAGAGCTGTGTTGAAGGGCTGCGTCTTGCACAGCACAGGGGGGATGCTCCCCAAAGAGGAAAGATGGAATTCAAGGGAAGCAGGGTGTCCCCCCGTCACCTCCCACCGCCCCCAGCTGATGGAAGGCGCCTCGTGCACAGGAAGGATGGCAAAACAAAGCCAGGCAGGCGGACACTGAAGCCACCGTCGGTTGCAGGCAGCACCCCAGGCTGGAGCTCACCAGGATGGGATTTCTCTCGCTCTCTCTGGGAGCTTGAGACACTGCACGTTAGCTCTCAGTGTGGCCCGGGGACTGTCACTGTGCAAGTCCCCTCAGCGCTTTCCTCCCAGGGAGAAGCCCCACCTGGCTGTCCATTCTCGACCAGCGTGTTTGTTAAGAGTCCTCAGTTTGTGGAGAAAGACTCAGGGGTCCACTTTCCGAAGGCCAGAAGCCTGGGCCGGGTCCTTGACACCTTGGTCGGATTTCTCTGGAATCAGCCACAGAACCCCTCCCCAACCTGCTTCCCTCAGGCTGGCCTCCCCCTCCTATCCCCGAGGGCAGAGGAAGGAGCCCTGTTTCCAGGCGGGGGTGGCGGTGAGACACCATAGAGACAGCCCTTCTCCATTTGGTCTCTAGTGTGCGGAACAACGGGTCGGGCCACCAGTGTTCTTGACCTCCGTGAACATCACGAGGCAGGGGCACTGAGGAAGAGGGGGCATGTCCAAAGTCAGTGGCAAGGGTGGGGAAGACTTCCGTCTCCAGTGGGCTCCCTTGGACATGACGGCGACCAGGTGGGAGAGCCTGGGGGTGTGTGGTGGGGCCCACGGCTGTGCCGGGGTGAGGAGAGCAGGGCTGGGCAGGTGAGCCGGCCAAAGCTCATAACCAAACGTACTGTCAAACTCACGACTATGTGATCCTGCAGGGCAGAGTGGAACTGCCCCTTTGGGGTCCTGAGGCCGTGGATCCTGACAGGAGTAGCCGGTGGGTTTGAACTGCCGACCTCTCAGCAACCCAGCATGGAACCCGTTCTGCCGACGGATAGTTATTTCCCCCCCAGTGGGGTGTGCTCGCTGGTGTCCACCCACAGCCAAACATCTGCCATCCTGTGGTTCCCCTGTCCCCGGGAGCCTGGCTTGCCACCACCACTCCCCTTTGCTGGCCCCTTACGACTCGGACACTGGGGTGGGGTGGTGGTGGGGCACTGCACAGATGCACAAAGACTTGACCGGCCACGGCAGGCTCCTGAGCAACACACCTGCACAGAGACCCCTGCCTGGCACACGCACACGCACACGCACGACCGACACATCTTGGCACGAAAGGAGATGCTGAGGGGCGGGCTCAGAAACCTCGGGGGGCCTCAGGTTGAGGACCCAAACACGAGCCACTCTCACGCACCCGTGACTGCCCTTGTCAGGAAGGGCAGGACAGGGGACGGGGACAGAGTGTCCTAGGAGCCATGGGGGGTGAAAAGCCATTGCACTGCAGTGAGAGGATTCCAGGAGAGAGACAGAGAGGTCCCAGGAGCCCAGAAGGAGGGGACGGGATGCCAGGCGCAGCAAGGTCACGTGGAGCCCCAGAGAAAAGATCCAGCAGTGTCCACGCTTACGGAACCTCAGCCTCCCCGGCCACAGCACCAGGAGGCCCACCTGCATTCGTCCGGCAAGAAGGGTCCAGTCAGGAGCTGAAAACCCTGTCAGAGAGAGGCAGGGAGGGGGTTCAGTAGGGGGGGAGGGAGGCTGTTCCTGCTCCTTAAAGAGGCCCAGTCAGCTCGGGGGTCCAGGGGCTTCACCCCTCTCATTCCCTCATTGAGCTCCCAGGCTCTTGGCAGGAGCTGGTACATAGTTAGGGCTCATCTTAATGAATGAATGAATGAATGAATGCACAAACACTTATCAACACAACTGGCAAGGATCTGAGGACGGGAAAAAGCCCTCTGTGACGACAGAGGGAGCTGCCGTCTTCAAGGTCATGATCGGGGCTCAGAGGGCACAGAGGTATCTTCCGGGCTGCCATGCGGGCTCAAGCTCCCTAGATGGGTCCAAGGGACCCGCACATGGTGGCAGGCTGGTGTTGAGTTATACTGCTACCTGTAAGGATGGCAGTGCCAACCCCTCGGCCAGTCTGTGGGAGAGCGCTCTGCTCCCGAAAGAGCCACGGCTTGGGGACCCACAAGGGCAGTTCTGCCCTGTCATTGAGGGTGGCTGGCTGAACCTGACAGCAGTGACCTTGGTCTCTTGACCTTGGCTGCCCAGAGGGTTGGCTGTTCAAGCCCAGCCAGTGGTCTGTGAGAGGAAACCCCGGGGGCAGCTGTCCCGTGACAGCTTGGGGGTCACTGTGCGAGTCCTTTGGGTTTCGTTCCTGCGGTCCTGGGGGAGGGTGCCGAGTGAAAGGCACAAGGAGGGTACTCCGAGTGACTAGACAGCTGAAGCCCAGTCTAGTTGCGTGGAGGGCACGGGGCTGTGCTGCGGAGGCAGGCGCTCTGCGGGGCAGGGCGGGAGGGCGTTTGGCAGGAAGCTCAGGGAGTCCGGGTTCGGATTGGGACAGGGAGGCTCAGGCTGTTTGCAGACATTTCTAGGGGAGGGGTGTCCTTGTCAAGTCCTTGGCAAGTCACACAAGAACGTGTGTCCGTGGAAAGGACTCCGGGCAGGGGCAGCACGGGGGTGGCGAGGTGAAGGCCAGAAGCAGTGGTCAGGTGAGAGGACAACTTCCCCAGAGACTGAACCAGCCTCCTGATAAGACCCCGGTGATGTCCTGGTCATGCGCTGGGCTGCCTACTGTAAGGTTGGCAGTGCCAGCCCCGCAGGCGGTCTGAAGGAGAGCTCGAACCCGCAGGGGCAGTTTTTCCCTGCCCAGTGTGCATCGACTCCCTGGCAGTGAGTGGGGTAAAAGCCAGCCTTCACTCGGGGGCCGTCAGGAGGAGGCTGCCACAGGCCCTGAAGGGCTCGCTGGAACCGCCCATGGTGCTTGCGGCTGGGTTTCTGATGCAGCCGGCCTGGGGGGCTGCTGGTGGTCCACCCCCCAGCACCCCCACCCCTCGGGCCCGTGCTCGCCCGCCCCTTGCCTGTAGGGTGCAACCGGCTTACTCATCCGCATCTTTTTTGCTCTCTTCTATGAAGGCAATGGACTCAGACCTAAGGCGGTTGGTCACTTCGTAGGTCCGCAGGGTAACCCCAAAAATATCCTCGTGGTACCGGTTGTCGTCCTAGGGGTGCAGAAACAGCCCAAGAACAGGTCTCAGGAGCCTGGCCAAAGCGGGGCAAGTTCTAGACATGGCCAGGCCTGGAATGGCATGGCCTTGTGCAGAGGTTACGCCTAGGGACACCGGGCTGCCCTCCGTGTCCCCTCCCTGGACACCTCTGGTCTCCAGATGGGCCAGCAGCCCCCGCAGCACCCTCTCCTCCCTCCTGGCACTCCTGCACAGACAGCTCTGGGGAGTGATGGGGCAGGGGGAGCCCGGACAGCCACAGAGACCTGCAGAAGATGGACCAAGTCCAGTGTCCACTGCCCGCCCAGGCTGCCCTCCCCAAGCGCACAACCACGGCCTGGGCACATGAGCTTCGCAGAAGATGGGCATCTTTGCCTAGAAACCGGCCGAGAGAAACGAGGTGCCTCGCGAAACCACGGCATTAAGGACATTTAGCGTGTGGTATCTGGGAGTTCCGGAGGCACTGGGTACGGCTTCGAGGAATTGAAGGCTAGGCAGAGTGCAGTGTGTGTAGTTCATTAAACATGCAGGGAAGGCATCCAAGTCAAGGTACAGGATACCAGCCGTTCAAGCAGTAGTCTGCTATGGCTAGGAAAATCCCCCGGGTGTTCCTTTTTTTGTGTGTGTGAGAATGAGACAGTGAGTGAGTGAGAGAGTGAGAGAGTGAGGCAGTGAGTGAGTGAG
>NW_022111312.1:7167038-7168309 GCF_000313985.2 Echinops telfairi
TTTTGTTACTGTGATGAATCAGGTGACCCCAGTGAAAGGGTCTTTCAACCCCCAAAGGGGTCGCGACCCACAGGTTGAGAACCGCTGTTTCAGACCTAGGGCTTCTTCTGCAGAAAGGCCCGGCCGCTGCTCAGCGGGAGGGAGGGCATCACGCGGTGGCCTTCCTTCCCCCGGAGTTCCGTGGTCCCCTTCCTACTTAGGGCAGTGGCTTACACAGCCACGGCTTTGCTTACCAGCTGCCGCCGAGCTCTGCTGTGCCCAGCACTGTGCCAGGGCGTGCGGCCAGGGGAACCCAGCACGGGCTGGCTCTGTGCCTCTGCCTGCCTCTGGTCTAGATCCCTTGTGCAGTGCCCCACCCACACCACTCTTCAGGGCAGGCCTGGGCTCACGTGTTACGTCGACATGGCAGAAACCTGAGCGTGTGTAATGCCCGCAGCCCTGCCTACCTTCCTCCTCTCTTGGCCGTGGCTCGGGACCTCAGTGTACGTGGACACCCGGGAGGAGGGATGTCAGGCAGATGGGTGGGTAAGGAGGGGGACGGGGGAGTGGCCTGGGCCCTTACCCTCAGCCGGCTGACAAACACCCCGGCATCCTCCGCGGACAGCTTCCCTTGCTGGGCCAGGATGTGCTGGATGGCTTTGAGGACGTCGGCGGCCATGGTGACGTCCCCGCAGACGTAGAGGTGGCCCCCCTGCTCCTTCAAGGCGCGGTACACGGGCTCCGCCAGCTGCTCCCGCAGGATGTCCTGCACGTACTTCTGTGGGGACCAGCGGAAGGTGGGGGCCGCTCAGGTGTTGTTCCTGTGCTCCCCCCCCTGCCCCAGTTAATTCTGTGAAGGGGACCCCGCAAGGGGACCCCGCGGGAGGCGAGCTCATCTCTGTAGAATGTACCTCGAGGATCGTTCTCAGGCGGGGCATCAGAGAGGGCCCTGCCCATCTGCTACTGACCTGCCCGCCTCTAGCACAGGCTTGCTTACTGCTAGCAGGCTATGCTGAGTGCCAGACAGGGAGGGCATGAGTGAGTGAGTGAGTGAGTGAGTGAGAGAGAGAGAGAGAGAGAGAGAGAGAGAGTGCGAGCACCTCCTCCAGGGAGAAAAATATGAAGTTCCCAGAATTCTCCTGAGAAGACCATGCCCAGAGAGGGGTATCTTTGGTTACGACCTGATTGACAGGCTGGACTCCACCCCATTCACTCACAATATCCTCAAGCTGACACGTGATCACGTAACGACCACGGCAGCCTTTAGTTCTGTTGTCCTTAAGACCACCGTG
>NW_022111312.1:7168409-7171340 GCF_000313985.2 Echinops telfairi
ACAGACAGACAGACAGACAGACAGACGGGGCGGTTGCCGCAGTCCTCCTTGGACTACAAGGATGGCCCTGGGGCATGCTCAGTCCAGTCCAGGGTCCCTTGAACTCGGCCGGGAGGTTCCCTGAGCAAGGCTGACATCAGTACAGCTCGGCCTGGTGGCTGCCCACAAGCCAGTGGCTGCCCATTAGCCAGTTTTCTGAATGCTGGCCTTGATCCCCCAGCTGTCCGGACCCCTTCCCTGGGGTGCCCTGGACCTCTCCCCACCCTGCCTGTGCCCATGCTGACTGGCTGGCGACTCTGACGAACCCTTAGCCGTTTTAAACAGATACAACTCCTCAAGCCCTGAGCAATTTCACAGATGGGAGCTCGGAACTGGCAGGAGGAGGGCAAGGCCAGGGCAGTCCCGAGGTAACTTCTTGCCTTCTGTAGGGTGGGGCGAGGCGGGGAGCGGGCTCGACAGTTGCCTGGTGCAGCAGGCACAGCCACCTTTGTCTGCAGAGGCTCCAGCTCTTTCCCGAGGCTGAACAGGCGTCAGCGGAGCTGGCACACTGAGATGGACCAGTGGTGACCATCTGGACCACCAGGACCAAGAGGGCCTGGTGACCTTTTGAAAACCAGCCAGTGGGAACCTTACGATGACCACGGTGACAGGGCTGGCACAGGCCTGGGTCCGCACGACGGGGCAGCAGCTGGAGGGCGGCTCCCGGGACTGGGTGCGTGTGAGTGTGTGGGTGCTGGGTTGCAGTTACCTTTGGTCTCTCTGGCTCCCGGGAGTAGGCCGTGTACAGTTCTCGGAAGACGCCCTTGTTCTTGGCCTGCAGGGTCTCCTCCTTGTAGATGTGGTCGATCTTAGACTGCCGGCACCCGAAGACCAGGACCATGGGGCAGGGGCTCATGCCTGGGCCAGTGGGGACCTCATGTCACAGAGGGCACTGATGCCCACTTGCATGATGCCCGGGGTGGGGGCTGTGGCCTGAGGGGGCAGGTGGACACCCACATGCATGCACATGTGCAGAGATCAACCCCCACATGTATCCACATGCACACACCACTCACCGCACACACACCACTCAACACACGCACACACATACACTGTGCAGAGGTCAACAGGGGGCAGGTGGGCACACACACACACGCACACACGTGCAGAGATCAACCCCCACATGTATCCACATGCACACACACCACTCACCACACACACTGTGCAGAGGTCAACCCCACACGCACAGTCACACGCACACACATGTGCAGAGGTCAACCCCACACGCACAGTCACACGCACACACATGTGCAGAGGTCGCCCCCCCCACAGGGAAGTAGCGACCATCTGTGCTGACTGCCCATCTCTCCAGGTGCTGTGCCTTCCTTGTACCCATTGGCTACTTGGCAACTCCCGCCTCCACCCCACCTCCCCTGATGAATGCTGGGAGCCTGGTTCTGAAGCAGCTCTGCGGCAGGGAGCGGCTTAGCCAGCCGTGCCTCAGTCTCCCCACCAGCGACAGCAGTGTCTCCCTCAGTGAGGCTATATGGAGGTAAAGCACTGTAATTCATGCCGCTCACCGAAGCCCACTGCCAACAGGTCAGTGCCGACTCATTTCAAGCCTGTAGGTCAGGGTACAACCCACTGTCCCTGTGGCTTTCCGAGACTTGACCACTTCACGGGAGTAGAAAGTCCCATCTTTCTCCCACGGGGTGGCTGGTGGTTTCAAACAGCGGACCCTGCAGTTAGCAGCCCAACACGGAACCACTACGCCACCAGGCTCCCCAGGGCAGCTCCAAGGGGCCGCGCTCAAAGGTCACTCATTTTTTTTTCTGCCCTGCTCATTTAGATGCCCTCCAGTGTCCAAGCAAGGTGTGGCACCGACTGGGTACTCAGCACAGCCTTGCTCGATGAAGGCTCTCTCCTTCCCCCAGAGCGGACAGGGGCGGGGCTCTTGAATAACACATCCCTGTGAGAAGGCACGGCCACCCACGCCTTCTGGTGCCATCCGAATTTTTAGGAAAGGTTTTCATTACCAGTCAAAGAAACGGCCTCTGGGGATGGAAATCCAGGACCCGAAGATGGGCTCTGGCTAAGATTTGTCTGGACGCAAGGTGAGTTCTACGTCCCCCACCTTCCTTCCCTCCCCACCCTCACCGGCCCAGATAGGAGCGACAACTCCGTTATCCCATGGCCTCCCCCGGTCCACGGCCGAACATCCAGAGGCCGCGGGGTGGCCACCTACCTTTGTGTTGGATGTCAAATTGCCGCTGCTGCCAGAAGCTTCGGAAAGGGGCGATGCCAGTGCCCGGGCCAACCAGGATGCAGGGCACTTGGGGGTTTCGGGGCAGGTGGAAGCTGGGTGCTCTGCACAGGAAGAGAGAGACAGGTTTGCAAGGTGAGGGCCTGTCCGTGACCACCGTGTTTCGGGGAGCCCAGAGGGCTGCCTGGGATAGACACAGACACGGTGGAGCTCGCAGTGTTTGCACCTCTTTTCAGGGTGCAAGCCCCACCGCTTTGGGGAACCCCAAGAACCAGAGCTCCTTGGAGCTTGGAGTTCTCTCACTCTGTCTCTGCTCCCAGGGGCCTCCCCTGCTGAGCCGAGCCACAAAGGTGTGTGTGGGGGGTGTAGGACTGACTTAACTTGGGGTTTCCTTACTCTGGCTTAGTCGACACGGGGGTCAGAGATGTCTCTGTTGTGGGGACCACCCTGTGTATTGTAGGGCACTGAGCAGCATGCCCAGTCTCTATGCACTAGAAGCCAGGAGTGCCCCCGCCCCCCCACAGCTGGGTCAACCAAATGTGTCTCTGAACCCAGTGAAACTGCCCACAGAACTGCCCCTGCCGGCTTCCCAGACTGTCCATCTTTACAGGAGCAGCTGGTGAGCTTAAACCAGTGGTTCTCCACCTTCCTCATGCCGTGACCCTTTCATACAGTTCCTCATGTGGTGG
>NW_022111312.1:7171661-7183885 GCF_000313985.2 Echinops telfairi
GAGCAACCCCTGACATTGCCAAGGAGTGCTGGTTTGAAGGCTACACCACTCCCAGTTGAGAAACACCGAATTCATCGTATTGAGCGTCAGTGTGCACAGGGGTGACCCAGGTGCAAAGGGGAGGGGGTGGGGGGTTCCAACGTTGCAGACTTGTGGCCCATGGGGCATGTGTGGGCTCAGGACTCTGTGCTTGGGAAGAAGGCTCATGAGTGATGCCGATGTCACCAGTACTTGAGCTAGACTGTAAGCACCCTGACTTCCACAGCTGAGAACCAGGAGGCCACTGTTCAGACTGGCTGACAAGGAGTGCGGGTTTCGTGGGCCTGAGCTCAGACATGCCCTGGGGGCCGGGTTTGGGGCACAACGTTCCAGTGGAGGGGGCTGCTCAGGCCTTTCACCTCTCTAACAAACTGGGGGTGGCCATGGAATCTGGCTGGGATTTCCACAGGTCTTTAACTGCCATGCAGACCAAGTGTGTGTTTGCCTGGCTCTCCACTGTAGCACCGGTCACCCAAGCCATCAAGTCAACTCCGAGCCATGGGGCCCATGGGACAGAGGAAAAACTGCCCCGGGGAGAGGCTGGTGGGGTGGACCACCAACCTCTTAGTGAGCAGCCGAGCCTGGATTACTGTGCCACCCGGGCTTCTCCACGGTACCTCGTATCTGGTACCACCGAACACACACACACACTACTGTACCTCGGTATCCTGCACTACTGAACACAAACACAAACACACACAAACACACACACACACACATTCACACATGCACACTCACAAACTGTACTGTACCTCGGTATCTGGACCACTGAACACACACACACACGCATGTACACACCACTGTACCTTGGTATCCGGACCACCGAACATGCACACACATACACACTACTGTACCTCGGTATCCTGCACCACTGAACACACACACACACACACACACACACACACACACACACGCATGTACACACCACTGTACCTCGGTATCCGGACCACCAAACATGCACACACATACACACTACTGTACCTCGGTATCCGGCACCATATACACACACACACTTGATACATATTTGTAGCCTTGGGTGCTTTGACGAGAAGACTTCCTTAGCTTCTCACGGTCCGTGATCCCACTTCCTTAAGTGAGTGAATGAGGCAGGATGTTGGCCTCCATCCCTCTGACCCATCCACCCATTTCTACGAGCGCTGGACCGAGGCTTCCGACTGCTCCACCAGCCCCGACTCACAGGGTCAGGGCGCGCAGTGGGGGGACAACCGCTCCTTTCCCATCATGTGTCACTTACCCTCGTACAAAGCAGGGGACCACCTCGTCAGCTGGTATCCGGTTGAGCCAGGAGGAACACACGCCGTGGTGAATCGGTCCTTCTCCATCTAGCAAAACAACCAAGGTAGTCTGGTCTGGTTAGGTCCGGTCTGTCTACTGTCTCCAAGCTCCCCGCCCCCACCCCCACCCCACTTTCTCCTTCCAACACACAAAACTCCCAAGGCCACCGCCAACTCTCTGCCTGCAGCCCTTGCTTTGAAAGGTCTCACTGGGGCGCAGTGTGTCGCTGGGAGTGAACCGGGGCCCTGCCGGGGTGGGAAAAGGGTGGACTCCAATCTGGCCAGTGAGAAGGTCTTGTTCAATGTGGTCTCGGGGAAATGCTGGGACCCACATTTGAACTGCTTTGTCAGGGAGGGGGGTGCTGGAATGGAGCTCGGTTATCCGAATGACCACCGCCAGTGTGATGGCTTGCGGCAGAGAGGGCCCCTGAAGGGGCAGGCATGGTGACATGCTGCAGCTGTGCCTTGGTCGGGGCTTTCAGGGATGCGGAGCGTCTAAGGGGGGGATCTAAGGCACTGGCTGAGGCTGAGCCTTCTGACGGCACACCTGGTCTCCTTCTGGATTCTACACAGCACTGGCTCTGCCTCCGGGGCCAGCGCTCCTGATGGGCTTCTTCCCTGCGTTTCCCAGCTTTGGATCCCCTCCCAGGGCTCTGGCCCTTGGGCGGTGGGCAGTGGTTTCCGAGGCCCTGCAGAGGTCCTTTGGGGAGTGGGGAGTGGAGGCAGTGCAGACCAGGAGGCTCCCCCAGGAGGGCGTCTGCCTACCCACCTCGGGTGCAGTAGGAGACGATGGCCACAGTGAGGTGCACCTCGCCGGGGTACATGTCTGGGGAGGAGCTGATGGAGTAGTAGCGCGGCTGCAGCAGGGACAGCTGGGTCAGGAGCAGGGTGGCGGGCATCTGGATGGACGGGAACTCCTCCAGCACCTCCACGATAGTGGGGTTCTTGCCCCATTTCCATTCCTCGTACTCCTGCAAACCCTGGGCCAAGCAGAGGGGCAGAGGAGAGCTAGAACCCCACTCCTGGTACTTTTCCCCCCCAACTAGGGCTCAGACACGCGCCACTCTTAAGCGTGGTTCTTCTGGGGTTCACATTCACGCTTCTAAATAACACGCACTCAGTGTGTTGGCCTCTTGCTTGCTGCCGGCCATTCCAATCCCTCTGGCAAGCAGGAGAAAGCTCTGTCAGGTGCATGCAGGCTGGGAAGAGGCTCCCACTGGGAGAAGCCTGCATGCTCCTCCTGTGCACGTGTGTTAGTTTTGCTGCAGCTTGGGCAGGTGAACCCTCGGTTTCTAAGCAAGGGCAGTAGCAGCTGAGACTTCCTGTATCAAACAGTCTAGGCTACAGGCCCTTTGGATCAGAAAGGACCCCCGCATTCAAACCAGGGCACTGTGGGGGTCCTCCTTTCTCTAAGCCTGAGCCAAGGTGGGATTTATGAAAGATCTAGCGTTACAAAGGAAGGGAGGGGGGAAAAAAAGAGTTAGGACAGCAGTTTCTACGATGATCAGACAAGTCCAAGACTCAAGGGGGGTTTTCCGCTTGGGTCTCAGAATAAAGGGCGATGGTCTACGCTAAACGAAATCAGCTTTCCCAAACGGTGCTGGTCTCCCAAATTTGAAAACGACACCATTTCCTCCCGACCGTCCTCTACTGGAGAACTGCTGTACCCACTAGACAGCTCTCCTGAGACCGAGTTGGAAAAGGCACCCACCAGTGTGGTACAGAAGAGTTCCGGGTGGTACAAATGGCTAAGTGCACAGCCACTCACTGGAAGGTGGGTGGTTTGAATCCACCTAGAAGCACCTCAAAAGAGAGGCCCGGTGACTGGCTTCCGAAAGGTCGCAGTCACAGAAAACCCTCTGCGGGGCATGCAGTTCCACTCGGATACACACAGGTCATCGTGCATCGGAGGCCACTCGGTGGCCATTACACAACTATTTTTTTAACTCAGGCTGGCCGGGCCCAGGGTCCCACCTTGCTCAGGACCATGAGGCGCTGCTTCTCCTCCTCACTGGTGGCCAGGGAGGCAAACTGCTGCAGCTGCAGGGGCGTTGGCGGCGTGGTGATGTCCAGGTAGTGCTTGAAGGCCTGGAAGACGGTGCAGGGCGGGAGGCGGAGCTCGTCCGTCCAGTTGCTGATGACACCTGTGGAGCCCGGTAGATCCAGGGCCCGGGGAAGGCAAGGCTGAGCTCCCAGGGCCTGGCTGCAGGAGGGCGAGCCTAGCCTGCTCCCAGGCACCCAGTGGGCTTGTGAAGCCCAGCATCAAGCCAGCTCCACACTGGCTCTGCCGAGGCTGGTGTCCACACCCCCAGAGCCGACCTGCTTCCTGTGCCTACAGCCAGGTTCCAGGGACCATGTGTGCCCACGGTATTAGGTCGACTGGCCCCAGACTGCAACATTGAAGGAGAAGGAAGATAACCGCACAGCAGCAAGAGGGTATGCCCACTGGCACCCCACGCCAGTGAGCCCCAAGGAGATGAGGCGGGAGGGGGGGGCAACTTTGATTCTGCCTGTGCACTGGAGACACTGGGTGGGGGGGAGTGATTCCCAAGGCTGAACGTGACTAACACACCTCACACTTCTCCACCCAGTGGATGCCAACCCCTGGCAGCCCCATGGGTAGGGAGAACTGCTCCGTGGGGCTCTCCGGGTGGCCACCTTCAGAAGCAGATTGCCAGGCCTGCCTTCTGAGGTGCTTCCGGAGGGGAGGGGGCAGTCGCCCCACCCGGGGCCTCCAGCGTGCACCCAGCGTTTCCCATGATCCCAGGGCTTGATCAGCACCCCTTATTCTTCACTCGCTCCGAGTCACGGCAACCCCTGGGTGGCAGGTGGCATTTGCACCCTCGTGTTACAGAGGACAAACACAGCAGCACAGAGCGCTTCAGGCACTTGCCCGAAGCCACGCAGATCCTGCGTGCACCGCTGGAGCAGGCACGCTCAATTCCCGCACTGGCGGGAAACCGGCTGGTCTGAAATCACCGAGGGAGGGGTGCATCTCTGTGTGGGGTGCCTCACTACCAGTGGGGCCTGGTGGCAGATGTCACAGTCTGCCCTGACGACACGTCACCATGGCACTGCTTCACCCCGCGCTCCCACTCCCCCGGCCCCAGCCCTGAGCCCTCAGGGCTGGCTGAGATGAAACATTGAGCACTGGCCTCTGAGACCACCTCAGAGTCAAAGGCAGGTGTGGTAGTTACATAATTTCGTGTCAACTTGATAACTAGGTTATCTAGATTAGGGTGGAGTCTAGTCTGTCAATCAGGTCGCAGCCCGATTGATGCCTCCTTATGGGCGGAGTCTTCTCATGAGCGTTCTGGGAGTTTCCTCTCTTCCTCCCTGGAGGCAGGACACACTCTCTCTCTGCTTCACCTTCCTGTTGACAGTTTGGATGGAGCCACGCTGATGGCAGCCAGAGCCCTGGAGATGCTTCCACTGCCACTGGACCCACAGGACTTTCCACCCACTGGCCTGTGATCTTCCTGCATTGGGCATCATTGCATGGGCTGCGTGAGTCTGAAGAGGGCTAATATCAGACTTATGGGCTAATATTGGACATATGGACTTGATCTGGACAGGGCTGGGATGTTTCCTTACTGTATAATTAGTCTATGATATAAAGCTCTTTCCTATTCATATTATGAGTCTCCCTGGATTTGTTTCTCTGGTCAACCTGATCTAACGAAGCAGGGATGGCTGCTCTTGAGCAGGTTGAGACTTGCCTTCATGTGGGTAAAGGGTGGGTCCAGTCCCACGAGGTCCAGAGGGCATTTTTTGATTCAGGGGAGGGGTGGGATTGGGTGGCAGGGGCGAGGAAGGAAGTAGGAAATTAGCAGCTGCTGAAGCCAACTTCTAGCTGACTAACCAGTCACCGGCCTTCCCTTGGCCAGTTGTGTCAAGGTTGTTCAGCCACGAGAAGGGGCGTGTCTTCAAATTCACAAGCTGGGGTGACAGAAACCCACTCCACCTGGGACTAAGAACTGGGAAGAACGGGTCCCCTCTTCCCCGGACTTCTCACAGGAGAAGGGAAAGGTGCCCCCCAGGACATACCCAAAGCTGTATTCCGTTCCTCCAGCAGCTCCACCTTCACCAGCTGGTTGGCCGGGGGTGCGTCCGTCAGCCGCTCGATCAGGGCGTTCACCAGGTCCTCATGGTTGCCGGGGAAGATGCCCAGGTGGTCCCCGGGCTGGTACTGCAGCTCCTGGTTCCCATTGGTGTGGAGCCGTACGAAGATGGTGGATCGGCTAAAGGGAAAGGCCAGGGGAAAATGGGCCAGGGCCAACCGCTACCCGTCCTCACTGGCCCAATGCCCCTCCTTCCCTGCTCCTGGGGGCCCACACCCACCAGGCTTCTGCCCTTGATTCTGCGCCACGGCTCTGACCACAGTCACCCATAAGCTGCTCTCCCCAAAGCCTTCCCAGTGGCCAACTCCACCGCCCAGGCAACACTGGGCATCGCTGTCCATGCCCCCTCTCCACTGCCTTTCTCTCTGCTTCTTGCACCCCGGGCTTTCCCCGCCAGCTCTCAGCTACTCCTTGGCTGGTTCCTTCTCTCTCCAAACTCTGGATGTTGGGGCAATCCTACTGATCTCCCAGAGATCAGTTTTCTCTAGTCCTGCCCCTGCTTGGCTTCTCTCCACATGCTCCCTATCCTCGGACCCACACTATGGGTGGCCGCGGGGGAGAAGTGAAGTTCCAGGAGGCAGGGGATTTGTCCTTCTTTGGCCCACTGCTCTGTTCCTGATGCCCAGACCCATGCCTAGCACCAAGTAAGTGCTCATAGAACATTTCCCGAAAGACAGGAGAACCTCAGATGCCCCGAGTTCCCTAGCTGCTGGAACAGGCTTGTTCTGAGGACCCGAGGCCACGGGCAGCCCTCCCAGTCTGCTGGATTCCATCGCACCTAGGGTTTCTAAGCTCCAACCCCATGTGCAAACAGGCCCGCAGACGGATGGTGAAGGGACAGAGACCATTATAAACTCAGGTTCCTGTTAGGCACAAATCCACCGACACAGGAAAAACAGAACTGCCCATCTAAAATGGACGGGGACACACACACACACACACACACACACACACACACACGGCCCAGGGAGAGAGCCTGTTAGCCCAATGGTCATCTCCCTTGCTGGGTTGGAGTGTCACTGAGGCCAGGGAGCTGTGGGAACAGAGGGAGTCTGTTTTCAGACAGACGAACAGACTGCAGTTTATGCAGGTCCCGGATAGAACACACGGGGGCAGACCGTGCCCCGGGCACCCCAGTGGAACGGGCCTCCCAGCGCTGCTTTCCCTTCCTTGCCAACCTGGTCAGTTTCCCGACAACCTCGCCCCCACGTGACGCGCCCCCGTTTTCCACGGTATGAAAATCGACGCCTGAAGACTCAGAGTCCAATGGGACTTGCTATTTCAAGGAGCTTTTTTGGCACCGCCGAGAGGCCTTTTGTGCCACAAATAGCCAGGCTGGTTAAAAATAGTTGTGCCAGGGCACTTTTGTTTTGTGTGTGTGTGTGTGTGTGTGTGTGTGTGTGTGTGTGTGTGTGTGAAGCAATTTCTTAAAGCAAGGCCCCTCTGTTCTCGGCACAGGGGAACATTTTGGAGCTGGTGACAGCGGCTGCAGACTTACTCTCTGGGATCCCACCTCTCTCCCTGTCCAGCCCCTGGTCTTAGGAGCACTCAGTCTCTTCGCTCTCGGGACGCAAAGACGTCATCGCCCGGGGGTGTGGCGAAGGCCGGCCGCCCGCCAGCAGGGGGCGCTGTGGGGCGTCTTCCTCACTGGGGGCGCTCTGCCTCTCCAGAGGGCGCCTTTCCTACTTTCTCCCATCCCGGCTTCTCTCTGCAGCCCATTTGCCTCCGTGCTTCCAGCGGGTGCAAAATAGAGACGCAGAGGCCTCCAACTTGCTGAGCTGGCTCTCGCCGGCAGCCACATCTCTTAGTCCTGCTGGCAAGTGGTAGAAGGTGGCAAGGCAGATAGGGGCAGACGAGGCTTGCCTGGGACTTGAGCTGGGGCGGGGGGTGGAGGGCGGGCCCAAGTCCTGCGCTGCAGCCACTTTAACGACTTTTAACTTAACGGAGGGGACTTTCAGAGCTGCTGATGGAGCAAGGCTGGCTCAGTGGTACCCCGCCCAGAAGGCATGGTCACCTGAGCCCAGGGCACCTTGATGGGGCCGTCCCTAGGGCACGAGGCAAGGGAACCGGAGCTCTAGTGTAGGATTTTCTGAACACTTTTTAAAAAAGCCTAGGGCACACACAGGCAGGCTGGGAAGCCCTGGGGGAGGGGGAAGAGGACAGTCTGGGCTGCAGTAGCCACCTGGCCTTCCGTACCCCTGCCCCAGGGCAGCCCCCACACGTGAGACATCGGAGTCCATGAGCCTTGTCCATCTTTTTTTTTTTTTTTTTTAGAAGAGCCATGTCCATCTTGTAAAGCAGTTCTACTCTGTCCCACGGGGGTCTCCAGCAGTTAGAATCCTGGCAGCATGCCCGGACAGACGGACACACACACTCCACAGTGGTCCAATGACAGATCAAAGAAGAAAGAACAGCCTGCTAACAAGGACCCAGCATTCCCCCCACCCCCCCAAAACTACCAGTAGCTCTTCAGTGAGGCAGTGATGGGCTGTGGCAGAGGGACCAGCCCGTCCAGGGTCCCTGGGGTTGGAATGGGCACAGCATGCACAAGGGAGAGCCAGAAGGCTTGAGGGGCTGCAGGGTGGCCAGCACAGGGGCATGTGGTTGGACAAGTGGTCCGAGAGCTGCCAGGGCCCCTATCAGCCAGGGGGTGGGGATTTGGGGTTTCTGTAAGTCCCCTGGGGCCCACCTGAAGGGCTGTTATGCTGGGGAGTGAGGGACACGCTTTAATCTACAGTCTAAAGCGCCAACTCCCGCTCAGGCGTGGAAAATGGATGGCGCTTTGAGTGAAGAGCCTAGGGACAAGGAGACCCGTTAGGTGGCCCGTGAGTCACCCCGACTACAGAGGGCTGTGGCTTTGCAGGGTGGTGGGGGTGGGGGGCAGTCGTGGATCTGCCATGTGGTTAGATGGCAGAGTCGGCAGGGCCAGCTGAGAGCATGCCTGTGCAGAGGTGGGGTGGGGTGGGGGGGTGGCACTGGGGTTTCTGGCTCAATGGAAGCCCCTGGCTGAGGAGGGAGGACTGGAGAGAAGCCATGCGAGCAGGGGTTGGGGGGATGGGAACCCAGAGGTCTGCCCCTGTCTAGACTCCCTGCTGGAATGTCCTAGCCCTCTTCAAAACACCCCAGGCCTCAGGCCCCATCATCCTGCTGTCCCTTTTCTCTGGATGTTCCTCTTCTATTCTCCATGCCTAATGCCGAAGGGGACCCAAGGTGGCCATGGCGCCGGCCCGGACTCATGGCGCCCCCTGGTGCCTGAGTGGAGCGGTCCTCCATAGGCTGCTCTGTCAGAAGTGGATCACCAGGCGCCTGCTGCCCTGGGGGCATTTCTGGGGGGACTCCCAACACCAAGCTTCCGGGTTGCAGAGGGTCTGTTAGCCACTTGCCCCGCCCCCCACCACTGATATGACTGAAGACCCCCTTTCCCTCTGAGGCTTATCTGGAGCCTCAGCCCGACTTAGCTGCACCCAGCCCCTCGGCTCTTTCTGTGTTGCTTGCTCATTGTTCTGATTCCCTGGGAAACGTGACTTCCCAACCAGCGGTCACTTTGGTCTTTACAGGTGCAAGGTGACCTGTCAGTCAGAGGGCTGCCCGCCTGCTACTGAGCTCAGTGCCAGCAAGGACGTGTCTGCTGGGGTGGTTTGAGGTGCCTTGGATTTCACCTCCTGGACCTAACTGCTCGGAGTCGGTAGGAGGAATTGGGAGAATGCTATGCCTGTTCACGCAATTTTCTACCCCCATCCCCACCCTGCATCTTCTCTTTCATGAACCTCATAAAGCCATAAGTGGTGTTAGGGCTCCCCAAAGTAGGGAGTACCTCAATACCGTGCTTTTAAAGAGCTAAACACCCAGGAACAAGTTGGTGGCTCTGCTCTGAGACAGCTCTCCTTTCCCGAGGGAGGGCAGAGGGCGTGGTTGGTTCTGGGACTTGGGTCTGACTCGGCAGCAGGGCACTGCCTGGCTTCCTGGCTGCTGTCCTCGGCTGGGGAGTCATGTTGGTCACCTGGTCTTTCACAGTCTGCTGCTGAGAGGAGTTTCCAGTAGGTTCTTGGTCCCTTCTCTTCTGATGCTACTTAGGCCACCCCTTCCCCGAGCGTGGGAGGCATACAAGGCTCTTTCGGTCTGTGCAGGTGGCTCTGAAGTACAGCCGGCAATTTCTGAAGGCTATTACTCAGATAATGGTGATTTCATTGATTTTAGCCATATACCCGTGGCACTCGGATAACTTTTAAATGGTTGCGAGGGACAAAATGGGCTCTTCGGCCTCAAAAGTTTGCTGACCCTGCCCTGGGGCAAAGACGGGCAGCGAAAAGGTGGGTTTCCCCCCTGCTGGGCAGTTGCCACCCTGACTCCAGTTCCAGTTGCCACCCTGACTCATGCGTGATGCCTGCATCAGGGTAGAACTGTGTGTGCTCCGTTGCTCTCAGGGACCGATCACCAGGCCTTTCTTCTGAGGCACTCCTGGGGTGGACTTGAACCTCCACTCTTTTGGTTAGCCGTTCATGCCACCCTGGGCCTTTGACATGAATGTTTGCAGCCTTTCTTGCCATTGTGGGTCAGGCATCTAGGGCTGACGGTCTCCAAAAGCCGCTCATCCGAGCTAGTATGTGGCAGAGGCAGGCTAGAGCCCGCTTCTCGCAACCCTCCCATGCCAAGGACCAAGGTCTTAAAACATCTTCATGGGCCATAGCCAACAATGATGGAGATTGTGTCCCATGGGGATCTAGGCACAGGCCTTCGGGGTGGGAAGAGAGTTGGTGCTGCAGCCCACGGCAGACAGGGCTGCTGGACCCTGCTCGAGCGTCTCAGGTGCCTGGCTGGAACGGCTGGTAGAAGGAAGTCGCCGGCAATCCCGGGACCCTTTTAGGACAACCTGTTCAGGCCGGGGATGGTGATTTCAGCACCAGGGCACTCGGACGAGGCCACCTGAGCTCCACTGCGCTGTAGCTGGGACCGAGAATGACATTCCCAGCGGCTGGGGGTGTGTCCTCTCCCCAAAGCAAAAGGTTTGGAAAGCAGAGCGCAGGAAGAACCAACAGGAGGACCTGAGGCGTGGAGGGGCTCTTTGCAGGTCCTTAGACTCGCACGGGGCTGTCTTCAGACAGTGAAACTAGTAGCATTGGGGTGGGCGGGGGTCTAGGGGGGAAATGAGCTGGTTTGGGATTACGATTATGTCTGACAATCAGGACTTCAAGGAATGGGGTTAGCTGTCTCATGAGGCAACGACGACCCTCCTGTCTTCCCAGAGGGATTGAAGCCAAGTCTGAGGTGCCCTTTCCTGCAGCCTCAGCAGAACTGCCCACAGGGAGGAGATGCACGGGCGGGCGGATTTCTCACTCCGATGCCAACACACAGCGGGCATCAGCAGCTCACCACGCGTGTGCGTCACTGTCAAAAACCATCCCTTTCTCATGTTAAGATATGGAAGCAATGATAATTTATAATGTATCAAGGGGTCACGAGGGTGGGAGGGGGTCAGGGAGGCGAAAACAGAGGAGCCGATACCAAGGGCTCAAATAGAAAGTCAACGCAGATGGCAATATATGCATAAACACGCTTGATCCAGTTGATGTATGGATTGTTATAGGACTGTAAGAGCCCCCAATAAAATGATTTTTAAAACAAAACAAAACAAAAAAACGACCCCTTCCACCTCTCTCTCTCCCCACTGCAGTCTCCACTGTCTCTTCTTGTCCATGCCCCCTAGGTCAGACTTGGCAAAGGGAAACCCCGAAACAGGCCAGGGAAACCAGCAACATTCCAGAAACCCAGATGCTGCAAACCAGCAAGGGGAGCTCTCTGCCGCTTTGCATACCGGAACCAACAAGATGTGGCCACTGAGCTGGGCCCAGTTCATGCCCCCCCCCCACCTCCTGTGCATCAGCTCAGAACTGTGCTCCCAGGACTGACTGTTCAGGAAGAGACTGCCTGGCCTTTCTTGGGTGATGCCCCAGGGTGGACTCAAATGGCCAACCTTTCAGCTAGCTGCCGGCACAGGGAGTTGACCAACCACGCCTGGGGGGCCCACAAGGGTTGGAGAGAGGAACCTGCGCTTCCCTCCGAGAAGCTGGGGGCGCCTCTGCTACCCAGAGTAACTCTGGGGAACCGGGTACTCCTACCTGGACTTGGGGCTCTGAAGGTTTTGACGGCTGAGGAGTCGAGCAGCTGAGACACGCTTTTTGTGGACACTGGACAGACCTGTTGGGATGGGGTGGGGGGAATAACAGTCCTCCTGAGATGAGGAGAAACAACGGTCAGTGGAAAAGCCCTTATGGAGGGTCCTTGGCGCTCACTTCCACGGTCTGGCCTCTGAGTACAGAGGTCAAGCAGCTGTGGGTGGGGTGGCTGGGGCCAGCGCAGAACAGAAAGCAGATTTGCTGAGAGTCCTTCCTTCCATGCAGGAGACCCAGGCTCGATGCCGAGCCGGTGCCTCTCATGTGCCGCTGCCGCCACCACCACCCCGCTGTCAGCAGACGCTGTCGTGCTGCTGTGGGGAGGACCGGGGTCAGTGGTGCCTCTAGAGCAAGGAAGACCAGGAAGAAAGGCCTGGCAAATGTGCCTCTGAAAACCTGCCAAGGAAATCCCCACGGGCCACAATGGGCGGAGCCATCATAGAGGATGGGGGTAGGGGCAGGACTGGACAGCGCTTCCTTTTGTTGTGCATGGGGCTGCCAGCTGCCGTGAGTTGGGGGCTGCAGGGATGGCAGCCGACAACAGCAACAAGAAGAGAAACTTACAACCATGTGCTTTCTTGAGGGGGGTGGTGGTAGCA
>NW_022111312.1:7185510-7186520 GCF_000313985.2 Echinops telfairi
TCCTCATGCCGGGACCCTTCGGATGGTGACCCCCAACCAAAAGATTATTTTCGCTGCTACTTCATCATTGTCATTTTGCTACTGTGATGAATCGGGTGGCCCCTGTGAAAGGGTCCTTCGACCCCCAAAGGGGTTGCGACCCACAGGTTGAGAACCCCTGCTCTAGGGGAAGGACCCGGGCTTTGCTCACGTTCTTTCTACTTCTCCGTGGCTTAGGCGGGTCTCTGCGAGGTGGGAGAACAATTACCTTGAAGACCTTCTTGGCCCAGGTCCTGAAGGCCTCTTCCTGCCCACAGAGCTCGTCCCCCTCCCCCATCTTCAGGATCCTTTCCCCACCAAGCTCCTCCAAGAGGGTGTCCACCGCGTGTCCGAAGGCGCAGAAGTGGGGGTACGCCCTCGAGCCAAGGCCGAACACCGAGAACCTGCCAACAGGACAACAAAAGGTCAAGGTCTAAGCCGGGGAGCGCGGAAGTAGGGGCTCTGTCTCCATCAGGCTCAAGTCCCGCCAGCCAGTCGCAGGCAGGGAATCCCAAGCCCAGCCTCCCTTTCTTTGGCAGCTGCGAGGGGAATCCCCAGTTAGCAACCAGTCCTGGGCGGGAACATTGCTGCTGCCACCACACCGCCACCGCCACCACACCGCCACGACAGCACGATGGCTGTCGATTTGACTGCAGCTCCTGGCCACTCCACGGGTATCCCTCCAAGTAGACACTGCATGCTATAGGGTTCTCAGGATAATAATATCCCTTAAAAGTGTTCACGTCTGGAGAGAGAGAGGCCTTCTGAATGTTAGAAAACTTTCACTCTGCTAACCTCAGTCAGCCTAGGAGAATTAATTCACAGTGGAGAGAGAGGCCTTATGCATGTAAAGAATGGAAGAAAACTTTGACCCAATCTTGTACTCTCATTCGCTATATGAAAATGCATCATGGAAAGAGGCTTTAGAAATATAAGGAATGTGGAAAAACCTTTAGTAAGTCCTCACACTTAAATCAACATATGAGACTTCA
>NW_022111312.1:7187329-7188726 GCF_000313985.2 Echinops telfairi
TTGAATTTCTACTCAATTTTCTGATGACATCTATATGCAAAAATCAATTTTATAATTTTTATTTATATAACAATATATTTTACTACTGTTACTGCTGGCTATCCCTGGCCCCAGGAACAGAGAGGCAGAGTCACCGAGGCTGCAAAGAACAAAGGAGATTATTGGCTAGCCCGAGCCAGGACCCAAGTCCCAGCGTACCAACGCAGTGGCCACCATCGAGGACAAGGACCCCGTCGCAGGGTAAAGGCTGAATTTTTATACTTTTCTACAGGTTACGCAAGCTGGGTGAATCACCACCACCCCCTCCTTTGATTAATGGCTTTGTCCGGTTGTGTAAGTTCTTGATTGGTTGGCTCCATTTCTGGACTTTCCAGTTGTGGTCAGCATCGCTTTGGAGAAGAGGAAATTTTGGCTGGAGAAATGAAACTTAGGCCTATCTTAAGAGGCTCGGCCTGTCATGGAGTCACTGTTGCCTTACACGACCTCATAAAAATATAGGAATTTTGAAATGTGTTATCCAAAAATTTCTAAAATTTTAATAAAGATGATAACACCACCACCAAAAAAATAGTGTTCACCTTTTGTAACGCAGCGGTGACTCCATGACAGGCCAGGCCTCTTAATGCAGGCCTGAGTTTCCTTTCTCTAACAAAGTCACCCTCTCCCCCAAAAGGACACTGACCACACCTGGGAAGGCCCGAGTGATCCCAATGACGCTGACCACACCTGGAAAGTCGTGAGTGACCACAATTGGACCGTCAGAGAGTGGAGCCGGTCAACCAAAAAGACCTGCACCACCAATTGTCTCCAGATGAAGTCATTGAACTATGGGAGGGTGAGGGGGAAATCGTCTCACCCAGGGGGGATAGTGTCACCCAGTTTACGTAACCTGTAGAGAGTATAAAAGCTTGGCTTGTGCCCCAGGCCGGGGTCCTTGTCTTTGGTGACCACTGCATTGGTGCTTTAGCACGTGGGCCCTAGCTCGAGCTAGTCTATAAACTCCTTTGTTGTTTGCAGCCTCTGTGACTTTGCCTCTCTGTTCCCGGGGCCAGGGAAAGTCGGCAGTAAGTTTACTTCAAAGTCACATGTCCATAATGAAAGAGCCGTGTGGGGCTTGTGAGCTGCTGTTGGCCGACCCCCTCCTCTAGACCACCCCCCTTAGACTTGGCCTCACACAGGTTGGGCAACCATGTGTTGCAGCCAACTCAGTGGCAGGGAGCCTGGAGCTCCGGCTTATCCGGAGTCTAGGGGCAGTGGTGGTGGGGAGGGCATCCTTGTCTTCCATGTGAAGGATGCAGCTTTGGTTCCCGGCTAATGCCTTTCATGGGTGGCCACCACCTGTCTGTCGACAGAGGCTTGTGGGTTGCTACATGGCTACCCAGAGCAGAGCTTCCATG
>NW_022111312.1:7190929-7197931 GCF_000313985.2 Echinops telfairi
AGTCTGCACTCCCTCGTCGGTTACCAAGCACATGCGACCTCAGAACCCCCTTCTCCTTCGTCCACTCCGGAAAGTGGCCAGGGCTCAGAGAGTGGTCCGGTTCATGTCCCTTCTCTCTCACTGATTTATCTCAGATTAAAAAGCGTTTAGGCTCCCTTATATTGATCCCACCACCTATATTAAGGAGTTTCAATATTTAACTCAAGCTTATAATTTGTCCTGGCATGATATTTTTGCCATCCTTTCCTCCACCTAACCGCAGATAAGAGGGAACGCATTTTTCTCACTGTTCAGCAGCATTCCAACCAGGTTCATTTAACCCACCCTAATCTAGGTGGTTTCTAGAAAAAAATCTGGTTAAAGTTATCAAATTGATAATCAAGCAGGTAGGGACAGACGTGCCTGCCGAAATAAAATGCTTCAGTGGGCCCTGACTTGGCCTCTGTTCGTTATACCCAAGATGCCACATTGCACCAGCACAGACGGACATCACCGTGCCCCCATTCGCTCTAACCGGCTTTGATTGATGCTCATACCCAGCTCTTATTTCAGACCTGTTCGCCAACAGATGGCTCAGGCAATGGAATCGTCAATTTGCCCTGGGATGGAGCTGGGCTGGGTCTGGCAATGACGACTAGACTCAAATACCCATCGTGGTCTTCACCTATGATGCCCAACTCTTCTCAAGCCTCTGAACCAGAATCCACGAAGAGTCTCTTAGGTGACTCCAGGTGGTGAATACCTCAGGCCTTGAGGGCCAAGAGGCAACGTCAGGATGTCCTGCCAGTCCTCCCACAACAAGTCAGAAAACAAGCTCCCCTACACTAACAAAAACCGAGTAAGTACAGCTGTAACCCACCGATCTGCTAACGAGAAGAATGAGATTATTTTTGACGGGGTGGGTGGGGACGGGAAGGTCAAGAACAGGGGTCCTCAAACTTTTAAAACAGGGGGCTAGTTCACTGTCCCTCAGACCGTTGGAGGGCCAGACTATAGTTAAAAAAACAAACAAACTATGAACAAATTCCTATGCGCACTGGATGAGTCGGCTGCTAAGCACGACAGGCAGTGGTGACAAAAACACCCGGCGGGCCAGATCAATGTCCTTGGCGGGCCACATGTGGCCCGCGGGCCATAGTTTGAGGACCCCTGGTCAAGAGGGATGACATTTGGATTCAGTGGGAGTTCAAAGGTAGTGTTTTCTATCAGAAAACTGATTGTAAATATTGAGCTGTAAACCCCATTGCAATTCCGTAGCTATACAGACACAGGCAGCAGCCAGGCTGGGCGTAATTCTAAAGCCTGGTTCTAAAGCGTGATGTGTTTGATGCAGGAGAAGAGGGTCTAACTATCAAATTCCAGAACTGCTATCTCAGTGTTGACCTATGAGCTCTGCACACGATGAGGAACATGGATACCACTGCTCTGCGCTGGTTCGGAGCAGGTTCAGTTAGCGAGGGACTGAGAGACTCGTGGAGGCCTGAGAACTGCCCCCATCAACTGCCCCCATCAGAACAGGGTCCGTGTAGCCATGGCTTTGACACCACAGGCTTCTTTCTCCCCCGACACCCGTCACACTGAGATCCAGAAACAAACACCAAGCCCCCTGCGGTCCAGTTGGTTCTGATTCATAGCAAGACCCTCTAGGACAGAGGAGAACTGCGTCTGGGGGGTTCCTAAGTCTTTTCGGACACCGATTGCCTCAGCTCGCTCCCATTGGCTGACTGGTGGAAACTGAGCTCCCGGCTATGAGAATACAGAACTAATGTACACGCACCACCTACAATGCCCTCATAGTATGAGGCTACATTTGGATGGAAAAACCTGGGGTTCGGGCTCAATATGTTCCAAAGCGGGGTGCACAAGAAAGTCAATGAAGGAGATTTTTTTTTTAAACCAAAGAGTGCAGTGCTTATGTCTAATTCTAGACCAATTCAAGCGGATACTCTGGAGGTGGGGCTGAGGGATCGATGTATTGTAAATAGCCCCGGATGATTCCAATGGGCACCCAGGGGAGAGGACAAGTCAGAAAACAAACTGTCCCAATAAAATTGATACTACACTACCAATAATGGAGTATGTATAGTCCTACCCTCTAGACGTGGGTCATGGCTGGGTGTTTCCAGAAGCTTCTATTTGAGTGTAAAGCATGCCACTGAGCAATTACCAGGTCTGAACATCCTCCCAAATAAAGGCTGGGTGGAAGCCTGGGTCCCGAGGGCCCAGGGGAGACTGCACAGGAAGAGAAGTCACTGGCAGGATCGAGCGTGGAACACAGGGAGACCAGGTAAGGACTCTTGCCGGGGAGGTCCCAGGTAGCCTGACCGCTGCAGTCGGCATGAGTGGGCATGGAGGGCAGGACCGACGATCAGTCAACCAAGAGCCCATGTTGCAACCGCACCCAGCTCCTGAGCGACCCAAGTCCCTCCAGCCCCCTGGGCCCCCTCTCACCTCACGTTTGCCAGTGGCCCCGTGCTCTCAAAGTTGTCTCTGAGGTCAGGCCCGTCCCCTGAGGATTTCTGTGAGTCGGAGTAGGAGGAGACACTGTTGAATCGAACCTTGTAGCTCCTGCCAAAACGAAAGGGAGGCTGTGAGAGCGGGCTTGGAGCCTCCTGCTGAGGCCAACACATTCAGCGATCTGCACGGTACCAGCCATGGCTCTGGGACACTGTGTGTGTGTGTGCGTGGTGTCAAACCATAACATTCCCTTGACCTCTTCTAGACGGGTCAGCTGACCCAGGACCCCCTTCTCCTGGCCACCAGCCAGGAGAAGACAATGCTGCTCCTTCCCAGAGCTCACTATTGCAGAGCGTGGAGGTAGGCCTGAGTTGTCCGATGCATAGTAGCCATTAGTTACATGTGGCTATTTAAACGTAAGACCCATTGGGTAGCATATCTTTAACAGAAAGAATTCAAGGAAAAAAAATAATCCAGCCTCCAGTGGCAATCTTGAAAGATGTTATGGGCAAAATATTGAATGATGCAGGAAGCATTGAAAGAAGATGGAGAGACTACACAGTCACTACTAAAAAGGTCTAGTTGACGTCCCACTATTTCAGTAAGTAGTATATGAGCAAGAACCATGAGTGCTGGAGGAAGAAGTCCAAGCTGCACTGAAAGCATTAACCAAAAACAAGGCTCCAGGGACGGAAGAAATACCAATTGAAGCGTTTCAGCAAGCCGATGAAGTCCTGGAAGCACTCATTCATCTATGCCGGGAAATTTGGAAGACAGCTACTTAGCCAAATGACTGCCAAGAGATATTTGTGCTCCCATATTTGCACCCACTCCAAAGAAAGGTGGCCCAACAGTGTGCTCAAGTTATGGAACAATATCATTGAAATCACATGCAAGTAAACTTTTACTGCAGATCATCCAACAAATAAATATAGCGGGGAGCTGCTAGCGGGCTGGGCTGGATTCAGAAGAGGCCATGGAACAAGAGATATCATTGCTGACATGAGATAGATCTTGGCTGAGAGCAGAGAATACCAGAAAGATGTCGACGAGTACTTTGCTTCAATGACTATGCCAAGGCATTCAACTGTGTGTGGATCATAACAAATTATGACTAAACTTGGGAAGAATGGGAATTCCAGAACCCTTCATTATTCCGCTCGTGCGTAACTTGTACATGGACCAAGAGGCAGTTGCATAAACAGAACAAGGGCATGCTGCATGGTTCAAAATCAGGAAAGGTGTCCGACAGGGTTGTAACCTCTCGCCCTACATATTTAATCTGCATGCTGAGCCAATAATCAGAGAAGCTGGCTCCTATGAAGAAGACTGCAGCGTCAGGGCTGGAGGAAGGCTTAGTAACACTGTGTGAGACCCAGAGGACGCACCTTGCTCCCTGAAAGTGAGGCGGACCTGAACCACTTGCTGATGACGATCAAGGCTCGCTGCCTTCAGTGTGGATTACAACTCAATATAAAGAAGACCTCACTCCTCACCACTGGACCAGTAGGTCACATCAAGGAAAATATAGAAAAGGTTGAAGGTGTCAAGGCCTTTGTCTTGCTCGGCTCCACAATCACTGCGCATGGAAGCAGCAGTCAGGAGGTCACAAGACGCAGTGCACTGGGTAACTCTGCTGCACAAGGGCTCTTGGAAAGCAAGGATGTTAATCTGAGGACCAAGGTGTGCCCGGGCACACGCCGCGGTCTCTTCAATGGCCTCATCTGCATGCGCAAGTTCGAAATTGCTTAAGGAAGTCTGAAGAAGAATCAATGTATCTGAATCGTGGAAGGATCACGGACTGCTCAAAGGGCAAACCGATGTGCCTCGGATCAAGTATGGCCAGAGTGCTCCTGAGAGGCGGGGATGGGGAGACTTCGTCTGGCATACTTTGGACATAGTGCTGGGAGAGACCAGTCCCTGAAGAAGGTCATCATGCTTGGGGAGGCAGAGGGGCAGTGAAAGAGAAGAGGGTCCACCACGAGGTGGAGGACACAGTGGCTGTAACACTGGGCTCAGTCACAGGCGGCGTGGCGAGGACGGCTGGGGCGTGGGTGGTGCTCCATTCCGTTACGCACAGAGTCGACCTGGTTGGAACTGACCTGAGGGCGCCTAATGACCACAGCAGTGGGGAGCACTGGACTCCCCGCCCCCCTTCAGCCTCTCCTCCTATAAAAGCTTGGCTCCTCCCCTAGTTCAAAGGTCTGCCAGTTGCCATTACAGAGTAAAAACCTCAATGCTGCCAAGTTGATCCCATCTCCTAGCAACCCCGTGGGCCAGAGGAGAAAAACTGCTGTGCCTGTCGGAGACCCGTGAATCTTCCTGGGAGCAGACAGTCTCAGTCTTTCTCCTGCAGAGCAGCTGGTGGGTTTGAACTGCTGGCCTTGTGGTGAGTGGCTCCACGTGTAGCCCACTACACTAGCGGGGTTCTTTTACCAGGCGACATACATAGTATGCGGACCGATGTCCCCCTGGCCGGAGGAGACCCGAGTGCTCGGCCATTGTTTTGAAGGGGAGGAAGGATGTCTTTGAGATGCAAGCTTCAGCATTACACTCGGGACTTAAAATAAATCCAATTTCCCAGTTTTCCTCTAAAAGTGGTAAGTTTTGTTTTCAGACAAGAAAAAAAAAAACCCAACCGAAAAAATGAAACTCAAAAACCTAACATGCATGCGCGCGCGCGCACACACACACACACACACACACACACACACACACACACCTGAGTGCAGAAGACAAAAAAGGAAAGCACGCACTCTGGGCGCAGGGTGTCTAAGTTGGATGTTCTTCAAAGTGTTCACTCCGGCATCGGGAACGTTCTAAATATATGCACGTGTGTTTTCTGCCCTAAAATCGTCTCGTGCTGAGTCACCGAGCCAAAGGAGCCAGGCAACGTACCAGGGGGTGGCCGGGCTGTTTGTGTGGGAGAGAGGGTTGTGGGGGTAAAAATATCGGCACGTGTATTTGGATGAGGTTCTTGGTTTCCCCAAATGCTGTCTTACTGCTTCTTGGCCTCTGTGCTTCACCATCACCCCGCGCCCCTGCCGAGGTGGGCAGAGGAGAGACGAGTTCTACCCGTTTGGCAGATGAGAAAGACGGGTGCCTGGTGGGGCCACAGGCCAGGCAACTTGCTCGGGGCTGCTTTGGTGAGTTAGTGGTGCAAGCTGGGTTAGGACACAGGTCTCCTGAGCACACATGGCACCAGGGCAGACCGGGGCGATGGGTCTGGCCTTGGCTCACAGAGCACAGATGCACACGCAGAAGCACACACCAGCACACACCAGCACACACACACGCACACGCATGCACACTCTACCTGTGCCGTCTGTCCCGGGCCGCAGCCAGACCTTGGACCTCTGTGCCACCATTGGGGAGGGGAGGCCCTTTACGGGGAAAGAAACGCAAGGGTTCCGGGTACCTAGGGGGAGAACGGATGGTGCCCTATCGCTCCCTGAAGTAGGGGGGAGGGGAGACCAGCTAGGAGGCTCCGCAGGGGCAGCGAGGGAGGACTGAAAACCCAACCAGGGCCACGGAGTGGATTCAGGGTTTCTGAGCAGACGGCCTCATGTTTCGCCTGCAGAGGGGCTGGGGGGTTTGAACCGCCAGCCCTGTAGTTAGTAACCCAGCAGCTCACCCACAGTGCCTCCAGGGCTCCTTAGGGGAGGACCAGGTGCTGGGTGCAGGACCGGGGACAACCATAGGGACTCAGCGATGCTCCGCCCCTGGACAGAGGATGTAAATGAGGATGGTACCATGGGCTCAACCGAAAGCACCCCAAAGGGACTTCTGTACACCCAGACTGTGAGCAGTCGGGTGTGCCCACGCTGGTGGCCGCGCGCTGTGCAGGATGCACTCAGTGGTGGCCCGGTGTGTACGTGGCACGTGCTCTGCACTGTGTGTGTGGTACTAAGGGCTTTTCAACGCTAAGTTTTGATTGCGGGTGTTTCCGCACCTTACAACAGGCCTTCAGAACCACCCCCCCCAATTTAGATGCATGTCCCCTGGGAATGTCTTTTGGCCACAAGCCACTGTCTGCTTAACTGCTGCCGCGGGTGGAGGCTGACTCATAGCAACCCGACAGCATGGAGAACTGCTCGCGTGGGTTTCCGAAACTGTGAATCTTGACGGAGCAGCTGGTGGGCTTGAACAGGCCACCTCATGGGGTGCAGCTCCGCGCTTAGCCCACGGCGCCACCAGGGCGTCTTACCAGGTATCTAATCTGTCGGACTCAGCCTTTGTCTCAGTTGTACCTCTGCCGAGAGCCTCAAACCGAAAAGCTAAGCAGGAAGGAACCACTCATTCCAGTGATTCTGAACTTTGACCTCCGGAAGGTAACATCCTAAGCTTACATGGACGGCGCCCATAGCTCCTCCCGGGGTTCCTCCCGTCTCTTTTCTGAGTTGAGTCTCACAAGTCAGTAGGCGAAGGGAGGGATGACGGCTCCCATTTGATGGGAAAAGGAGCAAAGGCACATAGCTGGGGTGGGGGTGGGGGGGGGTTGGGGCAGGAGAAGAGGTGTTAACAAACCCAGGGACAAGGGAACAA
>NW_022111312.1:7198031-7201184 GCF_000313985.2 Echinops telfairi
GTGACCTTCTGGCGGCAGCCACCATGCAGAATGCCACCCCAGCTGCCGGAGGACACTTGTCGGCACCCCCGGGGGTGACCTGTGACCGCAGAGGGAGGGCCCTTCACTTACTTTCTCTCCTCCTGTATCGAGTTGGGGTGCCTCATTTCCATCAGGGCACAGCCAAATTTCTAGAAAGAGAGGGGAGGAAACGTGAACCGTGTGCTATTGCACCTGCCGCAGAGTTGGGCACGGGGTCCTGGGGTCCTGGTGGGTGAAAGGGGGCCTCGTGCCTGGGAACCAGGATGTCCTCACAGCTGCCTAAGCTTATTTGGTCTGCTGCCCCCCACCCCCCATCCCACCCCTTTTCAGGGGAAGAAAATCACTAGTGAGTTAGTAGGTCATCGAGTGAATTCCCCTTCTGGGACTGAAACACCTCTGTCCTGCAGCTCAGAATCCAGGGTAGAGAGGAGGTGTTGCCTTTGAGGCCCCTCCCCCGATCATTCTGGTGCCCTCCCAGGGGGCAGTCCTACCACCCACGTTAGGAAACGCCATCCTAGATGGGCATGGGCACAGGCTGCACAGCTGGGCTGAGCTGCTGAAAACAGGTGGGCCAACTGTTTACATGACAACAGGTGTGGCCCCACCCATCAGCAGACAGCTCTTTGTGGCCTTCCGACTCTGAAATCACAGGGACTCTAGGTTCTTGATCCAAGCAAGTAGCTCACTCCGGGAACCAGATTGTTCCTATGGCCTGGCCACGCAGTGGGCACTTGCAGGCTGAGAACCTGGCGTGGTTCAATCTTCCAGCCAGCACCTGGCTGCACAGCAGAGGCTCTGACTGAGGGATGTAGAGAGAGGGGACCCGACTGCTGCCCCGCTTCCTCCCCACTGATGGGACCACGTGCCGCACCAGGGGACAGCTGCTCTCACCTCCCCGTTCTCAGGGGGGTCTCCATTGCCAAAGGTGCTGGTGACCACCAGGACCAGGGTCTCGTGTTCCAGGTGCACAATGTCATATTCTTCCATGGACATCACCTACGTGGCGGCGGGAGGTGGGGAAGGAGGAGGAGGAAGACTGTAACTGTCCTGTCCGTAAGAAATGACCCTTCCCAGCTTAGACCGGCCCCACAGTTTTTACCTATGAACCCAGCTTCTACCTCCTAGACCCACATCCCACCCTCCTGCAGCTCCGTCAGAGTGAAGCCAGGGACCCCGGCACACCTATTGGCCGGGAGAGACAAGACGCGTTGGAGACCAAGGATCATACTGCCCTGCCCCCATTTCAAAAGGATCCAGCCCTTTGCCTAAATTGCTACTTTCCAGAACCCACTCCTCCTTTCCCCAACGAATGTTCCTGCTGCTTGCGATAGGAAGCGACCGCCATCTTTCTCAAGCTCCAGTCTCCGTGATCTCCTTCCTCTGCACTGTCAGGAGCCCTTACTGCAGACATCTGTCTCCCCAATAAGGACTTGGTGGAAGGGTTTGTCCCCTGACTCCGGCGCCCACTCATTTCCCATGGCGGAGAGAGGACAGACAAGGTAGGGGACACAGAGGGATGGGAGCAGGGGCACAGAGAAAGAGGGACGTGAGGAGCCATTTTCTTGGGAAGGGGGGCTCAAAGCTTGAGGTTGCCCTCTCTGCCCTGGGCTCAGAGAGGGTCCAGATGAAGGCTTTTGGGCAGAGTGAGACCAGCCTATGGCCACCGGGGTTGGACAGCTGTAGGGATTCTGAGTAACCGCCAGGGGTTGAAAAATCTTGACGGACAACCTTGGAGCCATGGGCGACTACACCCAACAGCCCCTGGGGTCTTCCTGGCTGCCCTTTGGCTCGGAATGGCCATGGCCGTGCGGAGACTGGCACTAAGGGCTGGGCCTGCGGCTTCTTTTCCCTAACCCTGTACCTGCCGGGGGAAAGACCTCTCTCTCTCTCTCTCTCTTTCTCTCTCTCTCTCTCTCGCTCGCTCGCTCGCTCGCTCGCTCTCCATCACCGAGCAGCACATCTCAAAGTAGGCCCCAGGGAACCTCAGTCTCCAGAGAGCTCCCTGACTGTAAGCAGTCGGTGGAGAAGTGTGCTTGGGGAACACTTGGGTTCTAGGCCCTCCGCTTTGGGCGAGGATCATACAGCTTTGCAGATCGAGGGCTCTGAGAAGCAACTGGGACACAAGCCTCCCGATGTCCCAATCGGAATCAGTTCCTATCAGCCCGCTGCCACTTTGTTCTAAGGGCGGGACCCCCGGGACCTCCGTCCTGTCCTTCCTCAACCTCTGGAGGCGCTATGGAGGAAGGGAATTCTAGGGGCACAGCTTCTGCTCCTCTGTCTATATGCTTGCACCGACATGCTAATGGGCTCCCTGGGGTGTGCCTCTGCCCATTCTCAGAGAGAGGGGTCTTCTCTGCTGCCTCCCCATCTTCAATCACCCAAGGGACCCAGAGCTGGCATGCCCCCACCCACCTTGGCATCGAAGGCATGCTTGAAGATCTCACACAGGGACTTGGCATAGGCCTGCGATTTGCCCGTCTCAGTGGCGTACAGGATGGTCGCTTTGACCCTCTTGGCCATCGCCTGTCCCATCAGCTTGGCCGAGAACTTGACGGCTCTGGGGGAGAGAGAGGAAGTTTGGGCAATGGAGACGGGTCTGAAGATGTTGGGTCAGGACTTTGGGGTATGAACCAGGAACCAGGAGGCTTCACAGGAAATAATTTGCTTTCCATCTATGGGGGGGGGGTCCCCTTCGGCACACTTGAAGCCCCCGAGTTTAGGTGCCACACCGACTCCTTTACACCAGAGGGCCACCACTCTTGGCAAAGACACAACTCATTTGAAAAGCGATTTAACCGTGGGGAAGCAAAATGAAAAATAACAAGACTGTTCTCAAATGGACTGTGGTGATGACTGTACAACTCTCCTGGATAGGACTGAACTGTCGCATGGTGTGATAGGTGGATGAAGTGCACATAAAACCGTTAAGAGAAAAAGGATCATCATTCTTCTGTGTCTTCTTCTCTGTTCACTAGATATGTGCCGAGTGCCTGACTGTGTGCTGGTGTGTGTGCAGGGGGGTCTTGTTATGGAGCCGAAGAGCAGTAAGATCCCTGTGATGACTGTGAGGTGGAGCTCATAGGGGAGGAGAGGGGGAGGGAGGGAGGGAGGGAGGGAGAGAGAGAGAGAGAG
>NW_022111312.1:7201530-7204966 GCF_000313985.2 Echinops telfairi
GCGTGCTCAGGGAGGGGTGGGCAGGGGTTGACACACTCAGCTACCAGTGGGATCAGGAGGGACCTCAGAGGTTTACACATCGGCACAGGAAGGGCCGTGTCTGGGTGCCACCAACATGCCCATCAGGCAGGGCCTCCACAGACCCTGACACCAAATCGGCACAAAAGCCCTACCTACCAGCAGGACAGGGTTTTAAAGCTCAGACCAAACAACAAAAGCAAGTCCTCTGCTGTCCAGTCCCGTCCCACTCACAGGGGCCTGAGAGGACAGAGCAGAAGGGTCCCCGCGGGTTTGTGAGACTGCGAATCTCCATGGGAATCTGAAAGGCTTCGTGTCTCTCCTGCGGAGTGAGTGGCTGGTGGGTTCCAACTGCTGACCTTTCAGTCCGCAGCCCCACACAGAACCACTGTGCCACCAGAGCCCAGGGGAGGCCACATGGCCAGCCCCAGTGCGTCTGAGCAAACCAGTCAAGCCAGACCAGTACCCCTTTGCAGCTCCTGGAAGAGGGAAGTACAGTCAGGTCCAAGGCAGAGGGTGACGGGGTGGGGCTCCAGCTTTGAGCCAGCCCCCCTCTTCTAATCAAGAACCTACGTGCAGATTGGCTGCTAATTATGCCCCACCTGGGGATGACTGTATGGCAAATTCACCACTTTCCAGAATCAGGGAAGCCGCCCACGCCAGGGGGAGCGCTCCGAGTTAGGGAGAGCAGCCAAAGGAATAAAAGGGACCCGAGGGTTCCCTTTGAATGATCTGAGCCCCGGAGAGAATGAAAAAAACAAAACAAAACAAAAAAAAACCCCTAAACAGCGCGTCTATAATTAACTCCCATTGTCTCTACCCCAAACTTAATAGTGCAATGAATGTTTTAGATGCTCCCTCCCTTCTCCCCTGAGACAGCTGAACTGGAGCCAAAGGCCACCCTCTCGGGGAACATCTGGGAACCTGGAGGGACAGGGGTTCCTGCTTGGCTGACGCAAGGTACTGGGGCGGGAGGTGGAGAGGTGGGAGTTATTGGGAGAGAAACACCCGGGTCAGATTCATGCTGCCGGGACCTGCGCCAACCATCAGTGTCTTGTTTTGGGTGTAGGGCACGAGGGTATGTATCTGTCTTCCAAGTCAAGGTCCCGAGTTCTGGGCCCAGGGGAATGGAGTTAAGACAGTGGGGAGCTCAGTGCACATCCACCTCCTCAGCCAGCAGGGGGCAGAAGATGGACATGGCCATTCCACCAGCTCTGTTGACCCCACTCTCCTGTCAGCTGGCCAGGAGTTCTTCTGACAAAGTCTTCTTCCCTTGCCTTTGCCTATGAGCCCCTGGGGTGCAGGGGGGTTAGACACTGGGAGGCTGACTGCCAGGTTTGAGCCCACCAGCTGCTCCCAGGGAGAAAGCGGCCCCTGTCAAGACCGCTGTTGTTGGTCAGCTGCCACAGACCCTATCTGTGCCCCGCAGAAGGACATGCCACACTGCCCTCACAGCTGCTCCTACGCCCGAGCCACGGTGGTTGCCACGGTGTCAATCCATCTGTGGAGGGCCTTCCTTCCCCACCCCACCCTCACCCCTCCACATCACCAAGCATGGTGTCCTTCTCCTTGGCCTGTAAGACCTGTCGAGACCTTGGCCTTAGCAACCCTGTGGAGCACTGCTTCTCTGTCCTGCAGGGTCACAGTGAGTCGGCGTGGGCTTGATGGCGGCGGGCTTGGGTTTAGCCTTCACCTGCCCTGCGTCCATGGCCCCTTCCCACCCACTCTTGGCTCAGCTGAGTCTCAGTCATGCTATTGTTCAGCTCAGTGGTCACCTCCTCAGGGGAAGCCCTCCCTGACCTCTGAGCTTGGTGGAGTCTTTAGTTCACGGTGTCGTGAACTTTTCCTGGGTGGCACTTGGCCCAAGGCGGCATCGCCTGTATTGGTGAGGGCCTCTCTGAGGTGATGGCCTGTGTGCTTTGTGAGGGCAGGTACCACCATGGCCACGCCAGAGCCTGGCAAGGGGCCTGCACTGGCAGACTGAACGAATGAAGGAGTCAGGCCGGGAGTCCGGCCCTGGACCACAGGCCCCGCTAGGCAGCCCTTCCCAAGCCTGGGTTTGGTCACTTCCTGACAGCAGCCGAAATGTGGCCCTGTAGGAATACTGGCACATGCTGCCCACACAGGTGTGGTTCTTGCCATCATTGTGACCTGGAGCTGCACCACTGCCTCCCGGGCAAGAGGGTACAGAGTCGGGGTGAAGACAGCGAGGCAGGCTGTGGCTCTATCAGCACCCCAAACTCTGAGGTGAAGGAGGTGCAATGGGGTGGGGACAGGGGGGATCCCATCATACAGGGGACCCAGAGGGGCTCCCATCAGTCCAGCCTCCCACCCCCCGACCCCGACCCCTGTGGCCAAAGACTCACTCTGCCAGCTTCTTGAAGCCAATGGCACGCCGCTTGGTGGGGGTCCCGTTGGTGCCCTTCCAGACATGGGTGTTCCAGGGGTCCGGCTAGGGGGAGAAGGACTGTCACTGGGTTGAAGGGACTGGGGGAAGCTGGGAGTCCTATCCCCAGTGCTGCAAACGTTTAAGCCCCCAGCCACTAGCTGGAAGGCTGGTAATCTGAATCCACCGGATGCCTCAGAAGCATGACCTGGTATTCTACTAGTGGAAGCCAGCGCCGTGGACGCCCTACGTGGCCGTGTAGCCCAGTTCTACTCCGGGTGTCGATTCGACAGGGCGGCAACACTGATGTTTCAGATGGGGGCGAGGCTGAAGACGCCTGAGAGCCTGTGGCTGCCCCTCCACCCTGGAAAGGGGGTGACTGCCAGCCATGACCACAGAGTGGGGAGGTCTACCTCTCTGCATTACCCTCCAGACCCACACTCAGCCCCCACTCTCCCCTGACTGGACACCTCTGCCCTCCTCCTTCCCTCCCTCAGTCCCCCCAGAGACTGCCCTACTCGGAAGCTCTGTGGCTCTGGGTCCAGCAGACACGCGGGTCCCCAAGCCTCAGCAGGAAAGGCCAGGCTACCGACTGTCTCTTTCACACATGTCATGCAGATCTTGCATGGAAAGGTCACCCTGGGGGTTGTTTTACGCGTTCACATGGTTTGTATCTCTGTTTCTCTCTCAGTCTCACTGTCTCCCTCTCTTTCCCTCCTCTTGAGAACCCTGGGCCAGGATGCTAGTTTATTAAAGTGCTGAGTCGTCTCCTGGGTTTTATGATGTTTAGCTGACCCCTGGTGGCCCCCCCAGCACACCACACCCACAGACAATGGAGTGACACCCTGCCTCCGCTAAGCCCAGGCAGCAAGGTCTGGTGACCTCCTTTACAAAATTAGCCAGGGAAAACCCCGCGGACGGCCATGGCCCGGTCTAGCCACTGGTCAGGCACTTTCCCAGGCACGCGTTTGCCTCCCAGGCCAGGCAACGGAGGCTCAGGGAGACAGTTTGCTGGCAGCTGCCTGGGTTGCA
>NW_022111312.1:7205959-7207505 GCF_000313985.2 Echinops telfairi
GTTGTGCTACTTCTCCCCTCACTGTTACTATCGTAGGAGAGAGCCAGTCTTGGGTGCCAGGGCCCCGGGCAGCGAGCGTGGAGCTGGAACGGAACGACTCTGCTTTGTTCTCTCTGTGGCCTGGTTGCTCCTGCAATTGCATGGTTGCTTGTTACTTCCAGCCACTGAGACTGGCTCTCCCTGCCGGCCTGGCTGACACGATGCTGCTGGGGAGTCACAGTGACTTGATGAACCAGACAGGGCCATCAGAGGCAAGGTGGGTGGGCTGCAAGGCTGGGAACTGGGCTCTGGAGTCCTCTGGGGACACGATTCACCTGTTGGCCCAGGCAGTGCTATCTGTCCTGCCCACAACATGTCATTCCTTCCTGTATTGTTATTATTATTTGAAAGTCTATCATAAACTTTTATTTTTTTTAAATCATTTTATTGGGGGCTAATACAGCTCTTACCACAATCCATCCAGCCAGCCATTGTGTCAAGCACATTGGTACATTTGTTGCCATCATCATTGCCAAAACATTTTCTTTCTACTTGAGCCCTTGGTATCGGCTCCTCATTTCCCCCCTCCCTCATGAATGCTTGCTGATTTATAAATTATTATTATTTTTTCATGTCTTACACTGGCTGATGTCTCCCTTCACCCACTTTTCTGTTGTCCGTCCCCCAGGGAGGGGATTACATGTGGTTGGTTCCCCTTTCTCCCTCCACCTTCCCCTTCCCCTCCTGGGATCGCTACTCTCACTATTGGTCCTGAGGGGCTTATCTGTCCCAGATCCCCTGTGTTACGAGCTCTTATCTGTACCCGTGTACATGCTCTGCTCTAGCCGGATTTTATCACCTCTTTGCTTGCTCCTTTTGCTTTTCCAAGTGTCCTGGTTTGAAGGTTACGTCTGTGACTGATGGAGTCCCTAGGAATGACGCCCCAGGACAAGAGGCAAGCGGGGAGGGGGGGGCAGGGGGGCCACTCCTGGGAGACCCAGTGTAACAGAGGCCATGCTCAGTAATAAGGATGCCCCTGGTTTGTGTGCATGGTTACTGTGTTGGCTGCTGACCGGAAGCTGTGTGTGTGGGGGGGTGTCCCACTGAGCCTACCCACAAGCCCCTAGGAAGAATGGCCTGGCCAGCTCCCTCTGAAAGACCAGCTGCTGGGGACCCTGTGAGCAAGCACAGCTGTGCTCTGACGTGGACGGGTCACTCTGAGCTGTGCAGTCTCTGGTGACCGTGGTGACTGTCACCCCCACCTCTGCGTCTAACCGTCCGTTCCGGCTACAACCTCCGCCCCACAGCCACACTGAGCGGATGGAGCGGCCAGGAGGCAGCCCGGCCAGGTGGGCACAGCCCTCGGGGTCCCCGTGGGCCGCAGCAAGGCCTCCAGCGTGTCCCCTGGGGCTACCTGGAAGCTGTAGAGGACGGCGATGTTGATCTCCACCAGCGCCTGGTCCTTCCACAGGGAGGACGGCTTCTGCATGTCCAAGTTCATCTTCTTGGCCACTTCCTGGAGGAGGACACAGATGTACAGGCAGGGCACCTCTTGACCAGAGGCTGC
>NW_022111312.1:7209129-7217570 GCF_000313985.2 Echinops telfairi
ACACACACCCAGGTGTGAGACCTGCTGCTTAATATCCATGCAGCACACACCAATTCACCGCAACACACTAATTCACGAGCCAGGGAAACGTGTATAGCCAGACAGGCTGCCACTGCTGGAAACCCGTTGTGTGTGTATACACACACACACACACACACACACACACACGTGTGCGGGCTAGACTCTTGAACTCAGCACTGCGGGGAGTGGGATACAGCATCATCGAAAGTTCCCGGGAACTGCCAACAGGATGCGCAGCCCGGCTGGGGAGCGGGCTTCACCACCTAGACCCCCATGGCTCTAGGTGCCAGCTCTGCCGCTGGCCCATGGGTGAGCCTGTTTCCTCTCGCCCTCCCGAAACCAGCCGTCAGACTTGTCAGAGCGGCTCTTGCTGACAGAGAAACAGCAATTCTGAAGCTTCCCCCAAAGCGGCGTTTCCGGACGCGCTCCGCCCCAGCACTGCGAGCAGATGAGGATGAGTCAGAGGGAGCGGGGTGGGGGGAGCCAGCCCCTCCGTGGAAGCACGCTCGTGGCGGTGTAGAACCACACCGACTCTGCCCCCCCACCCCCGGCTTGTTTTTTCAGGAAAGAGATGCAGAGAGCTGAGAGTCCGTGGGTCCTTCTCAAAGCCTTTTAACAAGCCGGGACACTCCCAGCCACTCTGGGTGTGCACCCTGGCTCTGCAGCTCACCAGCTGTGCGACCTGGGGCTCCTCATTCCACCTCGAGTCTGCAAAAGGCGGGCTAGCACAAGACCACTGGAGACACGGTGGTGAGGGCTCACAGAGAGCAGACCCATACAGAGCACCTAGACCAGCGGTTCTCAACCTGTGGGTCACAACCCCCTTGGGGGTCGAACGACCCTTTCACAGGGGTTGCCTGATTCATAACAGTAGCAACATTAGAGTGATAAAGTTGCAACGAAGATGATTTGATGGTTGGGGGGTCACCACCACATCAGGAACTGTATGAAAGGGTCGTGGCATTAGGAAGGTTGAGAGCCAGTGACCTGGACCGTGCCCCACACACTCTGACCGGTAGGCGACCACCGTGTACGTGCCGCAGAGCCCATCCTGGCATGTGAAGCCTGATTGCTTACGACAAGGAGTCTCTCCATTGGGACCCGGTCCATGGCCAAGTCTGTCTGTAAATCAGATCAGAACAAGTACAGTTCTCATGTAGTGTCAGCTGGCCAACTGTCTTTGTCTTATACAGTGCGCCTTTCTTTCTGCGTGTAAAGAACATTAAAGAAACACTTCCGGACACTCGGAAACCTCTCTCACGTGACAATACGGAAGGGTCATAGCGTTGCCATGGGCGCTGAGATAGCTCACCCGTCTGCTGTTTACAACCATTGCATGCACCTCTGCTGGAACAAAGGTTAAGGGTCACAGTCGACGCTCGCAGTCAAGGAATCAAAAGATGCATTGCACTGAGCCCGTGTGCCGACCAGACCTCTTTAAAGTGCTGAAAAGCCAGGACCCACGCCACGGTGCTTCCAATTGCCTCCTCCGCATGTGACCACTGGGGGATGCCTAAGGACCACCCAAGAAGAACCGATGCGTTCGGACCGTGGTGATGATGGAGAAGAATGAATGGACCACGGGCAAGCAGATCCACCTTGGGAGAAACACAGTCAGACTGCTCCTTGGGAGTCAGGAGGGTGAGACGCTGTCTCATGGACTGGACTGTGGGCATGCCATCAGGAGGGACCAGTCCCTGGGAACGGACGGCATGCTTGGGAAAGCAGAGGGTCATGGAAAAGAGGAAGACCCTCAACAAGGTGGACAGACGCAGGGAGTGCCAACAACGGGCTCAAAGACAGCAGCGGTCATAAGGGTGGTGCAGGACGGGGCAGTGCTCCCTTCCGTTGGGCGCAGGTCTGCTGCGGGTTCGGAGAGCCCCTACCGACCATGGCCACCCGCTTCAGGGGGCGTGGCTCGTGACTCCAGGCCGCATGCGGTCCGAGGTGCATAACCCGGACGGACGCTGCCTGTATTGTTAGTCATGCCACAGAGCAGGTGCCTCTGGGATTCCAGGAGCTGTGACAGATCACAGCTGGCGGGTGCACTGGACCGGGCTGCTCACAAAATGAATGGAGGGTCATGTCCATCAAATGAGAAAGGCAGGTCTGGGACTCTACCTCCCAAACATCAGCCGCCGCAAACCCCAAGCGGAACCGTTCTCCCTGCTACGGGGGCTGCACACCTGAACTGCCCTTACGGGAACTGGTTTGACCCCTTGGCGGTGGATTCTAGCCCCAGTGGTGCAGTGGGTTATACTCTGGGCTAACAGCCCTAGGGTTAACGGTTTGAAACCGCCATCCGCTCTGAGGCAGAATGCAGAGGCTTTCCATTCCTCAGCTCAGAACCCACAGGGGCAGTCCGACCCAGTGCTAGAGGGCAGCTAGGGGTCGGAATGACTTGGTGGCGACGAGGGTGGTTTGGTTTGGTCCAGTTTCCTTGGCTCCAGGGCTCGTCTGTAGGGAAGGGCTTCTGGGCCCAGTCCTGCCCTCCGACCTGTGCTGCCCCATGGTGGTGGCCGGGGCCCCTCACCTCCAGCATGTTGTAGCGCGAATTGTCGCAGTAGTCGCGGACGCCAATCTCGGTGCCCATGTACCAGCCGCTGAAGGGGCAGGCGCTGAACTCCAAGCCACCTATCTCCAGGAGCATGTTGGACACGGCGGGGACGCCGTACCACTTCAGGCCCAGGTCTCTGAACCATTCGAACCTGCAGAGGGCAACACAGCCCGCCGGGCCTTCATTTAAGATGTTGGCATTTTGCTCGCCATGCATGTTTTCCTTACACTGATTAGGAGGAATCCCCTCTTTTGTGTGTGAAATACTTCTTTAAATCTGTCATGGAGGTTTTGGAGGGCCCTGAAGGTATGTGCACACAGCCAGCACACCCCACTGCCAGTGTCCGTGGCTCTCCCAGGCTAAGGCCACAGCTCTCCCACCTCTGGGTGCACACCTGAGCCCCTTTCCTCTGCTCCCCCCCACCCTCAGGGCTGGAAAAGTCAGGGACTAGAGGATTGCTTAAGAGTCAGAGAGATGGGCCCCCCAGGCTGGTCCATGCAGACTGACCCACCCAGGCCCTGCAATGATGAGCCCAGATTCCTTTTGACTTTTGGGGTGGGGAGAGTGGCACGGGCCCCAGGGCGGGCCAGGCCAGTCCCCCCAGTGTCCCCAGCCCTCTTACTTGGGGTGTCTGATGGGCACCTCCAGCACCAGCTCTGGAGGGATCTGGAAGAGCTCAGGGTCATTGCCGTTGGCCTGGAGCATGAGGGGCAGGATGTCGAAGCGGCCTCTCGGGGGCTTCCAGCCCTGCTGAATGCAGATCTGCAAAGAGACCCCCAGGTCAGCAGGCCCCCCACCCCACCCCGAAACACGACTGTGTGTGTGTGTGTGTGTGTGTGTGTGTGTGTGTGTGTGAGACTGGGTGGAGGCCCCACATCACCACGGAGCTCATGCAGCACCTCGAGGTCCAACCAGGCAGGCTGCCGACGTGCCCAGCTGCACCGCATTCTACATGCTCCGGGCCTTTCTCGGTCCGGGGGACTCCTGAGAGCTGGGGCTGCACTCAGGCCAGAGGGCATCTGCAGAGTCTGATGAGAATTAGTGATGGGCATTTGATTCAAGCGGGGTGGCCCGGTGGAAACATAAGATGAGCCAGATGTGGGATGTACCCGTTTCTAGCAGCAAAAGTGAGGAGCAACAGGGAAAAGGAATTTAACCATGTGTGTGATGCTGATTTAGCACCAATACATTGTTAAAGTAGCACCGCGAATAGATTTAAGATAGAGTTAGCTTGATATTAAATGTATACTTATTAACCTGATAAATAGACACCACAGGGGTACGGTAGTAAAAGTACCGGGCGACTGACTGAAGAGCCAGCAGTTCAAACCCTCCAGCTACTCAGCAGGAGGAAGATGAGGCGGCTTCTGCAGAGACTGCAGCCTTGGGGACCCCTCGAGGTCAAATTCTCAACAGCAGGAATTGAGTCAACCACAGGGGCTTTTGGTTTGGAACCTAATACATACTTGTTGTTGACTAGGTATGGCATATAACATGTGCTAGCATGTTAGCATACTAACATCGTATTGTACAATGTGAATAATATAGCCTGCTAGTAGTTCTGAAATAACACCATGTAGTCACAATATATTCAATATGTGTAATTGATTAAGCACATCCTATTAGCCATACCTTATTCATTATAGCACATAAAATATGAATCAAATACAAAGGAACGTTATTTAAGTGCATTAATTACTCATAAAAGAAATAGTAAGATATGTTTTTAAACATTAAACTTGTACCGTATTAATAGACCCACTAAATGGATTGATTTACGGGAGCACTGGTGGCACAGCGACTGAAGTGCTCAGCTGCTCATTGCAAGGTTGGCAGTTCAAGCCCACCAGGTGCTCCACAGGAGAAAGATGAGGCAGGATAGCCTGGAAACCCGACGGGGCAGTTTGACTTTATCCTACAGGGTTTTTATGAGTTGGAATCAACTGGCTGACAATGTGTTTTATAATATGTTACCCAATCTAGCCTCAAAACAGAACTCACTGCTACCGGGGCAATTCTGACTCACAGCAACCTTTAGGACAGGGTAGAACTGCCCTGTGGGTTTGTAAGACTCAGTCATCACAGGGCAGAAAGCTTCCATCCTTTGCCTGTGGAGTGGCTAGCAGTTTCAGACTGCTGACCTTGTGATTAGCAGCCTAAAGCATAACCCACCAGGACGCCTATCTAGTCAGAGCGGTATCACTGGAACACACACACAGCCGGTATACAGTCCTTGCAGGGAGGTATCTCACATCCTCCTTTGGGTACTAGGTCTTGAGATCTGATGGTACTTGGCATTTATCATGCGTTGCCACCTGGGCGCCCATTTCAAAGGCTGGCTAGGCACCTGTGGTGGACAGCTCCGTGCTGGAGCGTGCAGGTCCAGAGGCCTATAAACGGTATAATGAGGTGGCACTGTCTGTTGTAGGCATTAAATCTCGGGATTTGGAGAACATCTTAGCTATCAAGGTTTCTGGAGCCAGGGCAGGCGGCAAGGGCTGCAGCCTTTCTGTTTGGTGCCGGGAGGGCAAGGTCAGCCAAGTACACAGTGAGCGCTCGGCCAAGTGGAACAGGGAGTCTGGCCGAGTCTACTAGAGCACAGGTGCGGCTCCTGGTTGCCCTGGTTACAGCCCCTCCTCGGGATGAGAACATCCCACTAGAAAAGCTACACGCAGATGAAGCCAAGTGCAGGAGGGAGGAGCCGCTCCTGGCCTGGCCACTTCTCTTGGAGGAGGAGGTCCAGAAGGCACCGACTCTAGGACAAAGATAGGGCTGAGTGGGTTGCCCAGCCCAGTAGGTTACCCAGGTCGTTCTGGGCACAGGTCTCCTGTGGGCAGGCAGTGGAAGCGATTCCCACCGAATCCTGCTAAGAAGGAACGCCGGGTGGGGAAATGGTGATGTCCGAGGTCCTGGCGGTTTCTGTCAACTGTCGAGAGCCCTGGTGGGGGAGTGGGTTTTGCACTGGGCTGCTAACCACAAGGTCAGCACTTCAAACCTCCCACCTGCTTCTTGGAAGAAAGAAGAGGCTTTCAGCTCCTGTAAAGATCGATTGCTTTGGAAAACCCAAAGAGGCAATTCTACTCTGTCCTGTAGGGTTGGCTGCGAGCTGGAACTGACTCGATGGCAGTGGGTTGTGGGGTGTGTAGCAGTAGCAGCATTAACAAAGGAGATTCAAGCCCACTGAAGGAGGAGTTGGGTGAGGGAAAAGATCCACCTGCGGGTTCTGTGACAGCTGGGCATGTGGTCATGCTGGAGCCATTCTCCGGAGTGTGTGTGACACACACGGGTAAAGGAATAAACGCCAGGGCCGTGAGTCCGACTTGTTCCTCAACTCAGAACGGGTGGATGTCACACACGGTTTCCATGGAGTGGGCCGGAGGAGGGGGCTCTGTCTCGGCTGGGAGCCAGTGGGCTTGGACAGTTGTCTTAGCTTGCCCTGTGTTCACTCAGTCACCTTGGCTAGCTCACCTGTGGGACTCAGTCTACCCATCTGTGTCCTGCGGCCATAAGAGGCGCTCCAACCTCAATGGCACGAGGATGACCAAAGAAAGGACCAGCTGTCAGCGAGCCCACAGGGCGCTGCATGTGGAGAAGACCCCAGGGCTCCTGCCGGCTGCCTGCCCTTCCACCCCATCAAAACGAAAACCCAGAGAAGCTGTGGCTGAAGGTGGGGGGTGGGGGTGGCGTGGGGGCACCGCGCTCACACCTCTGTGAACTCCACGTTGGCTGGGTCCCCCAGGATGGAGCCGTCGGGCTGCTTGTAGCCTGCGTAGCGGATGAGCTGTGTGTTCCAGACTCTGAAGTCGTGCTTGCCGTCGGTCCTCTGGGGAAATATGGTGATGGCAGACCTGTGGCGGAGACAGAGGGACACCTGGGGTCAGGGAGGGGCTTGCACTTTGAGGACACCCTGGAGGCACTGGGTGGACGGCATGTGGGCGGAGGTCAGCAGGGCCGGCTGGAAGAGCCGCTGTCGGGAGGGTGTGCCCTCCCCCGGAATTCCTGCTCTATGGCAGGGGGTGGGGGTGAGACGCCCCATGCCAGCTTCCCAGAGGAAGACAATGTTTCCTAGTGGGAGACTTAAACAATATCACGGCGGGCCGGTCTTCCGGGGAGTTCCTTTGCAGAAGGTAATCGCCAGGGCCCAGTGCTTGGTCCGGCTTCCCTTTCTGAATGCTCTATTGACGGCCAGTTCCGGACCGGCTCCTGCCACCATCGTTCATGCCTGTGTGGTTTCGCCCCCAGCTGGACTACCCCGGACTTTCAGACTTCGAATTCCAAACTTCCCTAGCAAAGGCCCAACATCTTCCTTTACAGAAATAGAAAACCAGTCCTTGCAGTTGTGTTGGAGGGGGAGGGACCGTGAATAGCGGAGGCAATCTTGAGGAGGAAGAAGAAGAAAGGAAGAAAATTCAAACTTCCTGATTCCAAAGCGCAACTCCCAAAATAATTGTGGAAAGCCGCAGAAATCAAGCTGCCTGCTTGGTGCCGCTGCCTGTTGCCACACGGTGACACACGGACGCCGGCGGGGTGCAACTGAGGCCCCGGAGATGACGTCCATACAGTGAAGGTCAGCTGATTTTCAACAAGGGTGCTAAGTCCATTCAATGGGGAAGGAAGCGCCTCTTCAATAAACGGTGCTGGGGAAAGGAGAGTTCCAAGGGGAGACGAAGGAGTCAAGATCCAAGCCTCACACCATACACAGAAAGCAACACAAAACGGATCTCGGACCTACATGGGAGAATTGACGTGATGAGATTCTTAGTAGATACTCTAGAGGCAAGACTGCAGGACGTAGCTTATTATTTTTAAAAAATGAGATGCACTATCAGAAGTTGTCCTACACGCATAAACGGCCCAAGAGAGACAGCTAACTAGGACCCCACACATATCAATGCTTTTGATCATTAGCAGTGAAGAGACACCCCACACAGATTGGGAGGAACATTTAGGGAACCATCCATCCAATAAAGGTTTATAATAAAATCTCTACATGACAACAAAAAGAGGAACGTCTCATTTTAAAAATGGGCGGAGGACTCGGACCGACGTTTCCCCATGGAGAGTATTTAAACGGCCCACAAGCACATTAGAGGGTGCTCAACATCAGGAACCCACTGGGAAATGCAACAGAACAATACAGTGAGATCCCCTCCGGACCCCTATTCCTGGCAGGGTCTAGAACAGCAGCACTTGTAGCACTGAACACGGAAAGGATGGATGGTGTCGCACCCCTACGAATCTGTCCAGCATTGGGATCGAGGGTGGCCACCCAAGACTGTCTGAAGCTCTCCTCCATGAACAGTGACAGAGGGGTTCCAACCTTCAGTTCCTCCTCCGGCATTAAAACCCATGGCTGATTAAAGGGCTGGGGCTTTCTGAGAATTCAGCACTTACACACGCCCAAATACTTCATCGAAAGAGTTTAAAGACAACCCACCAAGTGGGGAAAAACTATTTAGTAAGGAAACACCAAAGGAAGGACTAATTTCCACAAACGACAGAAATCGACGACATGTTAACAAGAAAGATACAGATAAGCCCATCAAAAATGGGGTCCAGACATGAATAGACAATGCATCGAAGAGGCCGTTCGGGTGATCCATAACCCTACAGAGAAAATGTTCCAGTTCACCAGCCATAAACGAACTACACATCAACAGGGAGACACTGCCGCACACCAACACGGTGAGCAAAACTCACAAATACAGCAGGGAGTAAGTGCTGCAGAGGATATGCAGAGACTGCAGGGCTCAAACAGGGCTCGTGGGACTGCAGCACTGTCCAACCACCATGCAGACCAGCATGGGGCTTCCTCAAACACACGCAAATACAGTTATCCTAGGATCCTGCCATCCCTCTGCCA
>NW_022111312.1:7218918-7226762 GCF_000313985.2 Echinops telfairi
TATTTAAGGACACCCTCAGTATGCGGGAAAACAAAGAAAAAGAGGAGTGGTTTTCACAGCAGAAGAGAAGACTTTGGAGATGAGGAGGAGGCCAGGGTCAGGGAGAGCAGGGGATATGAAATTACAGAGGAAGAGAGGGAGGGAGGGAGGCAAGAGGGTGGGAGGATTAACCCCACATTTACGGGGGGCTAATGGGCTGTTATTCCTGATTTCATTTGTTGAGATGTGCGGTGCAGCTACATAGAATAGGCTTCTTTTGAAGCACACAAAACGTCATGTGAGAGCGGACGCTCATCACAGCCTTAACCCCCTCCTCCAGGTTCGTACCCCTTCGATCTCCACCCCGGTCGGAGCGGTTCAGAAAGGAGGCTTAGAAGTAAACCGGAAGCAGACCTGGGAGTCTTTCGTGACAGATAAGTTCATTTCAAACGGATGGAAAAGAAAGCAAAACGGAAACCCATCGCCGTTGCTTCGGTTGGACACCACGGGCAGCCAGGTTTGTGCCACAGAGCTCCACGTCTGAATGCACGCCGAGAAACACCGGCGTCCCACTTCCTGCAGCTGTGGGAACCACGGCTCACCGCGGAGAGAGAACTCCCATCTCCCACTTCTCCTCAGCAGCGCCTCACCAAGTGGCAAGTCTGTTTAAATTGCCTCTCCTCTCCTCCCTCATCCCCCCCTTCCCCATCCCTGCCTTCCTCTCTCGTATGCCTGTAACCACTCCATGCACAGTATCCACCCTCTGTTGCTTTCTCAGTTTCCAGGCGTGAGTTTTTTTAAAAAGAATCAGCAGAATACTTTCAAGGAAAAGGTTCTCACAAAGACTTCTGGGAAAGTTGGAGGTGAGCCGAGCTGAAGCGTGAGGGAGGGGAGGGGAGGCGGGGCCAACCACCTCACCAGCACGACCTGTTGTCTGTGATGGCGACCCCACCCACTCCCCTGCTCCCCGGAGGAACACCTCACAGCACCACACGAAGGCCACTGATCGCCCCACATGCACCTTGAGGGGGCAGAAGTCGACTGGGTGGGTTCTTAGATGCAATTTGGGGTTGAGGGCTTTAAGGAAATATACCTAGATACCAATTCTCCATTTGGTCCCTGGGCTTGGACTACAGGCCCCTCTCCCACTGACTCAGCTTGCTGGCAGCAACGGTTTTCTTCTCAAGGGAGAGGAGCATCCAAGACGAGCCGTGCTTCGTGCAAATGAGCCACATTCGGATGCACGCAGAATTGCCCAGGGACGGGGGGAATGTTCCTGAAGTAAACCTGCTTGGGCCTGACATGGGGCTGGTCCTCAGCAGCTGGGCCCAGATGCTGGGGCAGGAATGAGCAAGCGGGACTAACAGGTGTCACACCTGTCTGCAGGTACCAGCTGCCCCCTTCCAGTTGCTCCTCGCCCAGCTGAGGGCCGCCCAGGGTGGGAGCTACCAGTCCCTATTGATGCCTTGCTGCATGCAGGGCTGCTCGCTGGGGCAGGCAGTGTCCTGGGTGTGGCACTGGCTTGGTGACCCGGGAAGGACCAGTCTCCACAGCAGTATAGGAAGGGTACAGATCTTTAGACCACGGATGATGCGGAGTTCACGCCAGGTGACTGAGTTAGTGGAAGGTGGTCAAGGACACTAGCCCTGGCCAGTGGATGCTCCGGTTTCTGTTCCCAGCCATCAGAAAACCCTCTTCCTGCTCTCCAGAGGGCCGTTATCCAGGAGCAAGTGGAGTGTGGTTTTTGTTAACAGGAGTTTTGCAAACCACATTGGCGCCTGCCGTTCTCAGAAGAGATGGTGGAGGCTGGGAGCCCTCTGCCGTCTTGGCCCATCTCTCTGGAAGGGGCAGCATGTCCCTGACCTGTGACTCAACTTCAGACCCCAGGGTCAAGGCTGTGGGGCCACTGGACTCCTTCCCCAGCCCCCGCCGTTGGCCCGCTCACCTGAGGTTCCCTTTGTTGGTGGCGTACTTGATGTGGTTGCAAATGTAGTTGTACATCCCGTGAGCCGTGGTGCAGTCTCGGGCATCGAACACCTGGAAGAAGAGCATCATGCCGTTGCTTCTCTAGAGACGCATGTACGTGGTTGCACATAAATGGACCGTGCCCTAATGGCCTGGGGGCACCCCAGAGGGCTGCTAACCGCCAGGTCCACCGTTGGACCCACCAGCGCTCCTTGGGAGAAAGACCCAGCTCTCTGCTCCAGTAAAGATGTACCCCCTTCGCAGGCCACCGACCGGCACATTTCTCCTCTGTCTTACAGGGTTGCTATGACTTGGAACTGATTCAGTGGCAGGGGGTGACAAACACATAGAGCAGACAACAGGTGTTGTCATTGTTAGCTGTCTGTGAGTCAGTTCCAGCGCCTAGTGACCCTGCGTACAACAGAATTGACACACCGCCCCGGCCGGTGCCATCCTCACAGTGGTTCTGTTTGGGCCGTGGGTGTGGCCACACCGCCAATCCTCATCCCAAGGCTTCTTCTTCCTCATTGCCCCTGTACTTTAGCAAGCAGGTGTACATGGATCGATATGTGGGTTAGGCATCCATCGGGCTGCCGACCGTAGGGCTGATAGTTCAAACCCATCAGCCACTTCAGGGGGAAAAGGTGAGGCTTTCTACTCTTCTGAAGGTTAATCGTTGCAGAAACCCCTTTAAGGGTACCTCTGAGCTGGAATCAACTAGATGCAGTGGGTTGGGGCTTTGGGGTTTCCATAGGTTGGGGCTTTGGGGTCTCCACTGGGTCCATTCTGCCTTATAGAGACCCTATACGACAGGACGGACCTGGCCCATAGGGTTTCCTTAAGTCAGACTCTTTATGGGAACAGATCACCAAGTCTTCTCCTTGGAGGTGCTGGTGGATTTGAACCACTGACCTTGAGGTTAACAGTCACTTGCTTAAGCACAGCAACACCAGGGTTCTTGATACACACACACACACACACACACACACACACACACACACACACACACACACACGGCTCTATCCTAATAACCACAGTAGAAAACAGCTCTGAGTATTTGGCAGGGAGCATAAGTGTAGGGAAGGGGTGAGGGGGAGGACAGGATAGAATTTGAATGAGCTGGTTACATACCTTGATAGGTTATTTTTTTTTTTCCTTGATAGGTTATTAGGAAGTAAACCCAAACCTCACTCCTGTCAAGTTGTGACCCTACAGGACAGGGTAGAACTGCCCCTGTGAGATTCCAAGACTAATTCCCTATGGGAGTAGAAAGCCTTGTCTTTCTCCCATGGATCTGTGGGTGGTTTCAAACGGCTTCCCTTACGGTTAGCACCCCAACTTGTAACCACGACACCACCAGGGATTGGGGATTAAAGAATACAGCAGACCAAGAAGAGTCAAACCAGACACCCTGAAGTTGATCAGAACTGGCCTCCGTTAAAACTCCTCCCCAGGAAAAGAAAACTGTCCTGGGGGAGACAGAATCTAGGGCCTTGGAGGCCGAGGCAGATAACATAAGCAAGCGGAGAGGGAGAAGGTGTGAGGCAAAAAGTAGTAGTGGGGTCTGCAGTAAACCAGAGCCTATGAGCTTACTAAGAGACATTCACTTGCTAGAAAGCACTGTGCTGGGTAAATAAGGGGTGCCAGGAGCCCTGGTGGCGTGCAAGGGCAGCAGTTCAAAACCACCTGCTGCTCCGCTGCTCCGTGAGAGAAAGATGGGGCTTTTTACTCCCATAAAGAGTTAGTCTCATAAACCAACAGGGCCGCTCTACCCTGTCCTGCAGAGTGTCTATGAGTTGCAATTGACTCAGTGGCTGAGTTTGTCTTCAGTAGGTTGGATTCACCAATAGTTGAGGTCTTGGAACCTCATGGCCACTGCACACGCAAAGTAGGAGCTGATCCCCCCATCCTGACCCCCGGCCCAGGGCTCCCCTCAAGGTCTCCTCGTCGCCCCACCTACCTGCAGCTTGGACCACTGGATCCTGCCGACGCAGCGGGCCGCGTTCCGCCAGGCGTGCTTGGCCCCGTAGATGAGCTCTGTGTCCTTGAGCTGGTAGGTGCTGGTGGTCTCGATCTCTCTGTTCACCTCTCCCAGCCTGTCCATGTGGGCTTTGGAGCCAAACCTGGGCGAGCAGGGAAGGGACCCGGGCATGACCCTGTGCCCCAGGGGAGGGCAAAGCCACAGGAAGTGCTGAGCTGACGCCTGTCCTCGAAGCAGACACCGCACACCCATAGGGCCACGCAGGTCTGGCTGTGCACCCACAGCTGGGCCAGTGCGGTGGGCCCGGCAGGGCGTGACCCCAGGTACTGGCCAAAGGGGATGACCCTTGTTGGGTCAGTGACTGCCTGAAACTGGAAACGAGTTTTCAGGGGAACTTGTGATTTTTTTTTTTAAACAATTTTTTTTTTTTATGTTGGAGCTACACATGTAACACACGAGTCCACCAGTTCAATTGTCTCCACATGCACAATCGGGGGGACTTGGGTTGTAGTCTTTGTGTGTGCAACCACTTTCGGCCTCCTTTTCTGAGTTGTCCCTCCCTCGTTACCATCGACTCCCGGCCCCCCATGGCAGGCATCTCCCTCATCCTTGTGTTGCTTTGATGGTTCCTGACGGAGCACAGAGCTCCAGGCCGACTTCTTCTTTGGTTTGGTTTTAAGAAGACTTCAGGGGATATCTTTGGTTTCAGGTTGAAAGCTTAAAGCAAGGTCATGGTTGTGGGTGTGTGGTGGAAATTTTCTAATTCTTCCAGGATGCCCAAAACAAAAGAAAAAAACCTACCATCAGCGAGTTGATGCGGACTCAACAGCCACCCTGTACGGAGTTTCCAAGGCTTTACCCCTTGATGGGAGCAGCCAGCCTCCTCTTTCTTCTAGAGAGTGGCTGGTGGGTTTGAACCGCCAACCTTGAGCTTAGTAGTCCAATGCTTACCTGACAGCGCCACCAGGGCTGAATTCAATTTTATAACGTTAAAAAAAAATCAATAAGGAACATTTCAGGCTTCTGCAGCCTATGCTGCTCCTGGGAGGTGCCGTCACACTGATCTTGGAGCTGTCGTAACCCCGTGCGATGGAGTGGAACCGCCCCACAGGGTGTCCTGCAGGATCCCCTAGGCTGCAGTCTTTACAGGGGCAGACCACCAGGTCTTTCCCCCTCTCAAACTGCAGAGTGGGTTCAAACCACTCACACACCAGGGCTTCTTCCAAACAAGTATCCAGAATAAAATCACAGCCCCCCCCCCCCCCCAAGGCAAAGCAGTAAACAAGTAAGGACAGAGTTCCTTGGGGCAGCATATCCCACTGCCTCCCCAGGGGAGACTTGGAATCCGGTATCTTCCCTTATCCTTTTTTCTGGCTCGCTCGTATGCACCCCCAGGCAAGCATGACTCTGTTCTGCAAAACACGCTATGACAAGTGCAATCCTGAAGGCGTCCCTCTACACCCTGTCCCTGTGTTCTCTGGTTCCAGGCCATTGGCCCTTGGTCAACTTCATCCTTGTCAACACACAGCACTCGGGCCCTTCCTTTCTGCAGCTGGATGGCATTTCACAGAGGTCCTGGGTGGGGCACACAGAGAATACGCACGGCTGCTAACCCAGAAGTCCCAGTCCAACCAGAGGGACCCCGGAAGAAAGGCCTGGTGATCTGCTTCAGGGAAGCCAGCCGCTTCTGTACACCCAATGGAGCAGGGCTCCACACGGACATGCGTGAATGGGGTCACCGTGGGTCAAAGTTGACCTGATGGCCAACTGGGGACGGTGTTGGGTAAAGACTGGGCTGCCGGCGGCAAGGTCAGCAGTTCTAATCCATCCGCTCAGAGGGATGACCGTCTGGTCCTGTAAAGATTTACCGCCTCGGAAGCCCTTCCTAGAGTTGGAACTGACTGCAGGGCCGTGGACTTGACTTGGGGATTTTTGATGTCCACGGGGTTGAGGTGCCTCCTGGTTGGCTCTTAGAAACAATGTGGCAGTGACCGTTTCAGGAACACGTGTGGGGGTTGTGGTGACACAGTGGTTACGTGATTGGCAGTTAACAGTGAGGTCAGCCGTTTGAAATTACCAGCCACTCTGTGGGAAAAAGATGGGGCTCTCCATTTCTGTAGTGCAGCGGTTCTCAACCTGTGGGCCGTGACCCCTTTGGGGGTCGCCCGATTCATCACAGTAGCAAAATGACAGTGATGAAGTAGCAACGAAAATAATGTTATGGTTGGAGGGTCACCACCCCATGAGGAACTTATGAAAGAGCCGCGGTGTTAGGAAGGCTGAGACCCACTGCTATAAAGAGTTACGGTCTCAGGAACCCCCAGGGGTAGTTCCTCCCTGTTTTATGGGTCCCCAAATTCGAGGGCCGTGAGCTTAGTTTATGTTGTGGCGTGAGAGATCCTCTACGACATAGGTTCCCAAACTTATTTGTCCCACTGCCCACTTTTCAGGGGGAAAAAAAAAAGCTTATTACCTTGCCCCGTGGCAATGAAATACTTTTAGACTCTAGCCCATCATCCAGGATAAGGTGTAGGTATCTGTCTTTGTAGTCCCCCTAGATCATGCTAGCACACCCCTCCCCCACCAAAGTGGCATCACCCACCTTGGGGAGCGCTGAAGTCTAGGGGAGGGTAGACACCCGAATGCTGAGTTGCTTGAATTCTTTCAAGTCTTAAGCAAAAATGTCTTGGTGCAAAGGAAACACATCGTGGGCCAGACCTGGAACCTAGGGTCCCCTTTTCCTACCTCTGGCATTCAGGAGCAGGCCCCCTGGCCTACTCTTTGTCCCCAGCACTTCACCACGTGCCCCAGACCCACGCGTGGACTTGCCTCTTAATGGACGAGTAGTACTGGTCGATGAACTCCTTGGCGAGAGGGAAGAGGCGCTCCCTGGGGTGGACTTCTTCGGGCTTTCGCGTCTGCTGGGACGGGAGCATGATGGAGCCCATGCAGATGTGCTCCGAGCACCCCGATTCCTAGGGGGAGGAGCAGGAGCACCAGTTACCACTGGTTTCAGGGCAGTGCGCCAGGCGCACTGACACTCACGGTCCCTGGTTCCCAACTTCAAGTCCCTGGTGGACGTGGCCAGGGGCCCAGGTGAGGCACCGTAAGTGACATGGGGAAACAGGGACCATCTCTGATGGCCCTTCCCTGGCACTGGAATCTCAGGTGCTTTATTTCAAACTATTTCTTTTTCTGGCGTGCACCTTGACAAAGAAGGAGCCAGTTTGGTGATTGAAGCCGTTCTTTTGAACACACCGATGGCAGGCCCGAGGCGCCCTGGGGGTGGAGTGCTTATTCACGGGCCTCCTAATCACGGGCCAGGACTTCAAAACCACCAGCCATTCCTTGGGAGAAAGACAGAGCTGTCTACTCCTCTCAGGATGCACAGCCTCAGACACCCACAGGGACAGTCCCGCCTGTCCTACAGGGTCACTCTGCGTCAGAATCAACTGGACGGCAGATTTGTTTGAAAAAGGGCCCCCACCCCTCCTCCCTCCTGTATCCCCAGCCTTTGCAATGTGACCTAACACCTCTTTCCATCACGGCGGAGGGAGGGCCGGTCACCCGTCCTTTGAATGTGAGCTGGCTGTGGCCAGCGGGATCGGGCGGCAGAAGCCCGGGCCTCCCGTGGTCTTGTTCATTCTCTCAGAAACACGCACCCACCGAGGGAAGGAGCCCCAGCTAACTGGCTGGAAGATGCAACCGCTCTTGGACCTGTGCTGGGTTGTCCCAGCCTGCCCTCAGCCGACCAGCCAACCCCTCACGTGCACGCACCAGTCCAGCTGAGCAGAGCTGGATTCGGCCCCAAAGCAGCAGAATCACCCACCACACTGCAGACTTTTGAAAAACATTAAGATTAAAAGAACATCAACGATGTGGTGTTAAGCTATCAAGTTTCGGGTTCTCTTGTTACACC
>NW_022111312.1:7227067-7237278 GCF_000313985.2 Echinops telfairi
ACACACACACACACACACACACACACACACACACACACAAAGAAGCGTCTCTAGACTCTCAAACGGGCGCATCTTCTCTCCGGGGCACGTCTTGGTGGCCACAATCTGAGATGGGAGGTTCATGGGTGGAGACCAGGGCAGCTGCGAAACATCCTATCATGCTCAGGACAGTTCCCTGCCCAAGACTCCATGGAAGCTCCCCGCCCCCAATGTGGACAGCGCTGAACAGAGCAACCCTGCCCCCCCTCGCCACTATCCCGCCTCCCCTAACTCACCAAGGTGCTCTTCAGGTGGAGGGTGTCGGTGAGAACCACGTCAGTCTCCCAGTTCTTGACCTTGAGGAAGCGGGGGCACTTGGAGGGGCTGCCATTCTTAGTGGGCGACTGTTTTCCCGAGGCTGGGGGCTGCAAGGAAGAAGGAAGCCGATGGAGCACTAGGCCAAGGCTCGGGGAGGACCGGGAGACTTCTCCACAGGGATTGTCTTGGTCCTCCTGGAATCTGGCCGAGTCACCTGCTGCCTGCTCACCGAGCAGGACTCCCTCGTCCTGGTCATGCAGGTGTGTGAAGGTGGGTGGACCGGGGTCCTCTACCCAGGCAGGGAGGGCCCTCTACCTTGGGAGGGATCTGCTCTGGGGAGAGTCTGGCATCTAGTCGGTGCTCACTGAGTGGGACGGATCGGGACATCGCAGGCCTCTCTGAATGCCAACAGCCCTGAGGGCCAGGCCAGGAATCACCCTGCAGCCCTGACAAGTTCCTTGGATGTGCCAGCCCCCCTCCCACAGCCCACACTCGCTGTTTCTGGCAAGCTCAATGGGAAACAGGAAGGTCTGGAGTGGCAGGGTTGGACGCTTAGACAGACGATTTGTGCCAACGCTCAGGTTTCTGCCTCTCCCAAAGGCCAAGTTCACTCCTCCCTCAGGACCTTTGCACTGCCTGCTGCTCCTGCTTCCGGCACATTCCAGCACATTCATCCTGTATGCTGGCTTGCAGATGAGGCAGGTGAGGTCCCAGGTGGGCTGATGCTCAGGGGCCTCACGGTCAGGAGCACCTTTTGTCGTGAAGGTCTCTGAGCTGCCCTCGTCCACCCTGCCTGGGGAGGGGGTGCACTCATGCAACAGCCTGGCCAGGACAGTGAGGCGATGCCCAGTGCTGAGTGACCCTCGGGCCCAGCAGTAGAGCAGAGGGCATTGAACTAGAACCAGGAGATCACACAAATACGAGTGGGCATCTCCAAAAAGCCCACAGGAAAGCAGCCATGAAAGGATCCTGGAAATTTCCCACGAACTTTCAGGCTGTGATTCCCAAGGTCATCAGTTCGAAACCACCAGCAGCTCCGGTGGGAGAAACATGGGGCTTTCTACTCCCATTAGGAGTTACCTTCTCAGAAACCCGGCGGGGGGAGGGGGTGTTCTGCCCTGTCCTGTAGGGTGGCTATGAGCTGGCATCGACTCGATGTCTGTCTGTCTTGCGTTTCCCGAGCACCTTCTATGTGTCAGGCACTGTTAGGTACCAGGGGAAGGAGACAGGCAGGGAGGGCCCTTGGCCTCCTGCAGAGTCCTTGTGAAAGAAGCGGAGACAGTGACACGCACACACGTGAATGAACACTATAATCTGAGGATGTGAGAAGATTGTACACAGCGGGGGCACGGGGGGAGGTGCTTGACGGTGGCAGAGCAGGGGCACGGAAGGCCAGTGCTCCGTGACTGGGATGGCTCCCAACAGGCCCTAGGGTAGGGGTCTGCTCAGCAAGCTCACAGGGGTGGCAAGGAGGGCAGCATGGCAGGGGTGTAGGAGAGAGGGGCCCCAGGGGGTGAAGTCAGAAAGGAGTCAGGGTCCAAACGCCACCAGCCAGAGGGGTTCAGTCTGGCGAGGAAATGTAGGAGCTACACAGTGGAAGCAAGGAAGGCTCTGTTAAACCAGCGGGTGGATAGTGGGCCGAGCCCTGGTGGCTCAGTGGGTTCACTGTTGGGCTTCGGACCACAAGGTTGGCGGCTCAAATCCACAGGAGAAAGAGGAGGCTGTCTACTCCCATAAAGGTTTAATCTCAGAAACCGTAAGGGACAGTTCCACTTTTCCCTCTAGGGTTGCTATCGGATGGCGCTAAGGCAACAGCAGCGGGTTTGGGTTAAGTGCAGGATGGAAATCACGGAGAACGCTGAAAGCCCAAGACTAACGTACAATGACCACTTATTGTCTGCCAAGCCACGACCCATTTCACAGATGAGAACGCAGAGGCACGGGGAGGCCAGCCAAGTTGCCCAAGAGGACAAGAGCTAATGAGTGGAGCTGGGTGTCAAAGGCAGGCAGGTAAGCTGGCTCCCCAGCCATCTCCCTTGACCTCTTGACCAGCCTGCCTCATGCCAGCTGTGAATACCCACACACTCACCACTCATTCAGCACATGCTGATTGAGGATCTACAGGCAGACCCGCGAGAGAACGTGGGTCTGGCTCTAGACCACGGCGATAAACCTAGGTGGGTCCCTCAGTGTCTAGAAAAGCTACGTTTACGATACTGTGGTCTAGGAAGCGCACGACCACAGCGTGAAAATGCCGGGAATGCCGAGAGGATGACCCGAAGGGGACATCGAGACTTGGGGTGAACACATCCTATTGGGAAAACTGGTGCAGACGGGCTTGCTTCATCAAGGATGACCGCAAAGCTTTTGTTGGTGAAACAAGAAAAAGCATGATCGGGGAGCATCACACACCCAGGGATGCCCGCTCGCGGTGCCAGGCAAGACAGCAGGAGCCAGGGCGATGGTGACAGCCAAATAGAGAGGTGTGTGCTCTCTGTCCCCAGGGGGTTCCACGTGGCTCTGCACCCACAGACTGGGCTCCTCCTGCATTCTGCATCACCTACCTGCGTCACCAGCCTACGCTACGCTACACTGAGTCTAAAGAGGGCCCTGGCTTGCACTGGTCTTGTGGACTCCAGTTGGGCTGGGCTGAGATGCCTTCCCTGGATGTAAGATGACTTGCTGATCTAAAGCTCTTTCTTATACATATTTGAGGTGTCGCTGGATTTGTTTCTCTGCACACCTGGGGTAGGGGTCTGTCTGCTCAGCAAGTTCAGAGGACCCGTTCCTGGCTGTGCATCTAAGAATTCGCGAATGACTCTGCAGTGGACTAGGAACCGAGCAGTGGGTGGATCGAGCTCACCCACAAACTCTTGAGGAGACAGGCCCAGTGGTCTGCTTCTGAAAGGCTACAGCCAGGACACGGCGATGGCGCAGCTCTATTTTGCACACTCGGGGTCCCCATGGGACAGAGTGGACTCCAGGGCTGCTGCCACCACTGCCACCACCACCAACCACCACCACCACCAAGGACACGCATAGCATTGTTTCTGATGTGAACTGCCTGAGACGGGCCTTCCTTCCTTTCTGTTCCTGATTACACAGTCCACGCTCTACAGCCTTCTGTGGGTCAGACATGGGCTGCTAACCACAAGGCCAGGGGTTTGAATCTACCTGTTGCTCTGAGAGAGAAAGAGGAGGTTGTCTGCTCCCATAAAGATCGACAATTCTTAGAAACCCTGCACGCTGTTACTGTGAATCAGAATTGACTTGATGGCAGTGGTGTTTTTTTTTTTGGGGGGGGGGTCTGGTTTCATCATCTGCCGAGGAAGATGAAGGAAGGAGGTACTCCCCATGGCATGGGAGTGGGGCGGGTGGGACCATAGAATCATTGGGGGGGGGGGAGTGTTTGCTGTCATTATTGTTGCTAGACACCATCAAGTCGGTTCCAGTTCGGACATGTGATCAGAAGAGACCAGTCTCTGGGAACGCAGAGGTCAGTGAAAGGGAGGTGAACACAGTGCTGGCAACTATGAGCTCGAACATAACAATTGTGGGGATGGCGCAGGACTGGGCAGCATTGGGATCGGCTGCACCATGGGGATCGAAGCCAAACGCAGTGGGTACCTAACAACAACAGGCTATGGCGGGCAACACAATCTCTTTTCTGTACAAGAGGCAGGAGGTGCACGTGCTGCATCTGGGCAGCTGCTGAGTTCTCGACCCCCGCTGTGATTGGGATCGCAGAACTCTGTTATAACGGTATGGGACCACAGACGTACATGCTGTCGGGCATCACTGAAAAGGATGTTGCGTGGTGCGTGATTGTACTCACTACTGAAAACAAACAGTTAGCAAAATACGTGGAAATTCCAGTTGGGCTGAACCCAAACACGAGTTGATTCAGGGCCCTTCCTGGCTCTGACCCCTGAGGGCAGCAGGGCTTGGAAGGCTTGGCTTATGACTAAGTGACCTCTGAAGACCTGGGGGCCACAGAGCAGGTGATGACTCATGCAGAGGGAAGTGAATGCCAGCAAAGGTTGTCCCTGCCGCCACTTGGGCTGGAAGATAGAGATTCCTGGGCTCGGCAGAGATTCCTAGCAGATATATATCCTAAAGGATATAGAGGATATATTGCGGGGTGGCTGGGGAGCATGTGTAACCCCAGGAAGGGGATGGGGGGAAAAACCCCACCTGGATGTCTCACTGGGTCGTGAGCTGGGTCAGGAGAAAGCTGGCCCCACCAACCCGCTGGGGCCAAAAATGAGTTTAATAGCAGCTTAAGGCTAGAGACTTGGGGCACCTTCGCAAAGAGAGAAGTTAATCTCGAAGGCTTAGAGCCAGGGAAGCTCTGCAAGGGGGGTCACCAGCAGACACCCCAAGATGGTAGAATGGAACCCAGGGAGGCTGCTCAGGCCACCCCAGTGGGCCCTGTGGGTGGCACCCCAAGTCTTGCAGCATGACCAACTGTCGTGGGGCGTGGGGGTGGGCGTGGTGTCTGTAGCTTCTCTTGGGGGTTGAGCTTCCAGAGGTGGAAGCAAACAAACGTCTGGTAGGATGATGGCCACACTGTGATGCGCTCGAAGGCCATGGCCGTGTGCAGGGGAATTTCATTTTAGGTCACAGTCCAAGAATGCCTCTCTGGGCCTGATCTGGGCTCGGCCGTGGGACACACACTGGCCACCCGAATGCCCACGGTGTGCTGGCTTTTCCGGATGAGGAATGGAAGCTCCAAGATGTGCAGCCACCCGAGCCAGTTGCCGTTGAGTCCTGAGTCACGGTGCCCCCATCTGTGTCCCGGCAGAATGGCAGCTCTGTAGGCTGTGGGTGGCCAGGCCTTTCTCCTGAGGGGCGTCTGGTGGAGTAGGCTCAAATCTCCAACACAGGGCTGGGGAATGTCCAGCCTGAGAGGCGCCGAAGGCTCACGAAGGCCTGGCTTACATCATGCATCTCACCAGAGAGAAGCAGTCTGGCCGTCAGACGAGGGCTGAGTTCATCGAGTGCTGGACCAAAGGTGGCAGGCTGATTTTTAAGTGGATCATTTTCGATGACCCCCTCGAATGAATGATGTCATAAATATCCAAGTGGCCCTTGGCAGGAAAAAAAAAACCCAAAACAACCCCCTCCTCCCCCAAGTCCTGCTTGAGCCTTTCGGTCAGCAGCTGATTGTATGAAGTTTGCCCCACCCAGGGGACTTGAGAAGCAGGGTGCCTGATACCCCATTGCTAAGTATAAACAGGCAAGAGAGCTGAGCCTGGGATCCAGTCCTCTATGCTCCCCCGAATCTCCACTCTAGACCCCAGTGCTCCTTCCTATGTGCTCCTGAGGTTCGGAGCCCAGAGGATACAAGATACTGGGGACACACGGAGCTGAGTGACCGACAAGGGTTGACAGCAAGGTTATAAAGGGAAAGAGAGGCAGTGTTGTCACCCACAATGATGTGGGGGGTCCTTTTCCTTTCGGGCCACAAGGCTCTCATCTGTACCATGGGGCAGTGCTTCCGACCTGTCTCACAGGGTCACTATGTGCTTTCCGTCGGCACGATAATAATTAGCCGGTGGTAACAGCAGTCAGAGTGAACAGGTCTTGAACATTCAGCTCTGTGCCAGGCCCTGCAAAGTTCGGAATGGGATCTGGGACTGCACAGCCTGGGTTCACATCCCATCTCCACCCCTGACCGGTCACGTGACTGTCACCAAACTACTAAACCCTCTAGACATCCGCTTGCTCATCGTAAAAATGGGGGCAGCAATAACACTTCACTGGATGGGGCTGGGGATTGAATGGGACTGAGGATCTATGGCAGGGTTGGGGAACCTTTTTTTTCCCCCGGCCAAGCACCATTTGGACACTTGTAACATCATTCACGGGTCGTACTGGTCAAATACTTACTGAGCTCACCCCTGATGTGTTGGCCGGAATGTCTCCTCTTTGGTGAGGGCTGTGATGTTAGCTGGGGACGATGATTTCAGGGGCTGTGAAGGGCCTGAGAGCCAGAGATTCCCACCCCTGGTCTAGAGTGTTGGGCACAGTGCTTGCATTGCCCAGTACCAGCTATGAGTGTTGGTATCAACATTAGCTGTTGAAGGAGCCCTGGTGGCACAATGGTTGAGCACTTGGCCGCTAACCCAAAGGTCAGCAGTTCGAACCCACTAGCAGCACCACAGATCGAAAGGTGTGGCCAGTCTACTTCCATGAAGACCACTGCCTTGGGAGCCCTCTGGGGACCTGCATGTTGTCCTCTGACGTCATGAGTCAGATTAGACTCAAGGACAACAGGTGCCTGCTTCTGATTATTCTTACAGGTTGGGAATTCTGGGATGGTGCAAATGGTTTAACTGCTCAGCTCCTGGGAGGTTTGGCAGCTTGAGCCCACTCAGAGGTGCCTCGGAAGAAAGAGCTGGAAATGGGCCTTCAAAGGGTCACAGCCATGAAGACCCCTGTGGGGAACAGTTCTACTCTGACACAGACGGGGTGGGGCGGGTGGAACTGACTGGGTGGTGACTGCTGTTGTGGGGGATGGAAGGTGTCAGGATTTCAGTGCATCATCAGCATCCATCATCAGCGCCCACGGAAGCAGAAGTCTAGCAACGGATTGCACGGGGAAAATCTGCTGCCCAAGATTTCTTTAAAGCGCTGGACGGCATGGAGGGCACTTTGAGGGCTGAGTTGTGTCTGACCCACGCGCTGGCACCTTCGATCACTTCCTATGGACGCCGAAGCTGGACGGTGACTAAGGTAGATCAAAGACCCGCGGCCTCCGCATTCCTGTCTGGCCAAGAAGATTCAACACATCCTGGGCTGCCTCAAGAGCAAACAGATCCATTTTCGGAGGGAGACAGCCCTAAATGCTCCTTGGAAGAAAGGATGGCGAGACCTCATCTCGCACGCTTTGGCCACGGGACGTGTGGTCAGGGAGGGTCAGTCCCTGGTGGAGGAGAGGGTCACTGAAAAGGGAGGGGGGCTCTCGAGGAGATGGACCAACAGGGCGGCTGCCACAGTGGGCTCAAACAGAGACAACTGGGAGGATGGTGCCGGGCTGGGCGGCGTTCCGCTTGCCTTGCACTCGGGGTCCCTTTCTGTTGGAATTGACGTGAGGGTGCCCACGAGGAGCAGCAACACCAGGGAACGGAGGGTCAGCAGGATGCTCATTGGTTGGCCTGACCCACCTCACCAAGCAGGGAAGACCCGAGCCGGGTCTGAGCCAGGGCTGAGCTCTCGGCCCCAGCGTTGTGTGCAAGGGGACGCAAGTGTGCAAAGGGTCACACCTGTGCATGGTCCAAGTGGATCATCCCAGCTGCTCTTTTCCTCCCGGTCCAGTTAGCTGGGATGTGCCAGGCTAACACAGGAGCGTTAGGCGGCTCCTGTGGCGTCAGGCTAACACAGGAGCATTAGGCAGCTCCTGTGGCTGCCTGGGGCTGCCCCTTGGAGCAAGGCCATGGCAGGTTTGCCCCCACCTGGCCCTCAGAGGGCCAGGTGGTCTGTGCTTGGGTTAAGAGGGTTCTGGATCTTTCAGAGATTGGGGCCAAAATGGCCTGGGAGCCTGCCACCCAGCCCCTCCTGCTCCTGGTTGGGAGGCTCCCGGAGAGGCTGGGGGGATGCTAACACCTGGAAAGGGAGAGAAGCTTCTCACCAGATGTTGACATTTTGAAAGCAGCCAGCAAGCCCTGTGTCCCCCGGGTGAGGAAATGCCAGGTTCCCAACGAGGCGATGGGGGCTCTGATTATAGAACTGCCATCTACTTGATCCCCTTCCTCAGGGGTGTAGGGGAGGAGAAGAGGCTGCAGGGAACCTCCCCCAGGCCCGGACCTTTCCTCACTTGCTCCTGGGGAGGGGTTGGATCATTCGTTCAGCCCCCAGGCAGGGTGGGCTTCTACCCAGGGTGGGCTGATCATGGCACAGGAAAGCAAACCAGGCAGAGGAGGAAAACTGGTGCTCAAGGAAGAGGAGGCACCAAGAAGGGTGGTTTTGAGCCCCATGGTTTGCAGGGCGGATGAGCAAATAGCTGATATTGTGGCAGCGACCCCTTCCTTACACAACAGAACATCACATTGTCCGTCCTCACGGCTGGCCTTAGATTGGACTGCTGCACTCCACTTGGTTCTCGCTGGCTGACTTTTGGGTGTACAACCCCAGGCATTGCTTCTGTGACTGAGTCTGGAAGGTGTGCAGAAACATGCTCGGGGCCACAGCCACGTGCAAGCCTCCAATGGGCGGTGGTGGCTGGGGCTGGGGATTGAACCTGGGTCCCCAACTTGTTGCGGTTGGCAGGTGCCGTCAAGTCTGCTCTGACTCCACGCACCCCAGAACGGAAGGCCACCCCGTCCTGCACCGTCCTCACAAGGGCCCTTAGGTTTGAGACCATTGCTGCAGCCCCGGGGTCAGCCCACCTTGTCAAGGGTCTTCCTCTTTTTTGATGACCTTCTACTTGACCAAGAGTGATGTCCTTCTCCAGGGACTGGCCTCTCCTGATCACACATTCCCAAGTGCATGAGACGAAATCCGGCCACCCTTGCCTCTCAGGAGCGTTCGGGCTGTACTTCTTCCCAGACAGATCTGTAGGTTCTTATCTTCATCAACACCGACATGCAAAAACCACGGATTTTTCTGCCATCGCCATCTTGCAAGGTGAGGCTTCTACCATGGAACCAGACTGCTTCCTGAAGGGCCTTTAGCGTAGTGCCTGAACTCAGTGTCTCTGGGGAGATTAGCATTGTCATAGATCGAATTATGTCCCCTAAAAAAAAGTGTCTCAACTTGGCAAGGCCATGAACCCCAGTGGTTCGGTAATCATTTTCTATCATGTGATCTGATACGATCAGTCAATCAGTTGTTTTAGGGCACTAGGGTCAGATACAACCAAAACAAACCAGTCGATTTTGACTCATGCAGACACGACAGGACAAGGAAGACCTGCCCCTGTGTGTTTCTGAGACTGTAACTCTTCACAGGAGTAGAAAGTCTCATCTTTCTCCCAGGGAGCAGCTGGTGGTTTCAAACTGCTGCCCTCATTCCACCAGTGCTCCTTTGGGTTGGATGCAACACCCTCATTCAGGTCACAGCCAGGATCCAACGTGAGGGGAGTTTCTCTATTGCGTGGCCTGTATTGCTTTTATCATATAAGAGTTAAACAGAGAGAGGGCTGAGCAGAGGAGTCGTCTGGCTCCGGCCAAGAAAGAAGGGCTTGGAGTAGATTGTGCCCCTTGGACTCAGGGTCCCTGCGCTGAGAAGCTCCTAGACTTAGAGCAAGATTGATGCCAATGCACACAGGCAGTTCTGAGGAATGCAAAGCTCACAGATGTTACATGGAGACAAGGACCTTCCCCTGGGGCAGAAAGGCTTCCCCTGGAGCCTCTACTCGGAATGTGGACTGCTAGCCTCCTTAACGGTGAGAGTAAATTTCTGTTGGTTACAAAGCCACCCACTTGTGGTATTGCTGCCATAGCAGCAGTAGACAATTAAGACAGGCACTACGTCAACCTAAGATGCTTGTAATGATGCTTGGCAGAACACAGAAAACAAAATAAAATGCCAGCCCCTGCTGTCCTTTTTACGATCTACATCTACTATATACCATGCCACCCCCCTCTCCAATTTGTCCTTCACACCTAAGGGTGAATGTCACCTTCTCCAGGCAACCTTTGCTGATGACCGCCGATACGTTCATGTCCCCACCCTGTTTTGTGTCCCTCTCCATCTTAGCATGTGGGAAACAGAAGGATTTCTCTCAAGCTGTCTCCCCCAAATATATGCCAAACTTGCTGCTTGCGAATGACTATACACTTGGAGGTCATCAGAAGCAGCCATCTAGACCAAGCAGACACCACTGTTTATCCCACAACAAGTAGGGCCCACTCCCTTCTGAGAAGGATAGTAGTTGTCTGTTTCCTTGTAGGAGACCCCAGAGAGGTCAA
>NW_022111312.1:7237496-7258967 GCF_000313985.2 Echinops telfairi
ATCCCCTTCTTACAATGTGTATGCCTAATGTACTGCCCCTTCCTGTGACGTGTGGTTACCTGTAATCATGTCCCCCTAAAGAGATATAGCACTTGGTTAGCAACAAAGAGCGAGCTCTCCCCGGTTCTCGGGCCTGGGAGCTCTCCTGCTCTTGCGCCCGGGAGCTCTCCCCTGCTCTCATGGCCGGGGTCCCCCCACGTGGACCACCAACTGGGGCTGAGGTGAGCAATGCTACCATGAATTGTGTCTGACTCCATTAATTCAATCTCTCCTCCATCTCTCATTCTCTCTCTGACTTTACTATAATCTTTACTTATTATTGCTGTACAATTGCACCTACCGGACCCGTGATGATTTGTGGGGGCCTCTCCTTAACCCCACATTAGCACTAATGGCAACACACGAGGCTGCCCTCCTCCCCGCCCCCTACCGTGGTTGAGCCCCCAAAGCAGGGAGGGTGACCCTGGTTCATCTTTGCTTCTGCCCCACCACCCTGCACATGGTAGGGAGAAGGCAAGTTCCCACTGACAGGAACACGGATCCCTCTGCCTGCCCGCCCACGCCAGACACCACTTGCAAGGTGATGTCAGAGGAGGTTCTCGGGTCATTCACACACTGAGTGCTAGGGAGCCAGGGCCTGGGGTCTCACTGCCCCGCCGGACCCAGACCGTTCACGAGAGGAATGGCCAGGAAGTCCAAGTGGAAGTCTCAGCCTTCTGAGACCGGCTGCAGAGAAGGCACCTGGATGGCGAATCCTCCTCGAATTCGGATGAATGAAAGCACCCAGGAAGATGGGAACCCTTTCTGGGCCAAGGGGACATAGACCCCAGCATCCCCTCCGCGAGCTAGTCATCTTCCGAGCTGGGAAGTTCTTCCTCATGCCTAGCCTGCACCTGTCCTGCTTCATCTGGGTCCCTATTCCTTGTGCTGTCTTTGTGGAGACGTAGCTGACCCTGCACTTGTGCCCTCTGTTCCTGATGCAGGAAGGCAGGGAGTCAGCCACGCCCGCCTTTGTGTCGCCCACAATAGCAGCCTCCCTGTGGACACTCAGAGCACGAATGTGGGTTACAACTGGAAAGAAGGAAGCCGCTGCCACCAGAGGAGGGCCTGTGAGCAGAGAGCAGGGGGGCCTCTCAGGGTACAGATGGACTCTCAGGGTACAGAGAAGGGCACCGGGTTCTCCATCCAGTTCCTTGGCTTGGAAACCTCCCTGAGTGGCTCTAGCTGCAGGGTCACAGGGCTGTTTGTGCAGCTCTGAAGCTGGGCTTCACCGCCACTGGGTCTTCACCTCTTTCTGGGTCTGGTTTTGAGAGGCACTTGGGCAAGGGAACCCCAAGCAACAGAGCTCGGCTGGTCTTACAAGGTGGCGGGGGGTGGGGGCGGCGGGGGGGCTTGGGGTCTGTTGGAGGTGCGTCTGATGATGAGAGAGCGCGTGGGGGCGCACCTGAAGCACGAAGGGATTCCAGGAGCCCATGTCTGAAACTGAACCCCAGGGAGGATTGGTCTTTCGCTCTCGGCACCCCAAAGTTTCTTCCTGCTCCTCCTTGGTGGCAGTTACAGTAGCTCGTGTCAACGTGAGGGAGTTAAGAGCAAATGGGTGGAGTCTAGCCTGTCAATCAGGTCACGGCCTGATGATGCCTCCTTGTGGGCGTGGCCTTTCCCATGAGGATTCTGGGAACTTCCCTTCTCTCTGCCTTTGTCTCCCTGTTGACAACCATGTGGAGACGTGCTGCGACCTGCTGCGTGAGTCTGAAGAGGAATTTATGGACTGGCATCGGCATATGGGCCAATATCAGACTTAAGGGCCTGATCTGGACTGGCCTGGGATGTTTTGTCAATGTGCAATTGCTCTTTGATATAAAGTTCTCTCTTACACACGTAGGAATGTCTCTGAATTTGTTTCTCTAGTCGACCCGGTCTAACGCATCCTTGTCAAAGGCCTTTCCATCCTGGAGGAGAACGAAGGCTGCTCTTAGCCGCCTTCCCTTGATGCCCCACAGCGAAGCCTGGGTTCCCCCAACTCGCCACCCCTGTCCTGCTCCCGATTCTTCACTGAAGCTCAAGGCCACACCTTTCCATCTGCCCATCTAACCGAGGTGGAAATGCCCCAGCCCTGCCATGACCACATCTCAGCAGGGACTTTGTCTTCTTCATGGGCCCAAGGCCTCCTCTGTGCCCATTTCTACAGCCTAGGCCTCAGGGACAGCTACTGACCAAGAACTGCACACTCGGGGGCCCAGTTCCCGTGGGTTAACCGACAGGTTCGAACTGCCGACCTTTCATTTATCGGCTAGTACTTCACCACTGCGCCACTTGGGCTCCCCGGGGGCGCAGGTCGATAAGGCAAATCAGTGAAGTAGGCTGGGTAATCTCCAAACAGAACACTTGCGTTTGCATATCAGGCATATACATTTGCATATTAAACATGCAAGAATAGTCTTCATTTTCCACCCCCACAAAAACACGATCGTTCTCACATTTCCCGAGAGACGGTCTCTTTTTCCCCCCTCCATGATACTATGGACACAATACACCTTTCACTTTTGCCCTGACGGCTGTAAGAACATCCGCAGCACGGGGAAGAATACTGAAAATACCATGGACTGACTGCCAGAAAGACAAACAAATCTGTCCTGGAAGAAGTATGGCCAGAAAGATCCTGAGAGGCGCGGATGGTGAGACTTGGAGTCCTGTACTGTGGACATGCTGCCAGGAGAGACCAGTCCCTGGAGAAGGGCATCATGCTTGGTAAAGGAGAGGGGCAGCGAAACAGAGGAAGGCCCTCCAGCAGATGGATCGCCACCGTGGGTTCGGACCTAAGAACAAGAGTGAGAATGGGGCAGGACCGGGCACCTGTTTTCGTTCGGCTGTACACAGGGTCTCTCTGAGTCGGAACTGACGCAGCAGCACCTGACAACAACAACTACAACAGTGCTATTAGGTAGGACACCGGAGGCTGGCCTCAAGGACAGGGAGAAGGGAGGGAGGGGGCGGGGTTGTGGCAGACTGCAGAGCCGGACCCTGTCCTACAGGGGGCAGCTGTTAGTCCATGCTGACGGGTGCCCACAAGAACATGGGCTCAGAGTAGGCAGACAGTTTCATTTCCAAGAGATGCTGTCAACAGGATATTTGTGGAAAACATTGAAAAACTGGCAATAAATCCCAAACATAAAATGCCTCTGCAGGCAACACACTGCCGATCTAACTGACCATGTCTCTAGCCTGGACCAGGCCCGTAGCTGCCTTTGTCTGTCCTTTGCCTTGGGAGGGCTCGCATTACGGAAACCTCTTCATTTTTAATCCATCAAGGAAAAAAATAGGAAGGCATCTGGGGCTATGCTGGTGCATTTGCTCATGAACGGATGATTCTCCCCGAGTGATTTTGCAGGATGGTTTTTGAAGACAGGGATGAGTTTATAGTACAACCACCAAAACTTCAGACGCCAACACACCAAAGGGTCATGAAGCTAGCACAGCAAAGGGCAATGCGCCAATGCCAGCGCGGCCCACCAACACCACTGCCCCCGGAACTCTCAGAGGGCGGCCTGGATGTCCTAGGACAGCTGATCTGCGTGTCCTTTGGGCCGTCGATGGCATGTCAAGAGCCTTCGTCAGCACCATCATTCGGATGCATCAATTTGCCTGCCCAACCATTGATACAGAGCATGCTTCATTAGGGCTGCTTGGGCCTGGTCCTCTCTCTGCCCAGGCAGGGGAGAAACAGGCTGTGCCGGCCCCCGCCCAACCCCGCCACTCTCGGGAAATGACACTGACTCAGCTGTCAAAACACATCTCGGCAGGCTGGCACAGACAAGAGTCTGAGAGCACACCGAGTTGGCGAGGCTTCGGGGAAACAGCCAGTCCCCTCTCCTCGGCTGGCGCAGCTGGGACACCCTCCCCGGTGAGCGAGTCGGCGGCCCCTGCCAGCATTACAAAGGTGCACATGGCCTCTGGACCAGTGACTCCAACTCGAGGGAATTATTCTCTAGTTAGATACACCTGTCCGGGTGCCAACAATGTCATTCACCCGGGCACAGTCATTGTGAGACGTTGGCAATGCTTCAGGGGTCCCGTATGGAAATACAATGATGGCAGCATGCACACTGGGAGGTCATGCAATTTTGCAACAAAGCCCAAGCACTCCCTCGACTTGCTACTTAGGACTTGCCCACCACGAGAAGGGGAGCATGGCAAGCCCCTATGCGTCATGCGCGCTGTTGGGTGAAGAACCACGTGTTCGGCTTGGCCCACCCTATTCCTATCACTTGCCTCTCGGGCACGAGACTGCTTGGATCCACAGGCAATGCGCCCAGCAGCAGCAGACCCAGAATCAGGTGGCGTGTTGCATTGGGCCCGTCTGCTGCAAAAGACTACTTTAAGGTGCCCAAGAGCATGGATGGCCCTTTGAGGACACAGGTACACCTGATCCACGCTGCACCTGCATGCGCACATTGGACACTGAATAAGGAAGACCCGAAAAGAGTTGATGCATTTGAATTCGGGGGGCTGGCAAGGACCAATGCCAAGTACCACGGACCGGCAGAGACACCAACAGATCTATCTGGGAAGAAGTACGGCGGCCCGAAGGCTTCTTAGAAGAGTGGATGGTGAGACTTCGTTTCATGTACTTTGGACATGTGGTCAGAGAGACCAGTCCTGGGAAGAGGACACCTTGCTTGGTGAAGGAGGAGGGAGGCCAGTAAAACAGAAGAAGGCCCTTCATGAGGTGGACTGGCGCCGTGCCTACCACAAGGGGATCAAACGTAAAAACCATTGTGTGGATGGCCCAGGATTGGGTGGGTGTACATAGGGCAGTGATTCTTAGCCTTCCTCATGCCGTGACCCTTTCATACAGGTCCTCATGTGATGGGGACTCCCCACCATAAAATTATTTTTGTTGCTACTTCATCACTGTCATTTTGCTACTGTTATGAATCGTCATGTAAATAGCTGATAGGCGGGATGTATTTTCATTGTTACAAATTGAACATCATGAAAGCATCGTGATTTGCCACAAAAACAATGTCATTCTTGTGATGTAACAATGATGAGAAATACAACTTTCCTCTAGTTCCTAAATGTTTCCTCCCCGCTCCCACTACCATGACTCGAATTCGACCTTGCAAGTCTGGCTAGACCAGAGGAGGCACACTGGTACAAATAGGAACTGAAAATACAGGGAATCCAGGGCAGATGATCCCTTCAGGACCAGTGGTGTGAGTGGCGAAACAGGGAGGGTAAAGGGAGAATGGGTAGGAAAGAGGGAACCGATTACAAGGAACTATATGTGACCTCCTCCCTGGGGGACAGACAACCGAAAAGTGGGTGAAGGGAGACGTCGGACAGGGCAAGATATGACAAAATACCAATTTATAAACTATCAAGGGCTCATGAGGGACGGGGGAGCGGGGAGGGAGGAGAAAAATGAGGACCTAATGTCAGGGGTTTAAGTGGAGAGAAAATGTTTTGAGAATGATGTACAAATGCGCTTTACACAATTGATGTGTGTATGGATTGCGATAACAGTTGTATGAGCCCCTAATAAAACGTTTAAAAAAAACAAAAAAACAATGTCATTCTATATTGTGAAATACTGATTTCTAATGGCAAATATATGAAATGTTGTCTTGAAGCACGGTGTAGCATGGCTAACAGTCTTCACGCTGGGTGCTCATAGGTGGGCGTATCTACACATGAGCAGACCCACCTGGAGACGGATAGAGGAGCGGTGTCTCGGTTCCTAAGACCATCAGAAATATGTGAAAGGGTGGCTCAACCCCTAAAGGGCTCGGGACCCACAGGTTGAGAACCGCTGACATAGGGTCACTACGGGTTTCAAGCTTGAGAACAATGGTGAGGCTGGCACAGGACTGGGTGTTCAAAGGGTCCCTTCAGGTTGGAAATGACTGGACAGCCCCTCACCATAGCCAGCGAGGGGGGGACACTGGGTGGCCGGGGCCAGGGGAGCAAGCGAGCTTTTCACCTGGCACCTCTGCTATCTTTTACATGGTGAGCCACGTGGCTGCATTTCCCGTAGTCCCTGGGTAGAGGGGAGGGTTCAGCCCTCAATCACAAAGCGAAGAGCTAGCCGGTTCAAACCTGCCCTAAAAATGACTCAGAAGAAAGGCCTGGCGGGTTGTGTTTGCAGAAGGTGAAACTCCCCTGGGGCACGCTCGGTTCGACTTAGGAAGAAACAGGGTCACCATGACCCGGCTCTGGGGCAGCTGGGTCAGTTTGGTTCGGTTCGAATGCATTGCCCAGTAGACGCAGAATGGAGAGCCGGCAGGTGGCAAGCTCACAATTGACACCAAACAAAAGCCTGGCGGCATTCGCGCCCGGGATGAGCACGCGCTGCTGGCCGCGCGGTGACTGTTTCCATCCAACACAGCTTGGGACTTGGCTTCACTTCCCTCCGCGCCCCCGCCCACGGCGCCAGTGCAGGGAGCTGCTGGGCTGCTTCACCCCCACCCCCACAGCCCTCCCTTACCTGTTCCTTCTCCGAGTAGGGGTTGTTGAGGACCACAGGCACATTGCCCTTCCCCCAGAGGTCGTTGAAGACGCGGTCGTTCTCCACGCCGAGGGGCAGTGGCTTGTGTGACTTGCCATCCAGCTCTCTGAAAGGCAAAGTGCAGCGGGTGAGGGGAGAGGTGGCATCGGAGTGACCGGCTGGCAGTCCTGGCACAGAACCCTGAGTGGGCTCAGAATCTTGCTGGCTCACTTACTCTACTCTCTACGGGACCACAGAGGCTTGGGCATCTACAGCCAGCCACGCATGGGCAAAAGGGAGTCCCTGGGGTCAGGCATGGCAGTGAGCTCATCGGAGTGGGCACGGGTGGCTGGCACACCCCCCTCCTGACGGATGAAGCTCCAGGGCATTCCTTACCTCTCCACCATCCTGCATCTCACAGATCTGGGGGCACTTGAAGTCCACCTCCTAGTGGAGCCCCAGGCTGTGTGAAACCCGGACAGCTGGAAGGGGAGCCCGGAACGGGTTAGCACACTCAACTGTTGACCAAGAGGGTGGAGGTTTGAGCCCACTGAGAGACACAGCAGAGGAAACACTTGGCTCCCGATTTCCAAAAAAACAAGTAACATCAACCATGGAAGGCCTGATGGAGCGCAGTTCTCATCGAACGCACATGGGATTGCTAGAAGTCAGCACCGCCTCGACAGTACTAGGCTTTTGTTTTGTTTTGTTTTAAGGTCCATGCATCCTAATGGTGCAAAGGTTAGGAGGAGGGAGAGATAATTAAGTCAGGGGAGGCATGGTCATCCCAGGCCTAAGGATTCGAACGATGCCAGCCACACAGGCATAGTTCTGGAAACAAGAGAACATAGTTTCCAAAGGAATAACAATCCCCCGGCTTTCACAAATGTGCACAGGCCCTAAAGCCCAGATTGTTCTGTGAAAATGGGCATGCTGTGAGCATGGAGGGGAACCTCACAGATGCCCCCCACATGGAGGATGACTACGTCATTACACATCTGCCAAGTCACATGATGATATCACTGTCCGACCACTGGGCTTCATGGCCCATCGACGCGGACACATGTCCTGAACCATCAGGCCCAGTGCTGCCCTTACCTCACCCCTTGACATTCTTTACGGTCAGACACGAGAATTAAAAAACAAACAAGATTTTCTACTATTGTCGTAATGCAAAATGTCAGACAGTTGATAAGTGAGGGTACAGTGGACTGTTGATAATGATCAATAAACCAGGTCCACTGCCATGGAGTCAATTTCAATCCCAATACAGTGGCCCTGTGTGGAGTTTCTGAGACTGTATGTGCAAATGGCCTCATTGGTCACCCGCTGAGTGGCTGGTGGGCTTGAACTGCTGACCCTGCAGTGGGGTAAGAGTTCAATGTCTATCCTAGAGTGTCCCCAGGGCTCAGCTAGAGTTTATTGAGCGCTTGTTATGAGCCAAACACATGATAAGTGCTTTACAAGTATTTAAATGAATTTAGACCTTAGGACAAGTCTATGAGGTAGGTTATTCTCATCACTGCTACCACCACCACCATCACCACCAGAAACAGAGCCCACGTTATTGTGATAACATTACTTTTTCTCCTCCTGACCACTATGACCATCATCATCATCATCGTCGCCACCACCTTCATAATCCCTTTCTTACCTTCACCATCATCGTTACCACCATCAAAATCATCTCCACCAACACCATCATAATCCTATTACTACCACCATCATCACCACCATGTTGACCAGCACGCATAAACCCTCTCCTCCTCTCCAGCATCACCAGGATCAGCATCCTCACCGGCACCGTTGGAGGAGGTCATGTTGCTTCGGAGAAGTGAAGCCACTTGCCTCAATCACACTGCTACGGACGGTGGCATGTCCATCCAACTGACTTCCTCACAGACGTTTTCCTGGGCCCCTGCCTTGGGACTCCGACAGACTCAAGGGGAAGCTGCTTCTCAGCAGGGCTCCTTAGCCGGGCCTCCTCTGAGATGCTGAGAGGGAGGAGCCCCTCATGGATGAGCTTTGTGTCAAAATCCAGAGTGCTCACCAGTCCTGCCTGAGGGGGCTTCCCTCTTATTTCCCGAGGGCCAGCTTTGCGTCTGACCCTCTCATCAGTTGTGCTGTGGCATCTTCTGTCCTCCAGCTCGGGCGGTGCAGCTGGCTCTGGGCCCCCCTCGGTTCTGGTTCCAGGGGTCCAGCTCACCCTTATCCGTCTGTCTGTTGATGTCCCCAGCTTCGAGGACTCCTGCTTCCCTACTCTGTCCATCATCTGCCCTCCCTCCAAGTCTGGCGTTGGGATGAATCAGGAAGCAGGGCCAAGTGCACGGCCCCCCAGCTGTTCACCCAGTCAGACCCCCCCCCCCCACACTCTGTTTCCCTTAATTCCTAGGCCAAAGTCAAAGCCATTTCTGCCCTCCTCCTGCCTGGAGAGGCCCGCAAATTGTCAGAGGGAACATTCCATTTCACCCTCTTTTAAAAATGCCATCAAAACACACCAGAGTGGCTCTTGACCACAGGCCTTTCCCGAGCCGGTGGCTCAGCAGCGTGGCAGTAAACAGAGGAGGTTCTGTGGAGAGGCTGCTCGAAATGCCACTTGCTCCCTTGCACCTCAAAACCTCCCAGTCCGATGACATCACGGGGCCTCGGGTGAGAAGTCAGCAGAGGAGGGGGAGGTGAATGGTGCGCGAGCATCCACGGGGAAGCCCCCTCTGGGGCTCCGAGCCCCGAGCACTTGGCCGTGGGTGGAAAGGACCCCACCAGCCGATCCCAGGGAGCAAGAGGTGGACGTCTGCTCCCACGAGGACAACAGCCGTGGAAATCCAACAGGACAATGTGGCCTTTGCAGGGAAAGCGTCTGCATTCGGTCAAGGACGCTTTTGCTTAAATCACGCATGTGCCGTGGCCATGAAGACAAACTGATGTTGGAGGTGGTGCGGTGAGCCGGGGAGAACAGTGCTTAACAGGGGGCAGAGGAGGACCAGTGGAGTTGGTCCGCCGAGGCAGATCAAAGTAACGTGAGTGAGACACCCCGCCCATGAGTTGGCTGAGATAATCAGGCTCCGTGAACACAGGCCCGACTTGTAGTATTGGATGGAACTGGGTTCAAGCTCAGGGCCTTGGTGGCATAGGGGTTATGTGTTGGGCTGCTGCCCCTCGGGTGAGCGGTTCCAAACCACCAGCCGCTCTGTGAAAGACAGATGAGGATTTCCACTGTGCACAGCGCAGGAAACCCACACAGCGCCTCCCCTGTCCTATCCGGTTGCTATGAGTTGCAATCAACTCGGCGGCTATGAGTTTGCCTTTTGAATTTGGGGATGTGACTCTCGGCTGCGCTAGTTATGAGCAGGCAACTGAGGACCCCACACCTCACCCTTCTCAGCCTCTGTGACCTCATCTGTAACAGGGGGGTACTATGACAGGCTCAAGTATGAGCCAGAACCCGGAGGGTGGAGCGGCTCGGTGGCGCCTAGCAACAATGACACGTAGTTTTGGGGCCCGCTGTGATGGTGACGTGAAGAAGCAGAGTGGGCACCACCTGACAGAGCAGGGAAATTCCACGCAGGGGACTTGGATTTGATTCCCTGTCAATGCCCCTCCGGCACCACCACCGCCCACTCGTGTGTCACTGGGGGGGCTGTGTGCTGCCGAGATGCTGAGCAGGTCTCAGCGGAGAGAGCGAACTGTTTCTGGATGGTTCTCTTGCCCTGTCCCCTCCCTCTAGCCCCTGGCCCTAGCTCCTCCAGCCCTCATGGTGTCCTGTAAAGCCTTTCTCTAGCTGGGTCAGCATATCCAAGCTGAGAGTCATTCTAGCCTCCAAACCTTCCTCCTTCCCCGTCCGCCCTCCTTCTCTCTACCTCCCTTGGTTCCACCAGGACCTGTTCTAGGCCCAGCTTGGATTTCAACTCGATGCTGGGACGTGAATCAAATGCAGGGTTTAAAGGTGAGCCCCTCCCTCAGCATGAAGGATGGGCCTTGCAGACAGACGGCAGGGCTCATTCAAAGGCACTCGCTAAGTCAAGTCCTTCCCTGGCAACACAGAAGGGCCAGAGATGGCCTCGGGCAACAGGCTTGTCTCCAAGGTCCTGTCAGGAGGGGAGGTGGCCAGGAGCACTGAGCTCCTGAGAGTGGGGGAGGGCATGTCACCCAAGAGGTCCTGCTGTCCTGACCGACTAACTCGGGGCTCCTGGGCATCTCGGTATTGGGGTGCTGCCTCTAGCAGATAGGACTTAAGTTTCCCTTGGGACTCTGAGGAAACATCCCCAAGTCCCCAGCAACTCGGTGACTGGGAGCCACGTGCCCTGGAGCCAGGAGAGCGACAGATCCGTCAGTTCAAGTCCCGGCTTGGTGTCTCGCTGGCCGTAGGATTGGGGACAAGTGGCAGTGCCCCTTGAAGCCTCAGTTTCCACATCAGGAAAAGGAAGCAAAGGAGATGGCCCATCCCAGGCTGGACGCCGGGCACTGCCCTGGTTTCAGCTATGCCGCATTCTCTCTCAGGCTCTCTCCGAACCTGGGGTTCTTGTTGGGGAGCCTTCGATGCTGAACCAGGACAGCCCTGTGGCCATAGGAGGCCCGGGACTTGCGGCTGCACCTCTCAGAGTCGTGGTGCCCTGCCCTGTAAAAGGGCACTAAACTAAGGTGACCAAATTTAAAGTGGGACACCATTGACCGGAGGGGTGTGTGTGTGTGATTGTTCTTGATTAAAAATTTGGTCAATATGGAGCAAATAGACCGTTCCCTAGCTTGTCGTGCATTCTTTCCAAAAATCGAGACTTTTTAAAAACACCAGAAAGCGGGACTGTCCCGCCAAAAGCGGACGTCTGGTCACCTTGCACTAAACCCACAGGCCCTGCTCTGGGGAAAGAATCCGTGTGAGCCGGGTGGGGTGGGGGAGAGGCGGGGAGGTGTGCAGGGGCGCTTGGTAAGCTCCCGAGAAGGCTGCAAGCAGGAGAGGCCGTCAGGAGGCTGAGCGTGGCTGGCTGGCTGGGACAGATGGACACTGGATCAGGCAGTGAGCCTGGCCTCTCTAGAAGCCTCCTTCGGGGCAGCAAGCTGAGCAACTTGGATCTGCTCTGATACATCTTAAAGTGACGGTTGCCGGGGCAGAAGGTTCCAGAAGCCCCCTCCTCAGCCCCTGAGGTGAAACCGGCTCTGAGGAAGCATCTCTCCGCCCACAGACAAATGGGACCAGGATGTCCCCCGAGGGAAAGGAACTGTGAGAAGCAAGCCAAGACGTCTGTCTCCAGGAGAAAGAGGGAAGGGAGAAAATGAGGGCATGGGAACTGGGGACCGTTCCCGAAGCCACAGATGCCGGTGTGACCTGGCGGTGGCAGGAAGCCACTCAGGCCGGCTGCCCCATGAGGGCATGAGGGACACGTGTGGGGGTGCCCTGAGCCAGAGTCCACTTAACAACTGGCTTCTTTATCTGTCTCCTCCTCGGTGGAGGCTGACTTATGGATGATGCCAGGTACCTTCAGTAGAACCTTGTGGGCGTGCTGGGTCGCCTGTTGGGCTACTCATGGCGAGGTCAAGGTCAGCCAATTGAACCCACAGGGCACTCGTTGGGAGCAAGAGGAAGCTGTTTGCTCCTGCAGTGATTGACAGCCTCGGAAATTCTACGAGGGCCATTTGACCCTGTCCTGGGGGGACGCTATGATTTGGGACCGACTCGATGGGAGGGCGCTTCTGGAAGCCCTCAACTAGAAATGGAGGCATCGCTCAAGAGTTCTCGCGAATGGCATGCGTCTCCCGTTGCACGGTGCTTAAGCGTGACAACGCTGGCTGGCTGCGTGTGTGAGCCTAAGACGGAACCCCCAAGCACACAGGGTGTCAGGTGCAAATGGAGACACAGGTTTGTGGTTCGGGCAGCTCCTGTGCCATCAGCAGCACCTCCTCTCTTAAAAACAGAAAACAAACCCACACTCACTGACACGAAGCCAATGCTGACTTCCTGGTGATGCCCCTGTGGGTTTCCTGTTGACAGGAGTAGAAAGCAGAGTCCTCCTCCCAGTGAGCGGCTAGTGGTTTGGAACTGCCGACCATGCTGACCGCAGCCCGAAGCGTAACCACACCACCACCTGGACTCTTCCTCTCTCAGTCCCCCTCCTGTGGTTCGCACTTGACTGTGAACTTAAAAGGTTTGGGGTTCGAACCCACCCAGGGGCACCGTAATGAAAGGCCTGAAGATTGCTCTCTGTAAAGCGCACACGCTAAGAAAACCCTACGGAGCCATTCTACTCAGTAGCACCCACAGGGGTCGCCGTGCATCAGAGAGGACGCAAAGGCAGGTGGTCTGGGCGTGAAGGGAATGAGGGAGGTTCATGGGCATGCAGGATCCTGAGAGGATGCAGCAAGGTCCAGACATGCCCGCCACCAAGGGCCTCCCTGCGGTGTCTGCTCCCTGAAAATGGGGTTTGAGTTTGTGTAGGTCTTGGGGGAGCCAGGCCTCTGGATCTCTGCTGGCTGGGAGCCCCCCAAGGGTGGGGCTGGGAGCCTCCCAAGGGTGGGCCCTGAGCCCTGCCTCTTGCCCCTCCGGCATCAGTAGGCCCCACGCCTGTGACTGGGGTCTACTCCTGGTGCGGGCAAGAGCTTCCCTGCCACAGGCATGTGCAGAGGAGAGGAGTGGGATGGGGGCAGCACTTTGACCAGCGAGGACCCCTTGCTTCCCTTCTGCCCAGGGGCTCCTGGACGAAGCTCCCATCTTGCTGACATTGGGAGGCTCAGAAAGGTCTGGGGCACAATGCTGGGTCAGGTGAGCTCCCAGGGCCTGGGGGACCTACTTAAGGGTGGAGGCGGGGATCCCGAGCAGTCCTTCCAACGTGCCGGGCACTCTCCGGCACACGTATCAGCCCTTTGCTTGGAATGCTCTTCCCCTGGAAAGCTTCCAAGTTCATGGGCCCCCCTCCCTCCCTGCAGGTCTGGCAGGGTCAGGTCCCAATGGGACCCTTGTCGCCTGCCGATTTCAAACTGTACCTTCCTCCACAGCTCTTCTGGACTCTGCTCAGCAACTCAGCATCTTGAGCAGCTTGTCTACAGTCTCCCCCACTGCACGGTCCCCCCAGCTTTCGCATGACTGGGGATATTGGTCTCTTCCATTTACCCCTCCATTCCTGGGGCCTGGGACAGTGCCTGCCACCTCTCCCCCCAAAACAAACAACTCATAGCAACCAGAAAGCCCTCGGTGAGCAACTGCTGACTCAGCGAATGGTGGTATGGGGATTTACTCTACTCCGGGCAGCGGTGATGGTCTTGGGTGCTTGGGAAAGGGTGTGGGCTATCTTGACCTATATTGCTGAGAGGCCCTGGACCTGAACCCTGAATTACCAGGGTCCTAGACCCACCCTGGTAGTGCTGGCTGCTGAAATGTCAAAAGGGACAGTGAAGGGGGGCAGAGAAAAATCAGCCAATGTCTGTCTGTCTGCCACCTGGCCTTGATGATGCTTCCCCCCAGAGAAGGCACGGGTCTCATCCACTTCTTAGAGAACGTCCATCCATCGGACAGACACAGGGCTGATGCCTGGCTCCTCCGGTTCTAGGTTCTACTCTCTGTCCTGGGTAGGGCCAACCCTGCACCCTGAGCCCACTTCCCACTCCCTTGTAGCTCCTTCCTTGTTTCCGCGCTGGCTGGTGGCTGTGATGAGAAGCTGGTTTCGGTGGAGGGCACCTGGGGCTCAGTCTCCCCACTTGTGCTTCCTAGGGCCTGAGCATAATCCACATGCCTGAGTCAGGCACTCACCACAACGGCCTGCCTTCCCCGGGACACACAAGGGCCAAGCTGTCTGGCCTGGAGACAGGCATCCTAGGAGCCCTGGCCCGCTGTCTGAAAGGTTAGTTCAGACCCACCAGTCACACTCTGCACAGGAGAAAGAGGAGGCAGCCTGCCTCCGTAAGAGCCTTGGAGGCCCTACTGGGCAGTTCGACTCGGCCTTGCTGGGCTGCCCAGGGCTGGGACTGCCTCAGTGACTGTGGGATGGGTTTGGTGCAGGGTGTCTGGAGGTGTGCGTGAGTTAAAGACGGGCAGATGCCATGTTCACAGCTGTGACCACGAGTCCTGGGCTTTACGGCCAGGAACACACACTCTGGTGGTTTTGAACTGCTGACCTTGAGGTTAGCAGCCCCACGTGTAACCCCCTACACAACCGGGGCTCCTTCACATCCAAGGGAAGGAAGCAGGTGTGGCTGGGGGCTAGGTGGATTCGAAGGGCAGATGCCTGAGGGAGCCATCCCATGTTGGCTCCAGGCCGTGGGCTGCACTTGAGCGTACACACACTCGCACACCAACACACGCACACGTTTGCACACAGGTGCGACCTTACCTTTCCACCTGGACCTCCGCATCCTTCGTCTCTGTCTTGGCTGGTCCCACCCTGTTGATCCCTTTGGCCCCGCTGGTGAGGAGGCTGAGCACGGGCTGGATCTCCTTGAGCAGGTCGCTGCTCTCCCCGCCTCCCTGGAGGCCCGCACTGGCACTGTTCTTGGCAGTGTCCACACTCAGAGGCCTGGAGGGCAGGCCATTGGCGTGCGCGCGTGAGCCGGGCTCCTGGCCTGCGGCGCTGTGGGCTCGCTGAGGCCCGTTCCCAGGGCCGGCGGCCCCATCGACTGCCAGTGGCTGCTCCTTGCTGGTTGGCGGCTGGTGGGACAAGTCGACGGCTTTGGTGGCGGGACCCAGGGGCTGTGTCACCCGGATGGTCTTGGGGGTCCCGTCCCCGGTGAAGGTGGTCTCCAGGTGTGTGGTGAAGCCCTCGGGACCCCTCAGGATGAGGACCACGTGGGTCTCGGAGGCAATGCCCCGAAGCACCTCCAGGGCGCCATCGTAGCTGAGGTCCACCAAGGGGCGCCCGTTGACCGCCAGGATGATGTCCCCCGCTTGGATGAGGCCACTCTGCTCGGCGGCGCCCCCTCGGATCAAGTCAGAGATGATCACGGGAGGCTTGGAGACCCGCTCCTTCACCAGGAAGCCCAGGCCTCCCACCTTGCGCTTGAAGAGGCGCACAGAGATGACGTTGGGTTGGATTTGCTGGACACTGAACGTCTGCTCCTCCATGGTGCCCGGCTGCTGGGGGTCCCGCCTGGAGCCTAGAAGCGAAGCAAGTCACGATGATGCCCCCAGGAGGTGCCAGGCTGCAGCCAGGACCGCACACAGGAGCCAGGCGGACAGCGGTGGCCGCGCCACGGGCACTGGGAGCCTCGTGACCACAGGGCTGGTCTGTGGGCTTCGGTGTCTCTCTGGCTCTGACGTCAACCTGGCGTCACCTGCTCACTGCTGTCTGGCCATCGGTGGCATGATTGCGCCCATCTGCCTCCCTCTTGTCTCTCTCAGGAAATGCTGGCTGAGCAGGTGGATGTCAGGAGACGCTGTGGGCGTGTCCCTAGACGAGAGGCCCCACAGAGCAGGAGCAGGGTCTGGTGGATGGGAGCGGGTGGGTGGGGGGGCAAGAGGTTCCTGGAGGTGACGCACAGTAGGAGTGGACTAGCCGCTGGGCATGGTGTCAGCCGGCTCACTTCAGACCCAGGGCTTCTTGAGCGGAAGAGAAGGAAAAAAAGAAGGAAAAAACAACAACAAGAGGTTGGTATAAGGAGCAGTCGATCCCACCTTCAACACCAGGAGTGACAATGCAGGCGATTTCGAAGACTAGCTACGAGATGCTCAGGGGCTTTCAACGCTAGCCTGAGACGTCGGCTCCTTTGCTCTCAGAGAGGGGATGCCTTTCTCTGACTTTTCTATCCACGATTGAGAGAAGCCCTGCAAGACCAGAGGGTCTCCCAAGTCCGGAGATCAAACACACGGACCACAAGACTGCCCTGATCTCTTTTCCACCCCAGGAACACTCCCTTCCAACTTGTTCCACAACCTTTGCGCTCGACATTTCACAAACATCCTCCCGTTCACAGACCAGGCGCTCAGCTGGCATGGACCTCCGGAATTTCTATTCCAGCTACCCCCAAAGTCCCAATAGCAGAACCCTCCACCCCCAGAGCAGGAATGAGGCCGCCCTTCACAGAACTGACCATCAGGAAAGACGACTGGCTCTCAACTGCCTTTTTTCCCCCGTGGTAATTGTTAATTTGCTCCTGCTTCAAAAGGAGAGACCTGGCCATGAGACAGATGAGAGATGGGCCCACAAAAGACCTGGAAGACACGTGCAGCCCACGGAGCATCTGAAGCCCTCCCAGGAACAATAGGACTGGACGCAGAACCTCTACGACCCCTTTGGGGGTCGAATAACGCTTTCACAGGGGTCGTCAGATGCATCACAGTAGCAAAATGACAATGCTGAAGCCGCAAGGAAAATAATGTTATGGTTGGCGGGAGGGGGTTGTCACCACCACATGAAGAACCGTATTGAAGGGTCGTGGGATTAGGAAGGTTGGGAACCACTGCTCTAGGGTCGTCGTGGTGGGGCCAAGGGGGTGCCATGACTATTGGATAAAGGTGAAAAATGGGCTGTCTTAGCTGGCTCCACATTAGCCCCTGACCGGTGGGGGTGCGGTGCATGCTGTCCCTCCCTGCGCCATGCCTCTGGTTGGTCTTGGGGTAGACGGTTGTGACTTAAAGGGGTCTCACTGGATGTTTTTTTAAAAAGCACCTCCAAAAAGCTACTAGCACTAAATGCACGACGCATTCATACACGCCCAAACCCACTGCATCCAGTCGATTCTAGCTTCCAGCGGCCCCGTGGGGCCTGGTGGAACTGTGTCCTGGAGCTTCCGAGGCTGTCAGTTTGGACGGGAGCAGACAGGCTCCTCTGTCTCCCAAGGACTGGCTGGGGGGTTCAAACTGCTGACCTTGCAGGTAAGTAGCCCTACGTGGTGTGACCAACCGGTGATGCAGCCAGGCATCCGAATGACATGCCGAGTCTAAACTTTTTACATGTCGCTTTCCCCTTTGATCCTCACAATCCCTCCTTTGACCAACGAGGGGGGAGACCCGAGCTTGGGAAGGCTGGGGTGTGGGGGGATAACGCATTCAATATCATGCGCCAAGTGAGGACGAGGGTGGATCTGAAGGCAGGCCGGCCCCACTTGGGTCTGAGCTTTGAAACCTCTGTTACAGTCATTTTCTAAGGTTCCAACTTAGACACCCCCAAATGTGACTGTCTAGCAGCTTGCAAGTGGCCACCTCCCCTAGACTTGGGGAGATGGGGCATGATGGGATGCCAGGGCTTGGCATGGCACCAGGTGGGAGAGTGGGCACCTATGGGCGTGAGCAGAGGGCTGGGGGTGTGAAACTATGTGGAGGTGCCTTACCTATCTGGGAGGGGCAGGTGATCTGTGGGTTGTAGGTGGGAGGGGTGGGGGAGACAGCAGAGCACCCCATCACCTCTTTCCCTGAACTCCCAGCTCCAGTTCAGCCAGGTCCCCAATCCCAGCATGCTCTACGGCCAGCAGCCTCATCACGCTTCAGCAGAGGGAGGCAGCCCCCATCTGCTACCACCAGCAAAGTGGTAGTCTCGCACCGCATTTCCCTTTCAGTGACTTCCCGGGTTCACCCCGGGGGCGGAGGCAGCTGACAGAAATCCTGCCACCTCGGCCAGCAGGAGGTGGGTGCAGAGATGCCCCTGATTAGAAGGTGCCTCCCCCTGGGTCCCCCCTGGGGGGGTGGGCTAGCAAGTTCAGCCGCCCCCTTTGCAGCTTGCATTATGTAAGCGCCCAGCCCTCTGTGTGGGTGCGGAAATCACGGAGCTCTGAGCCCAGGCCGGGCTCCCTTCCCCATCTGCTGGTGGCAGGCGGGCGGGTGGACGGGGTGTGTATGTTTCTCTCCGTGCATCCAGACATCGCCCTCGCACAGTACCATTTCTCCGCTGCCGGAGTGCGTGTGTGTGAGGCCCCTGTGCCTCTTGGCAGATCTCGGCTGTAGTTCTGGTTTGCAGGGGAGTCCCGAGAGCCCCCACTAGTCCATTCCGTCCACACTCCTCACCTCGCCCCAGACCCATTTCTGTTTCCAGACCGAGGGTGTCCAAGGCTTAGGCAGGGGCAGGGGCAGCCTGGGGCCCAGTTCTCTTTGGAGTCTGGGAATTGGGCTCGGTTCTTTCTCAGAAGCACATCTGCTCCCCATTTTCAACCAGGATCCAAATGATCACCCCGTGACACACTGGTTGGTTCTCTCCCCCTCCCCAAAGCCCAACCGAGCTGCTGCCCTATTGTGCAGCCCTGTCCCCCCCAACCAGGGGAGCGTGTCCCTCCACGCAGTGCAGCCTGCGGCCAGGGCAGCTGGTCCTCATTGACAGAGGGAGGTGTTCTAAGCCGCCCAAGGGATTATGAATATCCTGCACTAGGAACCTCCTGAGCCCAGACTTTACTTGTGTGCTCCCAGGCCAAGCTATTTCCTTATCTCCTCTACGTCAGTTTCCCATCTACTCCATGCAGAAGGGGTTACGTTTAGATTGACCACCTCTCTGGGTGACTGGGAAGATGAGAACGTAGTCTCTGTGCCCACAGCTGTGGTCCCATCTGGAAGCAGGGTGTTCTTTGCCTAGGAGGCCACAGTAGCACCGGTATGTGCGCACGATCACTCTGCCCAGAGTGTATGTTCAGGCCAAACAAAGGGCGTGGGGCCAGAGATGCCGCAGGCGGCTGGCCAAAGCAACGGGAGCACCGGGACATTGAAGCTAAGCTGCGAAGCCCTTCCCCGGAGCCAGCAGAGAGCACCTTCTCCCTGCTCGAACGTCCGGCCTCCTTGATGGTATTGCTGTCTCCGCTTCCTGTTTTGGGGACAGTGGTGGCAGGAGAAGAAGCCAGCTCCCTCTCCCTGCTACGTGCACCCCCAATGCTCCCATTGCCACAGGCTGACCGACCGCCATGGCGGCTTCTGGGTTACCCACCAACTCCTGCCTTTTCATCACAGCGCAGCCACAGGGACTGTGTGCACCAGCTTGAGGGAGTCCTTGCCCTTGAATGTGGACTCTCCTTCAGGCCAGGGGCCAGGGCCCGGGACTGCTCCCCCAGCCTGCTAACCTGGTTTGACCCTCTCGAGCCGAGACACTGCACACATGGCACACACACATAGTACACACACATGCCAGCATGCAAGCTGGAGAAGCAATACATCAGTGGCTTGGTAGTCTCAGGTGCCTTTGTTTCATTTACTTTGCACCGAGGGAGGGAGGAAGGGAGGGAGCGGCCGACCCGGCTGCCAGGGGAGTGAGTGAGCCCAAATAGGCCAGCATCTGCTCTGCCCTACTGTGTGACCTTGGACAACCTGCCCCACACCCAAGGAGCCTCTTCTGGGCACCTGGAGGAACACGGTAGCGGCTCTCGGTGGAGGGAGGTCTGCAGTCTTTGATGTCTGTCTTCTCTAATTTTCAGCCCAACTTTAGAAGTCAGCACTGAGTTAGTCACCTCCCCTGCACCAGGGACAGGTGACCAAGGTGCAGAGAGGCAGACTGAGGAGGGAGCCCCGGGTGTGAGCGCATGGATTCTCACCATTCTCTCTTACCAACCAACCGCCATCCAAACGGCGATTCTGCCAGGCTCGGCCCATTCCTGTCCCTCTCGGCACGCCTTCCACGTACTACCTATCCTCCCCCTCCTCACCTGGACCAACACCGGGCCTGACTGCCCCCATGTTACAGGTGTGGAAACTAAGCTGGAGGGGTGTGTGTGTGCATGAGGTTAGCTCTTGGCTGCTAAGGAAAAGCCTGGCAATGTACAAATGCGCTCGATACAATTGATGTATGGATTGTTATAAGAGCTGTAAGAGGTTCCCCCCCCCTAAAATGATGGATCAAAATCAAAATAAAAAATCATTAAATTAAAAAAAATGGTAAACAAATAAATAAATGCTGGCAGTTCCAATCCACCCAGTGGCACCACGGGAGAAACGCCTGGCCATCTGCTTCACTCTGACCACATGGGGCTGCAAGGAGTGGGGAGTCACTCAATGGCAACAGGCTTTCCGTGCGGTCAGAGGGTTCTGGCCCGCTGGCACCCTCCCATTCTGAGCATGAGATGTTCTAGATCATTAGGACAAAGAGATCTTGACCACGGGGATCAAATGCCCCCAATACACCGACAGCCAGGTCTGGGCAAGTGAGGGGTTTGCTCGAGGTGGACAGGCCATGGCTGAGAGGCCAGAGGAGCTCGGGCCCAGCTCCTGTAGCAGGTCTGGTCCTCACTGAGGTGCGTGGTCAATGCAAAGCACACACCAGACTTCAGATAGCTCAAGTAAAAGAATGGGCATGGTGTGCTTCAGCACCACCGTCTCTCCATGTGTGGGAACATCATGCCTGGTGCGCTGTTGAGATGCTCTAAGCGATGCTACTATTTCACATACCAGCAGGGTCGTCTGGGGTGGGCAGGTTTCAGGCCAATTTCCTAGACTCGGGGAGCCAAGAGATCAAATGACACATTGTATTGGGTGAATCTGCTGCCCATGACCCCTTTAAGTGTTTCAGGGCAAGGAGGTTACTCTGAGGACTGGGGTGCACCTGACCCAAGCGGTGGCATCTTCAATCACCGCCTATTCGCGTGACAGCGAGACACGGAACCAGGAAGACGAGGAAGTGTTGCGGTCTCTGTATTGTGGTGCTGGTGACGAATACTGTAAGTACCGTGGACTGCTCAAAGATCAGACTGGTCTCTCTTGGACGAATGGCAGCCAGAATGTCCCCTAGAGGCTAGGACGGTGAGATTTGGGATCACATATTCTGGGCATGTGATCAGGGGAGACCAGGCCCCGGAGGAGGAGAACATCATGCTTGGGAATATAGAGGGGCAGCCGAAAAGGAGAGGGCGATTCTTGACAGGACCAGGACGGACTAACACAGCGGCTGCCTCCATGGGCTCGCGCGTAACACAGGACGATGAAGACGGCACAGGAGCGGGCGGGGTCTCCTTCTCGGAAATGAGGAGTTGGCACAACAGCACCTAACAGCCAAGTGAGTCCATAAAAGGTACGGCTGTGGCTCCCGTGGAATGTTCCCTGCCTGTTGCAAGTTCAGAGTGTGGCCCTCCGGTTTCTGGGCCCAGGCTCTTCCCTGCACCCA
>NW_022111312.1:7260374-7262099 GCF_000313985.2 Echinops telfairi
AGAGAGAGAGAGAGAGAGAGAGAGAGAGAGAGAGAGAGAGAGGATTTCCACTCCCGCAAAGTCTACCACGTGGTGAAAACAGAAAGGTGAAACTGTCCGTGCGCCACCTGCGAGTGGAGAGAGGGTTTCTGGAAGAAATGCTTCCCCACATCCCATGAGGGTCCCGGAAGTCAGAAGTAAAAGGAGGCAGTGTGCTTTGCCCTTGTTACCTTTGGGAACTACTTAAAATACCTCTTGATTAATTTTTCAGTCGCATGGGTCCTACCTCCCAAATGGACGAATAGGAGGAACCAGTCAGAAAGGATGGCTACTCGGGTTCAAACTCATCCGTGTGTGGGTGCAGTGTAGACCCAGTGCCTCAACTCATCCCTGTGCTCCGAGGTGGCTGCAGGCAAGTTCTCTCAGCAACATAGGCGTCTTTGTCTCATGTTCGGAGAAGGACGATGGTGACAGACGTACAAATGTGCTTGACGCCATGGATGGATGGACGGATTGTGTTAAGAGTTGTAGGAGCCTCCAATAAAATGCTTAAAATAATAATAATAATAAATAAGGAGCTAATATCAAGGGCTCAAGTAGAAAGAAAATGTTTTGAGAATGATGAAGGCAACAAATGTACAAATGTGCTTGACGCTATGGATGGATGGATTGTGGTAAGAGTTGTACCAGCCCCCAATAAAATTATTAAAAAATAATAATAATAATAAATGAGGAGCTAATACCAAGGGCTCAAGTAGAAAGAACATGTTTTGAGAATGATGACGGCAACAAATGTACAAATGTGCTTGACACAATGGATGGATGGATGGATTGTGATAAGAGCTGTACGAGCCCCCAGTAAAATGATTTTAAAAAAGAAAGAAAAGGGGAAAGCAAAGTCCAATCGAAACAGTGGCTCTGGAGGGGACCTGGGAGCCCAGAGAGCGCCCCTCAGAAGGTGCTTTGGTTGGGTTGGGTTTGCTTTAGTTTCCAAAGGAGTGATCTGAACACACTGTCCCTAAGGACACAGAACGATCACGGGGTGGGGGTGGGGCTTGTTAGGGAACATTTTTAAGAAGGTGCACAGCGGAGCTTTATGATTGGCATCACAACCACGTGCCTGCTCCTTCTTAGAGGCCAGCAAGGGCTGTCTGTCCTGTGAGCATTACTCTGGGAACCCTTGCTCCATCCCCCCTACGAGCCCCGATCAGCCCCGATCGTACCCCTTTATGGGCCTTTCTGTTCCCTAAACGCAAAGACCATTCCAGAGGAATATGATCCCGGTCCTCCTGGCCATCGAGGTTGTCACTGTCCTCGTGGTCTGAGTCAAAGAGCCAGGGATTCCTCGGGGAGTGTGAGGGAAGCGGGGGAACCTTGCCTGCTGAAGGGTGCAGACCCAGATGGAGGATATTTCTAGATGCAACGGCTTCCCATTTTGAAGGTGGTGTTTAGTAACGTTTTCTTGAATTTTGCAGCAATGTCTTTTTTGATGTACCCCTGCGTTCGAGAAAGCAAAACCCGGTCTCGTGCACCCTGGGCCACCCTCTGGGTGCACAAAGTCTCTGGTGGGGCCAAAGCCCCTTTCCCTGTCTTGCATCCATCCTATTTGAAGACAAATTCCAAGTCCTTCGTCTCTTAAAAAAAAAAGGCAAAATACAGCCACCCCCAATGCCAACAAAAGACCAAAAGCACAAGCCCAACTGTGCTTCTCTTGAAAAACACAACTTCCTCACGGCTCCTGAACTG
>NW_022111312.1:7264510-7265458 GCF_000313985.2 Echinops telfairi
CGAAGAGTGATTTAACGAGGCTAACAATATGAAATTGTCGTTTTTTGCACATTGAGGCGATCAAATTACAAATTTCACAGGGTTCAGCTTAATATTTGGAACACTTTACTTTTAGTCAGTTCCCTCGTTTCATTTTCGCGACAGCCCTACAGAGGAAATACTCTCGCGGTTCCCACTTACAGATGTGGAAAGTGAGCGTCAGAGACGTTACTCAGGTTGTTCAAGGGCATATGGCGGCTGAGCGTCAGCACTGGGGAGTCAAACCAAGTGTGTCTGAATTCAAAGTCTGTTTCCCAAGTACTTTTCAAATGACCTGTGTCTATTTTGATTTTCTGAACTCACTTGAACTGATAAATGCCTATCATTTTGTTAGAAGTTGGAAGGCATGCTAGCGATGGTCTATTCCAGTAATAGATCATGAGGTCCAGAGATCTGTGAAACCCAGGGGTCTCTGAAAACTTAGGAACTGTAGTGTACAACCCTCTGACTCTGTGCATCTCTGTGGGGGGTGGGGAGGCAGGGACTTAATCATTTCAATAGCATTTTCTCAGCACTCCATGACTCAACACTGTTAGAAGTCACTGGGCTACCCAGGCCTTTGGCAGATGAGGAGTCTGAGTGCAGAGGCCCATCGTGGGGGAGGGACCTGGGCAGCATCCTCAAAAACAGGTCACCGGCACAATTTCCTCTCCATCTTAGGTTCCCTGTGGATTTTCCTTGCCTCTCCCATGACATTATAAATGTTTCTCAGCAGCATCAGTCTCGGGAGGTGACCTGCAGATGTCTGGGTAGGTGCCCTTGCAGTCTACCTCAGTGGTTTCCTGACTACTGCAAATAAACCCACACAGCCAAGTGTCGCCACAGCTTCCCTCGGCTTTCCCAACCAGGACTGAGGCACACAGGTCTGAGGAGGCTGCTACAGGTGGGGGGACGGCGAGGAGGGGAGGC
>NW_022111312.1:7267175-7274410 GCF_000313985.2 Echinops telfairi
CCCATCCAGCCAAGAGGACGGCCTTTCCTGGACCACGGGAAGATGGGCGTGGGCCAAGGCTGGGCTTCTGCATGCCAGCAGCCGGCTGGAGCGGTGGTGACCAGCGCCTCGAGAGGGGCTGGGGGCTTTCCAGTTCTCTTTGGTCCCCGCAGAACCCCGAACCTCCTCTGCTGTTGGCCAGGACCCTGTATGTATGTGACTGTGGTATCGAGCCCCTGCTCCCTCCTCCTGTGAAGGAGGACCCGGAGGCACAGTGGTCCCGCAGGGAGCTGTGAACTACAGGGTCAACCGTTCAAAGCCACCAGCTGCTCCCTGGGAGAAAAGACCAAGCTTTCTACTCCTGAAAACAGTCGTCTCAGAAACTCGCAGGGGCTGTTTTACACTGTCCTATAGGCCATGAGTCAGCATCGCCCTGATGGCCGTGAGTTGGGGGTCAGTCTTTCAGAGTCTCCTACCACCAGCAGCCCCCAGGGGTGTCAAGGGCTGACTGTGCAGAAGCAGGATCACCAGGCCTTTCTTCTGAGTGGCCTCTCAAGGTGGACTTGAACTTCCAATCTTCTGGTGAGCCGCTGAGTGTGTTACTGTGTGCGCCTCTCGGCGTGGGGCTCCTCTGAGAGACGCTAGTTCCCTTCAGGAGCAGTTCAGTGGCTTGGGTCTCCCGTGGACCCCCTGTGTGAGGCAATGCCTCTGCCTGGGAGCCCCCTCTGCCCCTGGCCCCGGCAGCAGCCATAGTGGCTGGTGCTCAGCCCTTGCCCTTGTCTTTCTGGGTGCACCCTTGAGAACAGTGAGCTGGTTCACACCACAGCCCTCCCTTCGCTCCGTGTCAGCTTCCTCTCTCACCTCGGCCTGCTGGCAACACTCCCCGTGGAGTGGCACCTTTCTCTCTAATGAAGGCTTTTTCCTTTGGTACGAGCAGGGTGTGGGGGCGTCTGACCTCCTCTCGCTTCACGCAGGGGAAGGAGCATCCGGAGCAGCAGCCCAGAGCTGATTTCTAGAAGATGTCAGACAGGCCTGCTCTCTCCGGCCCTTTCATTACTCCTGACACGGCCCTCCTGCCCACGGCACTCTTGGCTCCGCTGCTGGCTTCGGTAATTTGCTGCAGTGACTGCACAGAGCCCACAGGCAAAGCTCTGGGCTCATTAGGGAAGCGCCAAGGTTACATGGCGGGATCAGAAACGACTCAGGATACAGTTCTTTGGTCAGGACAGCTTCGGCTTGTCCTTTGCTGCCGGGCCTTGCCCCAGGCCTTCTTGGGAAAGTATTACAAAGCTCTTTAGCTCCACGGAAAGTGCCTGGATGCACTGCCTTCTGCCAGCAGGTCTGGGTCGGTCTGAAGGCATTCAGCTCTAGCTACATGGGTGGGCCAGCCTTGTTCCTCTGCCGAGTGCCCAGAGGCACCCCAGTCAGCCAGCAGCCTCTGCCCTGAGGGGGCTCGGTTGCTCTCCTGCTCCCTGGGCGGGGAAGCCCACCACGGAAACAGCCCTGGTGCCACCGCTTTTTACCGTCGCATTGCCTCTTTGGTGCCGCCCCTGCCTGGGGCTCCTGGGTCTAGGAGGTTCTTAGTGCAGGCACCCTGAGTCCGAAAGACCTGTCTTATTTGTATTTGCATCATGTTGCTGGGCCACGGGCACCATATTCCCATCATGCCACCCTAGCAACTTGTTGCCAAGCTAGTCGGTGGCTCCTTGTGTTGAACAAATCCCACCACCCCACCGGCTCAGAGGGCTCGCCCCACCCAAGCTCCCATTCACGTCCCTGATGACTCCACCGGGGGATGCGGGAACTGGCGTTCTCGCTGGACTGCCCCCAGGAGGCACCTTTCCCGGGCGCCCAGCCACACAACCCCACATGCCTGAGCCCTGTGGAATGGAGCGCTGCATGCTGTGGCACCTGACGGCTGGCACAGAGGTGGGAAGGGAGGGCCGGAGGGGAACGCCGTGGCCAAGATCCTGGACACTGGGTCTTCTCACCATGCGGTCTTGGGAAAGGGAGGCGCTTGGTATGTCTGTGCCTTTAGTGTCCTCTCTGCCCTCGAATCAATTCTGACTCCCAGAAACCCTATCCGCCGGCCAGTGCAGGCGGTCCCCAGGGCTGGGATCTTTATGGAAGCTACTTGCCTCATCTTTCTCCTACAGACCGGCAGGTTGGTTTGAACCTCTAATCTTTCGGTTCGCAGCCAGGTGCTTAACCACTGTGCTACCAGGGCTCCTCACGTACATACACAGTGGGGAGCAGGACTAGTATCTCCTGTCGAGAGGGCTCTGGTGATGGCAGGCTTCCCAAAGGGATCTCACCTGCGCACACACCTGTGTGCCTCCCTGCAGCTCACCTATGCAGCTACTCGCCCACTCATAATCCTTCACATTCCTCAGCCCCGATGTACCTGCCATGCTTACCGGACAAGGCTGTGGTCACTGCCAGCTCTGCCGGCGAGTGGCCTGTGCAGAGCAGAATGAAGCCCTGCCTGGAGCCACACCAGGTGTTCCTCGAGCCCATGGAGCAGCCTCCGGCGCCCAGCCAACTCCTGGAAGGTCTTCCTGTTTTTTTTTTTTTGCTAACCCTCTATTTTACCAAGAATGACGTCCTTTTTTGGGGACTACTCCCTCCTGCCCAAGGCATGTGAGGCCAAGTCTTGTCATCCTTCACCTCTAAGGAATGATCCGAACAACACCCCGGGCCGTGCAGTTGATACTGACTCATCAGCACCCTGCACGGGGTTTCTGGGATGACGAGTCTTTATGGGAACACACAGCCTCATCTTTCTCCCTTGGAGCAGCTGATGGGTTTGAACTGCCAACCTTAAGGCTGGTACCCCAACGTCTAACCCAGAGCACCATTCAGGCTCCTGATCATGAAGGACAATATCTAAAGAATGATGGCAAGAAGGGGCTGGCTACCTATTTCCATTATCCATCAAGATGACGGTGAGGGAGTGAGAGCTTAAAAACAGGCACCACCTCATCTCAGGCGTGAGAGGTCACCAAACAAACTCATCAGAATCTCTTGGGACACAACCCTTGCTATAAGGGACTAGCTTTGAGCCAACCATTTAAGGACCCCAGCGGCACAGGGAGTCGGAGACAACACCACACTTATGTCGGAGGCCAACTCCAGCTTGAGGGAGATGGAGTAACTCACCCGAGGTTACAGGGCTAGGAGCCAGAGTGGGTTGGCTATGTATTGGCTCGCTAACTACAAGATCAGCCATTCGAACCCACCAGTCGCTCAGAGGGGGAAAGATGAGGCTTCCTGCTCCCACGTCATGATTTACAGCCTCAGGGATCCACAGGGGGCAGGTTTGCTCTGTCCTATAGGATTACTGTGAGTGAGTGAGTGAGTGAGCATTGCCAGGCTATAGAAGTGGCTAAGATCCGAGCAAGGCTGGGCTCTGGAACCCTGCCTCTCCCCGCCACCTCTCGAAGGCAGAGGGGCCTCAGGCATCTGAGAACTGATGTCACACAGCAGCACAGCGGGGAAACTCTGGAGAGAGAAGCCCGTGTTTGCTTGGTGGCCAGGAGAAGGCAGTGCCCAAGCTGCTGCTCTGAGCCACGCCTGGCGCTCGGACGCAGCTGGGCGCCCCAGCCGGCCGCTAAAGAAGGCATCGGAGAGAGGATTGCGGAAGCCGTTGCGGGGGACAGACCTCTCAGCTCGATTCCCCGTTCCCCAGGAGAACCAGGGCTCGCTCTGCTGCTGACAGGGAGGACAGCCTGATGCGATGGGCACCGCCAAGTGGGGAGCTCAGACAGGGAGGCTAAACAGCCGTCAATGACAGGGTCGCCAGCCTTCATACTGCACAGTGACTCAGAGCCCCAATTAAAACGCACAGGGGGAAACGGAAAGAAAGGCTGCCACGGCAAACAGTGACATTCCGCTAATGCGGGACGAGTTCTTCCAGGAACAGAGAGCGGGCGGGCGGACAGAGAGACAGACAGATGGAGTGTGTGCGGATGTGTGCACACGCGCTCAGGAGCACGGGAGTGGGGGGTGGGGGTGAGGGGGAGATGGGGGGCTTGAAGGCTGTTTTCCTGACAAAACGGGGCAAGTGCCACACACCAAAAGACTCAAACAAACTCAGGGCCATCGAGTGGATTCCAGCACGCAGCGACCCCACAGGACAGGGTGGAACTGCCCTGGTGAGTTCCCAAGACTGCCCCTCTTTATGGGAGTAGGAAGCCTCGTCTTTCTCCAGAGGAGCGGCGGTGGTTTCAAACAGCTGACCCTATGGCTGGCAGCCCAACCGCGTAACCACCACGCCACCAGGATTCCCCCTAAATTCATCTCTGTTCCCCCTCAAGCTTCACGATGAAAAATTATAAACATCGGCCGTTTCAAAGACCAGTACGGCAGCACCCATACATATACAACTACATGCAACCGCTTTAGGGCGTCGCTGCGTTTACCTGCACAGCGGCCGGCCTGCCTGTCTATCTCTGTCTTGGTACCGAATCATTTGAGAGTAAGCAGCAGACAGCATGATGCTTCTGCCAGAAATTCTCAAGACGGTTTCCTACCAACCCCCCCAATGCTGCTATTACTGCAAAGAACATGATCTCTCCTGGCGTCATCTCACTCCGACTATTCCGTGAAGGTCCTTCTCCCACAAAAGCAACTCCAGTTGTCAATCCAATCCCCCTGCTTTTGGAGGCACGGCAGACCACCCGCTTCACAGGGACGGGCTGTCAGGAAGGGCTCTTGAGCAGGAAGGGCTGGGGGTGGTGGTGGTGGTGGCGGAGGCTGGGTGCGTCTCTCAGGGCTTGGGGATTGACTCTGACCCCAGTCCCGAGCCATGACATCCCTCCGCCTGACTCTCTGCCTTGCTTTTGCCCAGCTCTGTCCTCAACCCGAAATCTCTGAGCAACTCCAGTCCACTCAATCACTGCTTTTAAGGATGCTCCCGACCCTAAACCCGACGGCTTCTTCCTGGAGCTCCAGCCTGGGACCCTCAGGACCCCCAGGAGAGTGGCAGCAGTGGTGGGGGTGGGGGGTGGGGGAGTGGATCAGAGGGAGCCCTGTGGTTTCGGAGGGCAAGTCTTACAGAAGGTAAAAGCCATGTACTGCCAAGCTCACTCCGATGGGAATCAGACACCCCCCATCCCTACCCCAGAATTGTGCTGCTCCCTCCACAGAGTTTTCCTTGGCTGACTACGTGGCCAGGACTTCCTTCCAAAGTACTTCTGAGTGGATTCACCACCACCGACCTTCTGGTGAGCAGCTGAGTCTGGGGACTGCACCACTCAGGGAGGGACCAGCCGAACGCCCGGCCACGGCAAACATTATTAAAGGAAGCAGCATTGCGCTACTTGGAAGAGTTTCACATGTCCGTTAGGTGAAAATAAAAGAAAGAAGAAGACAAAGACAAAACAAGAAACCTTTAAGCCAAACTGCTCATCGGGTGCCCTTCTTTGACGCCCTGCTTTGTTTGAGAGGAAGGGATTTTCACTGTCGGGACGGTGCTGGTCTTAGAAGAGGCAAGACCAAGGGCGCGCCTTCCAGCCAAGACTGATCTGAATGAACTCGCACAGAGATGCATGCACTTGCCACCCTTCGTTACCTGGATTCTGGCACATGAACATCATTGGTTTTCATTTTCCGTATTGGATATTTCAGAGCCGAGATACGGCTTCAGAAAGATCGCGGAGACAATTATGCCCCAAATACATCGGTGGCTACAGAGGACGACCCTGATGCGTCTCTGTACGGGACGTTGTTTTGCTTCCCATTCCTGGAATGAGCTACAGCCTGGAGTGGTCAGGGTGTCTATTTGGGGAATGAAACGCAGACAAACTGTGCACATGATCGTGTTGTGGTCCTGGCTGCTGTGGGTCCCCCCACGCCAGGGCACAGTGGGAACGGGGCTGCTGGCTGCACAGGAGATGGTTCACAAACTGCCAGGCCTTTCCTCCCAGCACACTGCAACCTGGAAGCTCTGCCGAGAGTGGTCCAGCACCCCAGCATCAGGCCAGCCTTCACCAGCAGGTGGGTGGTGGCTGCCACGATACGTACAGGCTGGGAATTGAACTGAGGGCGCCTGGGTGGAAGGGGAGGGCTCTACCGCTGAGGCAGCTGTGTTTGTGTGTGTCATACTCTGTCCGGTGTTTGGGGTGAGCAGGTCCCTTTCCTAGATGGCCTGTGCTCCTTGAGGGACCCTGTCTCCCCACTTAGTGTGCCCTAGGCTCTCCGATGGGGGCTGGCACGGGGCTGAGAGCTCCAGCCTGGTTGGTTCCAGGAAGACCAGGCTGCCCCGGCTCTTGTTGAAAAGAGGCAGCCATGAAGTCTGGCAAGCTCTTTGACTCCACAAGCGCCCTTCTTCACTTCTCTCTGGAATCGGGGCCCAGAAAGGCCCACCTTCACGGTCCCCACTGTGGCTGGAGAGCCAGCCATCAGACTGAATCCAGAAGGGATCCCTGAGTGCTCGCTAATGCTGAAGGTCCGAGAAGGTCCGAGGCGGAGGCTAAGATGCTTTGAGGGTACTGCTAAAAACCTGTGGAACTGCTCCCCCATTCCTTCCGTCTGGGACTCCCACACAGTGTCTGAGGCCCAAGGCTCCCAGGGAGAAGTGCAGTGGAGGAGAGGCGAGCTTATGACAGTGGGTGACAGAACCGTCACAGCAGAGGCCAGGGTAAAGAAAACATCGAGCAGGCCGGCCAGGAGACGGCCTGTGGCTCTGCCCACCCAGGAAGACCGCCGAAGGATGAGATCGCAGGAATGCTGCTGACGACGGGTCTCTGAGAAAAGTCGGACAGAGGTGCACATCGCAGTGGCTCTAAGGGACAGATGGGGGTCCCAAACAGGACTTGGTGGGATCTGCGACCTCAACGTGCACGGCTGGCCATCGAGTGGATGCCGGCTCACAGTGATCCTATAGGACGGGGCAGAACTGCCCCTGTGGGTGTCTGCAACTGTAACGCTTCTCGGGGTGAGACAACCTCGTCTGTCTCCCTCAGAGCAGCTGGTGGTTAGTGGCCCAACGAGTAACTCACGAGGCTGCCAGGGCCCCTTCCTGTGACTGAGAGGCAAGGAAACCAGCACCACAGAACCCAGAGACAAAACCTCCGAGCCGCCAGCCAAGCGAAAATCTATCTCAAGCCCAGTCCTCCTCCTCACCAGCGAGGAAACTGAGGCTGAGCAAGAGGGGCAGGCTGGACCCATGTCGGCTGGCTCATGAAAGGGGGCTCTCTCTTTGCATTTCCTGTTTGGGGTCATGGTCATCGGGGTGGTCATAGGATGCTGTCCCC
>NW_022111312.1:7275066-7280767 GCF_000313985.2 Echinops telfairi
ACACACACACACACACACACACACGGTTCTCCACCACCCCAGGCGGTGGTCGTTCTAGAACATGGTTTTCTAGCTGGTACGCCCGAGGTTCACGGAGCTCAGCAAGGTTAGCTCTCTCACCTGGAGTCATGAGCCCCGAGTGCCTGAGCCTGGCCCTGGCCGAGCCCCCAGATGAGGTCATCTTGATCTCTTAGTCCAGTGCTCTGCCTTTTCAGCCTGGATGCCCCTGGCATGGCTCACCGCCAAGAGCACACAACCAGTGCAGGCCCCCCTCTCCTGCACAACCTTTGCACCCTGGACAGCGCTTGCCTGGTGCCCCCATCCCCGGCCAGATGCCACCACCAGGGCCCAGCGCTGGGCCTGCCCCTAATAGGCATCCCCACGCGCCTGTCTGATAAGCGTGCTGGTTTCTGCTGCAATGCTGTTCCCGGCCCCTTCTGTCCCTCCTTGCTACTGCCAGGACCCAAGCCCAACACACCCAGTCAGCTGTCCTCTTATCTGGGGCCAGGGGGCACTGTGTCGATATATCTAGAGAAGTGGCGCAGGCTCAGTTTCCCGCATCGCCAGATGCCGTAATCCCTCCCTAGACAGAGCATGGGAGCGCATTCACGTCTGTGTTCCCTGCAAAGACTGGGGGCGTTGAACTGATGGACCAAACTGTGTTACCGCTCTCTAAAAGACACAATGAAGTTGGAACCCCTGTACCTGTAAACAGAGCCCCGATTGGACGCGATGCTGCTGTCCGATGGCACCAGGCCAGTCCTGCCTCACAGAGGGGCCCGGGAACAACAAGACGCAATGCTGCCTGATCCTGTGCCAGCCTCACGCATCTCGTGATGTTCGGGCCCGCTGTTGCAGCCACTGTATCGACCCATTCCCTTGGGGGGGTGGTGGTGGTGGGAGGAGGTCTTCCTCTTCTCCGCTGACCCTCTACCTTACCAGGGACGGGGCTCTCTCGACAATGTGTTTGGAAATGGCTATTTTAGTCTCTTTTGTTACCAATCAAATGAGGCCATACGGGGGTAGGATGGATTCTAATGCTGATCCTGCAGGATTGCCCACTGCCACCGCCACCGCCGCCGCCACTCAACTCACAGGGACCCTAAAGAAGAGAACTGCTCCTGGGGGTTCCCAAGGCTTCGTTCTCCAGGGGAGGAGCTGGTGGATTCGAACCACTGACCTTGAGGCTAGCAGCCCTGGGCTTACCCCACGGACCACTGAGCTCCTTCCTCTATGACTGGTGTTTTATCAACGAGAACCAACAGGGTCCTAGAGTCCCACACTGGGAAGACGCCGCCGCGTAAGGGCGGAGACAGAGACAATGCCACGACATGCCGCAAAAACGCAGCAAACACTGCTGGCAGTCACCGAGCTTTGGAGGGACGCAGTGGGCAGTCCTCTCTCAGAGCTCCAGGGAGCACCAGCGCATGCCAGGCCCTGACCTGTGAGACAACAGAAGCCTGGTCTTCAAACTACCCACTGTGGGGTTTGTTACAGTAGTGATCCAAGAGACCCCCGCCCCCAGGGACCCCCTCAGAGCCTAAGCCAGCACTCCCAGAGACACCAAGGGCAGTAAGACTCCGTTTGGTACCAGTTACTGGCTCCTGTTAGCACAGCCAGTAGGTCACGTGTAAAAAGGGATTTTCTCTGTCAATTAGCTTGACCAACTCATAGAGCTGATGGCCAACGTTAGATGGGGCCTTGGGGCTGATGGCTGTCCCCCTGTCCCGTCTGTGACAACGGCCGAGAGAGAAGACAAAAAGTCTTTAAGGTTTAGAATCTGAGGGGCTTCCTTATTCTGAACTAAAACTCGGCGGCATCGCCAGGGAGCACTGGCTCCCCTTCAGCTTTGCCAGTCACACGCTGGCTTTTCCCGTTCTGGGCCTCAGTTTCCCAGTCTATCACGAGGGCAACAGACATGGGCTGAAGGTGGTAGAGTTTCTTAGGGGAAACCCTAAACTCTCTGCAACTGAGTCAAGTTGAACTCATAGCTACCCCCACAGGTCAGGGTAGAACTGCCCCTTTGGGTTTGGGGGGTGGTGGGCTGCAAATCTTTACTGGAGCCCAGAGCCTCGTCCTTCTCCCGTGGAGCAGCGTGGAGGGAGTGAGCTGCTGACCTTGTGGTGAGCCGGCCAAGTGTGCCCTTTGGGCCCCCAGGGCTCACTCGGACTCTTCCAGGCATTCCCCAGGACTTGCTGAATTTGGTAGACCCGGGGTGGGGTCTGATTTTTTTTTTCCTTGTGCCGAAATGTGTTAGAAAGCATTTCCATCCTTTCCCTGGGCCCAATTTTGTGACAACAGTGACCTTCACCGCATTGGGCAACTATCACCCCTCACTGTGCTGACATTCTATGATCGTCCTCCATGAACTTGGCACCCTGGAAGCCAGGGCCCCCTCTCCCACCTGCCGGAGGTAGCTCTCCATGCTGGCTTACCCTGGGGTGCCTCTTTGAGTTCTGATGTGGACACTCACTCACTGCCCTTCAAGCGATTCTGATTCAAAGCGACCCTATCGGGTAGAACAGAGCTGCCTCTGTGCGTTTCTGAGACTGTCACTCTTTATGGGAGCAGAGAGCCTCATCTTTCTCCCTTGGAGGGGCTGGTGGCTTCAAACTGCTGACCTTGTGGTTCGAAGCCCAACGAGTAACCCACTTCGCCACCAGGGCTCCTGCTCGCTAGATTAGATAATGCCTAACGTCTATCACACTGCAGCAACGGAAAAATGCTGCCGTGTCGGCAGCTGCGTCAGTCTTTGTATCCCTCACTGCACAGGCCCACTTGGCCCTCAGGGGAAGGAGGCCCCTTTGCTCAAGCGGTCTGGGTGCAAACTGGTCCTGCGACCGGACGCCCAATTCCACTGCTGCCCTTGACCGTTTCTAACAGGGAAAAAAACCCTGGTTCTAAAGGCGTAGATTCTCGCCTGAGGCTCCTGAGCCGTCGCACTCTAAAGCTCACCAAGACCTGCACAGAAGCAAAGCCAAAGCCACACATCCCGAGTCTCCTCACAAGACACCTGAATCACCCCCCAAGGAGGGCAGCAAAGTCAAACCAGTGGACAGGGAACGGGAACCCTGGCCACAGGAAGACTTTCAACACTGACCTTTCGAGACAGCCCCCTGCCCAGCTGCTGGCCCCTCCACACCCCCAACTCTTGTCTGCATCTTTCCCCCAGGGAAGGCAGAGTCTGCAGGTGGGGGCTGGCCTTGGCTACTTGAGGAGACAGGCAAGAGGAGACAAGAGCAGGCTTACCTGGAAGCTCCAGCCACACTGCGGGCCCCCAAACCGAAACCAAACCCACGACCATTGCGTCAGCACGACTCCTAGCAAGCCCATCTTCTGTTGGGGGGCGGGGGGAGTGCCTTTTCCCGTATAGTCGCCAAACTTAGCGTAGAGAGATTGTTTACAGATATTTCCCAGAGTCTCTCGCAGGTTACACAAGCTCCGGTGGGAGTTGTTCTCTCAAGAGAACAGGAGTGGAAGCACAGAGTAGTCATGCAGCGGATTGGAGGTCACACAGCCCTGGTGTGGCCCAAGCTTGGCCTCAAGCAGAGGCTCCCATCTCTGCTCCTCAACTCCTCTTCCCCTTGGGGGAAACCCTCCATTTCTGGAGACACAGTCTGCGGGGTTGCCTCTCCCTGTGCATATACTAGGGCAGGGAGCACACACTGAACCCTTGGGGCAGGGGGCAGGGGAGGCAGAGTCCCCTATTGAGAAATAAGAACCCAGTGCAGGCTCCCAGGCTGTGCCGCATAGCAGCATGGTCTCTGGGTTTTGCCTTCCTCGGTTTCCGGGTCTACAAAATGGGACTCAGGTCACTGCCGCCGGGGACATGCCCCAGTGGGCAAGTTTCACGGATACCTTGTGTGCGCAGGGGCCAGGAGCTGCCAGGGAACTGGGTGTCCCTGTCCCAAGGCTTCTGCAATCCAGGTTGTGGAGGAGGGTCTAGGTGAGGTGTGGGATAGAGAGAGCCTGCAAGCTGCTCTGAGCAGCTTGGGGGCCCTGCAGGAGAGGCACTCCCTGCTCATTTCAAATTCAGAGTCACAGTGGAGCCAATGGCCACCCCAGGGATGGGTCCCCAGGTGCCTGGGTCAAACTTGCTCTGTCACTTCTATCCAGATTAGCTGGTCCTTTCCTTGTTCCCCTGGGGGAGGGATCTGGCTTCCTCAGCCTGGGGCTGCATGCCTGCATCTGCCGCCTGAGCCCAGTGTCTGAGCCGTGGCTGCATCCTTTGGACGGATGCGGTATTCTTCCCTACCACCTCGGGGCCACCGGACTGAGCAGGATGTCTGCAGCCCAGACTCTGAAGGCAGAGCCCTAGTTCTTACACAGGGATGGAAAACCACAGCCCCACTCTCCCCATCTGTCCTGGGAAATGCCAATAACGTCAACAACTTTTCCTGTATGTTGAGCGCTTACCCTGAGGTTGATGTTCACTTTCATTAATTTTTTTTTTTTAGGGTTCTCATGTCCGCTGCCAGAGAAAGGTACTCTCCCCACCCCCATTTTATAGATAGAAAATGGGGGCGCAGAGAGGTAAAGGGACTTACCCGAGGTCACCCGGCCAGGCGAGGGTAGATAATCAGGTTAGAACCCAGGGCTGCTTGCTACTCTGCGCTAGCGCTCCAGCCTGCTCCGCGCGCTCTACTCAAGGTGGCAGCCCCAGATAGCGCGGGCCCGCGCGCACGGAGCCACACGCCCCGCACTGGCCACTCTGGCTCCGCGCCCCTGCGGGTTCTGCTGGGCGGGTAAGCCGCCTCACGGAGCAGTCAGAGAGCACCGTCCGGACTGACCCTTGGACAAACGGCACCTCGAACGGCCCTAAAAGTTGGATCTTACGGGGACTCTGCTCGACCCTTGGTCGCCTTGGAAGCAAATCTTTCTGAGCGATGCATTGCTCTGCCGGACCCTTGTGGAACGCCACTCGCCTACAGAGGTGGGGTGGAGGGGAGAAGCCCTGAGCCCCAGCACCTCCTCCCCCGGGGAGGCACAACTTTCCTAGGTTCTGGGAGCCTGCGCTCTCTTCCCCCCTCCCCACCTCCCCTCCGCTGCTGGATCCCGCCAGGATGGGAGAAGTGGGTATGGAAGGCACCGCCATGGCCTCAGCGCAGATCGGATCTGGCCAGGCGCGAGGGTCTGGGGAGTGCTGAGGGTCCCTGCAAAGTTGACAGCCAGGTGCCAGTCAGGCCCTGAAGGAATGCCTTCCAGGATCCCAGCCCTCCCAGCCCCAGGTGCCCCGCTGGGGTGGCCGGCCCTGCCCGAGCCGCCATTACCGCGGGGTGCCAGGTTGATCCGGCCAGTCGGAGAGCAGCCGGGCGGAGAGCTCAAAGTTGAGGTGGGGCGAGTGCCGGGGTCTCTGAGGCACGCAGCCCTCCGCCTTGGGCTGCCAGCGAGGGGCAGCGAGCGAGCGGTGCCAAAGGGGCCGCCATTACCGCCGGCGCGCAGCTCGGAGCCGAGTGCGCCGCAGCAGCGGGCTCTGGGTCCCCGCAAAGTTGCCACTGGGCTTGGAGCCCCTGGAACGCGAGCCCCCAGCCCCGGCCACCCCACCCCACCCCGCCCCCAAGGAAGTGGACCAGGTCGCTGGAACCAAGTTGGGAGTCACGATCAGCCCAGCGCTTTGCCAGTGCCCAGGGTTGGCATGGAAGCGAGGCGCCCTTGGGGGCCGAGAGGGGCGCAGGACTCCAGGCTAAGAACTCACCTGCCG
>NW_022111312.1:7281204-7285534 GCF_000313985.2 Echinops telfairi
CGCCGCCGCTCGCAGCCGGGCTACCCTACGGAGGAGCGGCGGCGCTAAGTAGCGTCGCACCCGGCGGCTGGAATCGCGGCATAAATATATAAATACGTGGGGACGGAGCCGTGAGCTCAGCAAGGGTCGTGAGGGGGAATTTATTTCTTAGTGTCCCTCCTTTATCCTACCCTCGCCGAAGCGAATTAGCGGTGACGTCCACGCTGGCTGGTTTATGGGTGTGGGGAGGGAAACGGCGTAACACTCATTAAGGAGCTGCTCTGGGCTCAGAAGCATACATCTTTTATATAACCTAATTTCCATTTTTCCCCCCTATCAGGAAACACACACTCACACAACGACAATTTCTGGGAGCCCAGAGGGGACTGGATGTGGTAGCCAGGCCTGGGAGGGCAGGTCTCTGGACACCAGCCAGGCCCATGGGAGACAGGGATGGTTCGTTTCCCCTCCCCATGTTGTGTGGGCTTGGCATTCCTGGGTGGGCTAACGGACAGCTCAGGCCGCACTCCCCTGGGCAGAGGTGGAGGCCCCTAGCGGGGTTGGTGGTGGTGGTGACAGCGTTGATGCTGGCCCTGTGTCTGGGTGAGACACACAGATTGCAGGTCAGGTCTGGGCACACTGCTTTTTCTGGTCCTCTCTGGAGCTGGGCTGAGACCTGGCAGCCTGGGAAGGCCTAGAGGGCACACACTCACCTGTGGCCAGGTAGACCAGCAGTTGGGGAGAGGCCCAGGCTGGCCTAGAGGAGAGGGTGAGGGAAGGAGGGAGGGAGGGAGGGTGGGAGAGAGGGGAGGCCACGCTTCCCTTCCCTGCTTCCGGGCCCAGCATATGGGTAACCATCTAAACCTGTCTCAAGAGCTGTCTGCCTGGGCAGATTGTGCAGGCTTTTGAATTTCCCTGTCAGTGCTGCTCAGACACGCTTAGGGTGGCAGGGCTGGGGCGGGAAGGGAAATCAAGGAAAGAGGGCTGGGGCACAGACAGGCCACCAGGCACTGGGCTCTGAAGGCTCCGTTCTCTCCCCCCCTCCACAGCCTCACCCACCAAGAGACAGGTGGGGGGCACTCTGGCTCTCTGAGTTGTGCAGAGGTACCGAGAAGCCACACCACCCCCCTTTGCCACTAATAGATGCTTCCCAGATTGTCCTGCACATCAAGCAGGGCAAGGAAGGGGTAAAGTCGAGGAGGGGAGGAAGGAGTTGCTGAGGAGGCTGGAAGAGGTCCATTTGTCTTTAGGAAGCTGGAAGAAAGGGGTATAAAAGTTCCCCACCACCTCCAGGACCTGTTAGAGCCTCAGCTTCCTCAGTGTTGACTGGGGTCCAGGTCAGGGAAGCTCTAGGCGGGTAGTAAACAATGCTCAGCAAGTGGCAGGCAGCCCCTAAATACAACGAGGATGGTGGTGGTGTTGGAGCTGGATGAGGAGTCCAGGGAAGCCAAATCTCACCCCCCCACCCCCCACCCCCAAGTCTGAGCCCCTCTGTCGTGGGCTAGTGGCCTCAGCCCCAACACTTCCAAGTTGAGCACTGGGTTTCAGTGGTGTCAGATTCAGCACAGCGCTCCCCTTGATTACCATGGCAACTGGGGAAAACCAGAGAGCCAGGGGAAGGAGAGCGCTCTTCCACAAGGCTGGTGGGTCGGGGCCAAGGGCTGGCTGTGCCCTGGGCAGGCAGGGCTGGCCTGGGTTTGGGAGAGAAGGGGACACATGCCCTCCCCTCTAATTCTGTCCTCAGCACATGGTACCCTGGCGGCTCTGAGAACTAAGCTGGTGAAGGTTACTCTTCTGCCAGAGCTCTGGGAAAAGCCCAGGGGAAGAGGTTGGTCACCAAGAGGGATCGGTGTGTGTGTGTGTGTGTGTGTGTGTGTGTGTGTATAAGTGTGTACATGTGTTTTGCATGTGTGTGTGAGACTCCCTTCTCTTACTCTACTTGTTTCCATAGGACTAAGGGGAGTCAGTATGCCAATGGTTAGGGGGCTTACTGCTAAGTCTAAGAATGTAGCTTCAAGTCTAGCCAGAGGTGCAGAGGTGTGTCTCTGCTGGCTGGTTTGGCAGGAACTAAAACTATCCTAGCTGCAGTAGACCGGTAGCTGCAACGACGGCTCACTTGCATCAAGCACTCAGCATTGTGCCAGCTTCATGCCAAGCATTTTAGAGACGTTCCAGCTTCATGCCAAGCATTTTAGAGACGTGCCTCTCTCAGAGAATCCTCACAGCAATGCAAGGGAGGTGGGGTGGGGTGGGGTGGGATGATCCCCATTTTACAGATGAGAAAGCAAAAGCTCAGACAGGCAGCAGCGAGGCTTGCTCCAGGTCCCTTAGTCGACTGGTGGTGAAGCTGACCCTGGACCTCAGGCCCTGAGGTCCTCCAAGGTGAGAGGCCCATCCTATATCGTTCCCTTTGTGGGGAAAGTGATGGATGGCAAGGCCCTGGTGCCTGGCATGTGGGGTCCCCACCAAGCCAGCGACTCCTGGGTCCCAAGAACTGGGGCTGAAAGAGAGCCTCCGGTGGGCCTGGGCCCGGAACAGGAAGGTCCCAAGAGTACTGGCCATGTTGCTACGGCCCTCTCGCCTGACTCCCCAGGCATCTGCTCCCACCTCCTCCCCGCCCAGTGTCCCCATGGTAGCCTTCCCCTGGATGGCTAGGATTCAGCTAGCAGAGACAGGTCCGGGAGCCTCACAGAGCAAACTCTCAGCAGAGGAGGTCAGCTGTTCTCCGACCGCCTCTTACACACAGGATGGGGCTTTCTGGCTGCCCCTCACCCCCCACCCTACCCCCCTAGGCCACTAGAGCCCCCACCCCTGCTCACAGAAGTGACCCTGGGGAGTGGAGCCCTCGGGCGGTGCCTGGGGTTGCTGATCAGAGGGAGGAGGCTGGTCCACACTGTGTCGGCCACTGAGGGGGGTAATACATTATCCAGGGCTAATGAAAACATAATTATCTTCTTTTGGCTGTAGAGAGGGGCTAATTTAATAGGCTGCGATCGAAAGGCATCTGCTGAATTCACCCAGCAGTGAAAACACTTGAAAGGCTTGGGCGGGGGAATGGATAGAGCGGCTGGCCAGGCCTGGAGCCTGCACTCAGGCTACCTCCCCACCCACCCTGCCACTGGATCCAAGGGAGCAGCCTCCTGGGGGAAGGGATGGGGGAGGGCTGGAAGGGACCGGGCAGAAGCATCATGGGGGTGTTGCTGTCGGCGGGTGTTCTACTAACTAGTTTGCAGCCATGTTCTTGGGCTACTCACACTGCCTCTCTGAGCCTCCGTGTCCTCATCTGGAAAATGGGGTGAATCCTGCCTCGCTCACTTAATCACCCACACTCATGCCATGTCTGCTTGACCGAGAACCGCCTTAGGAGGGCAGGGATGGGATTACCCAACCAGCAAGGTCAGCACGGGTCTACTTCGCTTACTTACTAATCTACCGGGAACAATGTCACATTTCTTCACTGCGTCAAAGGTTCTGTTCCTGGGCCTGGCTGGCCTCTGCCTCGCTCCCAACTACACAGTGCTTTCCGCTGGAAATGAGCCCCTTGCCTTGTGCTGCCTGGTAGAACTGCAGCGAAAAGTTTTACAAAACACACGTAAGGGTTCCCATAATGGTTCGCCATAGAAGTCTTCCGATGCCCGATGGGGTCATCTGCCCTTGGAGGGGCTGGCCACACTGGCCCCCCTGAGTCTGTTCAAAGCTCATTCCCTTGATAGCTGGCAGCCTCAATGCCACCTGGGAATATCATCACCATGCCCCTCCTCAGGTCCCTCCCGCCCTCCGTTTTAAACTGCCCCTCTAGGAGATTCAGGTCAAACCCCAGGCCAAGAGGACAGTGCCAAGCTGGGGCCCACCCTCTAATGACAGCAGCTCTTCCTTAAGTGCACCAGAACGGCGTCTCTGGCCTGACCCCTCCCAGCTGGGTATCAAGCCCCCACTCACCCTCCTCTGTGCACTCCCCCCGCCCCCCCTGGCCCCCAGCTGGCCTCTCTGGCCTGAGCTGCAAACCCACAGCAGGTAGAGTGAGCCAAGCTTGGATCTGGTTCAAACCAATCCAGTCATAGTCAGCGAAGGGAAACTGGAACAGATGAAAATTCTACCTTGTGGGTTTTATCCGGAATACCAACCAGAATGAGCAAAATCACAGGTTGAAGCCTTTGGGGATTGGAAGAGGGGTCCTGAGCCTGTTTAAGTAGCTGCTGTGTGACCATCGAGTCCCGCCAGCGTCGAGGGGAGTGAGACACATGTTCAAAGAGAGTGGCGGACTGCCACCTTTAAAGGGGCGTCATTGTTTCAGACTCTGCTATTCAGGAGACTTGGTTGCTATGCACCCTAAATGCTGCTCTTTTTTATC
>NW_022111312.1:7285829-7287228 GCF_000313985.2 Echinops telfairi
GTCTGGGACTCTGCCTAGTGTTTGCTCGGGAAGTCACTCACACACGATGCTCCTGAAAGGACTGCACCTGCAGTCAGTCTGACAGAGAGGAAGTGGGGAGCAGTCGAGTGGACGGGGCCCTGGCATTTTACAGATGGGGCAGCCGATGCCCAGGGAGGTTGAGTCATTACCTAAGCCAGAGGCTCCCAGATTTATTGGGTCTACAACCCTCTTTTCAGGAAAACTTACTCAGTGTAATTTAAAACTTCGGTCCTATAGCCCATAATCCCAGGTAAACTGTAGGTATCTGCTTTTGCAGCCTCCCTGAATAAGTCCAGCTCTCCCACCCCCAACTCCCAACAGCTTTGGGAAACACTGACCCAAACGCACATAGCTGACCAGATTCTTGTCCTCATTCAGCATGCTCACTCCAGGGTCCCTGAAGGGGTGACTCACCAAAGTGGTCCCTGAGGCTTGGTTCTGTGAGGCTCAGGAGGTTGGCAGCCCCACCCAGGAGGGAGGAGGTGCCACCATTCCAGGTGAGGCAGTGCCCTGGTCAGACTGCAGACAAACGACTTCACCAAGGGAGCAAGAGGGAGGGGCCCTTTAAGGTTTAAAGAGGCAGCCTGGCCACAAGAAAGAGCACTGGCTTGGGCGCTGGATCACCTGACTTACCACCCCAGCTGGTCCCCTACACACACATATGCTGTGTGTCCTTGGGCCTCAGAATGGGATACCAACCTCAGAGATGGTCAGTTCCCTAGAACTGTAGGAATGGGGTTTTCCTGGGCTCGTGGTCTTGAACGGCTTTTTAAAAAGGGTCCAGGAGTCTGAAAGGGTTGCGATAAACTGGACCAGACAGTCTTTCAGGGTGCTTTCATGGGCCAAACGGAGGCAACTTCTTGTTCCGGAATCTGACCGGCAAGTTTGCCTCTTGCTACGACCCAGTCCAGCGAGCAGAGGTGCAATTCCCCAAATGACAGACAGATGGCGCTAAGCCTTCACTGTAGCCTGTCTGGGTTCCTGCACCGGGGCCAGGCTGGTCAGGGCTTCTGTTTACTATGCCGCCTTCAGAAGCCCTGGGCCTGGGTCCCTACTTCACTGAGCTGGCTGAGGTGGGTGAGAGTGGCCGGCAGGGAGTCCCAGAGACCACTTGCATCTTCCAGTTCCCAGTCCCCTCTTGGCAGCTCTGTGCACAACAGGATGTGGTGGGTAGGGAGTGTTAGGAAGGGTGGGGACAAACTGAACACGGGAGAGGACTGCATTTGGAGGCTTGGGCATCTATGCCCCTCGGGTATTCCTTTGATTCTCCCCCGGGGGCCACTGCAGGACTCTTCCTGTGCTTCTATCCCACCCCCTTACAGCATCCACACCGTCTGAATGGGCTGTACCTGGAGCGGCGGGTGAGCTCTGGGGAACG
>NW_022111312.1:7288312-7289267 GCF_000313985.2 Echinops telfairi
TGCCAGGGCCGGGCTGGCCACAACTCACAGGCGAGATTTCTGGGCCATGGAGAACCTGGAGACCAATAGAGGGGGTGGAGGTGGGGGGCAGGCAAGTACACGCGGTGACAGCGTGGCCTGCTACCATGATGACACGCTGCAGTCTCCACCGCCCTGAGGCCCCCTGCAAATGATCCTGCCGGACTCACCCAACTCGAGAGCCTTAATGAGCACACCCACAGTCGCCCCTGGCCTGACAGCCCAGCGCTCCAGTAGCTTCATGGGGTTTGGCGTTGGATTTATCCAAGCTGACACTCAAGTAAACTGCCGCGTGCTCTTTTCTGTGTGGAAGAAGCGCGTGTGCTGGGAGGAGGTGTGATTTAAAAGCATCGAGGTCCGTCCTGGGGCCTGCCACTGCCAAGTCATGGGTCCTTGAAATCAACCCACTGCCGGTGAGTTGATTCCAAACCTTCTGGAGCCCCCATGGGGTTCCTGAGGTTGTAACTCTTTACAGGAGCAGAAAGCCTCCTCTTGAGGGGCTGGTGGTTTCAAACGGCTGACCCTGGGGTTCGCATCCCCCTGTGCAATCCACTTCGCCCCCAGGGACGTGTTCCACACATGGAGGCTTCTTCTATTAGAACTATCAGCACCGGCTTGTTCGGGGCTCTTGCCTCTGTTATGAGATCAGTCTTCGTCTCCGAGGGGCGGGGGCCGAGTCTGAATGTGTGTTTGCTGTCCTCCAAGATACTGCCCTGCCGCTCACTCACGCACTGCTGTGAGTGGCACCTCCTGGCTTGTGGAGACCCAGCGTGTTACAGAAAGAAGGTGGCCTGGTGGCGTTGGTGTGGTTGAGCCCACTGTGGCAGCCAGTGGGTCAACCTGCCCCTTTCTGCAACCCGGAAATCACGCTGTAACTGAGTTCACTCGCATGGCGGCATCAGCATAGCTCCTTTACATCATAGGTTCTTGCGGGGGC
>NW_022111312.1:7289442-7303536 GCF_000313985.2 Echinops telfairi
AACCGTTCGGTGCAGGGAGGCGCTGGTCACCTTGGTTTCAACAGCTTCTGGGAGGTTCTGATGGACCTTTGGTTTTCAAACACATTTAACAGGGAAGACTCGGTCGTTAAACTTGCCTCCTGGACACAGCACCACCCTTAATGCCATGGGTGGGGACAAGCTTTGGGGACCCTTCGCTGGCCTATGGGGCACGCCTCAGAAGGAGAAGAAACAGCTGTAAACACCCGTTAAATGCTGGAATGCGGAACGAGAGTGGTCGGAACGAAATGGGGTGCATCAGGATCGATAGCCTAAGCATCCATGAGCTGAGACAGACAGGTATTGGCCATTGGAATTGTAATCAATTGTAATCATTGTAATCAAACGGTCCACCCTGCCAAGAACGACAACCTGAAGTGGAACGGCGTCGCATTCGTCACCAAAAAAGAACATTTCAAGATCTGGCCTGAGCACAACACTGTCGGTGCGGTGATACTATCCGCAGACCCAGACGGAAGGCCCGTCCTACGAGGGCGATTGTTCAAACTTGCACCCTAACCACTACTGCCAAAGGTTAAGAAAGAGAAGATGTTAACGAACGTTCGCAGCCTAAAATGGACCAGCCCAGTCGTCAAGAGGTGCTGATAATTCCCGGTGAGCGGAATGCAAAAGTGGGATGCAAAGAAGGGGGAGGAGTTGGAACACACAGCCTTGGTGCAGAAGCGACAGCGGAGAGGGCACTGACGTTTGTGAGACACACGTGTCCCTGGAGAAGGAGCCAGGCCGATAGAGTAGCGGGGCATGGAGAAGAGGAAGGCCGTGACGAGACAGATGGAAACAGTGGCTGCAACAAGGGACTCGGGCACAGGAACCGTCGTGAGGCCGGCCCAGGCCAGGGCAGGGTTTCCTTCTCTTATGCATACGGTCACCATGGGTCAGAAGCCACCCAACGGCGTCTAACAACAGCAACTGAATCGATCCATTGGAAATACCTTCATTTTTCCAACAACGGACACAGCAACAACACAGGTGGGCTTCGCCTGACGGAATACACAGGAATCGAACCACAGACCTCAAAAGGACTGACTACGTGGGAGGAATGAGAGGATGGAGACACGCGGGCAGAACAAGGCCAGAGGTCCACCGAAGAACACCCCATCAATGGCTCACACATGTAAGTTCGAGCCGAAGCGGAAGAACATTACAACAAGCCCACCAGCGCCAAAATGCAGCCTTGAGTATATCCCACCTGAATTTAGAGACCAACTCACTAACAGGTGGGACGCATTGAATGCTGGTGACCGGGGATGCAGTGGACAACTTGTGAGAGGGCATGAGGGGTGTGATGCATGAAGCAAGTCATTAAAAGGACAGGAAAGAGAGAAAAGACCACAGTGGACGTCAGAAGCGACTGATGGTTGCTCTTGATCACAGAGTAGCTAAAGCCATTGAAGAAAGGATGAAGCCAAGGAGCTGAATGGAAGGTTGGTCAAGGGCAGCTCAAGGAGACAGTCTTAGGATGCCATGCCCAAAGACCTGAAGTGGAAAACCAAAAAGGAAGAATGTGCTCAGTACTTCTCAAGTGGAAAGAACCGGCAAGCAAAGTCGGGCCCACAGATGCACCGCGGAGGGCCTCCACGGGCAAGTTCCTGAGCCCTGAAGGAAGCGCTAAATGATGATGGAGGGACTACGCAGTCAGGACACCAAAAAGAATCCGTTGACATCGAGCCGTTTCGGGAAGTAACCAACGATCAAGAACTGGGGGTACCGAAGGAAGAAGCCCAGGAAACAAGACCCCAGGACTGGATGGAAGACCAAGGGCGATATTTTGACCAACGTGGGCAGCGGTGGGAGCATTCACTCGTTGATGACAAGAGACTTGGAAGACAAGCTACCTGGTCAACCTGACAGGAAGAGCTTCTGATTTGTGCCCCGTCCAGCGAAAGGTGGGCCAAGAAAATGTGGAATTTATCAAAGCCTATCATTAATATCACATGAAAGTAGACTTTTGTTGAAAAGAATTCCGAATCCGTTGTAGCCGTACATCCACGGGGAACTCCCAGAAGCTCAAGCCAGGTTGAGAAGAGGAAGCGGAATAAGGGCTACCCTTGCTGAAGTCACATGAGCCTTGGCTGAGAGCAGAGAATACTAGAAAGATGCTTGTTTTCCCGACTATGCAAAAGCGCTTGACCGTGTGGATCATAAGATGGGCACTGAGAAGAATGTGAATTCCGGAAGGCTCCTGGGGAACCTGTCTGTGGACCAAGAGGCAGTTATTTGAACAGAAGAAGAGGACACGGTATGGTTTAACATCCGGAAAGGTACGTGTCAGGATGGCATCCTTTCGCCAAACGTATTCAATCTGTGTGTGGAGCAAACGTTCCGAGGAGCTGGGCTATGAGAACATGGCAGAATTGGAGGAAGGCTCCTTAACAGAGACATGCAGATGGCACAACCTTGCATGTCGAAAACCAACGGGACTTGAAGCGCATACCGCTGAGAATCAAAGACCACACCCTTCGGTGCGGACGCTGACTCAGTGCAGAGAAGACAAAACTCCTCAACATTCGACCAACAGACAACATCATGACTGAAGGCTCAGGACGTAATTGTATTGGCATTCACAATCAATATTCATGGCAGCGCGGTTAAGACATCAAAAGATGCACTGCACTGGGCAGAATCTGCTGCCCAAGATCTTTTTAACGTGTGGAAGGGCAAGGATGCCACTTTGAGGACCCAGGTGCACCTGACTCAAGCCGTGGTGTTCTTAGTTGCTTTCAATGCACTGGAAACTGGACAATGAGTGAAGATGGACTGATGCATCTGAATCATGGCGTTAGCAAAGAACATCGAAAATACCACAGATTGTCAAACGAACAAACAAATCTGCTTCCTAGGAAACACAGCCAGAATGCTACTTCGAAGTGAGGATGGTGAGATGCCTGTCCCTATCCTTTGGACACGGTGTCAGGAAAGCCAAGTCCCTGGAAAAGGATGGTTTGATTGAGTAGAAGGCAGTGAAGAAGAAGAGCCATCCTCTGTAAAATACAACCTAATCTGCAATTCAGGGCGCGTCCTTTGTTATGTTAATTAAGGACAACTCCACCCTACCCCCCATCATAGGTGGGTCCTAAGCCTAATCACTTGTGCCCAGCATCTTACCAAAAGAATGGGGTTAGACCCAAAGACACACACAGGGAGAGGGGCATGTGACAAAAAACAGGGGTACGTTTCTAAGTAGCTAAGCAAGACAGACCCCAAGCGAGGGGCCCCATCTGTGAGTAGAGGAGTGTCCAGATCCTCAGCCAGCACCAGAAACCAGGAGAGAGGCTCCCAGAAGGAGCCCCTGGGCTGAGATCCCGGTTTGGACTGTCAGCCTCCGGGTGTGGGACGGAAATGGGTCTCTGTTCTTTAGAGCTGTTTCATGGGGCGGCAGGAAGACACACAGCTGAGCCAGCCAGCTCACAAGAGAGCATGTGAGGGTAGCACCTTCACCGGAAGTCAGCCCCGGTAAGCCTTTCCACTCTGGCGACCCCTTCCAGTGTTGTTGCCAAGGGAAACATATCCGTGGCTTCCTTGTCACGGCCCAAGCCTTTGAGTTCTTGGGCCAGTGAACATCAGAGACAGAGGCAGCCCCTTTCGCGACTAGATGGAGACAGGCGCTAGGGCTCCAGCACTGATGACGGTCTGTTGGCGCAAGCAGAACCTGGACCGTGACCAAGAGGCAGTTGTTCAGACAGAACAAGTGGATAGTGTGCGGCTTACAATCAGGAAAGGTGTGCGCCAGGGTTGTATCCTCTCACCATCCTTGTTCAATGTGTGTGCTGAGCACATCATCCGAGAAACTGGACTGCATGCGGAAGAACAGAGCGTCAGGACTGGAGGAAGGCCCACGGACGGCCTGCGACCGTGTGCTTACTGCTGAAAGCTAAGGGGGGCTGGAGACGCTTGCCGATGAAGATCAAGGGCCGCGGCCTTCAACATGGACTACAACTCCATGTCAAGAAAGCCCACGTCCTCACAACTGGACCCTTCTGGACCGCTAGGTCACATCATGGCCAACGGAGACGAGAGAAAAACTGCCAAGGGGCTCCTCGTTCTTGGATCCACAGTCAGTGCTCGTGGGCACAGCCGTCCGGAGGTCAGACGGCTTGTGGCACAGAGCAGATCCGCTGAACGAGACCTCCTTAAGGTGCTTCCGACCCACAGGGCTTTCATTCCCCTCCTGTGCATGCGAAAACTGGACATTGAATAAGGAAGCCCGGAGACGGGTTGATGCCTTTGAAGGGGGTGTGCCGGCCAAGAAGATGGAAGGTGGTGCGGACTGTCTGAACAGGCACATCTGTCTCAGAAGAAGGGTGGCCAGAATACGCCGTGGAAGCACGGATGGGGAGGTCTCATCTCAAGTGCTCTGGGCATGTTGTCGGGAGATAACAGTCCCTGGAAAAGGGCACCATGCTTGGCAAAGCAGACAGGCAGCCCAGAAGAGGAAGAGCCTTTGTGCGATGGATTGACACCTGTGGGCTGTAACCGCGGGCTCACATAGAGCAATGATCGCAAGGATGGCCCAGGATGGGGCAGTGTGTCGGTCTCTGGTACGGGGGACTGTGCTGAGCAGGAGCCGGCTTGTCGGCACCTAACGACGGACGGACCACAGAGACCACACTGGTTGGTTGTTCCAGGTTGGGATCCCACAAAGTGCCGTACAAGGCTCCCCCTCCGTCCGGAGGCTACGATTGTAACCCTGTTTTTCAGAAGAGGAAACGGAGACTCAAGGAAGGCTTGGCTGACGGATCTCCTACCCCGTGAGTGGAGTTTCTGAGCTGAGGGCTGAAGATCGATTAGAGCTGACCCGGGGAAGGTAGACAGAAAAGAGATGGGTCAGGAAACACGCCAAGAGAGCGTGTTGGCACATCTGGGGAAACCCAGGTGCTTCCAGGCTTGCTGCTGGTGGGATTGGCCTCTCTTGGATTCCTTGGGTACTGTCATGATTAAAGTGCGTGGCTGCTGGCTAAGAGGCTGGAGCCTACCCAGAGGTGTCTCCAAAGCAAGGCCTGTCCATCTCCTTCTGAGAAACAGCCGCCATGGGGAAAGCACCTCAGGGAACACAATGTACCCCGACCCACAACACACACGGGCTGCCCCGAGTTTGGAAAGTCTTAATGCCCTGAGTTTGGAAGGCGGCTCCTTCTCGGTAGCCACCCTGCAACTGCCACCGCCACCTTTGTCACCTGGGGCACCCCACTGTCCCATGACACACACCGGTCCTCCCGTGCCCCCCAGGTCAGCGCCATCTTTGCCAAATGAAAAGCTGACCCGGCACCACCGGGGCTGGGAGCGCTCCAGGCCTGCGGTGCCCTCTGGATACAGCCCACCTCCTTCAGCAGTTCCCTCTCCAAGCGGCCTCTGACCTCATCTCTCCCAGTTCCCCAAGTCTTCTGGGCCCTGCTGGTGTGGGGATTCCTCTGCTGTGACCTCCATCTGTTCAGCGGTGACCCTATCCAGGCTCCCAGGGGCCAGGGCAGGAATGGGGGATCTGAGAGAGGGCAAAGGAAGGCCTTTCAAAGCCCCCTCACATCGGAGTGTAAAGAGGCCCAGCCAGAAAGGGGTGCAGACCAATGGACTTGGGCTCTTCGCTGTGTCTTGTTGGGAAAAACCAAGTCCTACCATGAAGCCTCATCTTCTCCCTCCCTCCCCACCCCCTGCCTGGCAGAGTCTCTGGGTGGTGCACTCAACACACAAGGCCACCCCGGCATACAGACTACGCTGTGCCAACGCTGCGGAAGTCAGAGGACATTGCATCATTGAGCAAGGGGGCACCGTGGCGGCCAGGCTGAGGCTGAGCCAGAGCAGGGGAGAAATGAATGAAGGCAGACAGGGTGAGCTGCCCAGACAGAGATCCACACACCCCTTCCGCGGAGTGTCCTTGCACCCACGAAGCTGATGCCCAGCCCAAGACTACATCTCCCAGTGTCCCTCGGTACTGGATGGAATCACGTGACTGGTCTCAAGCGTGGAACGGGAGAAGTGGTTGGTCATTTCTGGGCTGAAACAGCTCAGGGCAGGTGTGTCTCCTGGGAGGAGGACCAGAGGTGAAAGGCACCAGGGGTGGATACCATTACATTCACAATCCTGCAGTAACAAGAATCTCTGCATGGGTGTGGCGGTGGACATGCAAGCACAAACTAAGCAGGCGTGGGGCACCAGTCATGAACAGGACGGGCAGAGGGTCTCTCTACACGTGTATGTACAAGAGCTGCAAGTACATCCATGAGCACACTAGAGTGTCAGGGGCGCAGCTATAAAACCCAAACTCCTCGAGGGAATGAGTTGTGGGGCTGGAGGCTCAGGACCAGAGTCCTGGGGGGCACTAAGGTCCACTGGCACAAGATCATCCACAAAGAAAATGTCCTATAGGCAACTTTGGTGAGAAGAGACTGGACTTTTCCATGTTCACGAACAGCTGCCTGAGGTGCAACTATTGGCCTCTCCCTGTCTGGAGGAAAGAGGAGTAAAGAAAATAAAAATTAGTCCAAAAGATTAATGGACCACAGCAACCTCAGCATCCGTGACTCTGAGATCAGAGCAACTAGATGGTGCCCTGCCTCCACTCCTGGCCAATCTGGAAAGACTCACCTTAGAAGTCCTGGATAGAGTGGAAGACAGATGTGGAACAAACCTCAAAATCACACCAACGGTCGGGCTCACTGGTCTGATAACAGATGGGTGGAACCCTGACACTCTAGTCTTTAGCCACCGTTAAACCCTGGAATTGAACTCCTTCCCTTCACTCAATTTTCAAACAATATACAAGCCTATAAGGTTAACAGAGAGCCTTGGTGGCACAGTCAGTTAGGTATTGGGCTTCTAACTACAAGGTTGGTGGTTCAAACCCACTAGCTACTCTGTGGGAGAAAAACGAGGCTGTCTGCTCCCGTAAAGAGCTACCTGCTCAGAAACCCTAAGGAGCAGTTCCACTCTGCCCTATAGGGTCACTGTGATTCAGAATCATGGTTCAAGGTGAACAATAACAGCAGGGAGGTACACACCCTTTGTAACAACTGACCGGTCAAGGTCACAAAGGCAGCATCTGCCCATGGACAAAGTACAGACGGCACGGGAACCAGGAACAGAGGGAAGAAATGGGATGAGGGATGCTATGACTGTGGTGCTTGCAACCAATGACACAACACAAAATGCCTATGTACTGTTCAATGGAAACCAGCCATCCATTCCTACTGTCCACCCATTCCTCCTCCCACATTGTAACAAGGAGTTCACTACAAACCAAAAAGAAAGCACAGGGCTATTTTCCCTTCCTCCCTTTTCTTGTGCCCTGCTGGTGGAAAGCCAAGGCCCTTGGGTGGGGGAGTGGAACCAGAACCCAGAGCTCCCTGGTTCCCTGCATCACCACGGGGCTTCCACTGAAGACTGGACACCGAGCCGGCAGGCTCTCCCAGCTACGGGGGCTGTGAGTTGCTTTCAAATGGACTCAGATTCAAGGCAACGGTGCGTATTCACCGGAGAAAATGTTGCCCAGCCCAGCATGATCTCCATGGTCATCCCTATGTTTGAGGTCACTGTTGTGGCTACGGGGTCAATCCATCTCACCTAGGACTCTCCTCCGTGTTGTGTTCAAGGTACATGAGCTGAAGTCTTGCTAACCTTGCTTCTCAGGAACATCCCGGCGGCAGTTCTTCAACAACGATGGGTGTGTTTGCCCTTCCGGCAGTCCGCAGGGTGCTCGGATACTTCGACAACCCAACAGCTCAGAGGATCCCCCTCTTCTGTCTTCCCTCTGCACTCGAGGTGACTGGAAAGACCAGGGCTCGGGCTCGGGGTCTCATCGCCCTCCAAATGACATCTTGGCTTTTTAACCCTTGCACGAGGTCTTTGGAGGCTGATTGGCCCAAGGCGATACATTGATTTCCTGATGTATCCGTTGCGGACACTGGAGCAGCTGGTGTGGCCTTGGCGGAGGAAGAGAGCAGCCTCTCCACAGGACTGGCTGCTGAACGTCTCAGCTTCGGCTCCGGGGAAACGAGGGGACGGTTCACTGGCTGGAGAGCACGTGAGGGGGCTTTTGTGGTGCGGGTGAAGGTGGAGTTTTGAAGGCATTGGTTGGCCGTGTCTGAGGACACGATGGCTGGAGGCATTTTGTTTTGAGGGTGGCATTTAAAGAGCCTAGAAGGCACCCCAGGGGCCCGGGTGGTGTTGGTGGATAAGCATTGGGCTGCTAACCCATGGTTGGCTGTTCAAAGCTGCCAGTTGCTCTGTAGGAGAAAGATGAGGCTGTCCGCGCCTGTACAGATCTAGCTTCAGAAACCCCACAGAGAAGTTCCACTCTGTCCATACAGTCACTAGAGATGAGGCTGTCCATCCCTGTAAAGATACAGCCTCAGAAACCTTTCAGAGAAGTTCTATTCTGTCCCTACGGTGGCCATGACCTGATGGCAACAGGCCAGGCTCGGGGTTTCAGGAGGTGTTGCAGGGGACAGGCTTTGAATCAGAATGTGAATCAGTTCCTCCTGTCTTTGGAAGTAGGTGGGACACAAATCGTCCAGAGGAGGTTGCGAAGCCACTCGCCCCCAAACCCTTCAGCAAGCAGAAGGATGGCCCATCCCTGTTTTGCTCTTATGCCCCCTCGATGAGGTTCTCTGAGCTTCAGGGCACCTGAGGATGGGGTGATTCTTTGGATGAAGGATGGTGATGTAGTTTATTGTGCCAAGCTGGCCGATAAACACATGTGGGGTTCATTGAAGGGCGGAGGGATAAATGGCTCAGTGAGCCTCACCTTTCTAGTTCTCAGGTCTCTTGCTTTCTGATGGTCAGACCAGGGTGCAGCTGCCTTAGCAGTTCCCTGCTTCAGCTGGCAAGGCTCACTTCCTGCAAGACATCCCCAAGGAGAAGCCGCATGGACCTATCCTGATGCAGCCCTGGGTGCTGGAGCAGCCGTGTGGGACCCCTGCTAGCACTGAGATGCTTGCACATTCACTGACTCGGCTTTCCTCCTGCAGTCGGCATCATTGCGTGTGTTTTGTGAGATGGAGGAGGACTTTGTGGATTGGTATCAGACATAGGGGTTAATGTTGGACTTGTGGGCTTGGGCGGCACTGGGTTGGGATGTTTTCTTGATGTGCACTTACCCTTTATATAAAACTCTCTCTTATACATGAGTTTCTGTGGATTTGTTTCTCTAAAGCACCCAGCCTAACACAAATGGTGATTCCGAGGCGGCTCCGACCTCCTTCCCACTGCGGCTCTCATTTGTCTTGGCTACAGTGGCGGCCACTCGAAGCTCTGCCTTTCATGCCCTCAGGTGGCTTCCCCTCATGGTCTGAGCTTGAAAATAGGGTGTGAAAAAGGCCAAGCGGGTTCCCATTGGCCTCTGGGAGAGGTCACTCCAGGCTAACCCTAAGCCCAGGGGACTCAGAGGGGCTGCCACAGAGTGAGGGATGCTTCTGGGCAGGCTGGCGGGGCAGCTGGCCTAAAAAGAAACCCACCCCACCCTCAGCCAGGCTGACAGCTCCCCACAAGGGCCTTGAGTCTCAGGGACACAAGGCCAAATGCTGGTAAGAAGCAGCCAGCTAATGAATCAGAGAAGGGTCATAGGGTGGCCTAGAAGAACCGGCGAGCACAAGTTCTGTCCAGGGGCAGACACAGCTGCACGGCCCTAGCCCAGGGCTGCTGGCAGAGCACAGGTCTAGTTGCTCAGGGCTTTGGCTGTTTAAGAGAACCCTCACTTCAGATTTTATGTGAATCCCTATGACATAAGGTAACACTGAAGCGGTGATCTGTGGGCCACACAGAAACCCCCAGGACCCCCGCCGGCTGGAAGCCCCGAGGGCCACAAGCCCCTTCCTGATCAAGAGGAAAAAGACGGCATCAATTTGGAATTGCTCCCGAATCAACCCGAGCTCACTGGACAGGCTCCAGAAACCGTGAACGGAGACTTGTGGCTCCACTTCTCCCCTCTCCCTTGGGTGCAGTCAATATTTCAAGTTTGTCAACAAGGGAGGAGAGAGGGGGAGGCGCCTGGTGAAGGGGTGGGGGTAGGCAGGCAGGGGGCTAGCTATGAGCTCCAGGGCTGCGTGTGCTCTGCTCTCTACAGAAGCACCTACAGGGCTCAAGGCGCGGGCGGTTCTAGGAGAGCCGTCTGCATGGTGCTTCAGGGGGCCGGAGGGTCATCTGTGTGTCCCTATGTTTTGCACTAAGTTTCGGTTCTGCCACAGCTAGGTTGCTCTGCAAAGGGGCCCCTGTAGGATGCTGGTGTGGGGTCCGGGGCTCCACTGAGGAAGGGGCAGAGGGCCCACCTGAGTTAGCATGGAGGGGGGTTGACTGACAGGCTGGCGTCCCTGTCCCTGTCTTCTCCCAAGCCTTCAAGATGCAGCTCCGCACTCCTCCCCAAAGGAAGCTGTCACTGTCCCCGCTGAGCCAGCCATAGTGACCCCCACAACTGAGAGCAACACCCCAACTCAAAAATCTAAGCCCACTGCTGGGGGGATGGATTCCGACAGGCGGGCGGTTCTGCGGGGCAGAGGAGAGCTGTCCCCACGGGCTTTCCGGTGACGGAGCCTTCGTGGAAGCAAACTGCCTCATCTTTCTGCCGCAGAGTGGCTGGTGGGTTTTGAACCCGTGATCTTTTGGTTAGCGGCCAGCATGGAACTACGGCACCCCAAGGCCTATTTCAGCAGCAACATCCACCCTCTGCCATTGAGTTGGTTCGATGTCTCATAGGAGTCCTACCTACGGTCTCAAAGGCTATGAGTCTTTGCGGGCACAGCCAGCCTCCTCCTGCTCCCACCGAGCGATACTCACACACAAGCCTGATGCCGTCAAACCCATTCCGACCTGGACAGGTCCTACGTAAGGGTTTCTGGGGTTGCAGTTTTTAAAAAAAATCATTTTATTGGGGGCTCATACAACTCCTATCACAATCCATACATACATCAATTGTATAAAGCACATTTGTACATTCGTTACCCTCAACATTCTCAAAATATTTGCTTTCCACTCAAGCCCCTGGCATCAGGTCCTCATTTCCCCCCCTCTCGCTCCCTGTTTCCCCCTTCCTTATGAACCCTTGATAATTTATAAATTTTTATGTTGTCAAATCTTACACTGTCCGATGTCTCCCTTCACCTACTTTTCTGTTGTCCATCCCTAAGGGAGGAGGTTATATGTAGATCCTTGTAATCAGTTCCCCCTTTCTACCCCACGCTCCCTCTACCCTCTCGGTATTGCCACTCTCACCACTGGTCCTGAGGAATTCATCTGTCCTGTATTCCCTGTGTTTCCAGTTCCTATCTGTACCAGTGTACACCCTCTGGTCTAGCCAGACCTGTAAGGTAGAATTGGGATCATGGTATTGACTGGGAGCGGAGGAACTAGTGGAAAGTTGTATGTTTCATGGCTGCAACTATTTAAAGGAGTAGACAGCCACATTTTTCTCTAGTGGATTTGAACTGCAGAACTTGTGACTGGTAGCCCCTATGCCAAATCCACAGGGCCAGCAGGGCCCATTAGCTGCAACACAGTCCAATTTAATTAAGCAGGAACCCTGGCCCGGCATTGTCGGTCCATCCATCTGTTCCTACTGTCCACCCATTCTTCCTCCCATTTCTTTAGTTTAGTAAGAATTGTAGACAACAGGTGAGCGTGCGCACCCCCACCCCCACACGTACAAACACACACGGTCTCACACTCACACTAACTTCTCCCACCCATCCAATCCATTTCCAGCACAGCAGTGGAGAAATATATTTCTAAATCACAAACACTGCTAGTCTCCCCGACCCCATAGCCAACATGCCAACTGGACAGAGCCACTGAACCGCGCTCTTTTTTATGATTCTGAGTTTTGCTCTTTCCCACTCTATCCAGGCCCGTCTGTTAGGGCTGCTTCTCAGAGAAGCCGGCAGGGGTAGTGGGGTACCATCTAGGTCTTCTGTTCTCAGGGTCGAGGATTTCAGAAGCAGTCCCCGAGCCTTGCTTCTAAGAGACTTCTGAGTAGTGGTGGTGGGGTACCGCCCTTTTTGAGTTATCGCCTCCTGCCCAAGATGCTGGGCGCACAGAAGGGCAAACCCAGAAGCCCAGAGGGGTGCTGATGTGTGCCCATGTGGAGCCAGTGTCAAACGGTGTGCTCTCAGCTCTCCTCTGGGGGGCGGGACTTGCAGGAGAGCAAGGAGGGGGCTGCTCTCGGGGGAGAGCAGTCAGCTTGGCTGGGAGGACTCTCTTGACAGAGCAGAACACAGCCCCTGTGTGAGGGTCACCAGAGGGTCAGGTCAGGCAGAGTAGCTTGTCCAGAGCCCAGAGCCAGTCTGCGGGGAATTCGCCCAGGCGGCCAGAGCAGCCACCAGCTGGGAGACCATCTGCAGCCCAGCAGCCAAGCCTCGTCCAGAAACACAAGGAGCAAGACCCACAGCGGATCCTGGGAGGGGTTCCTGGGCTCAGAGCTGCCCATGCTGCAGGCACAGGCATGCCCACACGTGAACTGTGGCCTCGGGTTTTCTGGGCAGCCGTTCCATGACCAGCCCTGGACACCAGTCTTCTGCACACCCGCCCTGCCCCTGGCTCTAGTCCTAGGGAGCACTGAGCTGTGGTGGAGGGTCTCTCTGTCTCCGTATGCCAGGCCGAGGGGAAATGCCGTGACCGTGATGAGCGGTGGGGTCGGGATAGATCAAGGGAGGACATTCGGAAGTGGTGAGGGACAAGTTCCTCTCCACTCTCCCAGCCCACCTCAAGCCTTCAAATAGCCCTGACCCCTCACCCCTGCGTGACTCCCTTCCTGAGCTCCACCCTGCCCCTCCTTGATCCATTTCCCAGGAACCACCCCCAGCCTCACTCTGTGGGACCCCAGAGGGTCCCTCGGGGTTACAGAAGCAGCTCAGCTCTTAGGAGTCATGGAAAGACCAGCTGCTGCCAAGCTGCTGCTGACCCAGGGTGCTACCATGGGCACCAGAGTGGATCTGGCCCATCAGGGTTGTTTTAGATCACCGGGGCTTCCTTCCAACCCGCCCAGGTGCACGCAGACTCCAGATTCACGATTGCAACCAGGCACATCAACTGCACCCCCCAGAAACGCCAACAGCACCAGGAACGACCATAGACTGAGAACGCCTATCCTGCACCAGGACTGTGACAACCACGCTGCCTTCAAATCCTCGGGGCAACTCTGGGCTGACACGGCTCCCGTTTCTGAAGCTGGGAGAGGTGAACTGTTTCTCCCAAGGTCACAGAGCAAGGTCACACTTCAGTGAAAAACTGCCTAGAAGGAGGTTGGGGCAGGCTAGCAGGAGCTCTTTCCTGGAAGAGGATGAGCCTTGCCTGCCACCAGCAGCCCACCAGGCCCGGGGAGGGGCGGGCCTCTCCTTTGCCTCCTGGTTAGGTGTCTGAGCTTCGCCACTCTCGGGGTCTCCAGGCTAATTCCTCCTATCAGGGTCCACCCTGCTCTCTGGGCAGCGCTGACTACTGTTCTCAGTGGCTTTCAGCCTACTGGCCAAAGTTTTTTCAGGCTAAGAACTCTGTCACTGAGGCATCAACCAAGTCCATGTGGTGAGAAGCACATTGACCTGTGTGATCCAAGGATTGTAAGTAAGAAAACCTGGATCCAAAGGAGGGAATGGTATCAGAACTTAGATTGTGCACCCCCGGTTTGCAGAAGGCGATGGATGACAGGGGACATGGTCCGGGGATGTAAATAGCCTTGTTATCAGCCAGAAAGCATTATAAAGTCGATGGAAGATGTAGTTAGGTTAAAATGTAGTATCCTTTGACCTTCCTTTTGACCCATTTTACAGTTATTTCAGTTGGGGGTGGGGGTAGGGGAAGGGGAAATACACACAGATTAAGGGCCTGGTGAATCCCCTCTGACCACAGACCAGGGAAGTGAATGCCTTGCTATCAGGCAAAGTGCAGCTAAAATGTAACACCTTATCATTTGATCTCCTTTTTGTCCCACTTAAAATTTGTTCTAATTTTTAATATTTTCTGCTTTCCTTTCAGTTGAGGGTTTCTTCCGTTTTACTTTGTTGCTATTGTATGTGTGTGTCTGTATATGATATCCAGCATAGGGAAATGTATAGAAACAGTAACTTATCAATGGTTTCTTGG
>NW_022111312.1:7303636-7308861 GCF_000313985.2 Echinops telfairi
ACCAATGTGCCCGGACCTCGTTCAAATGGTGTGTTTTCATTAATCTGATGTGTGAATTTACCATAGCTCCATCTCTCTCTCTCTCTCTCTCTCTCACACACACACATACACACAATGCCTTCCCCTTCACACAAGTTAATGTCTATCTCTAGTGATTGACTCTCCCTTCTTCTCCCTCTGCCCTTTGAAACTACCAAAGGTTCTTTCTTGTCTTCCGTATGAAAATTGACTCTGTATAAGAGTAGTCTCCCACAATCTTTGAGTAGATGCATTTAATTACGGGGAAGAATATTGAAAGCACTGCTGACTGCCAGAGCAAACAGCTCTGTCTTGGAAGAAGTACAGCTGCCTTCCTCCCTGGAAGGGGAAAAAGAGCTTCGTCTCCCACTCGGTCTGCTCTGGCTAAGGACAGTACATGATTGAATTATGGTTCATGGTCAAGTTTCCCTGGTCTGGCCAGGCGGCTGGCTTCTTGACCCTATGAATCAGAGATTCAACATTCCAAGTTCACGGCAGCCCAGACAGCCGTGGGCTGGATCCCAAGGACAGCGCCTGACATGTGGCATGTGATGTCAGAGGAGAAAACAGGATTCAGTGCCTGCCGCTGCGACTCCTCCTCTCTGGGCCGGTGACCTGGCTTCTCAGAGCCTTCACCTGTTCAACTACGAGCAGGGAGAGTTACATGGACAGTATGTGATGGATTTTCTGCCCCTCATTAGTCTCCTTTCCGGCCAGCATCCTGTCAAGAGCCCTGACAGTGCACTGGGCCCCTCGCCGGGCTGCTCCTGGAAAGGTCAGCAGTTGGTACCGCTCGCTCGTCCCTCTGCGGGAGACAGAGGCATGCTCTGCCGCCGCCAAGGTCAACGATGGGCTGTGCTGGGTCCATCTGCTACGCATGACCTCTTTCAAGAACTGAAAGGCTTGGATGTGACTTTGAGGATGAAGGCGCCCTTGACCCAAGCCGTGGCGTTTTCCTTCGCCTCATAGGCACGAGAAGGTTGGACACTGAATAAGGAAGGTTGAAGAAAGGTGGATGCATCTCAGCTAGGGTGTTGGGGGAAGAGTGGCGGAAGTCCCACGGGCTGCCAAAAGAACAAAGGGCTCTGTCTCGGAGACGTCACCATCGCGTGCCTTGGCGGGAAAGACGGCAAGACTTCGTCGGGCCGAGTTAGGACATGTTGTCAGGACCGTGTTGACCTCTCGTCAGGGCCTTCCTCCTTTGCACTGCCTTTCTCTTCTGCCAAGCACAATGCCCTTGCTCCAAGGATTGGTCTCTCCCGGCAACAGGTCCAAAGGATGCAAGGTGAAGCCTCCCCATCGCTGCTTCTAAGGCGCCTTCCGGCTGTACTTCTTCTAAGACAGACTCGTTGGCTCTTTTGGCAGCCCACGGTCCTTGCGTTAGTCGTTGCCAACATCACAGTATATGAAATTAATTCAAGAAGCATAGACTGACTCATTCTGATACACAGAAGCCTCCCAACTCGGCTTGTTTAAAGTCAAACTAAGAAAGTAAAAGCTAACAAGGCGAACCAAGGGAGGAAAAAAAAAATCCCCCAAACCCGTGTATCCATCAGGGCATTCCCTGTTCCATATGCAGGGACTGGGGTTCACACCCAATAAAAACGAAACCAGCCAGAAAAGTGGGTGAAGGGAGACAGCGTAAGACATGAAAAAATATATCTATAAATTATCAAGGGTTCATGAGGGAGGAAATGAGCTGAAACCAAGGGCTCCAGTAGAGAGGAAACGTGTTGAAAACGGTGATGGCGACACGGGCACAAAGGCGCCTGACCCCGTGGATGGGTGGGTGGGTTGTGATCAGAGCTGTACGAGCCCCAGTAACATGACGAACAAGGAAGGTCAGACGCCATCTCACGTTCTTCAGATGGACTTTCAGGAGAGACCAATCTTTGGAGGAGGCCATCACGGTGGGTCAATCCACAAGAGAAAGGCCCTCCCTCTGTAAGGTGGCTGCCTTACGGCACAGTGGCTGCCCCAGGGTGCTCACGCAGGACCACCATAGAGGCGGTCAGAGTGCTGGGTCATCGATAATTTGCTCTGTTGTCCTTGAACCCTCTATGAGTCAGAACCCATTTGATGGCATCGAATGTCAACAAGAAACGCTGTGTGCTATACTTTCCCAGAAAAATAAAACAAAACAAAACACCCCAAACCCAATTCACTGCTATCGATTCAATTCCGACCGCCACCCTATAGGACAAGGTAGAACTGTCCCTGTGGGCAGTTCCAGACTGTAACTCTTCGGGGAGTAGAAAGCCCCATCCTTCTCCTGAGGAGTGGCTGGTGGTTTTGAACTGCTGACCTTGCAGTTAGCAGCCGGACGGGCAACCACTATGCCACCAGGGATCACTTACACACAATAAAAGCAATCAGAAAAACATCTCCCAGCTTTCTTTCAGGAGAACAGCAAACCATGAAGCTTCATGGAATCAGGGAGCTTCCTTTCATAGTGTACAGCGCCTTCTCTAGCTCCTATTTGAAGGGCCGTATGATCCGTTTGGGGGGTCTTTATTCATAAGTAATTTTCTAATATTGAAGATACACAGCACTGCCAGCCAGAATCCCCGATAAGCATGAGATAACCAGTGTTACTAGCTTTGGTTAAGTTGTGTACCTTCATGATGGATGAATGTAACATTTTTCTTGGGACTTCAGGCAATACCTCTCAGGACCTGGGACTGCTGGCACGGAGCGTAAAGGATTCTGGGAAGAGCACAGACTCCTGGTTCCCAAGCACCTTCCACATCCCGTTGGCCTCACCCTCGGTCCTCTCAGGTCTTCCTGAGAAGGCCTCCTTCTTCCTTCTCAGGGTGCTGAACCCGGTCCTTCCTGGCCTCTGGGAGGGACTTCGAAAGGCCCACGTGTTTCAGAGTTGAAAAATACTCTCCTTGGGCCGATGATTTAATTCTTTCCCCAGGGCATTGAACTTTCCCACCTCGGGCTTCGGTACCAATGTGCCCGGACCTCGTTCAAATGGTGTGTTTTCATTAATCTGATGTGTGCATTTACCATAGCTCCATCTCTCTCTCTCTCTCTCTCTCTCTCTCTCACACACACACACACACACACAATGCCTTCCCCTTCACACAAGTTAATGTCTATCTCTAGTGATTGACTCTCCCTTCCTCTCCCTCCGCCCTTTGAAACTACCAAAGGCTCTTTCTTGTCTTCGGTATGAGAATTGACTCTGTATAAGAGTAGTCTCCTACAATCTTTGAGTAGATGCATTTAATTACGGGGAAGAATATTGAAAGCACTGCTGACTGCCAGAGCAAACAGCTCTGTCTTGGAAGAAGTACAGCCAGAACCCTCCCTAGAATGGAGGCTGGGGAGACGCTGCCGGCATCCGTCCCACGTGAAGGCAACCTGCTCCGGGCAGAGGAACAGCTCATGCAAAGGCCCTGCGGTCGAAACAAGCTCCATGCCTCTGAGGATGCCACCTCCAGGCAGGTAGAGGGTGAGGGGTCAAGAGGCCCAAGGCAAGTGGGCACTTGACGGAGAACCTTGGCAGCGAAGGTTAGACTTCTCTCTGGTGAACACTGGGGAGCCACAGGCGGCTCAGGAAGAAGAGGCAGCAGCCGTCCTGTCTCCAGACAAAATCTCTGGCCTGGCCGAGGCAGTGGTTTCAAGAGGAGGTGAGAGAGGAACATAAGGGGCCAGCTAGAAGGGTCATTGTGGCGGGGCTGCGCTGTGAGAAGTGGGCAGGCTCAGGATGTGCGGTCTCCATGGAGTCTGGGAGGCCTCTCATTTACTGCCCCCTTCTCTTTCCCACCTGTCTGGCACAGTGAGGCCCCCACAGGACCCCTAGTCCTTCCGGGCCGAGGGAAGTCCCCCACAGAACCCCCAGACCCTGCCTAGCCCAAAGAGGTCCCTCCTGGACCCTTAGTCCCTGCCTGGCCTAGAAACATCTCTCATGGGACCCTGTCTGGCTCAGGGACATCCCCACACACATCTAGTCTTTGTCTGGCCCAGGGGAACCCCCAAGGGGCCCGAGCCCCTGCCTGGTCCAGAGCCCCCCTCTCGTACCAGCCTCCTCACTCCCTTACCTGCTTCCTCCCTGTTTTCCAAGCTCTTCACTACCTCCTAATTGTCCCGATTTCTGCTCTTTCTTGTTCTGTCAAACACCAATTTAAAAAATGAGTCCTCGTTAACTTCATGCCACTCTCATTTATAATCAGGCCCATTCCCCCCACTCTGCCTCTCCCCCCCGCTCTCAGATTAAAGAGGACACAAAACACAGGAAGAAGAAAGATCCTCGCTGACGTCTTTTTTCTCGTTTGTGGACGGAAATGCTCCTGGCCAGCCTGCTGACCCCTTGGGGGCCTGACTGTGCCCTCGGTGCTCCAGGCTGACGAGCGCCCCCCACCGCCCCCCTGCAGCTAGGGCCCCGGAAATGGCAGTGAGGGTGGCCGCAGCTCGCACCGCTCTTAGTAGGGCTGGCCTCAGGACGCAGCCTTCCCACTGGCCGGCCTGGGGCAGGTGAGGCCGAAGCTGAGGACCAGGGGCACTTGTGAGCGGAGCTGAGCAGCTTTGAGTCACCCTACCCCGGGGACTTCATCCGGCTGCTACTTTTCCTCAGCACACTAACAGTGTAGGGCAGGTTTATGTTGACCGCACACCTGAGCAGGAAGTACAGAGTTCTCATGGACCCAGCCCCCTCGGCAGAGTTTCGGCTTTACGAATGCCGCTCATGTACACGCAGGAGGCCCTCGCGGCCCCCGTGGTGAACACACTCAGATGCTCAGTGGAAGGCTGGGGGTGGAATCCATGCAGAGGTGCCCCGGAAGAAAGGTCTGGCAACCTTCTTCAGACAAGTCAGAAAGAGTGGGGGAAGGGAGTGGTGAGCAGGGGACCAACTAGGGAATGAAAATCAACAGGGAGAATGCAGAGGTCCTGGGGGGTTGGAGCAACAGCAATCTTGCTGAGAGGAATGAGTAAGAGGCAGAAGAAGGGCGAACGTGATGGTGGGGCAGGAAGAAGGTAAAAGGAAACAGAGGTAAGCTCTAGGAAGCAAAGCTATGGATAGAGGTGTATATATATGTAAGTACATGAATTCATAAAAATGAGGTATTGGCCTATGTACATATATTTATATGGCAATACATTAAGAAATTGAATGGACTTTGGACCTCTGTTCAAGCCCTCCCTCAACGCAAGAACACTTTGTTATAACAATCTGGCATTCTGTGATGTTTACCCTCAGC
>NW_022111312.1:7310715-7322033 GCF_000313985.2 Echinops telfairi
ACAATTGATGTATGTAAGGATTGTGATAAGAGTTGTATGAGCCCCCTATAAAATGATTTAAAAAAATAATAAAAAGAAATGTCATGGAAAATGGTCTTGAAGTCTTAGGAAACTGCAGAAAAAATACTACTAACATTTAAGAAGAAGAAGAAAAAGTCAACCTGAACTAAGCAAAAGCGATTCTGAATAACCCAGGGGAGATCTGTACAACAACCCAAACCAAATCAGGCCGGTCTCTGATTTCGTTTCTTTTTTAAAATCACTTTATCGGGGGTTCATACAACTTATCACAAGCCGTACATCCATCCATCGTATCAAACACATTTGTACATTTGTCGCCGACATCATTTGTGATTTCTAACACCAACAAAAGCCCACGAGATAAATGGGCAAAGGGATTCCCGAAAGATGTTCACGTGATACTAAGCATGGGAAAATGTTCCGTTTCATCCACCATCAGAGAAACTCAGGTTAAAACCGCAGGTGCGATCTCTACACCGTCATCAGAAAAGAACACAGAGGCAGAAACTTGACAAGTGCAAGGGTCTGTCTGGAGCTCGTGTGTTGGAAGCTATGCCGCCAGTATGTGGAGTACCAGCAGGGGCATCCACGGTAGGTTCCAGGGAAAAAAAGCCCATTGATTTGCTTCCCCAAACGACTGTTGCGAGCGCTTACTTACATCCAAGGAAACACTGCCAGTCCTGTGCCATCACCCTCACAATCATGACAATGGGTGAGGCCGTTGCTGCAGCCACTGGGTCAATTCACCTCTCGGAAGGTCTTTCTTTTGCTTGCCCCCCCCCATCTCCAGGGCCTGACGCCTCCTGATGGCATGGCCAAAGGAGGTGAGAGAAAGTCTCTCCACACTCCCTTCGACGGGCCATTCTGGGCGATTCCTTCCTCCAAGACGGGTTTGTTCGTTCTTTGGGAAAATCCACGGCATCATCTGTGCTTTTTATGCCAACACCGTCATTCAAGGGCATCGGATTCTTCGGGCTTCTCATTCACCGTTTGGCTTTTGCCTGTGTATCAGGCGACTGAAAATACCCCGGCTTGGGTCAGGGGCACCCTAATATTCAAAGTGACACCGCTGCTCTTTGACATGCCCCATAGATGGTACACAGCAGGTTTTCTCAAGGCATTTGGTTACTTGACTGCCACCTCCGTGGGTGTGGACTGTGGATCCAAGTACAGTTCAATCCTCGGCAGCTTCATGGTGTTGCTCAAAGTCTAGCTCATCACGAGCACCCCGCGGGTCACCACCACGTGACGGAGCGCTGGAGAAGAGCCTGTGAGGCTGGAAGGCACAATACAATGTACTCGGAGGTCCCAATAGGGATGAAGATTGTGCAGCATTGCCTCCTGGTCTACAGAAGGTAGCCCGGGGCGGCATGGACACGCGGACAGCTGGCAGCAACACACAGTGCTTCACGGCATGGAGGCTAGAGGCCGGCAAATCCCCACTCAGTGGTGATGAGTATTCAACAGGCCCTCCTGCTTTCCCAGCCCCAGTCTCCCCACCTACAAATGGAGAGTCACAATAGCCTCCATCCCCATTTCACTGTATTCAATGTGCACTGCACCATGTGTGAGTCAAGCAACATTGCGCTCTGTGGAAGGAGCCCAGGGGCCTCCAGGGTGATGCTCTCCACACGGCCAGCAGCTCACACCCACCAACTCCCTGCTCCTCGGGAGAAAGGAAAGTCTGTCCATCGCCATCAAGACTGACCATCCCAGCAACCCCCGGGGCCAGGCCTACGCCAGCCTCCAAGACAGCACTTCTCAACCTGTGGGTCGTGACCCCTTTGGAGGTCGAATGACCTTTCGCAGGGGTCGCTGGGTTCATCACAGGAGCACAATGACAGTGATGAAGTAGCAATAGAAATAATGTTATGGTTGGGGGGGTCACCACATGAGGAACTGGATGAAAGGGTCGCGGCCTGAGGAAGGTGGAGAAGCGCGGGTGCAGGGTCTCCAGAGTCAGAACTGACTCTGTGTGTGTGTGTGTGTGTGTGTGTGTGTGTGTGTGTGTGTGTAGGGGGAGCAGTTTGGTTGTTTGAGATGGCTTGGTGACAGCTAAGATTGTTTATAAACCTTAAACCCCAAACCAAAACTGTCCCCGGAAGCTGGCTTGAATGAGTAAAGAAGGCTTGTGTTGGGTTGGGTGCCGGGCCAGCTCAAAGGTCTCTCTACTCGGCATCCGGCATCCGAGTGCAACAGGAGCCCGGCAGGCTGGTGTGAGCCCCTGGGGGCAGCGGCTCAGCCGATGGCAGTGGATTTGGGGGAAGGTGGCAGAGAGAAGGGCTGTCGACTGGCAGGGTATAAACGGTGCCACTAACTGGTCGGTGCAGCCTCTGGTGAAAGGCTATGTCCTTCCTCCGCGGGGCGGGTGTTCACGCCACAGTCGAATGATGATTATCTTTCTTCAAGAAAGCAAGGCACCGAGAAACACAGTGTAGGTGCTGCTGGAGTCTGCCTCAGACTCGGATTCGGACCCTGACCCTGACCCTGACCCTGACCCACAAGGCACCATCAGCACTCCCTCCCAGCTGTGATGACCCAAGACAGCTCCAGACGAAGGGTGGATGGCCCTTGGTGGACAAAACTGCCCGAGGCTGAAAACCGCAGCCCCAGCCACCCTCTGCTGCCCAGAGCACAGGGACCCATTTTCTCCAGAGCCGAGGACAGTGGAAGGTGGCGAGAGACGGCTAAAAATAACAGCTGTCCACACCCGTGTCATCCATCAGCGCAGAGGGAGGACTCTCACTCAGACGCTGCCATCTGCTCCCCAGTCTGCGAGAGGTGCTGGCCTGGGGGGAGGGCTCAGGAGAGACAGGGAGCCCCCTGGGGTGGGAGGTGGAAGAGGAGGAAAGGACTTGGGGGGGCTCAGATGAAAACAGTGATCGCCTTTGGTTGAGCGGTCAGGTGGGGATGGCTACCTGGGAGATAGCCTTGGCGAGTTCAAACCCACCCGCCGCTCTGAGCGAGAAAGATTTACACCCTCAGAAACTCTCCAGGTTGACTTGGCGGCGGGGGGTTGGTATTGTGTTTACTGTAGTAAAGGAGCCGGGTGGTTTCTTGGGGGAGACACTGGGTTGTCTGTCAGCCACAAAGTTGGGGGTTCCAGCCTACCAAGGGCTCTGCAGGAGCAAGACGAGGCTGCGGGTCCAGGTAAAGACTGACAGTCTCAGAGTTGCTATCGGGGCTTGCTAGGAGTCAGGACAGAAGCAACCCTACAGAGTAGTTCTGGAAGGGTATTGCTTTGGCCGGGGGGCGGGGTGGTGGGGGTGGGAATAGCACTCTGACATAAAGGAGTCTGGTGGCACAAGGGTTGAGGGCTCAGCGGCCGACCTGAAAGGGGGGGGGTTCACATCCTCCTGCTGTGTAGCAGCACATCCCTGTCGTGATCACAGGCCAGGACACCCCACGGAGCAGCGTCCTCCGTCCTGCAGTCCTGCAGGCTGTGGGGCGTCAGGTCCTCTCAACACACAGCCCAGCGCTGTCCTCAGGGAAGGTGGTGGGAGATTGGGTGAGGATGGGAGGGGTGCCGGGAGGGGGGCTCTGCCGGGCATCACCTGGGCTCATGTGACTCTGCCTGAGGGTTGCTCCCAAAGTCTACAAGTTAAGACGTGCCTGGGAGGGCCACCTTGCTGAAGTCCGGGGGACAGGACACCGAGTGAACCCTGTCAGGGGGGAGGAAGCTGCACCCCTCACATACTGGTCATAGCCACCCCCTCACAGGCACCCCGTTCTCTCCCAGGCCTCTGGACAAGGCGAGGTGCTCACACCCTACGTGTCCACTCCCGGCATCTGCTGCAGGCGCTGAGACCAACGAACTCCTAGGACATCGATGCAGCCCTCGAGGCTGCCCGGACCCCTGGCCCGATGGTTAAGCGCTCGGCTGCCAAGCATGAGGTCGGCGGTTCAAACTGCCAGGGGGCCCCTTGGGAGCAAGACCTGGTGAGCTGACACCGTACCCCTCACAGCGTCTGCGACTCTAGGACCCCCGCCCCCCCATGCACTGGTTTGGCCTTCCTGCCATGGTCCACATGCTGCTCCGATACCGGAGGCCATGCCACTGGTCCCTCAGACACCAGCGATGTCCCCTGCGGAGGACAGGTCTCAGTGGGGACCCCAGCCCGGGGAAGAGGCCTGGAGAATGACATCCTCTCCCAGGGTGGCCGATAAAAGCCTTACAGGGGACGACGGAACAGTGGTCTCTGGGGGCACCCATCGTGCTGGACGGGGTGGGGGGTGATCTCAGTGAGATGGCAGGGCCCAGCCGGAACAGCGGGCTCAAGCATGATGCTGGTGGGATTGGACTAGGTGGCGTTGCCCCTGCTAAACCCAGGGCTGCAGGGATGGGAGCTGGTCCACAGCAGCTGCCGGTCTCAGTCAAGGACGTCTGGTCGACAGTGGCCGTTCCTTCACACGTTTGAGCATGCCTCCTTTGGGGCCCTCGCGCACACACGGTTCTCCCTCCCCCCTGCCAGTTCTTTTCTCAGCTTTATGGCTCTCTTCCTGCTCTTGCTCCCGGCTCCTACCAGCGCATCCTTCGAGTCCCAGATCTGTCCCTCCTCCTCCAGGAAGGCCTCCGGACGCCTCCAGGTGGGGACAGCACTGTCCCCCTGCCTCGTCCATCACCTCTCCCAGGCGCTCCATCAGGAGTCCCACGGGTCTCTCACTGACTCGCACAGGTTCAAACCCACACAACGACATCCCCTCCGAATTCACGCCATCACGGCGGGGCGGGGCTCGGGTCCCTGGCCGGACACCTTCACTGCAGGCCCATCTTGGCTGGCACCATTTGCAGTGCTCGGTGGATTAGCATCGGAAGGCAGCTTCTGGCTAGCACACTTACACTGCCCCGAGCACGGAGGGCAGCCGTGTCAGGTAGATGCGCCCATTAAAAATATGCCAGTGGTTTGGAAAGAAAAAGAAATCTATTTGGGCATTTCATCCCCCACCCTCTACACACATACCAGCACCCTCGACAGTCCGTTGAACGATAGGTTGGCGGTTAAAACCGACCCAGAGGTACCACGCAGTAAAGGCCTGGCCGTCCGTTTCCACAGAGATGAGAGCCAAGAAAACCTCACGGGGCAGCCCTCCTCAGTGAGCCACAGGGTCAGGAAGTGAGGCTGCCGGGGTCTCCTTGAACCCTGCCCGCCTGGCCTTGGCCCCTGCCAGTCCCACACAGGAAGAACTTCCTGGTTCCTCTGCCCAGTCAAACCTGCCTCATCTCCGGACCTCCTCCAGGAGGGAGTCCCTCTGCCTCTCCAACACTCACTGGGATTTTCCCTCCCCAGCCACCAGGTCCTGCCAGGGAGCTTAGGGTGGGCAGCAGAAGGGGGCGCCTCCCCTGGGGCTCAGGCAGATTTGGCAGGAGGCCCCTCCTCACCAGGCCTGAGTGACTGTCCCTGGCTGCCCTGGCCTCCTACCTGGGGAGGCAGCCGGGTGCCCTTGAGGCTCCTCCTCCACGCCGGCACAGATCCCGTGGGCAGCGCTGTCCCTGCAGGCCCACAGGCCAGGAGCCGATCTAAGCCCCGGCCTCAGGGAGCCCTCCCCCCTGGGCTCCAGGCGTGAGAATCGCCCAGGTGTGCCCCTGGGGCCCTGTCACTGAGGTCAGCTGTCCCCATGGTCCCAGGGCTGTAACTGAGGCTCCTGGCTGCAGTGGACGGGAGAGGCAGGGGATCTGCACAGGGGATTGGCATACAACACACAGGCTCTTGTCCCGAACCAGAACAGCAGGGGCTGCTGGAAATCTGTCTGTCTCAAGGGCACTGGTGGGTCTGGTGACTGGGCGGGTGGGGGTGACAGTGACAGAAGGTTCTAGGCGGGTGCCTCCATGGAGGGGTCCCTGGGTGGGTAGCCAGGTCCCTAGTGGGTAGCCAGACAGACAGACAACAGGCAGCAGCTCGGTCCCCTGGCACCCTGAGTCACCGGGTCCATTCTTCTCAGGGACGGTCTCCCTCTGTCTTGTCCCCAAGTATGAATGCCCTCCTCCAGGCACTGGCCTCTCCTGACCACACGCCCTAAGGCTGGGAGATGAGGAGCATTTTGGATGGACAAGTTTGTCTGTTCTGCCGGCAGTCTGTCCATGCCCGGGGCACTGTCGGTGTTCTCTGCCAGCACCCTTGCCAAGGAAGGTAATTCAAGACGCACAGGTTGGTTCACACGGATTTATGGAAGCTTCCCAGTGTGGCTTGTTGAAAGTCAGGCTCCCCGTCCTTGGGGACCGGGTTTCCCTCTCGAAATCCCCCAGCCCTGGCTCTTTCTGTTGCCTTCCGCTGCGGGGCCCACCTTTGCTGCGGCACGCTGCTAACCGGCTATTGACGGTGCTACGCGCCGTGTGCCAAGCTGGGCAGCTGGTTCTTTGAGCGGAAAGGTCAGGGCAGGCATGGTTTTCGGTCCAGGAGACCCTGTCAGGTGCTATCCCGGTTCTTAGGTTATTTTCACCGCTGCCCTTTCCCAGGGTGGCCCAGGGCCAGGTGAGGCCCAGGATGCTTTTCTCAGCTCATGTGACACCTCCTTCGTGAATCCCGTGACCCCGTGGCTGTCACAAAGCCTGTACCCGGAGCCTCGTGATCTAGGCTTCTTAGGTAACCCCCTACCACCATCACAACCCCCCGGCGCCCCACTAGAGTCTCACACACCAGCCCTGGGCCACTCAGTGCCAAGGAGGGATTTCTACGACCGATCACATTGCTCTGCTCTGCACCTCCTGGCTGGTGGCAAGATCTGGGCACCCTGGGGGCCATTCTCATTGCCTGCCTGTCCTGGGAGCCCCAGGCTCTCCCCCAGAAACCCAGGGCTCACACCAGGGAGGGAGGGTGAATGCCAGCACCCCTCCACCTGTGCTGGCCCCCCGAGGGCACAAAGCCCAGAACCTGAAGCCAGGTTGGCGTGGGCCTCCGGTGTGAGAGCCACTGCTCTAGGAGCCTCGCCCGAGCAACTCAGCCGCCACGGAGCCTGCCGGAAGCAGGGGCAAACTGAAAGGAAGCCCGTTTCTTTCCCCAGACTTCAAAACAACTTCCCTTCCTCTGCCTGTCCTGCTTGGTTGGCTGACTGGTTGGTTGTGTGGTTGCTCTGTCTCGTGTGTGTGTGTGTGTGTGTGTGTGTGTGTGTGTGATTGCATCCAAAGAACCCCCTCAAAGGGCCCTGTGACCACCACATTTCATGAGGGAGGGGGAAGATGAGGAGGGAAGTTCGAGGAGGAGGAGGTGTGATGGTTAAGGGTTGGCGTCACCTTGGCTGAGCCAGGCTTCCCAGTGATTTGGCACTGAAGACCCAGCACGTGCCCTAACGCAATGTCAAGCAGCCCATCACACCCCTAGACCCAGATCAATCCCAACCTGGATCCAGCCACCTGGCGGGTGGGCGGGGGAGTGGGAATGGCTTGCAGTGTACGTGGCCACTATGGGCAAGTTCGCTTGCTTTTTGCTGGATCCCGCACCGGGCTCATCCCTCCCACCTCCGGTTCTCTGGACTTGAGCCAACAGCCAGCTGCACTGCCTGCTGACTCGGGAGTCCTCTGACCTGCCAGCCCTGGATCCCTTCGCCTCTGCAGACAGAAGCCTGCCATCTGAACTGCCAACCTGGGGCCCATCAGCCCCCTGCAGTCACAGGAGTCAAGAAAAGCCTCTAGCCCAGGGGTCCTCAAACTTTTTAAACAGGGGGCCAGTTCACTGTCCCTCAGACCTGTTGGAGGGCCGGACTATAGTTTAAAACAAAACCATGAACAAATTCCTATGCATACTGCACATATCTTATTTTGAAGTAAAAAAAACAAACGGGGCAAAAACACCCGGCGGGCCGGATAAATGTCCCCAGAGGGCCGCATGTGGCCGGCGGGCCTTAGTTTGAGGATGCCTGCAGCCTGACAGCTAGTCATAGGCTTGGAACTTGCCAGCCTCCACCCCTGTGAGCTGTCTCTGTGCTGTGAACTTCTCTCTACGTGGGCCTGTGTAAGCCTCAGGGGCCTTGCTTTTCCAGAGCGCCCCGCTGCAGGCAAAGGGGAAAGGACGATGAGGAGGAGGAGGAAGAAAGAAGAATTCCAAGGTCGTTCAGGTGATGACCTTGTGTTCTCTAGGTGCTGTGGTGCACATTCATTCCTCTCCCGTCTCTCCCTTCTCTTTCTTCTTCCAAATCCCCGTATCCATCAGTCAACCATGACGAGAGGGGACAGTGCATCCCACATTCCCACTCTGAAGGGCTTTGAAGTCCCGTCACCCAGGAGGGTTGACCCCGTGTATCCCAACCACAAAGCAGATTGCTGCCAGCACCTTGTATTTCCGATACTCAGAGGTACGGACAACATGTCTCGTGCCCACGGCACTTCCAGGCCTAAGCAAGGGCCGGGGGCTGGAGCAACCACAGAAGCCGGGAGTGGCCTGGGCTGGCCCCTCGGTAGCATCCTCACAGTCCCATGGGTGGAGACAACAGAGTGCCCACCGGCGAGGGCTCTAATTGGCATGAGCTGACCGCTCAGGCGGATGCCTCTATGTTTGGCAGTTCAGTGCCCCCAGGAGGGCTGTGGGGGCTGAAGCTACTGGTTTAGTTGCCTCGTGTGGGGGAGGATGTCACCATGGTGCTGTCAGCCTGGCACTTCTCTCCCCATCAAAGTCACAGCAGAGAGGACCCATGGTCGCATCCCTACCCAAAGACAAAGCCATCGGGCAGCCGATTACCGATGACTCCACAGCCCGCCGGTTTCTCCTGTTATTAGACAGCCCTAGCATTCAAGGAACCAGACCAACCGTCCAATTACCCGGTGCCCCTTATGCTGTCGCCGTCACCTTGCCCCCCTGTCCTCTGCCACAGCGAGGAAAGGGAACTGGTCCAGAAAGCTCCCCGGTCGTCGGAGGCTCAGCTGAGCACCCAACTGCTGCGGCACCTGAAGCACGGAGCTAGTGCGCTGGCAGGGTCACCGCCGCCCCCTTGGGCTTCTCCCCAAGGACTCCCACTGCCTGCCGTGCACTCTGATCAAGTCCCGTTGCCCCGTTCCCACCAAGACGGGCCTGGTTGCACGCGTGTGTCATTGTGAGCGGCCACTGGCCCTCCTATGGAGGACTGGAGTTTGTACAGTTCAGTGGGCCCCAGTTCAAATCCTGCCGCTTACGAAACAAGGCCGGGCAAGAGATCTCACCTTCCCGAGCCTCAAAGGCATCTTCTGTCAATGCTTGCCTCATTCGTTCAAAGAGGTTAATGCATGTAAGGCGTTCAGTGCCTCCCGCGACCCGTGGGGGACATCCACACGCCGGCAGAAGTGGTGGCTGCTAGGGGCTGATCCGTATATCTCCTTGTCGTCCTCATGGAGAGAGGTTTTCCAGCCTCATCTCCTACAACACCCCCAAGTTCCCATGGTGACGGTAATGCAGGCAAGTGGACCACTCAAGCCTTGGCCCTAAGAGGCCTGGCTGGAACCACGGTGGTCTGCATTGGTGGTTACGGCACGCAGGCTGCGGGTTACAAGCCAACTCGGTGTGCACTGCACAGGAGGGATTCTGTAGGTAGCGAGTTGCGCTGCCATCAAATTCTCAAAGGATAAAACCCTGTGGGTCACGGCAGGACAGCCATTGGACATGGTGCTGGAAGGTGAGCGCCCTCAGCTGGAAGGCGCTGGAAGCGCACAGCTGCACAGCGGTGGGCTCGCACCAGATGACTGTGGAGACCTGTGTAGGGCGGGCCGTGCCATGCCCTGTGGTACGCAGAGCTGAGTCCACGAGGGTCGACTGGATGGCACCTGACGATGAGCACCCCTCGGGCAACGTAGGCAACGTGACTCCCCACTTTCCAGACGAGAAAACCGAGGGAGGCCCACTGGGGGCAGATCTGGGCTGGGTCACTTGCTTGTCTCCCGGGCTGGCACAGAGCAGCCTGGGATTCTGGCTCAGGCCCACGTGCTGCCCAGCTGGACGCATCTTAGCCCTATGCTTCCCCCAAGACTTGGGGCCAGGTGACCTGGCCAGGAAATGCCCACATGTCCACATCGCTGAGCTCACCAGCCACTGAGGCATCCAAGAACAAGGAACCCCCCACCCTCCCTCTTCAGTGCTATCAACAACTACCCCCAACACAGAGACACCCCCTCTGGAAGCCCTCCTTTCTCTCACCTCTGCTCCCATTGGACCGGCCTCAAGCCGCTCTGAGCCATACCCCTGCGCTCTGCTGGACGTGAGGTCAGAGGCCGTGGGGTGGGTGAAAGCTTGGTGCCGGAGGTAAGGAGAACTCTGGACCTGCTACTTACTGGCTGTGTGACCTTGAGTGATTCACTTACCCACTCTGGGCTTCACACACACACACACACACACAATATACTGACAGTCATCAGATGAAGCAAACAGTACCTATTTCACACGATAGGCTATTACTTATTAACTTTCTCTTTCGCACTCTCTACCCTGGAAGGGCCACAGGCTAGTCCTGAGAAGTGAGGACAGAGAGCGCTGTCTCATGGACTTGGGACAGCCATCAGAGGAGCACTGTGCTTGGGAAGCATGGAGTGGGGGGGTGGGCATCCAGGAAAAAGAGGAAGGTCTCAGTGAGCTGGCTGGGCACCGACGGGCTCTGCCATGGCATTGGTGGGGAGGACAGGGCAGGACCAGGCTGTTGTGCAAAAGGTCAAGATGAATTGGAGCCAACCCCTCCCTCCCACCTCACACCCCCGCCCCCCCCAGCAAGGCATCCTCTTTCACTCCCTTTCCAACCTCTCGTTGGGTGGGACTCAGCACATGGTGGCTAGGTCCCTGCTTGTGCTGCCCCTGTATCATGATTGGACGGGGACACGGCCACACCCATCACTTCCCCCAGACCTTCAGCTCTTGGCAGGTGGTGAATGTCCATCTCCACATCCCCCTGGAGCACAATGCGTCTTCGGGAGATGTTTGTTGTTGCAAAAAAAAAAAAAAATCAGAAACAACTCTACACACACCGCTGGTAATCGACCCCTGAAATTCAGGACCTCCAGCCATTCCAGAAAGCCCGTGCTGCAGGGGAGGACAGAGATGCTCTTGAGGGAGAGACCCGCCGTGGGCGAGCACGAGAGCAGGGACACGACGCCAGCTCAGCATCAAGGTGACAGACAGTGGAGCCCACCCAGTCTCTCTGACGCACCTGTTTTGACGTCCGCATCAAGGATGGAGGCTTAGGAGGAAAGAAATATGCAGCTTGTTCCCGGTGTATTTATTCTTTTTTTGTTTGTTTGTTTTTGTTTTTTGTTTCTTTTTTTTTTTTTAACATTTTATTAGGGGCTCATACAACTGTCACCCCAATCCATACACACATCAATTGTGTAAAGCGCATTTGTACATCGTTTC
>NW_022111312.1:7322436-7324348 GCF_000313985.2 Echinops telfairi
CACACATCTATCCATCCATCCAAGCATCCAGCTAGCTACCCATATTTCCACCCACCCATCCACCCACCTAGTCACCCATCCATCCAAACATTCATCTTTACTCACCTACCCATCCACTAATTCATGCACACACCCATTTAGAGACATGTTTATTGAGGACCTTCTAGGTTCCAGATACAAACAGCACTAGGTACTGTTGTGATCCAATGATGAATGATACACGGATCTCACTTCTAAAGAATCTGTATTCTAGAGGGGAAGACAAACAGTAGGCTGTCTGAATTCAACGTGATCTGGATTATGACCTGGTTGAGTACCTAAGACCTAGGAGAATCAGGGACAAGTCCCTGCCAGAGGTTAGGCTAAGGTGAGGCAGGCAGAGCCTGGAAGATTTGCCCAGTGCTGTGTGGCAGTGGAGGCTGGCAGCCATGTGAACCCACCAGTCCCTCCCACAGGAGAGAGTTGAGGCTGTCTGCTCCTATGGAGGTTTACAGCCTCTGACACCCCATGACGTTGTTCTGCTTGGTCCCACAGGGTCGGGATGGACTTGGCGGCAGTGTGTGTGTTGCTCTGAGTTTGTGTGGGGAGAAGAGCCTGCCAGGCAGAAGGAGCAGTGTGCGTTAAGGCAGGACAAGAGGAAGCATTCCGGTAGGAGAAATGCAAGTGCTTTTGTTTGCTGGATTGTGGGAAGCGGTGCTGAAAGACAGGAGAGAGGGGGCTAGAGGGGCCATGGGTCCCCAGGGGCCTTGGGTTTGGTTAGGGCTTTGCCCTACAGGCCTCGGGGGGTTCGGATGTGTTTGTGAGGCTTGGGTGAGGAGAACGGACTTCAGGAAGGTTCTCCTTTGGAATCAGAGCAGCACTTGAGAAGCAAGTGGTCAAATTGGGAAATGGGGCTCAAATAGCCTCTTCCTTCTGAGAGGTGGTCTGGCTGCCTCTTCCCGAAGCCATTTTCTGCCTGGCTGGCAATCTAGTGATGCTGGCCGGGGAAAAGCTAATGATTCAGCTGGCTGTTAATAGTCTCCCCGAAGAGGCCGCCTGGAAGCTCTAATGGGAAACGCACATCCCAAGACCAGGAGAGAATCCCCACAGCGCGAGTCATGGGCAGGAATAGCCCCGCTGACTTATCCTGGGGCCAGTTCCTGAGGGTGGGCTTGCAGGGCCCCCAGTCATCGTGGTGCCTTCGGGAGGGGGGTGGGTCGCCTTCCCTAGACAGGCAGCCAGGACAGGGGCACATTCAGGTGAGCCCAGGGGCTCAGCCCAGGACACACGCTCCCACTACGCACCAGTCACTGCACTGGGCTCTTGAGCAATCAAGCCAGGTCTCTGTGACTCGGGCGCGTATTGTTCTCTCAGGAGGCTGTGTTCCACACACCCGAGATGCTGTGATCCACACGGGCAACGCAGAGGAGGGGAGAGAAGCAATGAAAAGCAAGGCTCCTCTTCAGCAGAGTGGAGTCAAGGCAGCCTGCTTGTTGCTGATGGAGTGGGGAGGACAGGAGTAGAGGCATGTCTTAAAGTTGCTACGGTAACCAGCGTGGATCTAAAAATAGCGACCGACCTATATCGGGAGGGCAGGGAGGGAAATGCCAATAGCCAGGTCTGAGGTCTGCAAATCAATAGACGCCCAGGACAGGCGTGGGAGCCAAAGCCCACACGAGAACCACAGACCTAAGAACAGTAACCCCCCAGAAAGTAGTTCAGGGGGAAGGGGTGATGTACGGGAGGCCCTCTTTCCTCATGGGATCACTTTGTAACCATGTGCGTTCGTTCGTTCGGTACTTAACATCGAAAAACACATCATTAAAAACAAATTCACAGAGAGATAAATCTTAGCTTCGTGGAGTTAGTAACTCAAGCCCAGCCGAGGGGTGGGGGTGGGTGTGGGTGGAGAGGTGCCGGCAGACAATGAGGG
>NW_022111312.1:7325301-7329481 GCF_000313985.2 Echinops telfairi
CCTGGCACCCTCCATTGATGCTTCTCTTATTCTCGTGTGGAAGGTGAAGAAACTGTGGCTCAGACAAGCCCTCCAGGCCAGGGCGAGAGTGTGCATGGGTTTTGCCCTTTACTTAGTGGCCTGCCAATACGTCTCCCCATTTCTGATGGAAACCCCCTCACCCCCTCAAAACAAGCAACCAACCAACTCATGAGTTGTTTGCATTCCTGGATGCCCACCCACAGGGACCCTACAGGGCAGGGCAGAATTGGGTTTGAGGTTGTTTAACTTAAAAAAAAAAATCATTTTATTGGGGGCTCTCACAGCTTTTATAGCAACCCATACATCCATTGTATCGATCACACTTGTGCATATGTTGCCATTATTTTCTTTCTACTTAGCTCTTGGGATCAGCTCCTTTTTCCCCTCCCTCCCCCACCTTCCACCCTTGTGAGCCCTTGACCAATTATAGATTGTTATTTTCAGCTCTTACACTGTCCGCTGTCTCCATTCACCCACGTTTCTATTGCGTGTCCACCTCGGTGGTGGTTGTGGTGGGGTGATATGGATCACTGCGATCAGTTCCCCCTCTTTCTCCCTGCCCTCATGGTATTGCTACTCCCATGACTGTTCCTAGGAGGCTTGCGTGTCCTGGATTCCATGTGTCGAGACCTCTGATTTGTACCCGTGTGCATGCTGATGTAGCTGGATTTGTAAGGTAGAACTGGGGTCATGATAGTGGGGGGAAGGAAGCATTAAAGAACTAGAGCAGCGGTTCTCAACTGGGGTTGCCTAAGGCCATCGGAAAACACATATTTCCAATGGTCTTAGGAACCGAGACTCTGCTCCTCTATCCATCTCCACGTGGGTCTGCCCACATAGGAGTACCCAGCATGGAGCCTGTTGCCCATGCTATACCATCCTTCAAGACGACACTTCATTTATTTGTCATTAGAAATAAATATTTCATAATATATAATTACATATTGTTTTGGTGATTCATCACTATGCTTGAATGATGTTCAATTTGTAACAATGAAAATACATCCTGCCTATCAGATATTTACTTAATGATTCATAACAGTAGCAGAATGACAGTGATGAAGTAGTGATGAAAATAATGTTATGGTTGGGGTCACCACAATATGAGGAACTGTATGAAAGGGTCATGGCAATAGGAGGGTTGAGAACCACTGAACTGGAGGAATGTTGTGTGTTTCATCAGTGCTATGCTGCACCCTGGCTGACATGTCCCTTCTTTGTGACCCTTCTGTGAGGGGATGCCCAATTGTATACAGATGGGCTGACGACAACCACTCTTACCCATCTTGTTAGCCTTGATATAATTGTTTGTTTTGGATCTTCTGATACCTGATCCCATCCACTTCGTGATTTCCCAGGCTGGTGTGCTTCTTCCATGTGGGCTTGTTGCTTCTCAACTAGATGGCTGCTTGTTTATCTTCAAGTCTTTAAGACCCCAGATGCTATATCTTTTGATGGTCGGGCACCATCAGCTTTCTTCTCCACATTTGCTTATGCACCCATTTGTCTTCAGCGATTGTGTCGGGAAAGTGAGCATCACACGGAAGGCCAGGTTGTTAGAATGAAGAGTTTTTGCATTGAGGGTGGGCTTGAGTAGAGGTCCAATGTCCATCTGCTACCTTAATACTTAACATATAAGCATATGTGCATAGACCTACATCCCTATCATTATATATTAATATAGTTACATATGCCTATGTTTGTCTATTGGGTTCCTAACTGCAAGTTAGGCTGTAACTCTGACAGAGCATAACGCCTCCTCTTTCTCCTGAAGAACGGATGGTGGTTTCAAACCGCTGTCCTTGCAGTTAGCAGCCCGATGCAAAACCATTAAACCATGGGAGCTCTAGGATGGTACCCAAGGTCCTGGAAAGGTCAAGAACCCCCTTGTCCAGTTCTCTGAGCTCTCCTTCAACGTGGGATTCCTTCAACACGTCCCTTCCATCTGTCCTCAGTTTCATCTTCGGAACCCTCCTGCACTAAGCCCACAGGCACCGCCGCCTCCTGAACTCCCTCTCTCGGCTCCCCATGACTGCTAGGTGCACCTGAAGGCGAGTCCTTCAATTAGGGGTTGGGGCCCTGGGCATCCATAAAACACTCAATCTTTTAATGTGATGGGGAACCTAAACCTCGGAGTCACTGCAAACAGACAACACACTCAGCTGCTGACGGAAAGGCTAGAGGTTCAAGTCCACGCAGAGGTGCCTCAGAAGAAAGGCCAGGCAACATACTTCAACAACAACACAGTGGCCACGGGAAACCACGTGGGCCGAAGGCTGGCTCTTAACACCCACAGGGTCATCAGGAAGCAGCGTCAACTTGAGGCCCATGGGGTTTAGTTGGAAGGACCCCTACCACTTGGTGAGTATTTTAACGGCATCTTTTTTTATGTCATTGGGTCATCTAACACCTAAGCCTTTGGGACTCAGCAGGTAACAACCTCACGGCCTCACATCCACCCGGGCAGGGCTCCCAGAGCCGGGTGTCTGCTCTGTCCTTGAGTTTACTTAGCAGAGGCACCAAGGCGCCCTACTCTAATCACTGCATAATGAGGAGACCAGGCCGGACGTGGGCGTAATGCAGAAATGACCTCGCCTGGGGAAGGCCGCGCAGGATGAGTGGCAGGCTGTCATGAACAGTGCCTCCCCGGCAGCAGGGGTGGTGGTGGAGGAAGGTGACCACAGAGCCAGCAGAGGCAGAGGCCCATGGAAGGCAACGGCCCTTCTGGATGGCGTCCCGGCCACTCCTTGCTCTGCCCCGGACATAACCTGCTTTCGGTCTGAATGCCACTGGTTTGCCTTTGTCTTGGTGCTACGGTGGCTCTGAGATGGAAGTGTGAGGCACAGCCTGCTTTGACCACGGCACACACATACGCCGCTTCTCAACAAAAACATTGGATGTCAAGTTTGGCTGAGGGGAACCAATGAGAGCATATGTCTTTGGAAAGTGACCTCAAGGGCCAGGCTACAGGACACCTACTCCTCAGAAGTTGCTGCCTCTTATCCGAGGGCACCGGTTTCAGGGGTCCGTCCAGGCTTGGTGTCTTAACATCAGGCCGTTGTCCAGTTTCACTAAACACACATCAGCCTGGCGACTGCTTTTTCAAGACCTGCCTGTGGGGGGGAGCCCGGTAGCGGAGCTGCTACATGGTGGGGTGCTAGCCATAAACTCAGCAGTTTGAAACCACCGGCTGCTCTTCCGGGAGCAAGATAAGGCTCTGGAAGTCCCCAACGGTCTCGATGGTAGTCCGGGTATCTGTACTTGATCAAACTGACAGCAGTACTTCGAAACATTGGAAGGGAGCCTCAGGGGACAGGGACTCTGTCTAATGAGGAAGACCAACTCACACAAGGCAGGCAGGGGGCGCTGTACAAGTCTCAGCACGTCAACCTCGACACTGCCCTGCACGAGCAGAAATGGTTGAACGGGTGCATGGTCTGTGATGTATATTCCCCACCAACAGCACCTCCACCACATAAGGGTAATGAAAAGACACATGGTGGACACAGAGGCTTCAGGATGCAAAATAGGCACGTGTGCTGTTTTGAAGGACCAACACCTGTGTGCTTACTCGTGCGGCCTTAATGCTCCTGCCAGTCTCTGTGTACAGACCCACTAATGTAGCCAGTGGAAGACCAGCTAGTTCGAGAGGGCTGGTGGCATAGAGGTTACTTGTTGGGCTGTTAGAAACCCCAGCCACTCCGCAGGAGAAAGACCGGGTTTTCTACTCCTGTCAAGAGTGACAGTCTCAGAAACCCACAGGGGCAGTGCTACCCTGTGCTACAGGGGCACTATGAGTCGGCCCGGACGCGATGGCAGTGCGCTTGGCTTTGGTCTTGGACTGTGGAATCGACACTTGCTCATGGCAACCACACGGGTATCGAAGTAGCCTGTGGCCCACAGGGTTTTCAGGGGTGCGTCACCAGGCTTTGCATCGGCACTACCTCTGGGTGGAACCATCAAACCTGGGAGTGGTCTTGGGGACACCCCTCACATTGGTCAGACAGGTGGGGAGGCAGAGAAGTTGAGAAATAGCTACTGGATGGTAGAGACAGAGAGGTGAAGGGGTGGCTGGATGCGTGGACGAGCCAACAGTTGGATATACAGGTAAAGGGATAGATGGATGAATTTATAGGTAAAGGATGGGATGGGTGGATGG
>NW_022111312.1:7329716-7333763 GCF_000313985.2 Echinops telfairi
AGAGAGAAATGGGAAAAGATGGCTGGCTAGATGAATGACTGGGCTGCAGGGAGAGGGGAAAAAGTGGGCCAAATCTTCAGATGCTCCAAGTCAGGCCAAGACTTTGGGGTACTTCAGAGAGGCAAGACTAACGTATTTGTAAGGAATGGTCCATCCCCGGGACAGCTTTGCTTGGCTGGAGGAGAATGGACATGATCACATGTCCAGGTGGACACCTGGGGGGCTAACAGCAGGGCAGAGGGACAGTTGTAGGGCTGGCAGAGGTGGAGCAAAAGGGCTGGCATTTGGGGCCCTGAACCGGTGGGAAGTGCTGGCAAAGGGCCCTGGAAGCTTCCTGAGGACTGAATGGGTTCCCTACTTTGGGTTTCACCCCGTGAACAGGTTTGGTCTTGGTTTGAGATCCTTGGTTTTCCTCTCTAAGTACTTTGAGTTGCGTTCAAATCCACGGTTCTGGGGGAATCGTGGGAAGCTTTGCCAATCAGTGACCCCGAGCCCCCTCCCCTCCCAGAGTGTTTTCCTGAATAATGAACTCAACTTTGAGTTTACAACTTTTCCCTAAGAATTTTCCTTCTCATTGAAAGGGGTGGGAGGTATGTGAATGTTAACAGTCCGTTCTTATTTCTAACGAAGTGGAAGGAAGTGGGATCCAGGGGAAGAGGGACTGGCTACAACAAGGACACTGGAAAGTCACTGAAAACGCAGGAGAAAGGACACGAGGTCATGAGAGCGCGGGGGCTTTGAAGGGCTAGCTGGTCACACACGCACACACTGCAGTTAGGAGACACACAGGGGCCGGCAGTCAGAGTTTGCATCTGGCCAGAAACCAATGCCCCCCACTGTGGCCTGTCTGCACGTGACTAATGGCTTGAGGTCACTCATCTGTGGACTTCACAGGGTTGTTGTGAGCGGCTACGATTGGGGACGTGCAATCTGTAGGGTGTGGGGTGCATGTGCGGTGGAATGCTGCTGCTGGGGACCCAGGGGCAGGCCTGGGGTGGACTGGACAAGCTTTGAAGCTCTCCAGCTCTGAGAATCCAGATCTCGGTGCAAATATATGAACACACACACACACACACACACACACGAATCCAGATCTCGGTGCAAATATATGAACACACACACACATACACAATTACAGACACATGTCCTCATGTAGACTCCGTCACGCGTGTCTCTTCCCAAACTCGATTCACACACCATGTTCTCAATCACCTTCCCACACACGCGAACTGGTTCACACGCCACCTAACACATCTCCCCTCACACACCTACCACTAATTACACACATCTCACATGTATCGCCCCCCTGCATGTATGTGATTTCTCACATACACAACCTCACATGTCCCCGATTACCCCTCAAAAGCACACCCCTAAGTGGGTTCACCACCATAACTCCTGGGTCTAGTGACGCCACCCCCTGCATGTGGACATTCGGGACATTTGAGGGTGCCCTGATCCCTGCTGCCAGGGACAAGAGGAGGGATCCATGGCCTCCCTGCTTCCGTCTGGGTCCAGGTCCTGTGCACTGACCGCGGGGCAGTGGGCAGACTTACGGTCTCACTCTAGGTTCATGGCTGTCCCTCCTGCAGCCAGCCCAGCGCCAGACACACAGTGGACACTGGGTACCAATCATAGAGTGTGTGGAGGAAGGAGTATATGAATAGCGCTCACTACGACCCAAAGGGCGGCTGCTGGAGCCCACCTGCCGCTCCGTGGGAGAAGGTGGGTCCACTGCCTCTGTGCAGAGGAGCAGCCTGGGAGGCCCCATTCTGGAACTGACGGGGCGGCCACAAGGCTGTTTGTATTTTAATGGAATCTCAGCACCTAGCGCAGATCTCTCTCAATCGGTCTTTGTTTGGTTTTTAATTGGGGCAAATATGGTGTAACAGTATTTCCCCTTGAAGTGGTCTTCACATGTCTAAGTCAGCACTACTGCGTGTACCTCAGTGCTGGGCACCTGTCACCACCACTCATTCTCCAAGACTCTCTGAAGGAGGGAACTACTGAGGCTCGTAGGCCCAGTGCCGAGTGCAGGCTGGGCACAGACGTGGCCTCGGATAAACATCCATAGCGGAAATAAATGAACAGAACCAGAACTTTCCAGAAAGCAGCCGAGTATCAGGGGTGGTTGCCCCATACAGCCCAGAGGCAGCGCCTCTTGAGTCTAGCCTCAGCCAGGGGGCGAACAGAAGCCTGAGGATCCAGTGGGGCCAGCCAGTCCCTAGGAGAGAGACGCAGCAAGTATAGGGGCCACCGAGCTTGCGGTTTGCTGCCCTCTGAAATCGGCACTACCCCAGAAGGGCAGCCCTGGAAAGAGCAGTCGGTGTGAGCCCAGGACCGGCCACCAAGTAGGGCCCCACAGCACACAGCAGGCCACACAATGGTGCCATGAGCACGGCTTCAGCCCAGGCACCGAGGTCCCGCTGTCCCACATGAGAGAGCTGCAGTGGGATCCAGGGATTCCCCCACACGAGTCCGCTCCTAGGCCAATCACCCCTCACCTGGCACGTGCACATGGGCAGACGCCCAGCATGGCGCCGCCCCCTTTCCTACCGCCGGCCCCCAAATGTGATTCTCTCTACCCTCAGGAGGCCAAGGCCACAGACCCTCCGTGGTACCACCACACGATGACAAAGGCTGTCCCCAGGGGCAGCCTTTCACAGATGATAATAATTAGCTCATGCTTAGCTCATGATTAGCTCAGGCTTCATCAGCAACTCTTAATTGCCAAGGTCAGAGGTCAGTGAAGGGGCAAATCATAGAGGGGTGCTGGAAGCTGTCCCTCTCTATGGCCTCCCTGGTCAGGGAGTCTCCCATCTCTCCCCCGTGCAGGGACCTACTTCCCACGAGCAGCCAGGAGCAGGGTCCAAACCCATGCCCAGCCTCTGTGAGGCTTGGGCCAGGGATCTTCTAGGCGGGGTGGCACTCAGGGTCCCTGGGCTGTGAGACGGAAGCCCAGGCCAGCCTCGGAGCCAGCAGGCCACTTCCTGCAGAGATTCACGGCAGCTGGCCAGACCCCCACATCTCAGTGTCCCTGGTACAGAAGGCCCACTCCACTGGGTCAATGGGGAGTCTTGGACCCGACGCCTCAGCCCTGCTGACTACTCCCTCTCTCCCTGATCGGGTCCCTGCCGTCGCTGCCTAGAATGGGTCCTTGCCACAGCACACACAAGGAGAAGGGCACTGGGCTGCCATTTGGTCCCCTCCGGCCCCCGTAAGGCTGAGGGGAAGGGGGGCACGGATGCTGGGCAGGCCCGTGGCGCCTCAGGAACACACTGCGCAAGGACCCCCCCAACCTGGCCTGTCGGCCTGGGCACTCGAGCCCCCACCGGTACTCACCGCTCCAGGAGGGTCCCCCCCGGCGTGGTGGCAGCTACCCCCTCTCAGACGTTGCTCTCCATATGGCCAGGCCAGCAGCACTAATCAGCGCAGCGTGGTGCAGCCGCGAGGCTGGGGCTTAATTGACACCAGGTGGCCCCTCCCCAGGGGCACGCTGGGAGGCGGCTCGCAGGCTGAGGCCGAGCCTGAGCCCAGGCAGGGGCTGCAACTGGGGCCTGGTGTCTCGGGCTCCCCAGAGGGTGAGGGGCGTCAGCCCACTACTGGACACCCTTCCCCTGCTCTCCCACCAGTGTCCCCATTGCTCAGGGGCCCTGGCCCCCCAGGCTCTGACCTTTCATGTCTGAGCTGCTGCAGTCGTGGTGTGTGACAGGAGGGAGGTAGCTCAGGTTTCCCCCCAGCTGGCAGCCAGGGCTGTGTGCTGGGGCTGCAGTGGCCAGGCTGGGCAGCTGGGAGTGGAGGGGTCCAGACGCCACCCAATGAGGTCACCACGGATCCCATGAACTGTCTTTTATTGAACACTTACTATGTGCCAGGTCCTGCAAGATGCCCACCTGTATCCAGTATCCATACCTGACCCAACCAGGCCTGACCTGATCTCACCAAATCAACCTAACCTAACGCAACTAACCTCTAACCCAGGGGTCCTCAAACTTTTACAACAGGGGGCCAGTTCACTGTCCCTCAGACCGTTAGAGGGCCAGACTA
>NW_022111312.1:7335129-7337089 GCF_000313985.2 Echinops telfairi
TCGCGACGTTGTTGTTGCTTGTATACTTGTTCCATGGAAGGCCTCGTTGGGCACCTACTGTGTGCCAGGTCCTGCTTTAGGGAGACAGCTGGGGCAACATGAATGGAACTGACACAAACCACCACGGTGTCACTGCCAGCCTTCAGCAGGACAGGATTTCCCAGCCCCCGCCCATATGTGCCTCGGTTTCCTCCCTGGCTAAAAAGCTACCTGATCTGCTGCGGCCTATCCCCTTGGGGTGCCCCAAGGCGGAGTGGGGGAATCCGGAATGTTCCTAGGTCTACGCTTGAGTGACACTCAGGGCTTCCTTTTGGTCGGGTCGTGGGCACCCCGGCAGGCAGTGCATACTCTGGCTCAGACCCAGGCCCCACGTGGGCTGGGGGAAGCTGAGCCCGTGACTCAGCCTGCCTGGCTTGTCAGGCAGAGACGAGAAGAGAGCAGGCAGCTGGCTGGACTGTCAGCACTGGGGCACCCAAAGCCAGGCCTGGGGCAGGTGCCCGGAGTGCAGACCAGGGCTTCAGGGGGACCAAGGAAGGGCTGTCTGAGCTCAGGTAACCACATGCCAGTCTCGAGAATGTTCTAGTTAGATGATGGTGCCCACACGGAGCGTCTGCCCGCAGTGCCCTTTATAGTTCAGAGATGATTAACCCCTCAGACCCCGGGGTGGGGGGGCAGGTCAGACATGTGACCCTGGACACAGATCTAACAGGGGGACTAAGAAGTGCTGGGGAACATCGCCAGAGGAGGACAAATGTAGGAAAAGAGGGGTCTGTTCAGAACACTCCCTTAAGGGGCCAAAGCTTGGGCCCTGAGAGCAGCCACAGAGAACATGCTGGCCTGACAGGCACACAGGGCTCCAGGCCATGCAAAACGGCCTGCTGCTTCCAGTCCCAGCACTTCTTGGGGCGGGTGGGGGGTGAGGGGGGTGGGGGACACGACAAAGCAAGAAATAGCTTGCTGAGTTCATCGAGGTGCCCTTGGTGTTGGCTATCTGAAAAATGGGTTCCAGAGGTCCACAGAGGCCCCCCACCACCCCAATCCTCCCACTGTCAGGAGGAGTGGCAGGTGGCTTAGATGGGCAGTGCAATTTGGGGACTTGTGAATCCAATGGGTTTCCTTCATGCAGGATGCCCGGAGCTTTGGCTGGGCTCAAGGTTGATGTAGTTCAGACACCACAGCTGCCTGCTCATCTCCTCCGACCCGTGGGCTGTGGCATTCCATTTTTCAGGGATCACTGCAAGGATGTGGCTTCTAAAAAGAATGGTGTGGGGGTGGGAATCCTGGAACTGTCACTTGGGAGCTAGTAAGTACCGTAGGGCTGTCAGCATGTGAAATACACACGCAGCAGCAGCAGTAGCAGTGAAGAATAGTCATTGTTCCCCTTGCAATCACCCGTTTGCCTCATGTGCTTGATCCCAGGCAGCATTCTCTACTTTTTCATGGACCCTTGGTAATCCACGGCAGGGGCCACAGAACTCACAGACACGATTGATGATTAAGGGGCTCATTAAGGAACTTAACAGGTTACAAAGCCGGTGAGAGATGCTCAGGATACAGTTGTTCATCCAGGACATGTTAGAGAGTTCTTTCAGAGCTGCCAATAGATGCTCAAGGGCAGTCAGCTCCAGATCTGTGCGTCAGAGAACCCAGCTCCCTGGATTAAGGGCCCAGAGGGTACCTACTCCGGTAAGCCTCAACCCCAAAACAGTCCACTCCAGCTATGTGGGCTAGCAAACCCAGCTTCCCAATTATGTGCCCGGGGCACCCTACTCCACCAGCCAGTCTTCTGCCCCAAAGCACTCCGTTTTACTTGTGCAGTGGGTTCGCTCCTGGTTGGTCTGCTGCTCCTCTGGTACCAAAGCTACCTTCCTGGTTCAAGGAGGTTCACTGGGCAGGGATCTCAGGATCCCCAGGATGCACTCCACTCCAGGCTCTTGCTGGTGAGATCCCCACAACTCCA
>NW_022111312.1:7338214-7348332 GCF_000313985.2 Echinops telfairi
GAACAGACTACCATGAAGAAATCGGCTGTTCCCTTCTGAGGGAGGGATGAGCCACCCAAACCCTTAGGTCGCAGAGCAACATGATCCGATATCGTGCCAGCAGATGAGCCCCTCAGGGTGGAAGGCATCCCAAAGATGACTGAGGAAGAGCTGCCTTCTCAAAGGAGAGTCAACCATCTAGCCATGGAGGGCTCTGCTGATGGAGCACGGCTTCACATGAGAAGAAACGACTGTCAACATTCCTTAACAATCAGAATGTGGAATGCCCCAAATATGGATTGAGACAAACTGGGAGTCATGAATGGGCACGGGATGCAGAAAGATCTCCATCTCCGGCAGTGTGAGCAGGATTGGTACTGCCCACTCGGGATTAGACCTTCGCATCGTTTACGTGGCCAGGAATGATACAGTCAAACTATTGTCTATGCCAAGGCATTCGATGATGTGGCTCCCAACAGACGACGGATATCCTTGAGAATGAAAAGTTCCAGAACACTTCATTGTGCTTCTTTGGAACGTGTGCACAGATCAAGAAGGAGTTGTGCACAGGGAACAAGAGGCGACTCCATGACTTAAAATCAGTAGCTTGAGATCTCTCACGATTCCATCTGTATGCCGAGCAAATCAGCAGAGACGTTGGGTTGTATGAAGAAGAATGTAGCATCAGGATCGGAGGAAGGCTTATTAACAAGCTGCAACATGCAGATGACATAACTTTGTCTGCTTAAAGGAAGGAGGACTTGAAGCCCTTGTTGATGAAGATCAAGGTTGAAGCCTTCAGAACGGGAGACAAGGGTGTAAGAAAAGTGAAATCCTTACCACTGGACCAATCGTTAATGTTATGATGGAAGGAGAAAAGGTTGAAGCTGTCAAGGACCTTGTCTTGCTTGGATCCACAATCATACTCATGGAAGAGGCTGTGAAGAGATCAAAAGCTGCACTGCCTTGGGCAAATCTCCCCCACAAGACCTCTCTAGAGTATTGAAAAGCAAAGATGTCACTTTGAGGACTAAGGTGTCCCTGACCTGAGCCATGGTATTTTCAGTGCCCTCGTATGCATGTGACAGTTGGACGCTGAATAAGGCGGACTGGGGAAAGACCGATGCACTTCAATGATGGTGCTGAAGCAGAGTATGGAAAGCACTACAGCCCGTTAAAAGGACAAACTGATCTGTATTGGAAGAACTGTGGCCAGCATGCGCCTCAGCAGCAGGGATGGCATGACTTCACCTTCCATACTTGGGACATGTTGTCAGGCCCTGGAAAAGGACATTATGTTTGGAAAGTGGAGGGGCAAAAGAGGAAAGCTCTCAAGGAGATGGACTGACACCTTAGCTACCACACTGGGCTCAAGCACGCAACACTTGGGAGGGTGGTGCAGGAGTGGGCAGGGGCTCCTTCTGTTGTGCACAGTTGACTGTGGGACAGAACGGAACTGGCAGCACCTAACAACAGCAACAGTCAGAAGGAAGTCCACCTGTGAACACAGACGATTATGCGAAGGCACCAATCAAGGCTGGAGTTGCAATACTGAAGGAGTCTATGGGCAAACTATTGCATGATGCAGGAAGCATCAAATGAAGATGTTCAGAAGAGCAACGGCACTGTACTGAAAACGGGTCAACATTCAGTCAGTTCAAGAGGGAGCATCGGATCAAGAACCAACGGTACTAAAGGAAGATCAAGCTACACTGAAAAGACATTGCCGCAATAGTGGGCCCAAACATCACCATTGTGAGGATGGCGTGGGATCAGGCAGGATTTCAGTCTGCCGCACCTAGGATTGTTGAGTCAGAACCTAACAAATGACACCTGTAAGAGGGTGCCAAACGGCCTCAGACACCTGAAGAGCTACTGGGAGGTGGCAAACACATTCCCGCAAAAGCCTCTCAGTCTTGAAACTCAAGCTTTGATGGGAAGATGAGACGGAAAGGGGAGGGTGAGGAGGGGAGGTCTGTTTACACTGTGTGAAATGGGGATGGAGGGACCCTCATCCAAAGATGACACTGACCTTCGCTGAGTAGCCAATCATCAGTGCTAATGGAAGCTATGTGCTTGGCATTATGCTCAGTGGGTTGACATGTATTACCTCATTGAATCTTCTTAACAGCCCTATGGCATGGAGCCTAGCGTGGCCAAACTATACAGACGGTCAACTGAGGTCCAGGGAGATTGGAGCTGCCCAAGGCCACTCAGCTAGAGAGCAAAAGGGCCGGGATTCACCTGACTGTGAAGTTTTTACTTTTCCCACAAATGTGTGGCTACTCGGTCCTGGGGCAACCCCTTTGTTTCCCTAGCTTTTCATTAATTTTGCATATTCATCTTATCATGTCACCTCCTACCCCGTCAGCTGATAAAAGAAGACACCAGTCAGATCAACAGCAAACTTAATCAAGTCTTACTTTCCAGGGACATGTGCTGGAACAGATTCTGAGCTGGCTTGTGCCACTTTCATATTGAAGCAAACAAACAAAAAACAACAACTAAAAAACCCCCCACTCTTGAATCTTATTTCGCTCTGCTCTGCTCTTCCTAGGGAGATGAGACTTTCGACAGCCACAAACAGGTGCCGTGTTGGAAACCCGCGGGAGCTGTTCTACCCTGTCCGATTCGGTTGCTATGAGTCAGTCAGTACTGACTTGATGGCAGTGAGGCTGCTCTTCCTCATATAGAGGCTCCTTGTATTCACGTTCTTGGCTCTGGATGCTCCGTCACGCCCTTTGTGAGAAGAAATGACACTGACCTCACTGACCTGGCGTTACAGAACTGGTGAGGACAGGTCTGGGCGGGCCGCTACGTTGAGCACATGGATGTGGTTTGGCAAATGGCGAGACAATGCTACACGGGCCGCCGGGGTCAAAGAAGGGAAACGGGTAGGCAGCAGAGAATTTGATGACATACGGAGCAACTTGGAAAAATCCTGAGAACGGAAGGGATGCGGGATTCTTGTGAAACGAAGAGACTGGGCCTGCTCCGGGGATGCCAACTGCAGGCACTTTCATGAATCTTCTCTGACTTAAAAAAAATAAATCACCAAAAGTTATGAAAACTTCTTAGCCATCATGAAACACCCCGAGAGAATGAATGGCTGGGCCTTGGGGCTCTCCAGCATGGTCTCTGGGGGACACAGTCCGCTAAGGCAATGTCCTATAGCCTGCCTTGGTGAGTAGCGATGAGGGTGTTCAAAACTCATGAGCAGCCCTCTCAGGTGCTTCTCCCATTCACGGGGAACAAGGAGTAAAGATGATGAAGGATGCAAGGAAAGAATTTGTCCAAAGGATGAATGGACCACCCGAACCTCAGCTTTCACGATTCTAAGACAAGAAAACTAGATAGTGTCTGGTTGCCACGGTGAGCTGCCCCAAACAGGATGGCACGAGGGTCCTGGGAAGAGTGGGAGGAAAAATGTGGAAGAGGATTAAAAATCATCAGAGAAAGGGCATATTGGTCAGATAGAGACAGAGGGACCCCCAACACTACAGCCCCTAGCCACCCTTCCGGTCTGGAACTGAACCCAGCCCCAAGTTAGAATAACCAACCGCGCTTAAGGTCAAAAGGGCAGCGCTGACCCAAGGACAAAGGGTTAGGGATGAAGGAGGAATGGAAACAAGAAACGGAGAAAGTGGGATCGGCGATAGTACCCTGAAGGGATCGAACCAGAATGTGCATACATCGTTGGATGTAAAACTCATGAACTGCTCTGCCAACCTTCACCTAAATCACAACGAAACGTTTTTACAAACCCAGTTGCCAAATGAGTTACTGATTCGTGGAGACCCCTGTGTGTCCATGGGGTTTTCAAAGGTAGATTTTTTTCCAGCCAGAGATGACCGGGCCTTTCTTCCAAGTTGGCCTCTGGCCCACTAGGACCTCCAACCTTCTTATTAGCATCAGGAATGCATTCACCATCTGTACCCTCCAGGAACGATCTTAAGCCCTCAACATTATCCAGTCTCTTCCAAGTCCAGCCCAGAAATTAAAAAATTCCCAGGGAACAAAATCTGATGGGATCAGGTTGGGTCAGGTGTCTGCCTCTTAGCCAATCAGCTATGGTGGGCGGTAGAGCAGGCAATTATAAAGGAGAAAGGGCTGCTCAGACATACATAAGAGAGACAGGTAGTCAGGGTAGCAAGCTGTTGTAAAAGATGACCCTCAATTTGGGGAAGACATTTCTCCCCGAAACCGGTTCAACTGCTCATCCTCCCACCGGACACATGCCTGTCTCCGCCGACCCCAAGCACTGACAACTGTGTTGCTGCTGTAACCCCAAGGGAGGCAAACTTTTTGCATGTAACGCAACAGCTATTAATCCTATTTGACCGTGTGGGCCGCTCCGTCTGGTCCCCAGCTCTGCCGTTGCAGTGTGAAATCGGCTAGAGCGGATGGACACTAAGAACATGAAATTCTCCGTCTTCTCCGCTTCTTTTCCAGCCAGGAACAAACGTGACGCTGACCCTGTGGACTGTGCAAACACAGGCTTCGACCCCGGCTTCACGTGGAGGCCGGACTTGGGGACCCATCCCTGTCGTCATGAGAAGAAACGCAAAAGTCCCCTGAATGGTCTAAGGCTTTATCTCACGATGGAGACACCAGCACTGGGAAAGCGGCCTTTCAAACACGCCGTGGCAAGGAAACCTGACTTCCCCAGGACCAGTTGCTGAGTCCGACCTATAGGTCAGGGGACCACTGCTCCACAGGGGCTCATAGTTCAGGAGTCCACGGGAAGGCCCTCTGATTAGGGGCTCAGCATGTTGTATGAGTCTGGGTACTTTAGAGAAACAAATCCAAACTCATGTATAAGAAAGAGTTTTATATAAAGGGTAAGTGTGCATCAAGAAAACATCCCAACCCAGTGCTGCCCAAGCCCACAATCCACCATTAACCCATATGTCCGACACCAATCTACAAAGTCCTCCTCCATCTCACAAAACATACGCAGTGATGCCGACTGCAGGAGGAAAGCTGAGTCAGTGAATGTGTAAGCATCTCAGCACTGGCAGGGGTCTCCACACGGCTACTCCAGCACCCAGGGCTGCATCGGGGTAGGTCCATGTGGCTTCTCCTCGGGGATGTCTTGCAGGAAGTGAGCCTTGCCAGCTGAAGCAGGGACCTGGCTAAGGCAGCTGCACCCTGGTCCAACTATCACAAAGCAAGAGACCCGAAAACTCGAAAGGCGAGGCTCACCGAGCCATTTATCCCTTTGCCCTTCAATTAACCCCACATGTGTTTATCGGCCAGGTTGGCACAATAAACTAACTCACACATTAACCATCTAAAACCTCTGCCCCCCAAACACACATACACAAAAAAGGTCCAATGCTGTCGTGTTTATTCCAATGACATGGCAACCACATGTGCTAGAACATAGAACATAGAACGACTTTGCAAGGTTTCACTGGTTTTGACTATAATCTCACGGAAGCAGTTGGAAATCCACGCATGCCAGGCCTTTCTTAAGCAGTGCTGCTGAGTGGGTTTCGAACTGCCGACCTTCAGGCTAGCTGTTCGTGCCGCCTCATTAGAACCCTTTGCCATCGCCGCTAGTCCAGCTCATAGTGACCCTATGTAGTCCAGTGCAGAACTGCCCGAGAGGGTTTCCCAGGTTGTACATCTTTATGAAGAGATGGCCCCACCCTCTCTCCCACAGAGCAGCCGGTGGGTTTGAACTGCCAACTGTTTAATTAGCAGCCAAGTGTTTCACCACTGTGCCTCCCAAATTAAAAAAACACCCAACCAACTCACTGCCGTCAGTCAATTCTGACTCACAGCGACCGACCCCACAGACAGAAGAGAATCTGTCCCGGTGGGTTTCAGAGACGAACTCTTTTTTTTTTTTTTTCAGAGACGAACTCTTAATGGGACTAGACAGCCTCATTTTTCCCCTGCAGAGCAGCTGAGGGTTTTGAACTGTTGACGTTGCAGTTGGTAGTCCAATGTGTATCCAATATGCCACCAGGGGACTGTTTTGAATGTGTAATGAAGCCACCCAGGGTCTAGACACTGGGTGGTGGCTGGAGCTCAGTACGCAGGGACACTTCATGGCTGCCTTCTTGTCAGGGGGATGGTAGCATTTTCATGCTCTTTGAAGAATTCTAGCCTGCTTCTTTAAGTGGTATCTAGTGTTCCCTTAAAGAAAACCAACTCGCTGGGGCTGGGAAATGTCGCCCAGACCAAGACCCGGATGGATGGTGCTGCACTCGGCTCCAGAGAATGGGCTGGCCTCTGCCCACGTAGCTGGAGCCCAAGGCCAGGCAGCTGGGACGGGGCCAGACGCCGTTTCACAGGAAAGGAAAACCCAAATAACCCAGGATCCTCCGTTGCCCACTCTGTAGCAGGCGTGTGAAGCTCCCTTCTTCTTGGGTGGCATGTCTAGAGGACGGGGACCCCAGGGGTGCCTGCTGCAGGCTCTCCTTTAGGGGCAAGTCCTGGGGGCAGGGGCGGGGGAGAGGTGGCAGATGGGCTGAGATCAACAGCCAACCAGCCTTTCTTTTTTCCTTTTTCCTTATGATTTGGGTGAAAGCTGACCGAGCAAATCCACTTTCCATGCAACAATACGTACACATTTTGTATCATGACACTGGGTGCAATCCCTACAATGTGAATGGTGTGTTCCCCACTTCCTTCCTGGGCTTCCCATTTCAGGTCTTCCTTCTTACCTGCCCCTTCCCGCCTTTTGAGCTTTCAGTTTGGCCTGATGCTGCCCCTTTGGTCTCGTGTGTGATTGACTGTTCTGAGGCGCATACTCCTCCCTAGAGTTTAATTCACATCATAGGGCTGCTATTGTTTGGCTAAAAGTTGATCCCCAGGAGTGGATTCAGTCCCAGACTTTCAGGGAGACTAAGGACCAGGGTCTATAACCACCCCCACTCGCCCCTCCACCACCCTCATTTTCTGTCCAGGACCTTCTATTTCGGTCCTGATCAGAGCAGTTGGTAGTGGTGGTGGTTGGGTACCGCCTAGTTCTGGTCTCAGGAGAGTGGACGTTCATGAATGGTTTTGTAAAAATTCTTATTTGAAAAGAGTCGATCAGCTGTTTAGAGATGCTCTTTGAAGAATAGAGACACAAAAAATAAGGTGGTGGGAATGCTGCCACTATTAAGTGGTACCTTTCTTTCTTTTTCCTTTTGTGACTGACTTTATTTCCCTTAGCATAATGTGTTCAAGGTTCATCCATGTTGCAATATGTGTCAGAACATCAGTTCTCTTTAGGGTTGAATAAAATTCCATGATATGTTTTGTTAATAAAGGTTTTGTGTCAACTTGGCTGGGCTGGGGTTCTCAGTGATATGACAGTTCTGATCTAGTTACATCCCATGAGATCTGTTTGTGGGTGTGACCTGATTCCTATATCTATCTATCTATCTATCTATCTATCTATCTATCTATCTATCTATCTATCTATCTATCTATCTATCTATCTATAGTCATATCTCCCCATAAAGAAGCTTCACTGGTTTTGCTTCTTTAGAGAACCGAGCCTAAGACAGTATGTGTACGCTGTGTTTCATTTACCCACTCATCTGTTGATGCGCCCTTCAGTCAGTTCTATCTTTTTACTACTGCAAACAACATTGTAATGAACACAGATGTACAAATATTCATTTGAGTCCATTTTCAATTATTTTGGGTACAAACCTAGGAAAGGAATTGTTGGGCCACCACAACACGCTATGTCAAACTTTTGGGGGACCACCATATTGTTTTCCAGAGTGGCTGCACCACTTTGCAACCCCAACAGCAACACATGAAGCCTCCAATTTCTCCACATCCTCCCCCAAATGTATTACTTTCCCCTCTGATATTTGGCATCATAGGGTGGGTGAAGTGGTATCTCATTTTACTTACAGAATAATAAAGAACTCTCAAAATGCAATGAAAGGGCAAATAACCCAATTAAAAATGGGCAAAGGACTTGAACAGGCATTCTGTACTTTGGAAAACAGTCTGGTAGAGCCTCAAAAAGTTACACAGAGTTAACACTTGACTCAGAAATACTACTCCACAAAGAAATGATAACAATTGTGGACACAGAAACTTGCACAAGATTGTCCATAGTATCCTGGCCTACCAACCCCTTAGGACCATATTCCTGCTCAGAGCAGCCAATGCAGAGAGGACCATCGGGCTAGCCCCACCACAAGACACAGACACAATGTTCCCTTTCCTAGGTGAGGGGCAACCACTTTGGCACCAAATTTCCCAGATCCCCAAAGTCTCTGTCCCAAGATCCATTGGGAGAACGGTGTACATCCTACTCTGGTGAGTAGCAACTACATTGAACGGCTGTAAGCAGCCATGTAAGATGCGGCTATCCTGATCTGAATCAGTGGTCAACAGTGGAAGCTGGGCATCATCTAGTTCTTCTGGTCTCTGGCTAATGGGGGCTGTGCTTTGGGTCTATTCATCAGCTCTTTGAACTAACTGTCCCCTTGACTCTTGGGTTTTTGTGCCTCTTCTTGGCTCCAGACAAGGAGAGACCCATCGTGGCAGCTTAGGCGTAGCAGCCTTTCTTGTATTTTGAGTGTCTTCAACCCAGGGGGCTCATCCTCCTGCAAGTCATCTGACAAGACCCTTCTGTGATCCACGGGGGCTTCACTGGCTTATTTGGGAAGCAAATCGCCAGGCCTTTCTTCCTCTACAACTTGCTTACTGTGGAAGAACTCACTGGTATTAGAAATACCAGAGCCACAACTTCCAGCTTCTCGGCACCACAGAAGCCACCACAGTCCGACACACAGGCAGACTTGATGGTTGGTAACCAGTCACTTAGAGAATAACCATTATCGGGGGGTGGTGGGGGGTATTAGAACTGACTGTGATGATGTAGATACCACTCTTTGAAAGGAGATTATGTTACATGAATATTATATCAAGAAAATGACTCACAAACTTGACCAATGGCTACTATGGATGGAGAAAGAAGAGGGTTAGCTTTGGGGGCATTGAGTTTATGTTAATGGTGGTGGGATAATTTGGAAAAAGATATCAATCATGGTTGTACAACACGAAGAGTATAATCAATGGCCCTGATTTATATATGTAGAAGTTGAATTGGAGGATGTTTTCTTGTGTATATTTTTGCCACAATGTAAAAAAACCTACATAAATAACAATGAGTACGAGGAAGAAGATTGTCTAAAATTGATTGAGGTGATGATTGTACAACTCTTCTCGATACGATTGAACTATTGAATTGTGTGACATGTGTGCCAATAAAACTGTCAAAAATTTAAAAAATAACTTTTTCTTAAATTTTAGGGATTGCACTTTTGTTTTTGCTTGCTTTTGATGTCCTTCTATAGCACAGCAAAAAGTTGGTGACAGCAAACCTGTTGTCCTGAAGCTCCCCCGCCCCCTCTTAGTGAACCGCCCCACACACTTGGACCATTAGGCTCCAGGGTTTTATAAAGAGCCCAAGATTATTGTGACTACACCAGGGCTGAGAATTTGTCTCACAAAGAACTCCTTGGGACATGAGTCCCCCAAGACACTCAGGGGCCAAATCACTGGGCCCCAAGTATTAGAACCCCCTCCGAGGGTCTGATATGGTTCTGTAAATCCCATAGCAAAGGGACCTGCCTAATGGGGCCTCACCAGTGCTTCCTGGACTGTGACCACTGTGACCTTTCGCTTTTCTGACTCCACTCTCTAGCCTCCCAGCAGCCTTGCTGCCACAGGGGGTTATAAGCTGGACTGCTGTCCACAAGGTCAGCTGTTCAAACCCACCGACTGCTCCGCTGGAGGAAGATGCAGCTCCATTCCTGTAGAGATTTAGTCTCAGACACCACTGGGCAGTTCTTCTCTGTCCCATAGGGCCGCTGTAAGCTGGAATCACCATGATAGCCCTGAGTTTGGTTTCTGGTTGGTTACTAACCTCCCACAAACATACTTCTGAAAACCCCCAGGCCCTGGCTGACGCTGCTGTCTCTGAGCCTACAGGAGCCTACATTTGCAGGCAAGATGGCATTTCAAATGGGAGCTCCCTGGTGATAAATGGGACGGGGAGACTAACACCCAAATGTCAAACACTGGGGTCACGAAGAGCCCAGAGAGGGCAGGGGAGGCCTGGACTCCATGGAAACCCAGAGGCCAAGTTCCAGCAGCCCACCCCCTGGAGC
>NW_022111312.1:7349433-7353183 GCF_000313985.2 Echinops telfairi
CTCAAAGCCAAATCCAGTCTCACTGCCTACACCGAGCCATGGAAGGGGCGGGGGCAGGGAGGTGGACGGCAGGCTCCAAGCTCTCCGTGAATCCAGAGCTCCAAGTGTTCTTGATTCAGTCTGGGTTTGGAGCCAGGCCCTATGCTCATCGCTGCGTGACGCTGGGCACGTCATTTAACTTTCCAGAGCCCTGAGTGTTTCGGCTGCATAATGGGAACCACCGACTCTTTGCTTCAAAGCACTGTGGTGCTGATTCACTGCAACAACAAATGTTAATGTGAACAGCTTGGGGACCAAGACCAGGGTGGTGGGTGGGCTGCAGAGGGTCCCATATCTGAGGTTAGACAAGAAGTCACCCGGGTGACAGCAGGGGCTGAGGCCTTGGTCCTGCTTTCTGGGGAGCTGGGCAGCCTCATCCTCCTGTTTCCCTGGCACCCAGGCACTCCCCCCACCCCTCCAGCCTGTACATGGAGGTTAATTAGCTGTTCCCTTCCCATGACTGGCAAGGCCTCCCTCCCTCGGATCAACATCAGCTGTGCCTGATGCATGGCGGCCCTGCAGCCAGAGAGGACCACAAGCCAGAACCGGATCAATCAATCAGTTCTAAGCTCCAGGGGAAGATTCCTTTGCTTGGAACTAGAAGGGTGTTGGGGAGGGAAGGTTTCCAACCAGCTCACATCTCCTCCCCATGTTCCCACGGGTCCAGAGCTACATGTCAGCTCAGGACTGGAAACGGCCGGGTTTCCTGGTTGCTTTTCCCAGGACCTGGGAAAGCTTCTCCCAGTCCGAAGTGTCTGACCTGTCCTTACTCCTGGCCATAGCTAAGAAGTGGGGGCACTTCCAGGTGGGCTACACACCAGGTCTAGGTGGCAGAGCTTAGGACTGAACCTGAGTTCCCAAAGGAAAACTTTTTCCATTGGTGTGGTACTTATACAATCTATTGTCAATTTGAGACTTAAAAGTGAAGGGGTGGAGTTTGGCCTGTCAATCAGGTCACAGCTTGATGACCTCATTTGGAGGTGCCACAGAGCGGGACACACGCTCACTCCCTGCGAGACATGCTTACGGACAAGACACATGGAGCTACGTGAGAGCCCTGGAGTTGGAAGAGCCACGTAGAGACCCCTGCCAGCATTGAGATGTTCCCACCGCCATTGGATCCACAAGACTTCCACCCACTGGCCTGTGATCTTCTTGGATTTGGCGTAATTGTGTTTCATGAGTCTGAAGAGACCTGATAGATTGTTATGGGACAGATGGGCTAATATCGCACTTATGGACGTGATCTGGACTGGGCTTGGATGCTTTTTCAATATTCAATCGCTCTGGTATGTAAAGCTCTTTCTTATACACACGAGTATCTCCCTGGATTCATTTCTCTAGTCAACCCAGATGCACACAATTGGGAACCGTTGTTTTCCCATCTGCAAAACAGGCTGAACTCAGACCGCCCACCCAATGGGGTTGCGGTGCATGGGAAAGGACACTGCTTGTGGAGGGAAGTGCACCAGGGGGCACTATCTGCCGCACGGTTAGTTCTATTGTGAACCTAACGCCGCTCTAAACCTAAGGTCAGTTTTCCAGATGGCCGTGGGTGGTGGTGGGGATCCAGTCCCCTGTGGACTGGGCACAGGAAGGGCACACGTGCACAGCTCACACAGCGCCTGTGCCTTTATACGTTCATGCCACATCCTCCCGGAAGCGGCTGTTCCTTTGAGGATGGGCAGACAGGAACAGCCGCCGGCTGAGAGCACCTGCGTTACTGCGTTACTCTTTGGCGGGAGCTCAAACCCTGTCTTTGCAAGGCCAGGCCTGGGTCTCACTCTGGCCAAGGGACTCCGTGCACGTGATGCTGCCCGATTGTGTGTTCCCTGACGTGTCACTGGAAAAGCATGCCCCAAGGGCACCGGCCCATCCCCAGTCCCCTGGAAACCACGGATCTTCTCACTGCCCAGTCTCCTTCACAGATGCAGAAGGTGAGGTGAGCTGCCAGGCCAACCCAAGGCAAGGGCCCTGGCTTGTTCTCCTGTGTGCACACAGCACGGAGGGCTTCCCCACCAAGACCCTGGGGATTTTAAGGCCAACTTTACAGAGTGCGTGGATGACACAGAGCTCCCCTGATCTGGAAGACTGGCCAGTGAGGCCCGGGAAGTTCAACTCCTTCAACAGCAGAAGGAACAGGAAGGTGGGGAATGCAGCTTTCCAACGGAACTCCCCGCTCCCTCCCAGGAGAGATGGAAGCCCTGGCCCTCCTGTCCTGGAGACACAAGCAAGCACGTAGAACAGGCTTGAACCTGAGCTGCGCAGCGATGTCCGGTCAAGGCCCAAAGGCCCAGGATCACGAGGGACATGCGGGCCGCTGTAACTGGTGGGCATCTGGGGAGATTTGTAACTCCCCACCGTGACAGCAGCTGATGGATACGCGGGCCCACACCACACCCAAAGTTCCTGGAGCTCCACCAACAGAATGCAGATGCACTTTGGCGGCAGTGTGGTGCAGTGGTTCTCAAATTCTTTATTGGCATAAATAGTTCAGACAGTGGGTTCTCACTAAACGTTGCACTAAACACGAGAGACGAGGGGCGTGCTGGCTTGGTGGCTCACAGCCTGCCCCACAGCCCAAGTTAGAAATACTCTGCTGAGAAGTGTAGAAAAAACTTTATAAATGGCTCTGTACAAATATACACAGTGGACCCTCTGGCCATCGGGCCGTCCTTTCCTGGATGCCATCTGCATCGACTGCTCTTCCCCAGTCCCGAGATGTTAGCAGCAAGTGAGAGACACACAGACAGACGGAGACAGCGAAAGGAGCGGGTCCCCAAGGAAACCATGAAACCCGCTTCTGACATCAGCTCCTTCCACAAGTCGGCACAAGCAGACGTGGAGGAAGCAACATGGGCCATTGGTCCAGCCACGCTGTACAAGAATTCCTTTTATACAATATATATGTATACTATTTATAGATATGTATAACTGGGGGTGTAGAAAAAAGGGGGTGGCATCATTTACAGAGAGAGAAGCCTTTATACAATTGAGGCGCTGTCCTAAGGTCAAACAACCACCAGAGTTGATCAGCTGAACGAGGCAAAGAGACAGCGACGTGTGTGCACAGTGGGCCCCGGGAGTGCCCAAAGCTCAGGGAAACGAGAGGCTGGGCAAGCCCGAGGCCCACCTCGGGGTCTGGAATGGTCTCGGCCGGCCCAGCCCGGGCAGCTTCACCAGGTGGACCAGCCTTCTCCTTGCCAGCGGCACCCTTGGCTTCAGCCTTAGGGCCTGAAGGTGGTGGGGCCCAGAGGGTGGTGGGGGTGGGGGCTGGTGCTGCCAGTGGCTTCCCAGTTCTCTTATGGAGACCATCCTGCCCCCACGCCATGGGTACTCCTGATGGGACTTGGGCATCCACCCAGGTCCACCAGGCACCGGCACCGCCTGCCTGCTCACATGGCTTTCCCAGGCAGGTTTAGAGGAGGAAGTTTGGGGCATGTGTCAGTTGGGGGATGGGGAACCCCGGTCACTCAGTCCCTGCCGTGGGCTAGCTTTTGTGTGAGGCTGGTCCCATTCATGGTCTCATCGACGCCCTCCACCAGCCTGGGCAGTCAGGCATGCACCAGGCTGGCTGGTGGGCGCCCCGAAGCCAAGACAATCCCAGGAGTGCTCTGGGGGAACTTCTTTAATGGATGATCTAAACAGGGAGGGGCTAGAGAAATGCAAGGCCAGTCCCCTCAAAGCAGGTGAACCAGCCCTCCCCCCCCC
>NW_022111312.1:7353283-7358506 GCF_000313985.2 Echinops telfairi
CCCCCCCAGCTTACCCCAACCACCCCTACCCTGACCTTAAGACTCTACAGGCTCAGACCCTCCAAAAATTAGGCCCAGGTGAGACAGCCGAGAGAGGGCCCGTGGTGTGGCAGGGCCGAGGAGATACCAGAGGCACACGAGTCACAAGAAGAGGAAAAGGAGAGTGGAGCAAGAGCAAAGGATGAGACCCGGACAGGGGCCCCCCGCGAAGCATGGCCTCCATCCTGCCGAGGCAGCAGAGAGAGGTCACGGGGCCAGAGACACGCAGGAGGGTCGCCCTGGCACAGCCTTGACTTCAGCCAGCACACACTTGCCTGGGCCACCTCCCTCCCCAGAACCCCAGGCCAATGGCAGGGACCAAGTGTGGCAGGGTGAGAAGTCAGGTCTCTGTGTCTGGGTGGAGACTCTGGGGCTTTGACGCAGGCCGGGGTGGGGGGTGGGGGTGGGCAGGGCAGGGGTCTGGGAGCAAGCTGCAGCCCCTGGGAGCTACTCCAGCAAATCACAGGCTCGTCCTCCACCTGCCTCTCGATTGCTCATTCAAGACAGGCTCAGCTGCCCCTCCTCTGGGAAGCCTTGTCTGGGCTGGGTGCTCAAGAGCCCTATCAGAGGGCTCCTAGGAGATGGAACTGTGTCTTTGGCTGGCCTCACGAGGTCCTCCCGAGGCACGGCCACCTGTCTGCCCGTCCGAGTGGGCAGGAGCCAAAGGGCACTCAGTAGGGCTCTCCTGAACGACTAAATGCATGAGCTGCAGCCCTGGTGGAGGGAAGCCTGGGGGCTGCTCTCTGCACAGGGCGAATCTAGTGGCGAAGGTCCTCCTAGAACCCTCCAGCGGCTCAACCAGAAGCATTCTAAGTCCCTCAATGGGCTGAAAAGCAGGAGCTGCTGGTGCTTGAGTAAGGTGACCAGATGTCCCACTTTTGGCGGGACAGTCCCGATTTTTGGTGCTTTAAAAAAGTCCTGATTTTTGGAAAGAATGCACAAGCTAGGGAATGGTCTATTTGGTCCATATAGACCATATTTTCAATCAAGAACCCCACCCCCCACCCCCCAGGTCAATGGTGTCCCACTTTAAATCTGGTCACCTTATGCTTGAGGACAGGGGCTAGAAGCAATGCCCGTGGACACCCTGAAAGAGTTTTTATTTATTGGGGGCACTCAACTAGGGGAGGGGGCTCCCAGCTGCTGGAAATGCTACCCTTTGGGCTGCCAGCCCTGAGGTCCGAGGCTGGGGGGTGGGGTAGGGGTGAGGACTTAGTCCTCTGACAGCCACGTTGGGATGTGGGGGCAGCATTTCTGAGGGCAGCGAGCACAGGGGTGCTCAGGCAGGAAAAACACAGTTACCGCTGACCTAGGAGGTGGAGGGGGCCGAGGAGAGACGGATGTGCCTCGCCGCGGTGCTCAGGCCTAGGTTCAGGATAGCTGATGCGGGCCTCTCCCTGAGTGCCCAGGCCAGCCAGGGCTGGGGAGGGGGCCTCTGGGTACACTGGGGCATTAGGATACACTGGTGTCTACACTGTAGCTACATAGCAGTTACTTGAACTTATGCCAGTTCCTGTGTAGCCACTGGATGATGGTTAATGGTATTGTTGGCCACACAAGTAGGAAAATCGACAAAGAAAATGGCTGGAATCTTGGGAGGGCCAATGCACTGCATTCATTGTCCTGGGACATGCCCAGATGGCCACTGGCCCCAGCTGGGCAGGGCTGAGGTGGACTGGGGGAGGCCAGACCCAGCCCACTCAGCCTCTTTCTTGGAAGGTGCTTGCTAGGCCTGGTGCCTCGAATTCCTATAGCACTTACCACCCACTCATCCCACACCTGGTTGAGGGCACTACATGGGTCCCTGCCCCTTGGACACCTGAACGTAGGGGTGAGACAATCTCACCACCCACCTCTACAGCGGCCCATCTCCGTGGCTGCTTTGTCTCCACCAGAGACACCCCAGACCTCTTCTGCACACTCCACTGGAGCTGGGGAAGATGGGTGGCTGAGGTTCTCTCTCCTGGGGTGGGGGGTGGGGTGGGAGGGCTTCTCTGAGGATCCCTGGGATTGCCGAGTACGGGTCAAGAAGATGAGCTTCCTAGAAGCACATTATGGGGATGAGGCGGGCAACCACAGAGTGAGGGCCAAGGGTTGAGGGGGTGACCCCCTGACCTGAGATTTCAGGACTTTGTCCACAGAAATGCCCAAGGGTAAGCCAATATTCCGGCCTAGACAGCCTTGGTGATTGTGCCCACACCCCTAACACGTATTGTAAATCCTAACCTCTGTGCTTGGAGAGTGGGGGAATAGCCTGTCAATGAGGCAAGATCAGTGGAGGGCTAGTCTTGAGTCAAGGCCTTCTGAGACATAAAAGAGATTAGACAAGCAGGCGCAGAGACGAGGGAAGAGAGATGTCAAGCCACTTGAAGACCCTCCAGAAGCAGAAGCTCAACAAGACAAGCCCCCTCCACCAAGAGTGACAGAGAGAAAGCTTTCCCCGGGTGCTGGCGCCTGGAGTTTAGACGTCTAGCCTCAGGAGCTGTGAGAGAATGCATTTCTGTTTGTTAAAGTCGCCCCCTTATGGCACTCCTGTCCCCGGAACACTGGAGAACTAAAACAGCCTCCAGGCCACCAAAGACGCTGAAGACTGCTTTTCAGTCCTACTTCCCTGCCCTATTTGCACAGGAAGCCCCATCCTGCAGTTCTCTGCCCATTATCTCCTTTGGCTCCCACGGAACACTGGAGATGACAGGCTGCTGGCTTTGCACCTGCAGTACGATTGGGTGACAACTCCACACAAGACCCTAGGCCCATCTCTTGGCTCAGATGGGGAGCAAGCAATTCTGAAAACCTTTCAAGGCCTTCCCCTGCCTCTGGCAGAAAACTTCCTCCCCAGACTCAATCAGAGACACCCCCGGCCACCAACACACCATCCTGGCCCCTCCAACCTGCCCCAGCTCTTCTGCTGTGGCCTCCTGGCCACTCCTGGGTGGCCTTTCCACGGTCTCCTTGGGGTCTCTGGCATACTGCCACCTCTGCCTCTAACAAGTGGTTCTGAGCTGGGCATGACTTCGCTTCCCAGGGGCACTGGGAAACAACGGGCGACACAGTCATCACACCAGGAAAGATGTGCTCCCGGTGTGGGTGGAGGCCCAGGGTGCTGCTACACCTCCCACAATGCACAGGGAGCCCCCCCCCATTCCAAAATGGTCCAACCCAATGTCGGCAGTGTGGAGACTGAGACAGCATGACTTAGATGGGTGGCCCCATCTCCTTCCTTTAGCTCTCAGCTGAATCACACCTCCTCAGACAGGCTATTCCCAACAGAGATTCCCTCCACAGCCTCTCACACACATAGTGCCTGTTTATATTTGCTGTCTGCATGTTTCTGCCTATTTCCCTGCTACACTTAAGTGTGGGCATCGGAGAGACCAGACTTTGTTCTGCTGGCCACCGAGTGCCCAGTAGCTAACATGGACCAAGAGGACACTGGTAGTTCTGGGCTCCAGGTCTCACCCCGTGAGGATGGCTATGATAATGGGTAGGTTGAAGCGAGCCTGGAGGCCAGGGTTTCTCGAGGTGGGCGATATTGGCCCCTGCTGGGGAGTGCTGGAACGATGGGGGGAGGGAGGACTGCTAAAGCAGATGCCTACACTTTATATGGGATGATGCATGGGCTACACGGCACAAAAGGTTCTCATTGGGGTGGGGGCACTATGTAATTTTTTTTCCTGAAAAGGGAGCATTAGGCCAAATAACCTTGTGATCTACAAGGTAAATAATCTCAGAAGAAAGTTCTCGCGATTTACTCCCCAAGAGCAGCCAGTGAAAACTCTCTGAATCAGAACAATCTCATCCATAACTGCTGCTTGGGAAAGGGGAGGCTGGATTTGTTCTGCTGTGTGTGTGTGTGTGTGTGTGTGTAGGAGGTGTCGCCAGGGGCCAGAGGCTGACACCGTGGCAGCTATCCACAGCAAAGCGTACCAGACGCTCCACAAGGAGCCTCAGAAGAAGTCTGATGGCAAAAGAAGCCCAGAAGTTCCCACCCCCCACCCCAGGGGGTTCTGGGCATCTGGGTGAGGCCACCGCATCACCCACCCCGGTGAAGGCTATTGTCTGCCCCGAAACCCTACCACCAGCCTCTCCCAAATTCTCTCTAGCGCTGGAGATCAGGGTATTTTTAAATGAGGGAAACTAGCCAAGCTGGTGTTATTTATTTTCCTTAAGTGGTGGTGGAGAAATAAGATTTGTTTCTAAGCAGTCGACTCTCGATCTGAGGAGGCGCGATACAAATAGCAAGTTGGCATAAACAACTGTGGCCCGTTCAATGGAGGAGGGAGGGAGCCATTCTCTGGAGCTAATTTAGGCGACATACATGGCAGCTATTTATCATCTCTACTGTTGTGCTTTCTCCTCGGCTCCTGGGCTGGAGGAGATGTTATCCGGGGAGAGTCAGGAGCCATAGTGGGCAGGGTAGGAAAGGAAGAGGCAGTGCGAAGAAGGGGCTGTCTCAGCTGGCGAGGGGGAAGCATGCCGGGAGCTCGGGAATAGAGCCGGTGGTCAACTAGGACCCAGGGGAACTTCCATCTGGGTATAAACTTGAATTGACTCCTTCCCCACAGGGACTCGGGCTCCTTCCTTCTCCTTCCCCCCCTAAGCAACACAGTCCTCTGATCAGACACGTGGTTAACATGCTCAGCTGCTAACCCAGGGGTGCCACGGAAGAAAGGCCTTCCAGTCTACTTGTGACAAACCAGCCACTGAAGACCCCAGGAAGCACAGGCCTACTCTGACACACATGGGGTTGCCACGGGTTCAGAGTCCACTCCCCGCACTGGGTAGGGACAGCATCTCCTGATGTCGTGGGCTACTTAAACGACGGCAGATGGACTCTGTCAGTCTCCAGAGAAAGGAAAGGGTCTCATCCCGTCCTCACGTGTGAGTGCGCAAGACACAGGCACGTGCGTATGTACGTAAGTGCTTACGGCACACATTCCATCTATCCAGTTCCCGGCTGGGGGATGATCAGAAAGTGCTCAGGCCTGGGGCGGAAGTTGATCCTGGTAAGTCCCATTTCTCATCAAACAGGCCGATTGCCAAGTAGAATCCTATGTGGTGATTTCAGGGCAGAATCTTACTGAACTATTAAAAATAAAATTAGACTTTATAGACCACCGTACCCCAAGGCCATGGTCAAGACTTCAAATGACCGGGCTTCAGAGGCCTAGGTTCTGAGCTGAC
>NW_022111312.1:7359236-7368151 GCF_000313985.2 Echinops telfairi
GGTCTCCCAGTCCGGGGCAGCCACCCTGCAATGCGCAGGGAATCGGCACCACCAAGGGCTGCTGCCAGTCAGCATTCTCCCTGCGGTATTCTGATGCCCACAACTGGCCCCTTGCAAGGAGATGGGCCTGGGTAGGAAGATGAGGGGCAGAAGCAGGGTCCAAACTTGCTGGAACCCAGAGTTTTCCTACCAGTATTCGATGGACGAGTTGCAGCCACAGCTGGTGGCCACAGGCCACCCGCAGCCTCTTTCTACGTAGATCCTACCTTAGGCCAATGTCTTGAGCGCTGGCGGACGGTGTCAGTGTCCAGGAGCGTGAAGGGCTGGATGGGGAGAGTAGCGCTCTCCTCTCTGCACAGGCAGTAGCACATGCTGATGGTCAGATACTCTTTTCTGGGGCCCAGTACATAGCTCTTGACTCCCTGAGTGTCGGCTGTGAAACGGAATCCAAAGGACAGTGGCTGATTTTTTTAAGGGGAGGTGGGATTGGGGTGGGCTGTGTGTGTCATTACTGGCCAGCCCCACGGTAGGCTCCAGGCCAGGCCCTGGGCTGGCTCAAAGGGTGGCTTGTCTGGATGGGAGGCGTCAGCTGACAAGAAGGGCAAAATAGTGTCAGAACCTGAGGAGTTGACTGTTGTCCACCTCTTAGAGGTTCAGCTCTCTGAAAGTGCCTTCAAGGCTCTGACAAGGCCTGCAAGAAAGAAACTGGTTTCATCTGGTTGGAGCAAAGCGTTTGCCAGGCAGACCTGTCCCAGCATGCTTTGGATAAGGCACCGGTAAGTCTCTCGCGGGATGCACGGAGCCCTTGTGGGGAATGTGAGTCTACACGGAGCCAGGTGGGTCCTCTGCGGGTGGGGTGCAGCCGTCCTGCCCCACAGAGGGAGAAGCCCTGGTGTTGGGGGGCAGGAGCGATGTGCCAATGAGGGCTGAGAGGAGGGCTCCCTAACACAAAGGCACTCACAGGAATCCCATTCAAGGCCCAGCAGAAGATGGAGAGGAGGCAGTGTCAGGTAGGGTACTGGAGGCGCACGGGGGGGTGGGGGGGGGCTGCCAACCCCACGTGCCCTGGGCATCCAGCTGCCTTTGGCAGCCTGGGGCAGTCAGCAAGCAGCAGTGGGCTGGGTGGCTATGTACAGAGCCAGGGGTGAGAAGGGGCAGGCTGGCTTTGGGCTTGAGGGCAAGATTTCCTGGATACCAGAGTCTCCATCGTCAGAGATCTATCAAGGGTCTCTGTGGACTGAGCAGTTAGGAAGGGGTGGAGAGAGGAGGGTTTTCCTCTTTGACGAAAAGGAAAACCAGGAGAAAAAGGAGCAAAGTGCCAATGGCGAGTTCCCAGCTTTGCTGGAGGGGTGAGGGTGGGGGCATGGGGGATGAGCACAAGAGGGTCCCTCTGAAAGACTAGCAGGGTGGACACCCACATGCCCTCCCAAGAAAAGAGCGACGATGCCCCTCTCAGCAAGGTCCAGGCTGCCCTGGGGATCATCACCCCACCGGGACTGATCCATTTGGGGACCAGGGTATACAAGGGCTTGCTGGAAGTGAGGTGGTGGCAGAAAGCCCTCACACTGAGCCAGCGAGCCCTGTGTGCTGGGCACCATGCACCTCTGTGATCGGGCCACACTGTAAGTTCTATACCGTGAGCCACAGGCCCGGCTTGCAATTGAGATGTGACAATAAAAACAAATCCCTTTTTTTTCCTGCCCCGCAAGAAAAGGACTCATGCGGTGACCTCCCTCCAATTTCGGGTCCGTGGCTACAGCCCAAGGTCAGCAGGGGAAGAAGTGGTTCAATTCTTTCTGGATGCAGATACCTGCAGGTGAAGGCTGACCTCCCGACAATTCAGGGTGGGGGCTGGAGGTTCTCCCCCACCCACCCCAGGAGACCTAGGGGGTAGGGGTAGGGCAGGAGGAGGAGGGAGAGGTCAAGAGAAGCTGACATGGGACCCAGGGTCCGATCCAAGAAACCTGCACAAAGCAGAGAAGACCCAGAGGAGGGGAGGCAGGCCCTCGTCCTGGGTCCCTAAAGGTTCATCCTTGCTTCCAGGTGACGGTGGGAGAGCCCTGGGCTGGCCCAAAGGGTGGCTTGTCTGGATGGGAGGCGTCAGCTGACAAGAAGGGCAAAATGGTGCCATCCCGAATAGCAGCTGGACACCGGGATGGCAGGGGCTAGTGGAATGCATGTAAAACGCGTCAGAGAAACAAGGTGGGAACTAGTTACAGATGTTTCCAGATGTCCATTTAGGGAGGGTTAGTCCTCTGGGCCCTGGTAGTCAAGAGCATTGGAAAAGCCGGGTAGGAAGGCCTTTTGGGAACTGGTATCAGTGGCCCTGGGTTCTTCTGGGCCGGGGTCTTAGGAAGCATGTTGGCCCTGTCGCTTCCTTGGGTGGGCAGTTGGCACGATGCTCAGAGCACAGCAAAGGGGGCGGAGGGAGTGGGGGAGAGCCCTGGGTGTCTGGTTCTGTTCAGGTCTCAGCTCAGGTGTGTGTGGTGTCTCAGGCCTCCGTCTCCCTGCTGGATAAGGTAGTGGCCAGACCAGCATGGCTAGGCAGTCCCCAGGGAGTAGAGAAGGGCTGGGTGCGGAACCTGGGGTCCTTTCTTCATGCCCAGCTGACCCTACTTCTCCTCTGCCCAGGGACAAAGTCCCTTCAGTGGTTAGGGCTTTGGGAACATGGGACGTAGGGTCCAGAGTCCCTCTGCCCCCTTCACTCTGGACACCCAGCCTGCTCCCAGCATCCTCCATGCAGGCTACCCCTGGGAGGCTGGGAAGGAAGACCTTGGTCCATTGAGGGCAAGGCATCAGGTGGGCACAGCAGGCAAGGCGAAGGGGCACTGACTTGGTGGGGAGGTCCCTGGGGACTGGCGCCAGGCAGAGCAGAAACAGGCTGAGCGCCCACACACCCCTCCTCCTCTCCCCGACTCCCTCCCACCCTGCCTCTCAAACAGGGCTTCTCCAAGGCCAAACAGGAGCACTCCTTTGCTGCCAAGCTGCCAGGCGCAACCCTGTCCCCATGCCCGTGTACCCAGGCCCCACTGAGCTCACTCCAAGGAGACAACCATGCTGGTCATGCACCATGGAGGAGGGAGGGGTGGGAGGGTCCAACTTCTGGGGCACCCTGGCTGGAGGCAAGCTGTGAACAGCCCCAGAAGCCCTCCTGGCTGGGCACCCACCATACTTTCCAAATGGTCAGGTGGGTGGAGGGGAAGGGGGGAGAAGAGTAGAATGAGGCAGGGGTGGGAACCGGCTCCCCAGAGAGACCAGAGCTCCAAGACGCACACGGCCGCTGGGCGACACGTCGGAACCAGGTGGGAAGGTACCACAGAGCACAGCAAGCTTGGGTCAGGGTCTCCCCAAACAAGTGTTTCCAAAGGAACAAGATTACCACCTTCCCCCACCCCCACCCCGCCACTAAGCCTGGCGCTCAGCTCCACAGCTCCAATCCATCTGCACAGACGGTGCAACTGGATTCCACCCTGCCCTGGCCCTCCACAGTGGCCCAGGGTGCTGGGGCCTCACACAGTCACCCAGGGACACACAGACCTCGGAGCCCGCCCCACCGGCTCCCATCTAGTCTCCATGCCCAGGACCCATCTGGCTGGCAACACTCCTCTCTACATTGGTCCTGGGACTCGCTGGTCAATGCTGCCACCTCGGCTGGTCTGGCTCAGGGGTCCCCAAACACCACCCCCGAGAAAGGGCACACGACTGGGGCTCAGGGAAGTCTCGGGCCCAGTGCTGTTGTGCTACGGCCGGTAGCCGGTCCTGAGCAGACAGAGGGCAGAGCAGGGAAGGAGAGGAGGCTCGGGAGCGGAGGCAGCAGCGCACCGTCCAGTCGTGCAGTGGTCACAGCCTGGAGCAGAGAGAAGAGAGAGGGGGAGGTCAGGCCAGGGCTGAGGCTGAGCTCTGCGGCTCCATGCCCTCTCCCTGTCAGCGGGGGGAGGAGGTCTTCGAGAGAGGAGCCACACACACCTGATATCTCACGTCACCCAGAGAGCAGGCCGCAAGGGAAGCACGGTGGCCATTGGGTGGATGAGAAGACTTGGGCTCAGAGAGATTGACCGTCTTGCCCAAGAGTGCACAGGCGGGAAACAGCAGGGTTAGGATTTGAACCCAGGGCTCTCCTTTGAGCCATGTGTGTCCCATGGCTTCTGGACTAGGGGTGGCCACCAAGGTGTGGCTGGCGTGAGCCCATCTGGTGCTGGAGCACCAGCCACCACAAGGCCTGCCTGAGCCTGGCCAGTCCTAGCTAGAGACACAAGAAGTGACACAGGACACAGCCTCTGAGAGCTCTGTTGCCCACAGCTCAACCAGGAAGGAGCTGGGCAGCTGCTGAGCTTGTTCTGAGACCCAGAGGAGACAAGGGGAAACTGCTAGTCCAGAGGGCAGCAAAGTGAAGGGGGCAAGATCATCGGTTGGGGGAGGGGGCTAGGTCAACCTGGGTTCCTAGAACTGTCCTGCTCCGAGCTGTGTGGCCCCAGGCAAAGTGCTCGACTTCTCTATGACTCTGTTGGCCTAGAGGGAAACCTGGGGGGCTCAGAGGACTCCGTGAGGTCAGGCAGGTGCCAGACTGGCCACTGCATCTGGCACACAGCACAGGTGCTGTTTAAGTCAGACCAAATTTGACAGAGGGAGTGGGGGTGGTCTACAGTGAGGCTGTCCAACAGACATGTACCCTGAGTCACGCATGCAATGATAAGTTTCCTAGCAGGCACGTAACATGCAAAAGAATCGGGTAAATTAATTTAAAGTTCTCTTTATGGAACTATTAAATTATGTAGCTATCAGTTTAAGAAATAACTGAGTCTCACAGTTATTTAATATGTCCAAATTATTATGATTTCAAGATACAGTCTGTAGAATAAGGAGCCTGGTGGTGGGTTAGAATCGATCTCATAAAGCTCATGTGCTCCCTTGCACCTGGAATGAACCACATTACAGGGCCTTTCCTTAGAGCCAGCCTTGGAACTCTGGGGGGTATTTGACATGTCACTGGAGACTTGCTCCATTTCAAAGGCCCGGCAGCTACATGACTCTAGACAGCACCATCGACAGTCCCAGAGGGCGGCCCGTGGAGCAGCATCGTCGGCATCACGAAGGTGGCTCGCTGGGAGTGCAGGATCCCAGGCCTGGCCCAACCGGACAGGAGCAGAATCTGCACTCCGGGGACGTGGAGGCACCCCTGTCCACCAGGTGGTAAGGTTCTAGAGATCCCAACACCCCTGGATGCAACCCACCGAGGCAAGCTCCAGGGCCCAGGGGGACCTCAAGTTAGCTGCTTGCTCCCTTGAAACAGGCTCCACTGATACCTGGGGTCCCCTCTGGAGCATGGACAGTGGCCGCTACTTGGTTGGATAATGGCTACTGTGGTGCACTGAGCACCTGCCATGTACCAGGTGCTTCCTCACATGGGGGGAGGGGAGTCTATTGATCCTCCGTGGCCCTAGGATGAGACTGCAGCTCAGAAAGGCCAAGTGACAAGACCAAGGCCACACAGCTATGAAGCTGTGAGGTAGGGGTTCCAGTCCTCCTCTGTCCGACCGGCATTCATGCTCTTTGCAGCTGCCCTGGGGAAGGATGACTCCCCAGGGAAGAAGGCAGTCTAGCCTCCGGGCTCACCAAGTTCAACAGCAGGCTAAGGAATGGAGGGGCTTCCACCTTAGTGACCTTCCTGAGGTCTCCGGGGAAGACTGTGCTCCTGCGGTGGAGCACCTGTGCATGCAGGCGTGTGTGTGTGGGGGTGGGTGTGGGGGGGGGGGGGGGGGCTGCAGTTGTGCATCTGTGTGCAGGCATGTACAGGCATGTACTGTATGAGAGAGTGTATTCAAGCATCATGTAGTGTGATTATGCATGTGTGTGTGCACCTGTGAATCTGTCCGTGTGAATATGAATGTGTGTGTTAATGACCTCTTACTAAGAGCGCCAGGGAGTCACAACCAGAGGCTTCTTGCAGCAGTGATTGCTGGGAGCCCAAAGCTGCTGTGCTGAGATCTGCCCAAAGCCCGGCCCCGCTGAGGGGGGCCCTGGATACACCTGACTGGTGGGGCTTGGTGGGTTCAAGAAGGCACCTCCCACATGAGGCTCAGCCTCTCTGGGAAGTTCACCTGCACCCGCAAGAGACAGACAGGGAGCAGAAGCCTGGTGGGAAAGGTGGCAGGGCTAGGGGCAAAGTGGGTCGTGGCAGAGGCCAGAAGCCAGGTCAGTGAGGACAGGGAGGGCAGGAGGAAACCTACTCGGCCGACTTCCAGAAATGTCCAGGGTGAGACAGGCGGCGGTTCCGCTTCGGCAGCTTCTCCAGCATGTCCATGAGCTTGGTGAAGGTAGGTCTCTCCTCTTGGTCAAAAGCCCAGCAGAAAAGAAGAATGTCCTACGAGACACCAGCACACGGTGACTTGGACGTAAATGGAGACTTTGGGGACGATTTCTGGGGACCTCACAGGATCTTCCCACGTACCCATCCATCTGCTCTTCCTCCAGTCTTCTTCCATCATTCATCCACTCATCCAGCCTCGATTCACCCATTCACCTTTCACCCATCTAAGTGTCCACCCATCCAGCCCCCTATCCTTCCTTCTAGACATGGATTTTCTGAGTCCTTATAACAAGCTAGGAAGAACCTGTGATTGCAAACCTGGGGTACAATGAGGTTAATACTACTCCTCGAGGAGATTTGGGAGGCTTTTCTCAACAAAGGAAGGGGCAAAAGGCATCTTGAAGTTTCCCTCCATACCCTGATATTAAACGTGGACTTTGAAGGCATTATCAGTCATCTCACCTGCAAACACTCAGGTGATGGGAAACATAAGTACAGGTAACTACTCCTTTCCTGAAACATGTGTCTTCTCATCAAGAGACTATTCTGCTTCAGAAAAACGGACATAGGCTTGTCTGTGTATATCTTGCTCTGTGCTGGATAATGATTTGAAAAACTTCTGTGTTCATTTCAATCAAACTATGATTGTATTTGTGATATAATAGTAAATACCTTTTTTTAAAAAATAGCAAAAACAGGGAATTACGTGGATCCATTTCTAGGGAAAACCTAGCTGAGCGTTACTGAACCCTGGTGGTAGCTATCTGAATTGCAGGCATAAGGCAGAGGACTTGCTTTCTAAAGGGGTTGTGATGGCTGGTGTGGTGGGTTACAGGCTGGGCTGCTAGCTACCAGGTCAGCAGTTCAAAACCACCAGCCACTCCACAGGCGAGAGACGAAGCTGTCTACTCCCCAAAAGAGTTACAGTCTTGGAAGCCCGCAGGTGCAGGTCTGCCCTGTCCTGCGGGGTCACTGTGAGTTGGAGTCGACCAGATGACCGTGGCTTTGGCTTTGGCTTGCCTTCTAAGCCCCAAACCACTCTCTGACAAGGTAGCTAGCTGTGCGTGCTTCTTGGGTCACCCTCTGGAAAAGCATTTATAGGCTTACCATGCAGAAAAAGGCCCTGAACTGTATCAGCTACCCCCCACCCCCTTCCCTCTCACCCCCACCCACAGCAGAGCTGGCATGACTCACCGAGATTTCTTTGCCCATGCCAATCTGGCTGAGGTTAGGTTTCATGCCGGTGCCCATTTGCCAGATTACTGCCTCTGCTGGCTGGGTCTTGAAAGGCCACTCCCTGGCGTGGAGTTCATACCAGATTGTGCTGTTGACAGACATGGTTAGAGGGGAGTCGGTGTGGTATGTCTCTGGAGACCCCGTACCCCCTCCCCAGCACATTCTCAAGTACACTCAGTCAGCCTCTTGGATAACCATGCCACCCTGTTTCATGCATCAAGCCTTCTCCATGTCTTAGAAGCAACACTTGTGGGTACTGCTCTCTTTGGTGTCTGAGTGAAACGGAACCTAGACGGCAGCGTGAGTCTCTGACTCTGGCTTTAATTCTAGGAAGTGAGTGAAGTAAAGAATCAAGAACAGAGGGGAAAAAATTCATCTGCAAGCATGCGCTATACAACATGACATGTAATACTGAACACAGCAGGAATAATGCCGTTGCTCAATGATAGGGGTCGATCGGACACCTTATGGTAAACCCATAAAAGAAATGGCATATATTATAAGCAAGTGATATTTCAATAGAGTTGATTAAAAAAAATAAATGGTATACTATAGTACTAAAGAAATTTTGTTCATACAAAATATAATCAATGTGTACTTCCCAGTGGGATAAAAGCAGGACACAGACAATATATAAGGTTACAATGCTACTTTTTAAAACCATTGTACATATGTATGATAGAATGAAGGGAAATATAGCAAAATGCTAACTCTGGCTACCCTCGGTGGGATAGAATTGCAGGCGTTTTATCTTGGTGGTAGTGTTTTATTTTTTTTTATGGCGTGGAAAATAGAACTGGCCTTTGACTGAAAGTATGTGGTGCATGGAAGAAGCACACCAGCCTGTGTGACCACAAGGTGTAGAAGGGACCAGGTATCAGACATCAAAGAACAAAAAATCATATCAGTGGGTGCCCACCTTCCTGATACATTCACTGAAGACAAATGTGTGCATAAGCAAATGTGGTGAAGAAAGCTGATGGTGACAGGCTAGCAAAAGATATAGCATCTGGGGTCTCAAAGGCTTGAAGATAAACAAGCGGCCATCTAGCTCAGAAGCAACAAAGGCCACAAGGAAGAAGCACACCAGCCTGTGTGACCATGAGGTGTCGAAGGGATCAGGTATCAGGCATCAAAGAACAAAAAATCATATCATTGTAAATAAGGGTGAGTGCAGAGTGGAGAACCAAAGCCCATCTGTAGGCAACTGGACATCCCCTTATTGAAGGGTTGCGGGGAGGTGATGAGCCAGTCAGGTTGCAGGGTAGCAACGATGAAACATACAACTTTCCTCTACTTAAATGCTTCCTCCCCCCACTATCATGATCCCAATTCTACTTTACAAATCTGGCTAGATCAGAGGATGTAAATT
>NW_022111312.1:7368251-7370704 GCF_000313985.2 Echinops telfairi
TGGAGGGAAGGTGGGGTAGAAAGGGGGAACCGATTACAAGGATCTACATAAAACCTCCTCCCTAGGGGATGGACAACAGAAAAGTGGGTGAAAAGAGACATCGGACAGTGTCAGATATGACAAAATAATAATAATTTATAAATTATCAGGCCTTCATGAGGGATGAGGGAGTGGGGAGAGAGGGAAAAATGAGGAGGTGATATCAAGGGCTTAAGTAGAAAGCAAATGTTTTGAGAATGATGATGGCAACAAATGTACAAATGTGCTTGACACAATGGATACATGGATGGATCGATGGATGGATTGTGATAAGAATTGTACGAGCCCCCAATAAAATGATTTAGCCAAGAAAGCATGTGGTGAAGGGCTCCCAGCAAATACGGCGGCTTCGATACTTGCCCTGAAACAACCCCAGAAAACAAGGCCTCAAGAAACGCCATGAAGTGGACCTCAGCTCCCAGAACATCCAGGAGACAGAAGGAGGCTGGCAGGGAGACACAGATTTTCGCTGGGCCACACCCTGCCTACGCACGGGGAGCAGCGGGGCCATTTGGGGGAGGGGACACAGCAAGCAATAACCCAGAGGGAGGAACCTGGAAAGGCCACTACAGAGAGGCGGGGGGTGGAGATTCTGGCAAGAAACCTCAGAAAGAAAAGACACGGCAGGCAGGGTGTGGGCCAGGGCCAGGGTGCCCCTCCCTGGGGGGAGCACAGGAGTGGGGGAGCTATGGAAACCAGGCAGTGTTGGGAAGGGCTGCTGGAGTAATCCAAACAGAGAGGGAGAGAGTGTAGCCTGGGAGCATGCACATTACAATGGGAGCGTTGGGGGCGCCGTGCTAAAGCACTCCGCGGCTCCCTAAAACGTCAGTGGCATCAGGTCAACAGTAGCTCTGCAGGAGAAAGCTAGGCCAGCCTGCTTCTGTAACGATGACAGTCTTGGAAACTCTGTGGGGCAGTTCTTCCAACTTGGGGTGGCCGTGAGTTGGATCCACTCCTAGCCAGTGGGTTAAAGGGGAGGCGCCGAGAGGCGGGTGTGCCCTGGAGCCCCTTAGGTGCCTGTGAGAAGTGCAGGGGCTCAGGACTCATGCAGGGATGGCATGTCAATGGAGGCACCTGGCTATTTATACAGCCAGCCAGGACAAAGTCAACCCACAGAGAAGCCCACACTCCAGAAAGAGCCTGGTGTACACAGTCACCCCACCTGAGGCCAAGGTGGATACAGCCAAGGTATGCCAGCTCAGCTCGGCCCACAAAGTCCTCTTTGAAAGTCAAAAGGCCCACACTGACCCAAAAGCCAGAACCCACAGCCCCCTACTTACAGTGTAAGAGGCTTGAATTTGTACACCCAAGCCAGCCCCATCCACCACTCCCTCCCAGAGGCAGAAGAGGCTCTCATGTACCCATGCAATGCTGGCCACACCCACTGATTCTTCCCAGAGGTGCAAGGCCCACCTGGCAACTGTGGACACAGAGCCAGGACTCAACCCAGCAGCCAGCCAGGCCCTCCCCATGCCCACTCTGTGGTGACTGGCTGGACGGGCACATGACCTCACTAGCGATTCCAGTTGTATCTGACAGGTGTCACCCGCACCTCTGCGCAACAGTGAGTGGGACTGCCACGTCCCATCCTTCACCAAACGATTCCTACAGGCTGTTTGTACTTGCACTGGAACTTCTTGCGACCCCACCATCTACTGAGACGCCAATGAACATCCCCATTTCTGCTGAGAGAGAGTGCTGCCCAGTTAGGTGGGGACAGCTCCCTCTGTGTGCACAAATTGGCCTAGAAAACACAGACATAACCCGAAACAAGTTCAGGAAAACAACACAAGAACAAAAGGACTAAATACAGAGAAAATTAGAAACGACGCACAAACATCACAAAATATCACAGAGAGAGAACTCAATTGTCATTTACAGAAATAGAATCCCTGAAAGAAAGAATCATCGGCAAATTAGAGGACAAATCCATTTGCGCACTAATTAGAGGGCTATTCTGTCTGAACAGAAATATGATAAAAGAAATGAAGGGAGACCTGAGAGTTATATGGGATACTATTAAGAGGGAGAATAATTCTGATTCCAGAAAAGAAGGAGGCAAAAAACCACAGAGATTTTTTAAAGATTTATGGGCAGTAAACTTCCCCAATATGAAAGAAGAGAGGTTTCCATCCAAGAAGCTGAACAAACCTTAAGCAGCATAATCTTGAAAAGGAAGTCAGCAAGGTCTATCCTAATTGCAACATCCCAAACCAAAGACAAAGAAGTCTGAGAATAGCTCTTAAAAATCAAAATACCACTCTACAGGGGCACCAATAAGACTACAATTTGATAGCCAGGCACCATCAGCTTTCTTCACCACATTTGCTTATTCGCCTGCTTTGTCTTCAGCGGTTGTGTCGGGAAGGTGAGCATCATAGAATGCCAATTTAATAGAAGAAAGTATTCTTGCA
>NW_022111312.1:7373654-7375725 GCF_000313985.2 Echinops telfairi
TGGTGATGACCAGAATGATTAGAAAGAAACTTGGCAGGCATGCAGAAGAGTTCAATGCCACAACCAGTCTACTGGGCCGCACACACATACACAGCACACACCATCTAACAGCGACACAGCGCACATTCTTCTCCACTGCAGATGCTCCCTCCTCAGAATAGACCTTATCATACGCCGCACTCACCTCAGCGCCATCGAGTCGTTTCTGTTGCCTGGTGGCCCTGTGGGATAGGGGTCCCCGTGAGATTTGGACGCTACAAATCTTTACAGGAGTAGAGAGTTTCATCTTTCTCCCCTATGCCGCAACAAGCAAGACCCAAAAAGACTCCCACAGAATTAAAACCAGAGACTCTTCCACTACAAGATTAGGAGACTTTCACACACTACTTGTGATGATGGAGGGCAAAATGGAAAAGCTACAACGGACAGAGTCTTAGACACTCACTGCCTAACCAAACGAAACAAATGGATAGGAAACCCAGGCAGGCCGTTAGCAAACTCCTAGCAGAAAATTCCCTAACCTATAGGGCTTCCCTGGAAACTTTAACTGAACGCTAGGAGACTAGTTGACACTGTGTCTACTCAAATGATTCCAGAACAGAGAAAAGGAAGGAATCATGTCTTGTTCGTTCCATGAAGCCAGTATAACCCTGATTCCAGAGCCAGGTAGTGAGACGGAAAAAAACCTGCTCATTAGAGACGAATAGCCTTCCTGAACATAGCTACAAAATTCTCGACAAAATCATAGCCAACAGAATTAAACAGCATATCATAAAAAGGCATCACAATTAAGGGAGATTCATACCAGGGAGGCGAGGGCAGTTTTTCACCAGAAAAATCAATCAACGGGATTGACCACATACATAAAGGTAAGGGACCACACGATCACCTCGATGCAAAAAATACATCTGATTAAAAATAAACCCAACAGCTCTTTCTACCACGTCTGTCAGTTTGTCCTACTACGGTGGCCTGTAGGGTGCTGCGATGCCGGCAGCTGTGTCGCCGGTATTTCAAATGCCAGCAGGGTTACTCAAAGTCAGAAGAGACCGGTCCCTTTAGAAAGACAGAACTCATGCTTGGTAGAGTGGAGGGGCATCGAAAAAAAGGAAGGCCCTCAATAAGAGAGATGAACGCAGTGACTGCAACAACGGGCTCAAACACAAGAGCAACTGGGGGGATGGCGCAGGTCCGGGCAGTGCTTTGTGCTGTTGGACAGACGGTCACGAAGGGTCAAGGGTGGACACTGACTTGAGGGCACTGTCAACAGCCACACCCTCTTCTGACAGAACTCTCAGCACAATAGGAACAGAAGGGGCGTCTCTCAATAAGGGGACTGGATATAGAGCTCCCTTATATCTGGACAGATATTCCCTTATATATTAATATAGAACCATCAACCAACATTATTCTCCACGGAGAGAAGCTGAAAGCCTTCCCGTTGAGAAGAGGATCCGAATGGCCACCATCATCATTCTCACTCAATCTTTTTCTAGAAGCCCAGAGCATTAAAGCTAGAGAGGGAAATCAAGGGCATCCAATGTTGGCAAAGAAGTAAAACGATCCATATTTCCAGATGACGTGCTCCTATACACGGAAAACCCCGGGGATTCCACAAACAAGTTACTGGAAGTAACAGAAAGATTCGGCAAAGTGGCGAGGTATCTTGTAGATCAACATGCAAAAATCGCCCCGACTCTCCTGCACTAACAAGGAGCAGGCAGAAAGGAAATCAAGAAAACAACACCACCCTCAACCATAGCCTTCTCTAGCCTGAGACCAGAAGCGCTAGATAGTGCCCAGCCACCACTACTGACCAGAGGTGCACTAGAAGGTCCTGGGCGGAATGGGAGAAAATGTTGAACAAAACAAAAATTCATTCGAAGACATGTGGGGAGGAGACGAACCAGTCAGGGTGCAGTGTAGCAACGATGAAATATACAATTTTCCTCTATTCTCGAATGCTTCCTCCCCCCACTATCATGATCCCAATTCTACCTTACATATCCAGCTGGCCTGGAGGATGTACACTGGCACAGATAGGAACTGGAAATACAGGATCCAGGACAGA
>NW_022111312.1:7376241-7383291 GCF_000313985.2 Echinops telfairi
AGTTACATAATCTGGTGTCAATTGAGAGGATTAAGAGTGGAGGGGTGGAGCCAAGTCTGTCTATCAGGTCATAGCCAATGAGGCCTCTGTGTGGGCATGGCCTTCCCCTGAGGACTCTGGGAAAACTCTGGGATTTCCTCCTTGGAAACAGAAGATACTGTCTCTCTCTGTTCACTCCTGTGAGATACTCTACTGACAAGACTGATGCCCTGGGAGACATCCCTGAAGAGAAGCTACATGGACCTACGTGATGCAGCCCTGGGTGCTGGAGAAGCTACATGGAGACCCCTGCCAGCGCTGAGATGCTTACAACACCACTGGATCCAGAAGACTTCCAACCCACTGGCCTGTGATCTTTCTGCATTCAGTGTCATTGCATGTTTTTCGTGAGTCTGAAGAGGGCTTTCTAGACTGTTAGCAGGCATATGGGCTAATATCAGACTTATGGACTTGATCTGGACTGGGCTGGGTTGTTTCCTTAATAGTCAACTGCTCTTGTATATACACCTCTTTCTTATATGAGTCTCCTTGAAATTTGTTTCTCTCGTCCACCCAGACTAACACAGTCACCTTTCAACCAAATAGCAGATTAGCTTATGGAATACACTAGAGCACACACATGAGGAAGGTGCTCTTTAGAACAAACCCACCTTATGAGGCCAAATGAGCAACCTTTGGCAAAAAACAAAGATAAGAAGGCAGGGAAGCCTAAGGGGTGGAATGGAGAAGCAGGGTAGAAATGAGGAGGAGACTCCTGACCCCTAATAAAGCAATACCACAGGACAATTTACGCATGAACTACTGAGAGGGAAATAACTTGCTGTGTGAACGTTCACCTAAAACACCATAAAATGTTAAAAACATATCTGTTTGTGCTTCATACTTGCAAGTTTTTCTAAGTACAACCTATTCTGAGGATCAGTAGAAAGGAAAAAAGATCGACTGACGTGGGCAAGCTCCCGCTCTATTTTATATTAGTAGGATGACCTTAGGCAAGTCACGTCACTTCTCTGCCAAATGAAAATGATGATAAAATAAATTACAGTGGGGAGCGTGTTTATCTGGGAGGTTCAACGGCGGAACATCTCAATACAGGGATCATTCTAGAAGGGTTTACGATGCCGCTGTCTGGTCTATAAATCACGATGCTGTGGTGACGGATGGCCCCAGGGACTGGCACTACAGGGATGGATGTGCTTGGCTGGCTGGGCACCAGTGAGGGTGTGAGGTGGGGCCCATAGACGGGGCACTGGGACACATGCTGCCTGCCTGTGGGCTGCTGAGCGGGGCCTCGGGTCTCTGAGAACAACACGGGTCCCTCAGGAAGCTATCGGGAATGATTCTAGAAAATGACCTTTCTTCCAATTTAACATAAATTGCATATGTCTTCTCTGAAGAACCATCAACCTTCTGGTACACACTTTACTTAAAACAAAGTCCAAACTTGTCATCAAGTTGATTCCAACTCACGTGGACCCTGTGGGGCAGAGTAGAATTGCCACCTCAGGCATCTGAGGTTATAAATCCCGATGGAGGAAGATCGCCTCACCTTTCTCCCATGGAGCAGCTGGTGGGTTCGAACGGATGACCTTGGGGTAGCAGCCCAACGCATAACCCACGACACCACTGGGACTCCTTAGAGTTACAAATGGTTCAGCAGTTATCGCCTAGCCCAAATGCTGGTGGTTTGAACCGACTTGAAAGACAGGCTTGCTCCTCCAAAGTTCCAGCCTGGAAAACCCACAGAGTGGCTCTCCTCGGCACACGCGTGGCCACCAGGACTCAGGATGGACTCCACGGCAACCGCCATCCGCAGTAGCCCTCCTCGTGTGCCTGCAACTATTCCCAGGGCTTTGCTTCTCTCCACCCACCTGCCAACCGCATACCTGTGAGGCTCAGGGTGGTGATGCTTAGGTACTGGGGAATTGGACCCGATGGACTGGAAGCTCTCAAGAAGAGGCACTAGACGACTATAGTTAGAGTAACAAAAAATACTGCCTATTGAGTGAATGGATCTGAAGCACTGGCTGACGAAGATCAAAGACAAGATGGATCATATCCCAATATAAGGAAAAAACCCAAACCCCGAAGACTGGACCAGAGAGCAACATCATGGAGAGAAAATTGAAGTTGTCAAGGATTTCATTTCACTTGGATTCACAATCAACCTCCATAGAAGCGGCAGTCAGGAAATCAAAGGATGCATGCGATCAGGCACGTCTGCTAACAAAAGACCGTTTCAATGTGTTAAAAAGCAGAGATGACAGTTTGAGGATTAACGTGTGCCTGGCCCAAGCCAGGGTATTTACAATGGCCTCACACACATGTAAAAGCTGGACGATGAATGAGGAACACGGAAGAGCTGAAACCTTTGAATGATGGTGTTGACCCAGCCTGTGTGATCACGAGGTGTCAATGGGATCAGGTATCAGGCATCAAAGACCCAGAATGAAAATTCATGTCAATGTGAATGGGCCGGGGGGAGTACAGAGTGGAAACCCAAAGCCAACCTGTAGGCAATTGGACATCCCCTTACAGAAGGGTCACGGGGAGGAGACGGGCCAGTCAGGGTGCAATATAGCACCCATGAAGCATACACCTTTTCTCTGGTTCCTTAATGCTTCCCCACCCCCTACACCTACTATCATGACCCCAATTCTACCTTACAAATCTGGCTAGACCAGCGCATGTACACGGGTACAGATAAGAGCTGGAAACACAGGGAATCCAAGACAGATCAACTCCTCAGGAGCAATATTGAGAGTAGCCACTACCAGGAGGGGAAGGGGAAGATAGGGGGAGGAAGGGGGAACCAATCACAATGATCTACCTATAACCCACTCACAGAGGGGATGGACAACAGATAAGTGGATAAAGGGAGACATCAGTCAGTGCAAGACATGAAAAAATAATAATTATAAATGATCAAGGGTTCATGAGGGAGGGAGGGTGGGGGAAGGAGAAGGAAAAATGAGGAGCTGATGCCAAGGGCTCAAGTAGAAAGCAACTGTTTTGAGAATGATGAGGGCAACAAGCGTACAAATGTGCTTGACACAATGGATGGATGGATGGATTGCAATAAGCGTTGTACGAGCCCCCAATAAAATGATTTATTATTTTAAAAATGGTTACATGATGACAGACTAGTGCTTCAAGCAAACAAACAAAAAAAAGGAGCATGGTGTTGTCGAAGAGTACTGAATGATCCTGGGGCTGCCCAAAGAACGAACACACCTGTCTTGTAAAAGGCACTGTTGAAACGCTCCTGAGCATCAAGGATGGCCAGACAGCCCCTGCAGAAGGATGCCCCACTTGGGAAAGTAGCGGGTCAGGGAAAAGCAGGTGGACTGACACCGTGGCTGCAACAATGGGCTCAAGCATGGCAAGGCTTGTGCGGAGGGTCCAGGACGGGGCGGTATTTTTGTTCCGTTGGGCCCAGGGTCGCTCTGGGTTGAGCGGACTTGATAGCACTTAACAACAGTGAACACAGGTACTATTAGAAGCCCCCACAGGCACTCTCCTGCGTGTTTTTTATGTGGTCCTTAAGTGGGAAGTGTGAGTGGTTACTACAACACACCCTTGCCCCATGCTGGGGGAGCTTAGAGGAAGCAACAGGGACTGAAAGGGCTTCCGTGGGGCGCAGCATGGTTACCGCACAGAGTCGCCCTCTGAGAAGATGGAGGTGCAAGCCTACCCAGAGGTGCCTCAGAAGAAAGGCCTGGTGATCTACATCTGAAAAACGAGTCACGGAAAACCCGAGGGGCTGGGGACAGAGACGCCTCCTCCATGAAGGAGGCTGGGGGAAACGAGGTTTCCATTGCCAGGAAAAGGAGACAGGAGTCGTGCCTCACTCCACACAGAACCGGATGCAAACTGGGCTCAGGGTCTGAACGTGGAGGAGAAGGAACAGGTGCCGAGGCCACTGCAGAGGCTGTTCACGCACAGCCCCCCACTTCACGGGTTTGGGCTTCTTGATTTGGAAGCTTAGGGTCGTGGTTCCATAGGACATCCCATGGCCCAATAGCATGTTTGGTGTCTGTTCTATCTGCCAGTGCAATGCAGAGGGCCTGGGGTCTGGAAGGCTTGCGAGCACCACCCCAGGTATGGCAATCGGTCTGTATATGCCTGGAGCCATGAAGAAAAAGAGCCAGGAACAAGGATATGGAATATGTGACTTACTGTCACCATGAACAACTGCCTCTGTTGTCATGAGACCAGAAGAAGGGGATACTGCCTGGTGACTGGTACCAGACACTCTGATCAACGATTCCACAGAAGAATCCCGACCGAAAAGGGGGAAATACAGACTAGGATTTCATATTCTCAGGGACTCCAGACTTTCTGGAGCCAGGGAGGGAAGAAGAACCACTGAAACTATTACCCTGAGATACTTTTTAAGCCTTTAACCTGAAATAATCCCTGAAATCATCAAAACTGAACTAGTCAAAAAGGTCTTTCAAGAACTACCCATAGGGGACCCAAGCTGGAAAGCTTAGACAGAAACCTTAGGAGGCAGTGAGTCTGGGAGCCTTGGTGGCATAGTGGTTACACATGGGGCTGCTAACTGCAAGGTCAGCAGTTCAAAACCACCAGTCCCCTTGTGGGAGAATGACAAGACTTTCTACTCCTGTAAAGAGTTACAGCCTCAGAAACTCACAGGGAGAAGTTCTAGTCTGTCTTAGAGACTCTGTTATGAGTCAGAGTCGACTTGGTAACAGCGAGTCATTCGTTTTTTTAGGTCTGGTTCACAGGTTCAAATCCTAGTTCTGACATTACCTACCACTGAGAAAGCCACTAGGGAGGTTTTGCGAACCCTGCCAGGCCCAGCTTTGAAGGGTGCTTGTGAAAAGTCAAGAGCACAATGCAGACGCAGCTTCCCACATTGCTCAGTGCACCTTGGCGAGCCAGGAGTGAATGCAGTTATGTTCCCAGCTGGGCAGGGCGCGGAGGCTCCCGAGCAACAAGCCCTGTCTAATTGGCCGGAAAGGGAGTGCCAGGACCCTCGGATTCCGAAGTGCCTGGAACAAGGCCTCATTAAAACGCCCTTTCAAACCTAACTTTCAAGAGACACTAAAAAAAAAAACTGCTAAAGATGAAAATGCTGGTGGAAAACCAATTACTTACTTTGGTACATTTTGTGGATGACATTTTTTTTCCTTTATCTAAATGCACACTAAAATACACCGACTGGATTATTGCAATTTGGTAGCAGGGACAATGCCTACGTAGATACAGACTCCTGCGTAAACTCATCAGGGCAAGTGACGGCCTCAAAAGGGCCCAAATAGCAGTGCCCAGTCTCCTGATCTGTGTGACAGCAGTGTGACTTCAGGGATGTGTAGAGAGGACACGGGGGTGGGTAGGGGGGCTCCACTGTGTGAAATCTGATTGCTGCACACATCTGCAGGCCTGCAGCTTTCCCATCCCCCCGCCCCCCCATCCTCATAGCCACCGGGTGACCAAAGAAGGCTGGGGGCATGGCTGTTACTGTTAGCTGCTTCCAGGTTGTGTCGGTGGTGACCCTGAGCATGATGGAACGAAATGAAATAGGTCGCCAGGCATTTCTTCCTAGTGCAACCTCACCTGAAAGCTCTGCGGAAACCTGCTTGAGCGTCACAGGAACATACAAGCCACCCCTGCCCGATGGGTGGTGGTAGTGTATGAGGTGTGTCAGCTAAGGATTGAACCTGGGTCTCCTGCGTGGGAAGCGAGAATCCCACCAACCGCGTCACCACTGCCTCATAGGGCCCAGGGACTCTCAGAAGCCCCTTCCCTCACCTTCTCAGATCCCTCTGCCTGCATCTAAGGACTGTCTCCCGGGCCATCTTCTCTCCCTACACACATCCTTCCAGGGATGTCTTGTCTGCTCGCATGGGGGCAGTTACATCTATTTGATGACAAGCCTCTGTGAGAGCTGAGGTTATGTGTCACCTTGGCTGGTTTAGTCAGTCAAGTGTAGCGTTCCTCTGCGATGACATTCAGTATCATGGAATCACCTCCAGGATAAGATTTGCTAGGAGCAGCTCGTCAGTTGAAAGGGAGCTTCCATGGCCTGCTTTGGGTATATGGGGGCGCTCTGGCAAAGCGTGCTTGCTCTTTATGGGGTCTGGATCCTGCCTCTGGCTTATCATCTGATCTCGCTGGTTGTTTGGATTTGAGGCAGTGGCTGGCCAGATTTACTCGTCCTGGGAGCCGTTGGCAGTCTGTCAGTTTACCTGCTAACCTTCGATTCACTGGCCTCTGTGTACAGCCACCGGACCTGCTGATCTCGGGTTCATCTGCCTGTGCAGCTAAATGAGTCAGGAGCCTCCAGTCCAACATCAGAGCCAGGGGCTAGGAAGTTGTCAGTCTCTGCAACTGTGCAAACCATTTCCTTCGGATACACCTCTGTGCATATACATACGCACACACACACACATATACACATTGATACACTCTACTAGTTTTGCTTCCCTGGAGAACCCAACATAAGATAGTCTCTGTCCTAAACTCTCCATGTGTGGACTCAGCTGCCCTCCGGTTGGTTGCATTGGCAATTGCCAAGGCAGCTCGGACTCACTGCCCCAAATGCCTGCTTTGTCTTTGGGGCATGCTGCCATCCTGCCCCACACCTCCTGAGTCTCTACCATGGTAATCACCCCACCCTCCACCCGGATACTTAGGGTAAACATCAGGGCACCATGCACATCCAAGCCACCCTTCAGACCCCCTCCTGCACATCCCCCAAATGCCCACACCCTCGGGTGCTGATGTGGTAGAGGCAGCCAGCATCTCCCCTAGATTGGCCTCTATGGTCACTCCCCTACTGATGAAACAAAGGAGGCTCCCTGATGCCCTTAAAGTGAAGCGTCAATGCCTTCAGCCACTTTCAATGTCCCTCGGGATCGCCCCTGCTCCTTTCTCCAGAGGACCTCTAGACTCGCTTTCTTCCCAACTGTCCACCATCAGCTCCCCATGGCCAGGCTGTTTCCTCCACTGCAGGCAAGTCCTCTCTTTTACCCATGGGCCTTTCCACCTGCTCTATGTTCACACTCAGCTCCAGCTCAGGAC
>NW_022111312.1:7383683-7396856 GCF_000313985.2 Echinops telfairi
GATGGTAGGTTGTGCCCGAGATGAGGCCTTAGAAGGCGATGCGGCTCGCTCTCTTGGCCCACTCGTTCTAGGGGGAAGCTGGCCATTGCGTGGCGAGGTCCCCCAAGCAGCCCGTGGTGGGCCCAGGCAGAGAGGAGCTGAGGCCTTCAGCCAGGAGCCACCTGAGGGAGCCACCCTGGAAGCGGGGCCCCAGCCCGCCGAGCCTTTGGATGGTGGCTGTCCAGGCTGGCATCTGGACGATCACGTCATGAGAGGGACAGGCACACGGGAGGTCATTTATGTTATCTCACGCCAAGGCGTTTGGGGGGCGGGGGAAGGTGTCACGCAGCAGCTGATCACTAATACGAGCCCACATCAGCTCCCTCCACCCCCAGCCCCACCTTTTCTGGCATAGTCCCAGTGTGCAGCAGGCATCCCGTAAACATCCACCAAACGGGTGCACACGTGCACCAATGGGTCAGGTGACTTGTCGTGGTCGCAAAACCAGGTCCAAACTGGGCACGGAGGTCTCTCTCTCTCTCTCTCTTGTGACTCTCTCTCCCCGCGGCACTCCACTCGCACCCCACAGTCTCACCCCGAAATCCAGCCACGCCCCTGCCGAAAGCTCAGAAGGCGGGCATGCCGGGCGGCAGCGGGCAGGCTGGGCACCCGCCCCTCCAGCCCGGGCTGGGGTGGGGCCCACTTACCCGAGCGCAAAGACGTCAGAGTGCTTGGAGAAGGGGAGCTTGTCCTCCTCCGTGTCGGGGGACAGCTGGCGGATGATCTCGGGCGCCAGGTGGCACAGCCAGCCGCTCTGGATGCGCAGCTTGCCCTCCCGCCTAGAGAAAGGACGCGGAGAGTGAGCAGGGGGCTGCAGGCCCGCCAAGGATGGACCCTCAGGCCTCCGGCTGTGCGGCTTCTCCCGTTGGGCCCTTCCTGGCTTCTCCCGTTGGGCCCTTCCTGGCTTCTCCCGTTGGGCCCTGCCTGGCTTCTCCCGTTGGGCCCTGCCTGGCTTCCCAGGGGCAGTGGGAGCATCCAACACGGGGTCAGAGGCAGCTGGTCTGGCAAGAGGCTCAGGAATCCACATGGTCCCCAGGTCCCCAGGGGGTCGTGGGGGGTATCCTCATTCTACAGGAGCGCCCAGGGAACCGGGGAGTCGGCAGAGGGCAAGCCCAAAATGCCTGGCGCCAGTGCGGGGCTTGTCCTCTTCGGGGACAGTGGCAGGAAACAGATCCAATACACAGGAAAGCCCCAGACCATGGTAAGTGGGCCCAAACGGGTAAGACGTGTGTCCAAGGCTGAGAGGGTGCTCGGTAAACGCAGAGCGGAAGCACAGGGCCAGTGAACAAGGAGAGGGCCATGGGGCTGAAGGACGAGCTAGGACACAGGGCCCTGTTTGGGGGTGGGTGGGTGGGTGGTGGTGGTTGTAGAATAAGGTGACCAGACGTCCTGCTTTTGGCAGGATAGTCCCGATTTGAGGCATTTTTTAAAAGTCCCGATTTTTGGAAAGAATGAACGACAAACTAGAGAACAGTCTATTTGGTCCATATAGACCAAATTTTTAATCAAGAACACCCCTCCCTCCCGGTCACTGGTGTCCCGCTTTAAATCTGGTCACCTTATTCTAGAACCCTGAAGAATGTTGGTGTGTCACGGCCGCGCACCACCGCATCTCCTACATTTAGGAAAATGTACACAGCCAACCCCTCTTGGTGGGCACCAAGAGGTCCCCTTTCACCATTACAGACATGCTGCCACGGGCATCTTCGGGCATCTACTGTGAAGAAAGCCGTCACATTATAAACCACACCCCCACAGACATCATCTTTAGGTAAATACTGTGGACACGTCCCTTCCCTACTTCTTAGTCTGTGTGCTTCCAAGAGGAAGGCCAGTGTCCCCTGAGGAGCAGAAGTGACCCTGGTGGCACAGCTGCTTTCCTGCATATACTGTAAGGACGTGGGCCCAGGGTTGCGTGGGTCAGCAGGAGCGGTGCACAGCCTGTGGGTGAAATACTCCCACGTCTACACGCCTTATCTGCTGGCCATTAGGACCCCACGCTATCCTGGGAGCCTTGCGTTATCAGGAACGAGATGAGTCTCTACGTCCGGGATCAGAGACCGCACAAGCTTAGGGACCAACTGCTGCCCACGAGTCGACAGGCCTGGGTTTCTGCTTGCCCATCTGCAAAACAGGCATGTTCCCTTGTACTTGGCACCGCTTCGTGAGAACTAGGATGGAACGTATAGGGCTGGGTCATCACCCCTGGCCGTCATGGTCATGTGGGGGGCTGAGTTGAGTCCCCAGAGGAAGAATGTCCTCCAAGCAAGAGGGGCCCTGGCCCAGGCCAGCTGACCTCCCCCATGGCACCACCATGCCCGCTGGGGTGTGGGGACTGCTGCTGCCCAAAGGCCCACATCCATCTCTTTCCAAATGCCCAGGTCGGGGGTCAGAGGAAGGCTGGAGTTGCAGGGGTGGGCAGAGAAGTGTGGTCACAGAGCCCCCTTCAGCCTGGGGTGTGTGCAGGCAAGGCCCGGGAGGGAGCCAGGAGCCAGGCCTGGCACAGACACCCTGGGGTGTCCCGTTCCCATGGCGATGGGCCCACCGGTGACAAGCCCCAATCATCTTCATTATGGTTATTATTATGATTAATAACAGCCTGCGGCCAGCTGGCACGATGGCACTGGCATCTTAAATGACACCTTTGCTGGAGGATGGCGGCACAGCTGTACGCTGGCCAGGCCTGGGCGTGCTCCCATGGAAACCTGGGGTCTTCAGGATGCTCGGAACATGCTCTTCTGATGGGTGACCCCCCACCCTACACCCAGGCTGGAGAGAGACCCATGCAGTACACCCAGGGATCTAACAGAGGGGAGAAGTGTGAAGTAAGTGAAGTCTGCTGAGCGACCACTGTATGCCAGGCTGGCCAGCCACACACACACACACACACACACACACACACACACACACACACACACACACACCAAGTCAATTCCCATTCATCAACAGAGGCTCAGACACTTGCCCGTCGTCTCAGCCAAGACCTGTTTGAGCCCACGTCCTTCAAGCCCCGGAGACTGCTTCTCACCGGCAGCCTGCACTGATCCCCACAAAGCCCGCGACGAAGCCCTTTCCATCTCTGCCCACTGATCTTCCCAAACAGCCCACCCTCAGGTTGCAGGTGAGGAAGCTGAAGCACAGGTGCGTTCCACGGCAGCTCGGTTCGGTCACCATTCATGCAGGAGCCCCTCTCTGGGGATCTGCTGGCTGGTGGACTATCTGCGTGACTGACTACCTGAGGACTGACGGACGGAGCCCCCAGCCCCACCTCCTGAGAAATGACTGGCCGTTTCCTGGAGTGCCTGCATGCCTGGGACTCACCCAGTCCCTAGTGCTGCCAACGGGTTGCTCCTATTGGTGCGTCACGTTCAGGGGGTGTACCTGGTCTCTGGCTGCTGTGTTGGGGGGGGGGCTCCTTATCTGCTCGGGAGCATTTTAAGTTTGCAGGTGCCTGCTTACAAAGGGGATGACCTGACCTGAATCCCTGCAGACGGTCCCCAGAGGTCCCTGTGCTGCACTTCGGGGCAATATTGAGGCAACCCTACCAAAGGGAAAAGGCTCTGGGCCTCCCAGGGCACCCTGAGAGTGCCACCCCTCCTGGCATGGTCCCCACCAAGGCACTGGGACTGTGGCGGATTAAGGAAGGCCACATACTCTTCATTCTCTCTCCCACCGAGGGGCTGTCTGAGTCACCTCTACTTCGATCTGTGAATTTAGTGACCTGCATGGCCAATAGGTGTGGTCAGAACAACGTGCTAGGACTTACGAAGCAAAGTCACAAGCAGGCCTGTCTGCCTGACCTGGTGGATGCTTGCTCTGGGAGAAGCCGGCTGGTTTATAAGAAGGCTGGTCCCCCTGAGCCGCCACGTTGTGAGGAAGCTCAAACGAGTGACATGGGGAGGCCACATGAAGAGGGAAGAGGTGAGTGAGAGGCAAGAAGAAGCCCCGTCAGCCCTCAGCTGTTCTTCAAGCCCAGACCCGTGTGTGTAGATGCCTTCAGCTGATCCCCGCCTCAGACACCATCTGACTGCACCGACATGGGACAAGCTGAGCCTCATCAAGCCTCAGAACCATGTGGGATAATGACAATGTGTCGCTGTAAGCCATGGGGTTGGGGCGGGGGCACTTTGTGACACATTGTCATCAGAGCCCCACTGATGGTGGGTGACTCCTGAACCTCCCCTGTGGCTCCCTTGTCAGGTAGGAGTTGTAGCTGAGGGTCATGGCCTCGCTTGACATGAGTTGGGTTGTGTTCGCCACTAGGCAGGACCAGGGGTGGTGCTACCTGGGAGATGTGGCCCTAGTCCCTTCCTGGCTGATGTTAAGGCTTCAAGGATGAGCCAAGTGTCAGGATGGCCAAGCGACGCCACCTTCTAGTCTTCCTCCTCCCCGTGGTCTCCGAAACCCGAGAGTCTCGAGGCAGGGAATCTGAGGCTCTGGCCTCTCCCCCCACTCAGAAGGAGAAAGGAAGAGCCACCAGCAGTAACGTTGTCTTCCATTTCTCAAGAGCCCCGAATCAGGCTACAGAAAACACCTGCTGGCCCACCTTTGTCTTGACCCAAATATGTGGGTTTGGGCGTGACACTGCCAACTACACCCTTTGCCCATGGACCAGGGTCCTCCCAGCACACCCCCGAGCAGGCCGGGGAAGACTGTCTCCCGCCTCGCACCTCCCACAATGCAAATCGTACACAATCTGCCCACCTGGCTCTGGGGATCTGACTGTCCCCGTGCTTATTGGGCGCTTTGTCTGTTGACTGCCTAACTTCTGTTTACAGCTCAGGGTCTGGGGAGATTTTTGCAGGTAGCTGTGCATTCTTTCCGGGTGGGGTAAAATATGAAAGAAAAGTATGTTTCTCTTGATTCCCGCATCACTTAGAAAACGCTGGGTGGTGCCTTGTCGAATTTGGGGTGATCTGATTTAGATCTAAGGCATTCTATCGCATGAACAGAATTCACTTTAGGTGGGGGGCGGTTGGGGGCACCTCGAAGAAAGCAGTGGTTTCTGAAGCAGCTGTGACGGAAGTAAAACTCGAGACCCTGTGGAGTCCCCTTTGGGGGACACACCGTAGGTCATCAGGGTGTGTTCAGAGAAACAATGAGGGGTACAAGAGCAGTCGGTGTGTGGGGGGGTGTATGGATAGGGTGTGTGCTATGTTGATGTCTATTTGTGTGTGTGGCCGTTATAGTGGTACGTGCGGATGGTGTGTCTGTGTGGTACGTGTTTCTACATGTGGTATCTGCATGGGAGGGTGTGGGTGTGAACCTGTTCATGTGGGGGTATGGCACGCATTGTGAGGCATATTTGTATTGTTTGTGTGTGGTATGATGTGTGCATGGTATGTGGTATGCAGTGTGTGTGATATGTGACTGCATGATATACACGGTGAGTATATGTGTATGTGCATACATGTGCTGTGTGATGCATGGTGTGTGTGGTATACATGGAGTGTGGTGTGTGAGAGATGTATGGTGTGAGAGATGTGTGATGTGTGCAACTCTTTGAAAGAGCCTTGGAAACCCACCGAGGCAGTGCCGCCCTGCCCCACAGGGTGACGTGAGTCAGAAGTGACTTGGTGCAGTGAGTGTGAGTGAGCGTCTGAGTGTGAGTGGTGTGTGCATGTGCAGGTTCCTGGCATCTTGTGTGCTCTGTGTGAGCACATGCATCTGTGATATGGATGGTGTGTACATATGTGTGTGAAGCACATACTATTACACGTATGTGTGAGAAGCATATATTATTACATGTATATGTACGTATATGGCCATATAATACATGTGTATATAGACATATAATACATGTGTACGTATATGGCCATGTAATACATGTGTGGGTGGGTATGTATGGCGTGTGGTATGTGTGGCATGTGAGGTGTGTGTATGGCATGTATTATGTGCCATGTGCCCTGTAGGCTGTGTAGATGTGGTCTGTAGTGTAATGTGTGTGATATGTGGGTGGCATGAGGATGCTCATGATAGGTACTGTGTGCCACGTGTGGTGTGTGTGCGGCGTGTATGTGTACTCAGTGTTGCTTTTTGTGTTGTCGGTTGTTTATTTGGGAGCACGCTGTTTTTCCACACATTCGACTGGCGGTGGCCGGCCTGGTTGAGTGGTGGTGGGGAGTTGCTGACTTAAACAGTGATTGATAATTCTCCTGCAGGACACCGGGGAGGCAGATGCCAATGAATACGAATCACAGTAGCTCCCAGGCAGCTCCCGAGGGTGGGGGTGGGGTGTCTCACGTCACCAGGGCTGCGCTGGGTGTGGGGTGTGCATCCCCTCACGGCGTCCTCACAGGGACCTGACCAGCAGTCACGCATCACCCAGCCACCACCTTTCCCCCAGACAGGAGACTACAACTGGGGCAGTTGATAGGTGTCAGAGACGCGAGAGACCCTGGGTGGCTCTGTCTTTCAATCCCTTGCTTTTAACCCCTGGGCTATAGAACAGACGGATTCTGATGGGCTCGTGTTTCACCAAAGCAAAGGCTCATTGGGTGACCCCAATATCTGAGTACTTGGGGCAAGAGAAGAGCCCTTGAGTGAAACCCAAGGGCCAGGGCTTTACAGGATGCTCTGTGCATGACCACGCCGCCCCTCGGTTGTCCCCGCTGTGCCAGGGGCTGCCCCTGTGGGAATCCGCTGGGCCTGGCCACTGCTCAACAGCGCAACTGCATGACAGCTCATCTTAGAGACCCACCCCACGTGGGGTCTCTCGAGCCCCTGGGATGACCTCCCGCACTGCTACATGTCCCATGTCAAGAGCTCCTGAGGGCCCTCCCACTGCCCCTCACCTGCCAGCCTGCAGCACCCCAGAAATGCTGAAGAGCCCAAAGTCTGTGATCACCACTTTGCCGTTGTCGTAGAAGACGTTCTTAGACTTCAGGTCCTTGTGGAGGATGCCCTTGGCGTGGAGGTAGCCCATGCCCTGTAAGAGGTAAGGACGCAGGCAATGTGAGACATCAGGCTCCAATCCTAGCCGGCAGCCCTGCTCCCAGGAAGCCCATATATAGTACTAGTCACCACTGCCACCAGGCCTGGACTCCAGCCACGAAGGCCTGGCTGGTGGTGGAGGAAGGAAGCCAGCTCTGGAAGAAGGTAGGGCCCCAAGTCTGCTCCCCTTGCTGAGGGCCTCTGTCCAAGACCCAGGTTGGGGAGGAGGTCCCAGATCAGAGGAATTCCTTTAAGAACAACTGGTCCCTGCAAGACTTATTTCCTGAGTCCAGCCTTCATCCACGCCACAGCAGATGCCCGGCCGTGCTCCCCGCAGGACCTTGGCCTGGGGAAGCCCAGCACCAAGGTGAACATCTAGCTTAGTTTTCTCTGCCTGCCCCTAAGAGCAGCCACATTTTCATGTCTTCTCGCAGCTCAGGCCAAACATTTCCCACAGGAAGTAAAAGCCCGAGCACAGCTGACCCCTGAGGGACCATCAAGGAAACACCGGCTGTCCCTGTTGCTTTAGTCCCCTGTTGATGTTTCTCCGGCAAACATGGAGAGAGATTGGCTTGCACTCGTGGGAGCACAATTCCAGGGGTCTAGGGGGCAGGGCCACCACCCGGCTGCCAACATGTTGCTGGGCTGCATTTTAAAGTACTAGCAGGGTTGCCCATGGTGGACGGGATCCGATGTAAGGCCCAGGAAGAAAGGCCTGGAGATTGGCCTCAGGAAACCCCCAGACTCAAAAAACCAAACTCACAAACCCTCCAGCCGATTCTGACCCCTGGCGGCTCTATGGCACAGAGTCTAAGTGACCCCGTGGGTTTCCAAAGCTGTACATTTCTACCAGAGTAGAAAGTGCCCTCTTTCTCCCAAGGTACAGCGGATGGTTTTGAACCAACACATCCTCCACTCTGTCACCAGGGCTCTGGGTAGCCCATGGCGTTGTGAATGGACACCCGGTCCAGACACTGTCTGAACTGGGTGGCTTGGCTACCGCACTGGGAGGGATCAGGCTCTGGGGGAGCACGTCACATCTGGGGAGGGAGACGAGGCTCGTGGTGGTACGACGGACGGTCGTCCTCGCCTCAGCCATGGACTTGGACCTGCTGGTGGTGGCAAGGATGACGCGGGGTTGGGCAGTGTCTCATTCTGCTGTGTGTAAGATTCCCCATGAGCTGGGATCCCCAATGGGGACCGAGCAGCCCATGCATGCCTCTGGCCTCCTTATTCAGCCAAGTGCCATGGGGATGAGGTTCTAGACCAGTGGTTCTCAACCTGTGGGTTGCAACCCCTTTGGGGATCGAACGACCCTTTCATAGGGGTTGCTTGATTCATCGCAGTAGCAAAATGACAGTGATGAAGTAGCAAGTAAATATTTTTATGGTTGGGGGGATCATCGCCATGTGAGGAACTGTATGATAGGGTCGTGGCATTAGGAAGGTGGAGAACCGCTGCTCTAGACGGAAGCCAAGTATCAGTAGACCAGCCCTCATGGTTGTATTGCAGCAACAACCTTTCTTCCGCCTGGCCTGGTATTTTTCAGGCCAAGTCTAGGTTCTGAAGACAGACCAGGAGTCTCAGGAGCTCTGTGGGGCTTCTCAGACAGAGTTAGGGTCTTTCTAAAGTTGGAGAAGGAGGTCCCAGAGCCCACGGTACCTTCACAATTTCTTGGGCAATCTGTCTTGTCTTGTTGACATCCAAGACGACCTTGGCGTCCCTCACCACGGAATAGAGCGTCCGTCCTTTACAGAGGCTGCAAAACAAAAGGGCAAGGTCAGTGAGGGGCAGCTGTCCGGCGGATGGCAACCCCAGTTAGTGAGAATGAAAGATGAGCGTGGACACGCTACTGTCCCGCCAACGACGAGACCACAGAGCCAGGGCTGGACCTCAGATCACGTTCAGGGCTGGGGGTCTGGAAGGTGGCTCTTCTCAACCCTTTAGGACCTTCACCAACTCTCACCCAAGACACCTCAGCATGGAGCCTGGTCCAGAAGTGGATTCGAAGCTGTCGTCAGTCCATGCCAGCGTGGCACAGGTGGAGGGCTATGCCTATGTCAACCACACCTGGGCTCCTCAGACACCACTCAGAGAGCACTCCACTGGCCACTCGTGCCAGCTGCGTCCGCTCACCACGAGTCGCCGGCATGGGGAGACCGTCGTGAAGGACCAGCAACGCCGTGGCTGACGTGGGCTCCGGTCGTCAGCAAGCTCAAGCACACTCGAGCCTCCAGACAAGGGTGCGTCCACACAACGAGCCAGCTGAGAAGCCAGACGCTTGTCTAGAGCGACAGCTTTTCCAACGACCGTCAGCCTCATCGGGTTTGTTTCGAGGACCGGTGGTGAGGGGCGAGCGAGAGGAGAAAAGGGACACGATGCCAGGACACCAGCACCTTCCTGTTGAGCGGTCCGCATGCCTGTCGGCTCATTTCCTCAGCGGGGAGGCCAGTTCCTGGCACACATCGAGCAGGCCCTTAGGGCAGGGAGTGAGCAAGTGGGTGACTGCAAAGAGAAACTACGGAGTCCATGACGGAGTGGAGGAATCAGGGAGGGGGGGGGGATTAATGAGCGCGTGAGAGAATGGAGTCTAGATTCACGACAGCATCCTCAGCCCCAGCACAGGTATCGGCTGAGAGAAGAACTCCCATAATGAAAAGAAATGTTTCAGATCCATCAAAGCAACAGCTTGCTTTTTTCCTTCTTGTCAATGGCTTCATTGCTAAACCATTCTAGGCGCGTTTTTCACTCAGTGAGTGTTTCAGAAGCACTGCTGACCCTGCAGGAAAGACGTTCCCGGGAACCTATTTCCCGGTGCTGAAATCATGACATCTGGCCTCGGGGGCCCTCCAGGTTAACACCATCTCCACTCCTTTCTCCTTGTCCCAGCGGGGCCATCTCTCGCCCCCTTGGCCTCTGATTCCTCAGCCAGATGGCATGAGATCCAGTCTAGCATGGTGGCTGGGAACCGAGGGTTTGGAGTGGTGGCTGCACGAGACTCCTGATTGTGTCCCCCTGGGCAGGTTGAGATGCTCTCTTTGAGCCTCAGTTATAGTCTCTGTAGAATGGAGCCAACGTGTTTTGCCTCCCTGAGTAGTTGAAAGAATCATATAGCATCAGGTGTGTAAAGCACCTATTTGTGCCTAACATGTTGTAAGTACTCAAAATGCATGCTCTCTCTTTCTCTCTCTCTCACACACACACTTGTGCAAATATACCTACTCCATGTGTATTCTCCAACATTTTACCTTTATGATGTAGTGAAAAAGAAAATCTACCATCTGATTCTTTTGTGCCTTGGCAAGGTACCTCTGGCAGTAACAAACACCAAGGTGAGAGGAGAGAGGAGAGAGGATCGCTGGTTGTAGCAGGTAAGGGTTTGCTTCAACTGGGCTGGGCCATGGTTCTCAGCGGGTTGGCAGTTATGTACAGATACAATGTGTCAGTTTATGTCATGACGTAATCATCTTCCCTTGTGTGATCAGATGTGGTCATCCTCCATTTCTGCCCAATGTTAATAAGATAGGGAATGGGTATACACAATGGGGCTTCAAAAAGTTTGGGGAGAGAGGGAGTTGGAAGATAACGGAATTTTCCCACCAATTTGTTGAGGGCCCCTTGTATAGAAATGATAGAGTGATACACACACAATGTTATTTATCTTTTCATACATCCATCCACTCATCCTCCCATCTAGCCGTCCAACCATCACCCACCTGCCTCATCCCCATCCAAAGGTCTGTCTATAACCATCTCTGCCCTTCAATTGAAGATGGGTTTCTTCACCTGCTTGAGGTGAGTTCTAGAGCTGGCTGACTTGTGGGGAGTCTGATTCAGCTGCCAGGGGGTGTCCCATACATTGGTAGGGGGAAGCCCCGGATGACTCAAGGCTGGCCCCGCGGTTGGTCCAAATCTTCTGTTTGCTGTGGCTGCGGAGGATTGGAGCGAGGAGGGTGGGCTGCACGGCCAATTAAACCATGTTGACATTTAAGCATTTGCGACCACAGAGACCGTGGGTGGATTCTCTCCCCTGGATATTTCACTCTTAATCAGCTACCTACACTCATTACCGGCCAGAGCCCAGCAAATACCACCCCCACAGCAGACAGCCAAGCAAAGCATCACACCAGGCTCCAAGATGCGCCGAGCCTGCCGCTCAGGGTAATGGCATCAGAGTCCCAGCTTGCAGGAGCCATCCCTCACCGGCTCCCTCTGCTCCCCCTGCCGGCTCCCTCTGCTCCCCCTGCCCTGCCGGCCACAGCTGTTCACGTCTTTGCTTCACTCTCTCGATGCCAGCCCCTGGCATCTCGGGACAAAAGGAGCTGACTGTTGGGAGTCAAACCGCCAACAGGCCTTTGAAGGCAGACTAGTTGCCAACAAGTTGATCCTGGTTCCTGGCAACCCAGTGTGTCCCGGGGTTTTCAGTGACTGGGTTTTTGGAAGTAGACCACTTGACCTTTACCCGGAGGTGCCTCTGGGTCACCTCAAACCTCTAGCTTTGGGGTCAACAGCTGAGCGCATTGACTACTTACATCACCGAGGAACTCCTTGGCATACCACTAACACCAAGTATGCATAGCCCATGACCACCAATCCCCCACTGGGGATAACAGACATGCATGCGCACATCCCCCTAAGACAGGGGCTAGCATGCAAATATGGTCCGTTCATAAGAGCCTCGCACGGACCCAAAGCCCATCTGTACATCATTGGACATCCCCTCACAGAAGGGTCACAAGGAAGAGACGAGCCAGCCAGGGTGCAGTATACCAATGATGAAACATACAACTTTCCTCTATTTCTTCAATGCTTCCTTGCCCCCACTATCATGACCTCAATTCTACCTTACAAATCCAGCTAGACCACAGCATGTCCACTGGTACAGATAAGAGCTGGACCCACAGGGAACCCTGGACAGATAAACCTCTCAGGACCAGTAATGAGAATAAGAATACCAGGAGGGTAAGGGAAAGTTGGGAGAATGGGGGAACCAATCACAATGATCTACATATAACCCCCTCCCAGGGGGACGGACAAAAGAAACGTGGGTGAAGGGAGACAGAGGTCGGTGTAAGACATGAAAAAATATTGATAAATTATCAAGGGTTCATGAGGGAGGGGGGAAATGAGGAGCTGATACCAAAGGCTCACGTAGAAAGAAAATGCTTTGAAAAGGATGAGGACAACCTATGTACAAAGGTGCTTGACACAGTGGCTGGATGGCTGGATTGTGATCAGAGCTGTACAAGCCCCCAATAAAATGATTAAAAAGAAAAGACAGAGCGCCTCATGCTGAAACCAATAAAATGTGATATATACACAATATACTGTATATTATAAGAATGAGAAAATGAGAGCTACACACACACACACACACACACACATCAGGGAATCAGCATGATTGATTCCATTGATTTACACAAAGCACCCAGCCCTCTGTCACTGAGAGGGCTCCAACTGACAGTAGCCCTGGACGTGGTTCCAGGCTGTACATCTTCACGGGGGCAGAATGTCACATCCTTCTCCCATCGAGCGGCTGCAGGGTTCAAACTGCCGACCTCTCGGTTGGTAGCTGAGTACGTCACCCCTGTGCTGCCAGGGTTCTTTCTAGCGACCTTGATGCCACTGCTTCCTGGGCCACGGAGACAACACGGACAACCAAAGCCGACGTGTGCCAAGTCCTTGCTCTGTGCCAAGCAGGCGCCCGGGCCCAGCAGCCCTAGGGCGAGGGTCTTCTGTCTGGAGTCCCCTGGTTCTCACAGGCCGTTCCTTAGCCGTCTAGTATTTCTGAAGTCGCCATGGCTCTTGTGGTGGTTTGGTTCGGAGGTCATTGTTTAAATGGTGGTGTGCTCATATTTTGGTGGGTGGCACCTTTGATTAGATGGAATGTTGCAACCCTGTTTTACAGCCCAGAACACAGGCTCAGAAAGGTAACTACGGAACTGGCCTGGGCAGCTAAGGTTTGAACTCAGGCAGCCTGGCTCTCGCAGAAGCTCTAACCCGCCCCCTTGGCAGCCTCCTCCGAGCTCTGTCACAGGCCCCCAGAAAGTGGGAGCGATAATGTCGCTTCCCCCATCCCCTCCAGCAATGACGATGAACGAGGGCTGCTGACCTCAGCACCGAAGCCAGGCTGGAGGTAGGCAGAGGGTGCTGTACTGCTCAGAGGAGTATTTTATAGCTCTCTAACTTCTGGGGCAGCAC
>NW_022111312.1:7398083-7400633 GCF_000313985.2 Echinops telfairi
GCAGAGGGTGCTGTACTGCTTAGAGAAGTATTTAGGATCAAACGATTGAATTGTACGATATGGATGATGTGCCAACAAAACTGAGAAAGAAAATAAATGATGAAAAGGTTAAAAAAAATATATCCGTAGCATGATCCAAGATCTAGCTCCACGGGCTGGAGCAGTCATTTTGTTTTGCCCTGTATAGGCTGCAGTAAACTGAGCCCAACCCGACAGCAATAGCAACCGAAAAGGAGAACTCATGCCGTGGGGTAGCAAGTACCATTTCAGGGGGATGGGAACACTACCAGACTGTACGATCAGCAAGGCGATGCTTACTTAAGATAGTGAATGATTTCATCTCTGTCTATGAAGTTTCAGCTATCTATGAAATGATTCCATATGTATATCAAATATATATGCACACATATATCTTAAAACCAGATCAAAGATCCTGCTTCTGGGTACCGCTGGCATCTGTCTCTCTTCCAGTCCCATGGCATCCTCCTCGAAAATCAAAGGCTCTTCTCAAATTTGTAATCCCGGGCAGGGAAGAAGGACCCATTAAGCAAGGTGCTGGATCTCTGCCGCCGGGTGGGAGGTTGAAAGGAAACCACATTTCATTTGATTCCTACTTCAGGTGAAGTATCTGGTTCAGCATGTGGCCAGGCCAGGTACTCGGAGCATGGGAATAAGACTGAGTAGCACAAACCCACCTTGGGAGAAAGAGGGGGATTTCTACTCCCATAAAGGTTGACAGCCTTGGATACTCAAGAGGTCCAGCCCGACTCTGTCCCTGTAGGATCACTATGAGTCGGAATTGACTCAGGAATGGTTTTGACTCTGGCGGATGGAATCTAAGTTACAAATGGAGGCCAACCAAGAAACGCACTGCTGTGCAGTGGATGCCAACTCATTGCGACCCTGTAGGACAGAGTGGGACCACCCCTTCGGAATTCTCCACACAGGGGCATATAGCCCATTACACCACCAGGGCTACTTAGAGATGAGAGCAGCTCTCATCCAATGTGACTGGTGTCCTTGTACGGAGAGGACGAGCGAGACAGACAGATGTGAAGACACGCCGCAGAGGGAAGCCGGTCGCGTGCAGACAGAGGCAGAGTTTGGAGCTAGGCTGCCCCCAGACCAAGAAGGCCCGGGGCCGCCCGACGCTGCGAGTGGCGAGCACAGGCCCTCCCGTCGAGCATGGGCCTGGTGTCACTTAGATTTCAGACTCCGGAAACGAGACAGCAGACTTGTGCTGAAGGCCACAGGTGCGTGGTGCTTTCTGGGTACCAGGAAACTCACAGAGGGGGTCTTGGGCCCTTGGGTGTGCTCGGGTTGGCTTCCATTGTGAGCCAAATCATCTCCACTTCGCAAGTTCCCAGAACGGGCGTGGGGTGTGGGGCGATGGGGAGGATGGCATAGGGCAGTGTGGTGTTTCCTTCTGTGGTGCACAGGGTAGGGTCACTGTGAGTCGAACCAACTCGAGGACCCCGAACCCTAGGACCCTGCTGGTGTGGTGGGTCCCGCATCGGGCTGCTCAGTGAGAACCAAATGCCCATGTCCCTTAACCCCCTACAGGGTTTCCAAGTCTGTTGCTCTTGAAGGGTGCAGACAGCCTCCCCTGTGGGCAATCACTCCCCATGAGCTGCTCCCTGGGTAAGAGAAGAAGCTGTCTGCTCCCGTGAAGACTTTGTCTCGGAAGCCCAATGGGACACGTGTCAGTCTGGGTTGACTAGAGAAACAAACCCAGGGAGACTCACGTGTGTAAGAGAACTTTATATCAAAGAGCAATTGTACATTAAGAAAACATCCCAGCCCGGTACAAATCAAGCCCATAAATCCAATATTGGCCCCTAAATCTGCTACCAATCCATAAAGTCCTCTTCATTCATGCAACACATGCAATGACACTGAATGCAGGAAGCTCACAGGCCAGTGGGTGGAAAGTCTTGTGGATCCAGTGGCGGTAGAAGCAGCTCAGCGCTGGCGTGGGTCTCCATGTGGCTCCTTCAGCTCCAGGGCTCCAGCTTAGGGCCATGTGGCTTGTCAATAGGAATGCCTCGCAGGGAGTAACTGAGTGTTCTGTCTCCAGCTAGTTATTTATCTCCTTCAGGGCTCCAAAGGAGGTCATCAAGCAGCAACCTGATTGACAGGCTCAACTCCACCCCTTCACTCTTCAGTCTCAAGTTGACAACAGAGTGTGTAACTCCCACCAGGCAGTTCTGACAGGGTTGACGGGCGTCTGAGTTGATCTGCTGGCAGTGAGTTGGGCTGGGGTTCTCCTTGGCGGCAGCCCTCACTGATCTGTGACGAGTTATACCTCCTTACCACCTGCATCTACTTCATCTGCCGTGAGCCGAGGCTCTGCTGCTCAGCCTTGAGTGTATCAGAATCATCTAGGCAAAGTGCCAGGCCCTACCTACAGGTCTGAGTGGGCACAGCCCAGGAGTCAGCACATCTCACATGTTTCCGGGTGAGCCTGCTGCTGCGGCTGGCCCAAGAGCTTCACCTTGGGCGGCAGGGCTCAACACCAATCTCTCTATTCCCAAACGGAAACACTCAGTC
>NW_022111312.1:7401612-7404088 GCF_000313985.2 Echinops telfairi
CCCGTCTCAGCTCTGCGAGCAGCTGCTGCCAGCGTCGGATGGGATCCCCAACCCCAGGGTCGGCGCCTGGCTATTTTCAAAGGCGCCTTTTCCTCCCCTCCAAACTCCAGACCCACTTCGGTGTCCTCCACTCGGCCCTCGGCCCCTCCTTTTCGCCAATAAATCACACTCCAAGGGACAAGTTGCCACGCTCTGTCAAGTCCAGCTACAGGCAATCCTCACCCTCGCCTTCCCTGCACGAATCTAATGCCGACGCCGCGATGAAGCCTCGGGACTGGGGGCTTTATAATTAAAAAATGTCAGGCTCACTTCATCTTTAAAAAAGGGAAATGCCAGAAAGCAGAGGGGAAGTGCCTGCGGTTTGCCACCTGCTTAACCTGATGTGTGTTCGGCGAATGAAGAGTTATGGAGTTACATTAAGCACGGGCTGGGGGAGGCACGAGTCCCAGCCAGACAAGAAAGACCACAGCGGCTCCCCGGGCATCAGAATGTGCAAAGCTGGGAGCCCAGGGTGAGCGGAAGGAGCCCGCGCAAACCTGTGGACTTGATTGTAACTGCTAGAGGCTCATGGGATGGAGCAGGGCTGCCCCACAGGTCTCCAAGGCCGGCCTCTTTGCGGAAGCCGATGGCGCCCTCTTTCTCTTGTGGAGCAGAGGACGGGCTCGAACCACTGGCTTTCTAATGAGCAGCCAATGCCTCAGCCCTGTACCACTAGGGCCCCTGGTAGGAAGAGCAGGGCGGGGCTTTTGCGAATGTCTGCCAGTGGGGTCCCGGCCCTGCCTCCCCAGTGGTTCTCAGAACACGGGGAGTTCTTGCTGTTTACCTACCAGAAGGCACTTAAAAACAACAACAGCAACCAGTAAACCGCATGAATCTGTTTACAATATAGACGTACGTCCCTTGGTGGATGTACATCCAGAGCCTGCCGAGGGAGAGGAGCAGGGACAGGGCTGTCTCCAGGCAGTGGGATCAGGCACGTCGGTTTTCCTTGCTGCTTCCCTCTGTCTCATTTTATCATCCAATCAGCACGTGCTGCTTTTTCAGAAAGAGAGGCCAGGAAGGAAGGACGAGACAGACCGATGTGCAGCTAGACCAGCGTGCTGGTCTACCGAGGGTCTGGAAAGTACCAGACAGCGTGGGATGTCAACAAAGGCCATGTGAACCCTTGATGGCCCCAAGGAGCTCAGCTTTGCCCGGCGGCCTCTCAATTACTCTCCAGGCAAGAAGCGTTTGGGCTTCTTGGGTTTTATCGCCCAGGCTGAGCGCCTGGTGAGCGCTTGCTGTGTACTTGAAAGCCCCCAGCGTCTCTCTCCCGGAAAATGCTCAGTCCCTAATGAGGAAGGCAGAGCTTACTACAGGCTGTGCCCAGACTATGAACAAGTTCTAGTCCTAGGCCTGGCTGTCTTTCAGTCACATTTGCACCTTAAATATGAAGAGTCATGTGCCCTGGCAGCATACTGGTTACATGCAGTTCAAAACTACCAGCCGCTCCTTGGGAGAAAGAAGCAGCTTTCCACTCCTGTAAAGAGTGACAGTCTAGGACACTCACAGGCAATTCTCCCTGGTCCTATAGGGCCCTATGAGTTCTCCCTGGTCCTATGGGGTCCTATGAGTTCTCCCCGGTCCTATAGGGCCCTATGAGTTCTCCCTGGTCCTATAGGGCCCTATGATTTCTCCCTGGTCCTATAGGGCCCTATGAGTTCTCCCTGGTCCTATAGGGTCCTATGAGTTCTCCCCTGCCCTATAGGGTCCTATGAGTTCTCCCCAGTCCTATGGGGTCCGATGAGTTCTCCCCAGTCCTATGGGGTCTTATGAGTTCTCCCCAGTCCTACAGGGTCCTATGCATTCTCCCCAGTCTTTTAGGGTCCTATGTGTTCTCCCCAGTCCTATAGGGTACTATGAGTTCTCCCTAGTCCTATAGGGTCCTATGAGTTCTGCTCATCCCTATAGGGTCCTATGCATTCTCCCCAGCCCTATAGGATCCTATGAGTCCTGTGACTTGATGGCAGTGTTTTTGGGTTTGTACTTAAGTGAGTTAGCCATATGTTTGCCCTAGTATACAGGGTGCAGTTAAGTATAGTATATAGCAAAGAAACGCTTTCAGAACACTGGGAGTTCTTGCTGCTTGTCTACCAGAAGCACTTAAAAAAACAACATAGATTTACAAAATAATACAGTGATAATAATATGCTTATATGCATGGCATATTAACACCCATCTGTTATTACAAACCTTTGTATGTACCTTGTGTTTTTAATAAACAGGCTTTTAGGACATTGGTTCCTAATGACTGGTTGTGCCTTAGTTGGATATTTGTAACCTGGAAACTGCCCGTGTTTTATTTCTCCAAAAGAAATAAAACGGGCATCTGGTGAGAGGATGGGCAGGAGCATTCACATCCGCACACATGTGCTGAAGCAAGCACCCCAGCACTTCTGGGGGCTGCTAACCACTGGCGTGCTTTGCTCACAGGTAA
>NW_022111312.1:7405330-7434674 GCF_000313985.2 Echinops telfairi
CATTCTTCTAACCAATCATCCATTCAAGCAACCATTCATTCATTCTTCTAACCAATCATTCATTCATGGAACCATTCATTCATTCTTCTAACCAATCATCCATTCAAGCAACCATTCATTCATTCTTCTAACCAATCATTCATTCATGGAACCATTCATTCACTGAACCATCCAGGCATCACTGGGTCATGCAGGTGCCGCTGAGCTCAACGTCAGAGAGTCCCTACTCTGTAGGTGCTGTGCCAGGTGTGGAGATATCACTTCCAGCGAGGTCATCGAACAGCATCCAGGGAAGGGCAGCCACGTGCTCTAGGTGCAGGGACAAGCCTGCTAGCAACAGATCCGGGGCCAGTGGCAATGCAGCCCTGAGAACTGCCTGCAAGCCTGTGCTACAGAGCATGGAGACAGCCGGAGCTGCTCCCGGCCACCTGCGTCAGGAGACAGGATTCCATGGGGATCGCTGGTCAACCCCAGCAGGCCCCAGTCATGGCCACAACGCAAACACGGAAACACACATCAGACCCGTGACATACAACTGACAGGCATCTACTTCTCCTGCCTTCTCCCCTCCCCAGCTTGCCACCCAACGCTCTGGACTGTGCTGTCACATGGCACAGGAAGGCAGCCCCGGGCACTCCATTAGCTGGACAAGGGTTCACCCACAGGAGGCTAGTCCCAAATGCCTTTAGAATGCCTTCTCTATGGACGACAGGCTTAGCCTGGGCTACCTGGCACCACACACGGGGTCACCACAAACAATCAAATCCACTGTCATCGGGCCCATTCCAACTCATGGGGATCCTATTCCAGGTTTACAAAATTGTACCTCTCTCTGGGAGAAAACCAAGGCTTTCTACTCCCATAAAGAGTTACCAGCTCGGACCCCCCCACCCCATCCCCCGCACCCCCACCCCCACCGGGGCCAGTTCTACCCTGTCCTAGAGGGAGGCTATGAATTGGCATCAACTCGCTAGCGGTGAGGTTGGTTTTTGTCTTCTTTTTTGAAGTTGTCATGGGCGTAGGGATACTCAGCGTTCTCATCGTAGCTGCTGGTGGATTTAACTGCTGACCTTGTGGTAAAGAGTCCAACACCTAACACACAGCACCACCAGGGCCCTCTTGCCGGGTCAGGGGTCAGTTGTCACGGTGTGACACGGCTCTGTGCTGGGGATTCCTGTGTCCATTCTGTACACCGCACTGGTGTACATGCATGTGTAGGCACTGGTTTGTGTGTGCACTTGCATGGAGGTAGGTATGTGTCTGTGTGCATGTTTATGTCTGTGCAGCGGAAGTGGGCACGTGTCTTCTCCACATTGAGGTGCACATCTCTGTCGATAAGAAGGCCTTTTAGGAAGTGGGGTGCCTGGAGCAGGGGAGATCATTGCTAGCACCACCATGCCAACTGCAGAACTGGCCAGAGCCTCGCTCACTTGCCGGAAGTACAGGGGTCTGCATTTCCCCTGGTCTCCAAGAGCTCCGATTGGAAAACATTTCACAGAAAGCTACCTCACTTCTTCCTGTTATGTTGGGGAGGCGGGGGGTGGGGGTGGGGGTGAAATGGGGGTGGGGATGACTCACAGCTTTGTTTTGATCAGGGAAGGAATTTTCTTTTGTTTTTATAACCCATGTCTCTGATGACCTAACAACAGAGACCACTTGTGTTCCTGGCCCTTGTGGTAGTTACATAATCTGTTGCCAACTTGAGACTCTTAAGAGTGATGGGGTGGAGTTTAGCCTGTCAATCAGGTCGCTGCTTGAAGACCTCATTTGGCGGTGCTATGAACATAAATAGCTCACCGCAGGTGGGACATACACTCTCTCTGTTTGATATTCCTGATGACAAGACACATGGTGCTACGCTAGAGCCCTGGAGCTGGAGGAGCCACGTGGAGACCCATGCCAGCGCTGAGATGCTTCCACCACCACTGGATACACAAGACTTTCCACCCACTGGCCTGTGATTGTCTTGCATTCGGCATCATTCCATGTGTTTTGTGAGTCTGAAGAGGAATTTATAGATTGGTATCAGACATATGGGCTAATATCAGACTTATGCACTGGATCTGGACTAGGCCGGGATGTTTTCTTAATGTACAATTGCTCTTTGATATAAAGTTCTCTCTTAAACACATATGAGTGTCTATGAACTTATTTCTCTAGTCAACCCAGACTAACAAAGCCCTTGAAGCTTTTGAGGTAGAAGCAGGAGATGCTAGAGGCTTTTAGGAGGCCTGGATGAGCCAGATGACCAGGGTGACCCTGGAAGGGAAATGAACTACTGCTACTCACCTCAAGCACCAGTCCCTTTGGGTGTAGAAGCAGCAGCACCAGGCAGTCTGGAGCTGGGAATCTGGAGTTAGAGCTGGATTCCAGCCCCAGTCCTGAGACTCACTAGCTATGAGACTATGGGCAAAGTACTTAACATGAGGATGCAGGCAGACACATGAGGACCTTTTGCAAAGGCCTGGGAGGACTAAATAGATGACCCCGGTATGGAAGTCAAGCCCTGCTCTGTTTTGCTCTCTCCTAGAGACTGGGGAGGAGCCCCCTGTGGCACACTGGTCATGTGTTGCTGTGCTCAACGCGAGGTCAGCTATTCGAATCCACCAGCCTCTTTGTGGAAGAAAGATGGGGCTTTCTACTTCCTCAGAGAATTACAGTCTCAGAAACACAGCAGGGGAAGAGCTGCTCTTCTCCAGGGTCACTATGAGTCAGGTTCAATGGCAGCAAGTTTGGTTCGGAGACACTAGGACAACTGATGCTTCCCAGTCTCCCCGTCGTTACTCACAGCTCTGGGATTAGTTCGGCCAATGGAAAGTGACCCCTGCCACTTCCTGCCTGAGGTCTTGAACACCCCATTGGCAAGCCCCAGTCCCGCCCGTTCTGGGCTGCTGTGATCCCGGAGGCTCGGGATGATAAGGCTGAGCCACCAGAGTGGAACTGCCTGGATCCCCGAGTAACTGCATGGAGGACAATGCTCTGGAAGACTGCCAGCCTATCGTGAACCTCACATGCATGAGCAAGATGGAAACTAAGAAGCTTTCGCGCTATTTGCTGTTGCAAGAGCCGCCTCGAGCGGACCCTGACTCCAGCCGGAGGTGGGAGGTGGCTCAGTGTTAGAAGTTTCACCTTCCCTGGGGAAGGCAGGGCTCAATTCCCAGGCCATGATCCTCAGGGGCAGTCACCACCTGTCAGTGGAGGCTTGCAGGTTGCTCTGGTCCCGAGCAGGTTCCAGGAGCAGACCTTGTACATTAGGATGGACTTGGGGGGAAGGCCTGGTGAGCTACTGAGCAGAGGGAAGCCAATGAAAGCCCTGTGGTTCACATGGTCTGCTCTACAACCCGTCATGGGATTGGGGCAGGACTGGGCAGCATGCTGTTCCGTGGAGCACACAGTTGCTATGAGTCGGGGCCAACATGCTATCTGGAAGCAGTAGCAGTGGCCCTCTTGCCTAAAACAACAGGCCTGGAGCTTAGTCCCTGGGGTTAGCAAACCCACCCACTCCACTGCCCTGACTCCCAGTGACCCCGCAGAGCAGAGCAGAGCTGCCCCTTCGGTTTTGGAGATCGTTAGTCTTCAGGGCAGCAGACAACCTCATCTTTTTCTGGAAGCTGGCGGGTTCAAACAGCTGACCTCATGACCCTGCAGCGAGCAGCCACATGCGTAACCCACAAGGCCACCAGGCTTCCTGTTCACCTTCTCAGAAGTGGCAAAAATAAAAGAAACCCCCCAACCCAAGCCCACAGCCAGAGAATTCCTTCTGACTTATAGCACGCTGACAGGCCAGAGCGGATTTCTGAGACTGTAAATCTCGATGGGAGCAGGCTGCCCCGCCTCGCTCCCTTGAAGTGGCTGGTGAGTTCGAACTGCCAACCTTATAGTTAGCAGTCCAGTGTTGTCTCGACTTTAGTACCAGGGCTCTGTTAGACAAACAGCACCTGTGAAGAGTGGTGATTGTGGTGGAATAACCAGGCTGCTAACCGCAGTTAGACACCGCCAGTGCCTGGGTGGAAGACAGACGGAGCTTTCTGCTCCTGTACAGACTTGACAGTCCCGGGAACTCAAAGGGGGCCGTGAGTTTGGCTCCGGGCTACAAGGCCGCGATGAGTTGGAATTGGCTGTTGAGTTTATGGGAGATTGGTGGACCGCCAGACACAAAAGTCAGGAGGAGAGAATGGAATGAGAAAGAAAAAAAAAAATAAGCTACTCTGGCTGGAGCCGATGGAGCCCCTGGTGGTGTAGGAGGTTATGCGTTGGTTTGCTAAGCACAAGGTCAGCAGTTTGAACCCCCTAGCCGCCCTTCAGGACAAAAAGGAGGCTTTCTGCTTCTTTACAGACTGACAGTCTTAGAGAACCCAAGGGGCAGTTCCTCCCTGTTCTCCAGGACGGCTGAGTTGGACTTGACTCAATGGCAGTGGATTTGGGGATTGGCTGGGGTCAGGGTTCGATAGGAAGCATCTCCAGGGCAACCTGGGCCAGTTGGCTGGTACCATGTGTGCCCAGGTCACTTCCCGAATGCCCGTGGACACCTCCGTCTGTGAGCAGCTGGGCAGCACCCAGGCTTGGAAGCCGCGGGCGAATGGGAATCCATCCTGGGTGAGATTCAATTTCGTGTTTTTGTTAATAGCGTTCTCCTGCTCCTCGCAGATAGAAAGCAAGTCTCCGGGGGGTGGGGATGTGACCTCACTGCTCAATCATTTAAAAACAGAAAATAAATGTCTGGGGAGATTACAAACACAGGTTCCGTGCCCCGGAAGGTTGTCATGTGACGCTGCGGCAGCTTCGTGGGAGCGATGAAAACACCACGTAATCCTATTACGAAGATTTCCATTAGTCGCCAAGCCTCACCTTGGTAATCGGTTTCAATGGCGAGTCCTGTCATTCGCAAAACCCAATTTAGGAGATCCAGGGACAGAATGTCTGTTTGTGCCAATTTCTCAGAGACGGGCAAAACTCTCAGCACCCAAGTTCATCTGGGGTTCTTCTTTCTCTTGAAGCTTCTAACACTGGAGCACAGGGAGAGTGCCCACCCCATGTCTGCCCTGCTCACTGGGCACTCCTCAGCCTCTGTAAGTCCTGTGGGTGCCCCCACCTCTATCTACAGTCCTTTGAGGGGGAAACCTGGGGAATCTTAACGAGCCAAGGCCCAGCCACTTCAACACACAAAGAAATGGAGGCTTGGGGCTCCACCCGATCATTCGGGCCAGAATGTGATGGGTTCTGTCCCTGCTCCCAAGCCTAGAACTCAAACATTCTATTTCATCAGACGACCCCAGGCACCTGCTGAGGCTGAGTATCCCTGAAACCTGGCAAGGAAAGAAACTTTCTGGAGGCTTCTCTGTAACATGGGGAGAGTTCGAGGAACTCTGCAGGCTGATCTCAGGATGCACACCGCTGGGCACACAGTCAGGCTCTGTGGTGAGTCGAATTGTGTGGTCCCCACATGTGTGACAAAGTCCTAATCCCCAGCCCTGTAAATCTGACCCTGTTTGGAAATTGAGGTTTCTGTTCTGTTACTTTGGTCCTATCTGAGCTGGGTGGGTCCTGAACCTTATCACTTCTGAATTTCAAAGAAAGCAGCAGACATGCACACAGGGAGACAGACGGCCGCGTGAGAATAAGGAATGTTACGGAACCAAGGAATGCCCAGGGCTACCAACAAAGATGGAATGGACGCCAGGTCTGGTTTGGGATTTTAGCCTCCAGAACTTTCAGAAAATACGTTTCTGGCCTTCACACCCGCCTGCTGTGTTACAGCAGCGGTGGGCTATATCGTCACCAATCCTTACTACAATCCAAGATTGCAGCCTTCACAATGGAAGACAGCTCGATGTAAAGAAAGCCCATGTTCTCACAGCTAGACCGACAGCATCATGCGAAATGGAGGGTGGGGGGGGGATCAACATTGTCAAAGACTTTATTTTGCTTAGCTCTATGAACCACAGTCACGAAAACAGCCATCGAGGAATCAAACAATGCTGTGCATTGGACACATCTGCGCATGAGACCTCTCCGAAGTGCTGAAAAGCAAGGACGTCACTTTGAAAACGAAGGTGGGCCTGACGCAAGCCAGGGTCTTTCCAATCACCTCCTGAGGTAGTTAGATTATTGTGCCAACCTGGACGTTAAGCACATGTGGGGTTAATTGAAGGGCGGAGGGATAAATGGCTCGGTGAGCCTTGCCTTTCTAGTTCTCGGGTCTCTTGCTTTGTGAGGGTCGGACCAGGGTGCAGCTGCCTTAGCCAGTTGCCTGCTTCAGCTTGCAAGGCTCACTTCCTGCAAGACATCCCTGAGGAGAAGCCGCATGGACCTACCCCGATGCAGCCCTGGGTGCTGGAGCAGCCGTGTGGAGACCCCTGCCAGCGCTGAGATGCTGACACATTCACTGACTCGGCTTTCCTCCTGCAGCCGGCATCATCGCGTGTGTTTTGTGAGATGGAGGAGGGCTTTGTGGATTGGTGTCGGACATATGGGTTAATGGACTTATGTTGGACATGTGAGCTTGGGCAGCACTGGCTTGGGATGTTTTCTTGGTGCGCACTTAACCTGTATATAGAACTCTCTCTTCTACGTGAGTTTCTGTGGATTTGTTTCTCTAAAGTACCCAGACTACGTGTGAGAGCTGGACATTGGGTAAGGAAGAGCGAAGAAGCATGGGTGCCTTTGAACGATGGTGCTGACGAGGGATGTTGAAAGTTCCGTGGAATGCCAGAAGGACAAACCAATCTGTCTTGGAAGAAGGGTAGCCCGAATGCGCCTTAGAGGCAAGGATGACGACACTTCGTCTCTCGCGGTTTGGACATGTGCTCAGGAGAGCCCAGGCCCTGGAGAAGGACATCATGGAGAGAAAGCGGGGGAGGGGGAGGAAGACCCACAGCAAGATGGGCTGACACAGTGGCTCAAGCATCCCCACGACCATGAAGAGGGTGCAGGGCCAGATAACGTTTCAGTCTTGTTGCCCTAGGGTTGTTACGCGTCAAAGCCCACTCCGTGGCGCGTCCCAACAAGGACAGCTTATTACGGTCACTCATCGGGAAGGCTGAGAGACCTGCTATTCAGAGCTCTACCGTGCACTCCCCAGAGCCTCTTCACTTTTCTCGATGGGGCATCTCCTTTCTCCTACCGCCTTCCCTCCACCAAGAACACTTTCTCTGCATTTTCTCTTTCTTCTAGGGCAGCGGTTCTCAACCTATGGGTCTTCACCCCTTTGGGGGGCGAACGACCCTTTCCCCAGGGTCGCTCAATTCATAACAGTAGCAAAATGACAGTGATGATGTCGCAACAAAAATGATTTTGTGGTTGGAGGGGTCACCACCACACGAGGAACTGTATGCGAGGGTCGTGGCATTAGGAAGGTTGAGAATCACGGTTCTAGAGGCATCGTGCCTCAGGAAAGAGCCTGTGTCACCTCTCAGAGGCCCTCTCTCTGAACTCCATCCCCAACTCGGTCCGTGGCACAACCATCGCTCTCTCCCTCCCGTGTGGCTGTGAGGCGTTGGAGGACAGGCCTGACACAGCGCGATTGCGCTGGCCACACTGGACGGGTGGCTGAATGAACTGAGCAGTGAATGGATGCGTGGCTAATGAGCAGAGCCACATCTGCAATGTCTGAGGGGAAAATGCAAGTTTTGAATGCCTAGGACTGGGAAGGAACCTTCAAAGTCAATCCGCACGGTAGTGGGCCAACAAAACCCCCATCTTGATCAAAATTAAGACATAAATGCCAAGCCTCTCAGGTGCAATTTCATAAATTATTTCTGCCCGGCAGCTGGGGGAATTAAAATATGGATTTCATTGGCTCTCCATATTCTATGCTAACATTCTTTCTGGCAGCCCGAAAATGACATTGTTCTCCCTAGTCAATTTCACCTCTTCTCCAACTTAGCAAACATTGATCTCTCTTTCCTGGGTTGTCAGTTTGAGGGTGTGATTTTCATCCACACTTGCCGCATGCGCTGGAGGTCTGTACCCCCAAGAGGCTCAGAAATAGCTTCTCCTTGGTGTCAGACAGGCCTGCGCCATCTACAAGCCTGACTCTTGTCTCCCAGTGTGGCTACGAAAGACCATACGCCTGGGATGGGAGCCAGGAGACAGAGAGGCCAGCCTTGGTTTTTCTCCTGCAAGGCTGGACGCCAAGAAAGGTCCAGGGTAGGGTCTGAGGATCTCAGAAAAGCACACAGGCTCAGGCACTTCCTGGCCGAGCAGCCTTAGGCAGGTCATTTAACCCCTCCGAGCCTGTTTCCCTATCTGCGGAATGTGAGGAGCCAGAAGCGGCCAGCTCTGAACCTTGCCTTTCCCACTGCGCCCTACTTGGCCCCTTTGAGCCTCAGTTTCTCTCATCCATAAGTTGGGCTTGACGCACCTGTCTTATGGTCCTGAAAGTGCAATCGGATGATACAGTTGACTAGCTCATAAAGCGTCTGAATGTAATGCCTGCTCATAACGACGAGGAGAATAACAGGTACACCCACTGCCGGCCTGTCGATTCTGACCCAGCGTGACCCTATAGGACAGGATAGAACTGCTCCGAAGAGTGTCTGAGGCTGTAACTCTAGGTGGAGTCGAACTGCCAACCTTTGGGTTAGCAGCCAAGTGCTTAACCATTGCACCACTAGGGCTCCCTACGATGGGGCTACAAGAGCCAATAATCACCTCCTCCCCACCTCAAAGGGCACACGCTCTGAAGTATGACTGCTAGGCTCCCAGCCCCGTCTTACCACCTCTACCCTGGATGTCTTGGCCAGTCCTTCATCTGTCAAGTGGGGGTAACAGTCATACCCACTCAAGATCACCCGAGCACACTCAAGTACACGACGGAGCGATGGCTCTGGCACACGGTAGTCACTGAGGAGTTGTAGCGATTCTTCCTGTTGTTATCCATTGCATTGGCATGGGTGGCCAGTGATGGCGCTCTACTGGGAGCAAACATCAACATCCGTGGAAGCAGCCAACACGTTGATTTGGGCAAGAGATGGCACGGAGCAAATAGGCTGCAAGAGATCTCTGAAAAGTTTTAAAAGGCAAAGGTGTCATGTTAAGGCCTAGGGTGGGCCCGATCTTTTCCGCTGCCCCCTAGACATGTGGACGTTTCAGAGAAAGGAGCCAGGAGGAGGAGGAGTTGGCGAGGAAGACGGGCTGAGAAGGAGGAGGGGGATGGCGAAGACTCTGGGGCGTGCTGTGGGCTGCTCAGATAGCACATGAGGCTTAGGAGAAACACATACCGAATGTTCCTTTCAAGCCTGGGCATGCTCACTTTCAACACGTCATCAGGAAGAAAAAAAAAAACCATCAGGAGGAAAGGACATCACACTGGGTAAAGTCGAGGGCCGGCAAAATGGAGAGAGACCCCAGCAGACGGAGTGACACACCATGGGCGCAAAGCTACCACTGATCAGAGCAACGGGCAAGGCCTGAGCCCCGTGTTGTTCTGATATAACCGGGCTGCCGTGAATCAAAGCTGACTCCATGGCCCCTGAAGCATCACCACCACCCTTCCTGGTAGCACGCCCATTATGGATTCTAGAAAGAATTATTTCTGCTGTTTGCAAACTGCTGTCCCCAGGAAGCTCCACAGCCACTTGTGGACCAACCCACGCAGCTGAGCCGAGTGACGACTGGTAGCAACAGTGCGGTCGGCCACCGACGACTGAGCCCCAGCGATGTGTTTAGGCACAAAGAGAACAGACTTTGCCTGTGCAGTGATCATGCTTACTCTCCTACGTGCGGCGGGTGTTGGGGGGGGGGGAAGTTACCTCCGTTTTAGAGAGTGCCCGAAGGTGGTTCCTGGGGAGTCACCCAGCAAGGCTGCACCAAAGTCTAGGGTTCCAGAGTCCCTGCCACTGTGCTCCGAGTCCGGGATGGGCGCTGGCACGGCTCTTATGTGAACGTTCAGGGGATCACGTCAGGTACCATCTGGAGGTCTTTCAAAACAAGGACCCAGGGCTCATGGCAGATCACTGCCATCAGGAGCCTTCGGGGGTGGATTCCAGGCATTGCTTATCAATATAAAGCTCCCCCAGAGGATGCTAACACCCAGCCAAGCTGGAGAAGCACCGGGAAGACCAAAACCATTCCTGTGACCCCCACGAAGGCCAAGTTTCTCTCGGCTCCACTGACATCCATTCAAGAACACTTCTCAGCCCCTTCGCCTGTTTGTAGGGCTTTGGTTCCACAATGCGTTCTCCTCCTTCATTTCAATGAAACCTGGGAGCAGCCCTGGGGGCAGGGGAGTCCGAGTGCCAGTCTGCAGACCCCAGGAAGCTAGGATCGCAGACCGCAAGACCACTAACACCAAGAGGGGAACCAGGTCTTTCCATCCCAAGCCCAAGTGTCCTTCCCCAAACCGGAAGACCAGAGACCCTTGATAAAGACCTGCGGAGAAAGGCAGGGCTGATCATCTTACCCGAGACGAGGAGTTCAAGGGACCTGGTTGTGACACTTGACCCCAAAGGATACTCTAATTGGAGTTGACTATGGTAACGAACTGAGCTGATTGCCAACTTTAGACTAAGAGAGAGGCTGGCCATGGCCTTTAGAGGGAAAACACGTTTCGGTGAATTTCTGAAGCTGGACAGCAGGGGCTGAAAGACCAGCTGGGGTGCATCTATCACCGGCAGCCCCATTTGCCTGCAGATGCTGAACGTGCTGCGGCTCTGACTCGGGTTGGTGTTCTTGAGTGCGGCAAAACTAATACCCCCCACCCCCACCCCGGCCACAATCTTATTGGAACTACTGGTTTGCTTAGCAAACACTTTCTCTGTAACTGATGACTATGTTAACTCCAGCCTGCTGCTGATAAATTATTACGAGCTGGGGGCTAATGGGGTGTAGAGTAAGCAGCAAAGAGTCCTGCCATTTGGGCTGCAGCTTCCAGGCCACTCGCACCCTCAGAAATCACGTGGCGCCACCCCAGGGTCTACTACGTTCTCCCTCCCACCTTCACCACCTGGGACCACCATCTGCCCACCTTCTCCTCCTCTAATTCCTACCCACCTCTTAGCCTTCCGGGGTGTTCAGACTCTGCTCAGCACCGTATACCAGGGCAATCGGGACCACACTCTGAATCTTTGAGTCTTGCCTCTTGATTATTATTCATGTAGGCGGTCGGTCGTCTTTTCAGACACGGCAGTGTTCCATAGAGGCTCACTTCCATCTAGAGCTGCTTCCCTACACTGATCTGTGGTTGGCCTGAATCCAGTGATACCAGGGGCATTCTGGCCACTGTCCCCCGCCCTCTGACCTGCCACCTGGCTTGGACTTATGGAGTTGGCTGTCACTGTGCATTCACTACCTTGCAAGAACCTCCACATTCTTAGCATTCTTAGCACCTGCCAGGGCCTGCTGGTGAGCAGGCTCTCGGAACGATCTTCTGAGTGGCCGGGTGACTAGATCAATGGCGGATGGATGCAAAAATGGCCAGGTGGAAAGACTGGGGGATGGACGGCTGGGCAGCTGAGTGGGTGGGTACTGGATGTGTGGATGGATGGATAATTGAGTAGTGTTGGATGTTGGATGAATAGGTAGTTGAGTGGTGGATTTTGGCTGGCTGGCTAGGAAGATGGACAGCTAGATAGGTAGGTGGATGGATGGTGGAGCAAGTGGATATCAGATGGGCAGACGGATGGGTGGGTAGGTGAGTGGGTGAGCGAATGAATGAGTAGTGGATGGAAGGTAGTTGGTAGGCAGAGGGTGAGTGAGTGATGGATGGGTGAACCTATGGAAGGATGAATAGATGTGTGAGTGGTCACTGGGTGACTCCCAAGGGTCAAAGGGACACCACGCAACCCAGACGGTGTTCGGGACACATGAAAGTTGAAGTAGGTAAGACTTACAGTCATTTCACAAACAAGGAAAGGGAGAACTAGGAGAGCCAGAGGGGTGTCCAAGGTCGGGGAGTCAGAGTGGGGAAAACTTGAACTCTTATCTTGGGGAAAACTTGAACTCTTATCTCCCTGCTCTTCTCTGCCATTTCCTCCCTGGAGCCTGTGCCTGATGGGAAAAAGCCCAACCCTCTGGATGTCAACACGCTGTTTCTCAACTCAGACTACATAGCTGGTGTGTGTGTGTGTGTGTGTGTGTGTGAGAGAGAGAGAGAGGTCTGTCGCACCAGCCTCAGGGGTGGAGCAGAGGAGGGGGCCGTGCAGAGCAGGCAGACGAGGGCTGCCGCCAGTAGGGCCTGGGAAGCAGCAGTTTATAGACAAGGTAGAATGACAGCCCCCCGGGCTGTGGTGAAGCGACCACGCTCTGAGAGTCTGTCACACGCAGCCCTTGCTGCTCCAAGAGAGCTCAGGCCCGGGGGACAGAGATGCTGTGCACAGTCCCCAGGGGTCTACACACACTCCTGAACAAGCCCACCGCGAAGCCTTGATCCGCGGTGGCTGTGCTCAGAAGTGGCGTGGCGGGACCGGCCTGGGCTGGTGAAACTCTGAAGATGGTTGTGACCCTTCTTTGCCTTTAAAGACACATGATCTGCTCCCTGCCTGGCGTTCCTCTGGGCCTTTGAACACCTAGCAGAAAACGAATCCTCTTTTGAAGAGGACTCGGAGACAAGCCTTTTGATGGCAGGCAAGTGCCACTGGATAGCCACATACTTCCCCGCTGCTGTCAGGGGTGGGCTGGGGAGGGGGGCTGGCTCCCCATGGGTCACAGCACGGGGCTGGTCCCTGCCCTGCAGGCCACCGAAGGGCTGGAGGGCCCACCAAGCATGAGGGGAGATATTGGGGAGTGCCCTCGGTGGCATTCCCAACTTTAAACGGGGGTCCCTGCCAGCTGCCAATCGAGCAGGATAGTCCTCACGTATGTCTGCTTTGACAGTCGCCGAGTCCAAATGCTGACCCCATGAGGACCACAACCCCAACCTCACCGGGCGGGTGGAAAACGTTGGAGCGCTGTGGAAGTACCAGTCGATGCTGGTCAGTCAGCTAGCACTATGCCTGTATAGCCGTGACACCCTGTGCATCCTGTTGCAGGGACTCTAGGGAAAGCCTTCCACCTTTGCCATTTCATGGGCCCCTCCCATCCCCCCAGGAAGGAGCCCTGGTGGCACCAAGGTTAAGCACTTGGCTGCTAACCAAAGGGCTGGTGGTTCGTGGGAGCTAGAAGTGACAGCTCCCATGGAAGTTACAGTCTCAGACACCATGCGAGGCAGATCAATGCTGTCCTCTAAGGCCCAGTCAAGGCCATGATTGTGCGGCTGGTGCACGACTGGTCGGTGAGTCCTGCTGCGCGTGGACTCCGCAGCACCTGACCGCAAACTCCAGGAGGGTTGAGTCTCAAGATCCTGAAACGAGGGACCCTTTCAAAGACCCGCGTCCACATCAGGCCACGGTCACAGGTTCCAGCGGTTCACGGTTGGGGAGGTCACCGTTCGACTCCTCACCCCTCCATTCTTGTTCCCTAAACCTGACAGAGTGGAGCCATTGCTTTCTCAACCAGTGTCCCCGTCACTTAAGCAGCTGGGGACCCATGTCCTTGACCCTCAGGCCCACTCCACTACCCTCCCCTTTTCCCAGTCATCTGAGGTGAGCAGACACGAACGGCAAGGCTGTCCATCAGCACCGGGGGTGGTCTGGGGGCACTGGAGAGCCCCAGGACGGACAAAGCAAACACAACAGCAGTTTCTCTTTAGAGTCAAACCTCTTCTTGTTTTTCTGCAATTCCACCAAAATCAGGGAGCATCTGCTGTGTGCCAGTGCTAGATTCTGGGGATGCTGGCAGTATGTGTCCCTGTGTCTCGAGCTCTCTGGCCCCCTCTCCCTCTCTTTGCTCCCCTCCGCCAAAACAAACCCTTATTTCCCATCTGAAGATAGATGCTCCCAATGCATATATTAATATCCCCATCGATTTTCTCCTTGCCAGTCATTATCAAGATTTATCTATCTCCAGGGCTCCTCATTGATTGAGGAAAGCAGGGTTCTCAGTGGTCAATCCATCCTGATAAACTCCATGACAAGAGAGTCAATACCTATTTATTATCTGATTGATGGGCTTCATTCTTGTAAACACAATCAGGTAGGGGACAAGGCAGACAGCAAAAACTTGAGCAGTGACCAGGCTGCTGTGGCCCGGTTGGGAGTCCAGGAGCCCAGGGCCCGGCTGTCCCCCAACCTTCACCCCGTGGAATCGCTGATCTTACACTTCCCACTCCCAGCTGCTCGCAACACCCTGGAGCTGGCTGCTGGAATGAAGAACCATTTCAAAGACCTATTTACACATCAGGCCACGACAGGGTTTCAATTTGCACCAGCTGCCAATTCAACAAGTGGCAGGCCAGGGAAGGTTTTGTGGTTTGGTAGCAAACCTTCCTACTTCAAATCAGTCCTTGCCTTCCCTGTGGGAGGGCACCCAGTCGCTGAGGCTCCTGAGCCATCAGTGTGGGCCCAGGCGAAGTTGTGCATGATGAGGGGGGCTGTTACGAGCAAGGCCGGGAGTTCAAAACCACCGGCTGCTCCCTGGAGCAAATAAAGGCGAATCTCTCCTCCTGTCCAGAGGTACAGACTCGGAAACCCACAGGAACCATTATTCTGAGTTGGAATCGACCAGACAGCAGTGAGTGAGAGGAGGTAGCCACAAAGAGCCCTGGCGGTCAAGGGTTAAGAGCTCGGCTGCTAACCAGAGAGTCGGTGGTTCCAAACCCACCAGCCCTTTGGAGGGAGACCAGACGTGGAAATCTGCTCCCACTGAGACGACAGCCTGAGCAACGAGGGCTGGACGTGGGCACGGCTGAGGAGGGAGGGGGGACAAGAGGACCATTTGAAAGTGAACTTCGGCTGCGTTCAGATCTCTCCCTGTCTCCATAACCCTGGGTCTGCTGCTTCGCTTCTCAGTCTCCGTGTCTACAAAGAGTGGGGGGCTGGAGATGGCTCCTTCAGGGAAGGGGTGGCGGGGGTGTCCATCTGTGACACGGACTCAGAAACCAGACAGCCAGGGTTGGCACCAGGTGGCCAGACTCCCAAGAGAGAAGAGCTTTTACCTGCGATCTTGGCCTCCCTCATGAAGCTCCCCCGGGCTCCTCAGCTTTTGTTCTGGCCACTGACTGCGTGGCCAGCCATGCTGAGACGACCCTCCCTCGGGCTCCCGGCCCTCCTGCATTTCCCTCCCACACACAAGGGTGCAGCTGGCTATTTTTAACCTAGGTAGATAGTGAACACTCCTGACAATGCCTTCCTTTCCAAAGGCCTGTTGCTATCCCCTTAGGGACCCGAGCCAAGCATCTTCTAGAACCTAGCGCTCTCGAACCTGCACGTGCTCCTGCGAGTGCCCGGCTGGGATCGGCGCTGACTGTCCACACCACCCTCGGGGAGGGCAGCGACATCAGGGAGCTGTGCCACGCTCTCCGGGCATTCTTTCCGGGTTCAAGCCAGGTGTGCCACTCTGCTGGTGGCTCCTTCCTGATATCAGAAGGCAAATCCTTAGCCCAGATCCCAAGGTCACAGGGTCAGCTCCAGGTTCCTCCTTCCTGCCAGGCCCCTGGTGCATTCTCGATTCCAGCCCAGGGGTCCTGTCCCACAGGACCCTGCTCCGCCCACCACCAGGGTTTTTGCACATACTGGTCTCCCTCTGAGGAATGACAGCCTTCTTGCTCCATCAGGCCCACCACCTGGTGGGTCCCTGTCCCATGGGGTACCACGGCAGACTTTTCCATGCTATTTGGTTGTCAACCAATGACCACCTGTGTGCTCCAGGGGGCGGGACCTGTCCTTTCTCTCCCCAGCACCACCCAGAGGGTCCCTCCTTGGCTACGATGACAATCGATGAGTGCTTGGAGAAAATGCCCCCAGCGCTCAGTCCTTCCCTGACCTATTGCAGTCTACATTATTGTGACCACCGCCCCCCATCCGGCTCCACCCCCACCCCCCACCAGCTCATACTATATTTTACCCGTGCCCCACTCATTTCTCAATACATCGAAGGAAATAGCACCATTCACTGTTGGCTGCTAAACTTGCCTAGAGGCGTGCAGGCTGTGACAATGTGGGTGAAGGTATTTTTGGAAACCGTTATTCATTCATTCAACGAGTCTCTCAGGAGGGGCTCATGTCAGGGACTCAGAGCGGAGGGCTCCTGTTCTTGAGGGGGGGCGTGGCTCTCGGTGACCTTCCTCTCTTGGATCACTTCTACACCGATGTCTCATGCACGTGCTAGCCAAAACCTTTCATCTTGCCTTGAGACCAGGACATCCAGCCCCCTCCCTTACAGATCGAAGCTCATCCCGGACCGTGGCACTCAGAGGGGGTGAAGAACTTGAGCAAGGTACTCGAAGCAGGAGGCAGGAGAACAGTTGGGGAATGCAGCCACGGAGTCAGCCCACAGTTCCTCACCCTCACCGGCTAGCTATCACCACGAATGCCACGCCCCTGCCATTTGTCGTGTGTGGTTTTGGCACCTAAGGGGAAATACACAGCTTCTCCCAATTGTTGCTGCTGCTGCTGCCACTACTGTGTTTGTGATTGTAATGCCGTCATCATGATGGTGGCAACTAGGAGGTGGACAGTGTGGAGCCCAGGGGACCCCGGCATCTAAGATCTCACATTCTTCTCATCACTAGCTTGCAACCGGGTGAACCACCACCCCCTTTTATGGATGAGGAAAACGAGGTGCCTGCGGGGGAAGACACCAGCAGGTGACCCGGATGCAAAGGCCCAATGCCCCACAGCAGCACTGCTGAGAGGGCACAGCCAGCTGTCAAACAAAACGGGCAGGGCGGGTCCATCTTCACCAGAAGGAGACGATGACCAGAGGAAGCCCGTGCGTCACCGAGTGGCCGGCTGTCCATCTATAGCCACTCGGTCCCCCCACTGGCACACAGCTCCTCCCAGCTCCCTTCAGGTGGGCGAGGCTGAGGGTAGGTGAACAGGGTGGGGTGTGGGGGGGGCGCGTGCTCACAGGAAGCTCCCTTCCAGGATCTATCCTCTCTCCCGGCACAAAGGAGAGGATTCCAAGCCCTAGGAGACAGCGGAGCCGAAAGATGGACAGGGCCCGAATCTCTCAGGCCCAGAGGAATGCCACCTGCCGGTCAGGAACACCCCCACCTGGACTGTCACAGGCGCAGGACGTAAACTTCGGCGGTGTCAAGCCACTTCTGTCCTAAGGCTACTGTGTTACAGCAGCGCCTGTGGTCCTGCGAGAGCACAGGACAGTGTGAGTGTCCTTCTTCAGAAGCAGGCCCGGAGGGCGGTACAGCACACTGCCGATGGGGTGCTCAGCCTGCAGGTGCCACAGGTAGAGTTCAGTCTCCTCCTTTTGCCGCCATGCCTGCTCCGTGGCAAACCCAGCATCCCCACCATCACTGGTCAGAGTCACGTTTGGAGGGGTGGCAGGGATAGCACGTGCTGCTCTGGAACTGGGAGGCTTCGGACCCAGGAGGGCTTGGGCCCCGTGTCCTCCGCTGGCCACAGGATCTTCTGCCGACGGGCCTGTGCCGTGTCCATGAGATGGTGTGAATCACGACAAGGCGGCAGGCCATTTATAGCCCGTCCTTCATAAAAGTCTCCGTCGCTTTACGTTCCAGCACAATTAAAGGCAGCGGCGGACACAAAACCCTCGTCAGCTGTGCCGCATAATGGGAGGCGATTCAGCTTTTTGAACATAAAAGGAAGCCGACTCCGAACGCCGAGGGGGGACAGAATCTTCGTGTGCTCAGGGCCCCCCAACCCTCGTAAGTTATATTTAGGACAATTTGACTGGCTGAAGGGTGGGGGTTGGATCAGCAAACCCACGGATATGGAGTGATGGAAGAAAGCGAGTCAAGATCTCCTTGGGGCATCAAGAATACCACCATGGCACAAGGTAGTCTCATTGTCTGCTTGTCCACTGCCTCTCTGCCGCCAGCCTGCCTGTCTGCCAGATACAGCAGCTTGGGGATGCTCTCCAGTATGGGGGCTTGATGCAGGAGGCAGGTAATCTCTCTGATGTTGGCTGGCTTTAAAACAAGGGGTGTGGAGACTTCTAGGCTAGGAGATCTGGACATACAGGCAGGCAGATGCATGGCTGAGATGCTGGGGGTTCTCTGGGCACCCTGTGAGAGGATTGGTAACAGGTGCCAAGTGAGAAACTAAAAACCAAAAATTTCCCATGGGAAACCCCCTGTCCTCCCCGGTATCCTCGATCCACCTGGTCCCTCACAATGAGATGCTCACCTGGCTGTCCCTACTTCGAATCCCTGGGAGTGAATCCCAGTGAAGTTCCCTGCATTCCTTCTACAGAGAAACCCTTCGTCGCCATCTTTCCTGGGAGCCTGCCACCCTCTGTCCAGAATGCCCAAGTGGCAGCTGGAGTCCCAGGGTCCTTCACTCTGGCTTTGGGGGTGCAGGTGTGTGTGTGTGTGTGTCGTGGCTGATCCCCACCAGATGAGTTCAGGCACAAAGAATCGAAGCTGAGTGCAGGAGGAGGATGCAGCTGGCACAGCTGGAAACTTCCAGAGTGGTGTGAGCAGCTTCATTTGCAAACCTTTCAGGGGCTTCCTTCCCACTGCATTCAGGACAAAGCCCGGCCCTCATCCTTGGCCTTCAAGCCATGCATGGTCTGGCCTCCTTGACCCCTTGCCGACTTCAGCCCTTTCACACTGGTCCTCACACACATCTCACTCCGCCCCACCGCTGGGTCTTTACACCTGCTGATCCCTCTGCCTCTCGGCACTGGCATCTCCTCCTTCTCCAAGGTTAGCTCCCCAAAGGCCCCTCCCTGGAAGCCCTCTTTCTCAGTAGCCCTCCTACGTGGAAGGTGTGGCTGACCGCCTCCTTTGCCATGAGACCTGCACAGCTAGATGGTGCCCCGCTGCAGTTACGGAATATTTTAATCCAAGGTCCCATAGAAGAAGCCTCAACAACCACCACCACAAAAATGGGGAAAAGGCAGAAGTTAAAATTCTCGCAGACCCCAGACTTTCTGGAACCTCAAAGGCCCGACGAACCCCCTAAGAATATCTTTTAAGCCTCGGCCAAAAATCTCTCTCGGAAGCCTTCATAAAACCAAGCAATGGTTTAGCTGAACTAGTCAAAAAGGTCTGCTCAGAGCTTTCTGCTCTTGTACAAGTTATCTCTATAGGATCAAATCAACCATAGCAACCAGAAAGAAGAGATTGGAACCTCGGGGGGCAGAGAATTTATATATCACGAGGGAGGGTGAAGGGAGGCAGCAGACGATATATGAAAATAATAATGATTTACCACTTATCAAGGGTTCACGTGGGTGGGAGGGGAGAGGGGAAAAAAGAGGAGCTGATACTCAGGGCTCAAGTAGATAGAAAAAAAAATGTTTGGGAAATGATGATGGCAACCTATGTACAAAGGTGCTTGATCCAATTGATGTATGGCTTGGCATAAGAGCCTGTAAGAGCCCCTAATAAAGTAATTTATTCAAATAAAAATAAAAACGAGGGAGGGACAATTCAGAAAAAGAGGGTGAAGCGTGGCCGCACAACTCTAAGGCTGGAACGGATGCACTGATAAGTAAAAGCAGAACTGACAAAATAAGCAAAATAGAGTAAAATGTGTCCCTAGGTGCTCCTTTCACCACACTTAAGCTGCAATAATCACTCCTTCCACTGGAGCAGGACATCTGCTATGCCCCCAGGTTGAGGAGAACCCTGGGTAGTGAATGCTCCCAGGCAGAACTCAATAACCTTGGACTGAACAAAAGGAGGCCCACGTCACCAAAGGGGCATACTAGCCACCCGAGCTCAAGGGCGGGTTGTGTCAGTGGCTTGTCTGTGACACTGGGCTAGGGCTCCTTTTGCTTCTCTACCCTCAGTGCTCCCATCAGCAAAATGGGCACCATGATCACCAGGGACGCTCACTGCAGGGCTCAAGGCCGACGGACCCAGCGGCTGCCTTTCTGGTTCCTCTTTGAGGCTCCGTGCCATGCTGTCCCTCATCCAGGGCATGTTCCTGGCAGCCCCGCCCTCTTTGTCTTGGCTGGGAGGAACCGTGTCACAGACCCATCATGCGCTGACCCCCAGTTTTCCATCTCCCTCTAGGGAGGGCCCGGGGCCAACGCTAACAAGGGCATTGCGACCTCTAGGATCAAGCCCCTGGGCAAGAAGACGCAGCTTCTCACTCCCTGGACCTCCCCTGCTTGGTCCCACTACCCCGACGTCCTGCCTTGGCAGTAACGGAGACTTTTCCTCAAGCTCGGTCCCTGCCCACTGTCTAAACAGCCAGGGTGTCCTGGTCTGGCCAAAGGCAGCAGGTTGGGTGGGGAAGTCGCTGGACACCAGCCAAGGTCGTCAGCTCCCTGAGCAAGAGCAGGGAAGGTGACACTTTCACTGAGCTGTTGTTGCTTCTGTGGCTGTGGAGCTACATGCCTGGGGGTGGGCTACAAGCACCCTTATAGGGGGGGCTTCAAGAGGCTAGTGGAAAGGTTCTGTTCTCTTTCAATTCTATTTCCCTATGAGCTCTTGGAAGCTGCCCCCAGTATTCTGATGGTTGCCCAGTTCCTCCCTCAACACGCTCCTGCTGGCCATTTGCCATAGGGTCCAGCTGACCACATGTGTCAGTGTAGAACTGTTCTCCCTGGGTTTTCCAACAGCTGGATTTTAGGAAGTAGATCACCAGGCCTTTCTTCTGAGGCACCTCTGGGTGGGCTCGACCCTCCCACCTTTGGGTGAGCAGCCGAGCATGTTAAATGTTTGCACTGGCTTCTCTGGTTGGGCCTGCCGTAACCACCAGACCACACTGACTACCATTGGGCCGGTTCTACATCAGAGCAACTTTATAGGGCCGGGGAGAGCTGCCCCTGTGAGTTTCTGGGACTGGGTAATTCTTCACTGACGTAGAAGCCTCGTCTTTCTCCCACAGAGTGGCTGGTGGTCTCCAACTGTTGACCTTGAAGTTAGCAGCCCAATGTGTAACCAGGTTGACCCAAGGGCTCCTTCTGTAACAAGGGTCCTTGTCCAGAGGCAGGGAGAAGGAACTCTACTTGCAGATGCTGGCGGCCACGTGACCTCGGAAGCAAGACGCCATGCTGCTGGCCTCAGCCGGGCAGCACGGGAGCGCGAGGCCCCAAAGGCAAGCAGGGCAACTCTAGACTGAGCTCAAGGCAAGGGCACAGGTGGGCAGCTAGAGTCGCCAGGACCCGTGCCAGCCTTCTGACCTCAGGGCTCGAGGAGCGTGCAGGTGGGCTCCTTCAGGTCACTGCCTGCTTCTAATTCGCTACAGTGGCCACAGGGGACCCCGACAGCCTGCACTTGAGACTCTTAATTGTAACCAGCTTCCCTCCCAGGTGGCCTGGCCCCAGGCGGCCCGGACTGACCAGACGTTAGAAAGCACTGCTCCAAAGCCCCTTCTCAAGCACCACCCACTCTAGGAGAACCCCAGAGCCTCCTCTGGTCTGGAAGTCGTCTGGGCAGACGCCTGCTTCCACCTGGTCATTTCACAGACGGAAGCGCCAAGGCCCAGGAAACCCCACCCAGCAAGGAGGCAGGAGGGAGAGGGCAGCTCCCTGTGAAGTGCTCTTTTATGGGTTTCCAGCTTCTATTTGGGGGCTGTTTTAGTGAGCGGCCGTGCAGGCCATCGATAGCTTTGTGATAATCACATAACAGCCCAATCGTGAAGCGGGGAAGCAATCCTGCTGCTGATTGCATTTGGGAGGAGAGCAATCGGGGAGCTAGCGGGTTATTACTCATTACTGAGAGCCATACATATTGCATTACAAGGAAGCTAATCTTAGAAATACTCGTCAACTTCAATGATAATTACTAAGTGATTGGATAGGACGCCTGATAGTGAATTGATAAAGAATCTGCCAGGGGATGACCGGGTCTGATGTGCCTGATAAAATCATCCAGGGTCCCCAAACGGCTCCCCTTGTTTGGCATCCATCCAACCATTGACCCTTGCCAGCTGATCGTGAACACGGACGCGATTAATCAGATTACTCAAATGTTTGCTTTCAGTGGAGAAACCTGGCTGGCCAACAAGTGGACGCTGCTGCCCAGGAGAGGGGGCTGCATTGGGCCCCTCCCGAAGATAAATATATAACGACACAAATATAGGGGATTCATGCCACTTCTTTGGGGGTTCATCTGGCATCCTGCAGGCTTCACACAAAACACCAAAACACTTCAGAGACCAATTACACGTCCCAAAGCTGCACAGTCTTTATCGCGGTGCCAGGAAAGGGCAGTGCTGTCTGTGAAATCTGTAGGCAGGGATGGTGTGTGTAAGGGAGGGGGGGCACTGGGGGCTCACAGCTTTGTGCACAATGGGTGCAGCTGCCTCCAGGCTGGGCGGCCCATCTCTACAACGGCCACTCACTTGCTGTCAAGGGTGACGGTTGACTGCATCTGGACAGTCCCCATCAGTGTCCGCTTGGGAAAAGGTCTGACAAGACACAAGGCGCTATGCTGCAGCCCTGGAGCTGAAGGAGCCACATGGAGACCCCTGCCCCCGCTGAGATGCGTCCACCGCCACTGGACACACAAGACTTTCCACCCACTGGCCTATGACCTTCGTGCATCCGGCATCATTGCTGTGTTGTATGAGTCTGAGGAGGACTTTATAGATTGGTGTCAGACATATGGGCTAATACCAGACTTACAGACCTGATCTGGCCTGGGCTGGGATGTTTTCTCAATATTCAATTGCTCTTGTCTATAAAGCTCTTTCTTACACACATGAGTCTCCCTGGATTTGTTTCTCTAGTCTACTCACACAAACACACCTGTGGAAGGTGAGCATTCTGTCCCTGAATCACTGCTCAGTCTCTATATAGACTTGGGGGCAGTATCAGAGAAGCATGAGTAGTCACACATGGGGAGGATCTGAACAGAGAGAAAGTTGGGGTAACTGTCTGGTCAGCTCCATGGGCAAAAAGACGATGCAGGAAAAGATAGCCCCAAGCCACCTCACTCTCCTCTGCTCCATCCCCGTGAAGGGGAGGCAGCACCCACGGCCCCAAGCAGAATACTCTTCGGGTTGGAACAGTGCCCACAACCCTCAGGCAACGTGCAGTTCCGCCGTGCGTGGGGGGGGCTGCCGTGAGGTGGACCCCTGAGCAGCTCCCGTGACCCGCGAGCACCTGTCGCAGACCACACGTGGGGTACAGGGAGGTTCTGTGTCAGCAGAGACCTGATCCAAGGCATAGCTCCTTCCCGAGTCCACACCTCCTGCTATCACGCCGGTCAACATGCCAGTCCTGTGTGGGGGGGATCTTGCTGCCTCAGCTGGGGCGGGAGGGCTCCTAACTGAGCCTGGGCCAAGAACGTCACTGGTATGGCCAATTCTAATACAACAGGGAGGCCAAATGCCAGAGCCCCCCAAATAGGCCAGAGGCCTCTTCCCCCACCACCAACGGAGAGCAAAGGAATTCGGGTTCTCACTGCCCCCAGTCCTGGGATGAGGAGGTCAAAGGGTGAGCGCCCCATGTGTCATTACTCTCCCAAGTGGCTGAGCATGCTGGGAATCGGTAACAATCACGGTGAACGCCTGCCCACGTGCTTGGCAACTTGTCTGACAGCCAGGAGCTCACGCAGCAAAACCCTAGTCGGGGGCTCAGCCAAATCTGGCCAGCCACCTGTTTCTGCAAATACAGTTTGACGAGCCCATGTCCAGGCTGCGTCTGTTCCGGTACGCCCCAGGCCGCTTTCCCGCAAGGATGGCAGAGTTGAGTGGTTACCGCAAAGGCTCCATCACTCGCCAAGCTGAAACTATTTACCCCTGCGCCTATTTTAGCCAAAAATTTAAATGGAAGAAAAAAAAAAGGCCGACCCTTGAGTTCGTCTTGTCTGTTCTTTGTCGATACGGAGGGGACAAGTCTCGGAGGTGGTTACACAGCTATCGGGGACACAGAGAAGGCTGGAAGGAGACCCTGCCTTCCGGATGGTTCCGCTCATGCTTTCTGCAAGCACGACTGGACAAGAGGTTTAGCATTACAAGCGTGTTCTGGAATCGTCACTCTTCAAGCCACCAGCCTGGCAAGCAAGCGGTCAGGCTCCCTGGGGAAGCATGCCCGCCTGCCTGCCTCCCAGCTGTGCCAGTGGCGGGGCCATGAGAGGCCACCCTGCCCGGACGGGACTGACCTGGTGATGATGGCCAGGTGGGGCGGGCTCATGCAGGCGCCCATGAAGAGGACCACGTTCTCGTGACGCGTCTGGCGGTAGGCCATCACTTCCCGCTTGAAGGCCTTGAGCTGGTCCTCGTTGTCCCTCTCGATGTCTATCAGCCGGATGGCCACTTCGCCGTGCCAGCGGCCATGGTACACCTGCCCGAAGCGGCCCTTCCCGATGAGCTCGCCGATCTCCAGCTGCTCGAAGGGGATGTCCCACTCCTGAAGGAAGATGCTGGTCTGGCTGGCCTTGCGTGGGAAGCTCCGGGCCGAGAGGAGGGACAGGTTCATCTCCTCGAAGTCGTCTTCAGACTCCTCGGCCTGGTCGTGGCCTTCTTCATTCTGTGGGGAGATAGGAGAGAGGTCAGAGTCTCCTGACTCTGCTTGGCCTGCCCCAAGGGCCCGCCGGGGGCCCGGGGTGTACCAGGGCTGGATGCTATGCAGGCACATCCGGGTGGTGGGCACACACTCGGTGCATGATCCTTGTTTCTAATCACACAACGAAGAAGCTAGAAAGGACATCCCTCGGGCCAGTCTCCCTTGTGCTTGCTGAGGGAAAATGCAGGTTGAGAGAAAAGTGCTGAATGGCTGGGGCTGGCCCAGGTCTAGCCCTGGAACCCCACATCCCAGGAAAACCCTCCTGGCCCCAGGTAAACTCCGTGTGTGTGAGGGGCCTGGGGAGCGGCCTTGCTCTAGGTCACATGGCCAGGAAGAGCCGGGATTCACACCCGGGTCTCTCAGCTCCTGATACCCAATGCCCTTTCCTCTTCAATGCCACAGCGTGGGATGTGATTGCCCACAGATGGACGTGCATGTGTGTGGTAGTTACATCATCTGTTGTTAATTTGAGAGGATTAAAAGTGAAGGGGTGGAGTCTAACCTGTCAATCAGGTCGCAGGTTGATGACCTCATTTGGAGGTGATAAGGAGATAAATAGCTTGCTGGAGGGGGGACACAGGCTCACTCTCTGTGAGACATTTCTGATGAGAAGCCACATGAAGCTACCCTGATGCAGCCAGAGCCCTGAGAGCTGGAGGAGCCACGCGGAGATCCCTGCCAGCACTGGGATGCTTACAATGCCACTGGATCCACAAGACTTCCCACCCACTGACCTGTGATCTTTCCGCATTTGGCGTCATTGCATGTGTTGCATGAGTATAAAGAGGAATTAATAGATTGATATCAGACATATGGGCTAATATCGAACTTATGGACTTGATCTGGACTGGGCTGAGAGGTTTCTCAATATCCCATGACTCCTGTATATAAATCTCTTTCCTATACACATCTACCCGGACTGACACAATGTGATAAGGTTTAAAACAAAATAAACACCTTTTGACCCCCCATCATTTCCCACTCCGGGCACCTCCTTGTGTGTCAGAGTAAAACTGGGCTCCACATGGCTCCCCCAGGGCTGGGATTTTGGGAGAAGGTCTGCAGGCCTAAACTCCAAAGTGCACCTGAGTGGACTAGAACCACTGACCTTTTGGTTAGTAGAGGGTGGGTTTGCTAGGGGTGCCACCTGGAGACTCCGCAATTCACCTGTGTGTGACCCATCACTGCCCTCAGTAGAAAATGAGGGGACTGGGGATGGGGAGTCAGGGAGAGGCCAGGGCAGCCGGGCAGGTGTAGTGGGGGACAACTCTGTGGCCCAGGGGAACTGCCCTTCAGTCGGCCAGTGCCTCGCGGTGACCCCACGTCAAGAGGATGGAATGTCGCCCCATGACAGGCTGTGGACCCACAGGGTGCTCACTGGCTGTGTCTGGTATATCACCATACCTCTTCCACCTTCATGGGGCCACTCTGCTGAGACCACACGCCAGCCTCCACTGGGTCTGACTCAAAGCCCCCGGGTAGGGTTTCAGCCCACCCCAGAGCCATCAAGTTCATCTGAACTCCTAGCCACTCTCTAGAACACGGTAGGGCTGATCCAGGGGGTTTCTGAGACTATAACTCTTTTTTATTTTTATTTTAATAAATCATTTTATTGGGGGCTCTTACAGCTCTTATACAAACCCATATTGGTATCCATATATCAAGCATATTTGTATACAGATTGCCATCATCATTTCCAAAACATTTTCTCTCTACTTGAGCCCTTGGTATCAGCTCCTCTTTTTGAGACTGTAACTCTTTCATGGGGGCAGGCAGCCTCCTCTTTCCCCCCGTGGACTTGTAGGCAAGCTCCCAGGGGTCGCGTGGAGCTTTCAATAAGGTGATGGCCTTCCAGTTCTTTGCAGGCACCGGACCACCTGTCTCCAGCCTCCCCTGGGATACCTGAGAAGATTCCGAGTTCTGGGCCCCACCCAGACTGAGGGAGTCTACTTTCAGCAGGTGATTAGGCATCTTCAGCCTCCATGCCCACATGATTCGGGCACCCTTAGGTCTGACAAACACTAGTCACACCTCAAAAGACCTACTTCCCCAGAATGCTGCATGGGGTGTTGGGGTATGTGGGAGCAGCAGGTGACCAAGCCTGTGAGAATGTCCAGAGATGCTGGGTCTGGCAAGGTGGCCTTGAATAATGGGTATAGGCCTAGGTGACCCAAAACACCTGAACAAGTAGCCCCCCACCCCATCCCCGGCCCAGGAGAAAGGACACAGGAAACGGTAGCTGTGCCCACTCTCACTGCCAGCTACAATTCCAGAACACACAGTGATTCTGCCGGAATCTTGACTCTTCCCACTGGGGAACCCACTGGCCGAGCCCAGGCATGCCACCTGTCCACTCTGACAAGCTGGGAAAGAGCCCCGGAGCCTTCTCAGCTCTGTCCAGCCTGACATCCGGGGCTCTGTGCCCACCTCCCCCACGTTTTCTCCTGAGCCCCTGGGGCCCCAACTTTTCCCTCGGCCATCCAGCTCAGAGCAGCTTTTTCAACTCGGAATGCAAATCTGCCCGCTTCCACCCCCAACTTGCTTTTCCATGATGCACATCACCAAACGGCCCATTAGGCTCCGGTTAATTGTCCCCAAGTTAGGACATCCATCAAGCAGGGCCTCTGCGTACACACATACACACACACCACCGCCCCGGAGGCCTCTGCGTCATGAAGGACATCAAATGGCTTTGCTGCAGACTGGGCAGCCCACCCCCAACCCCCCGCCCCCCAGGAATACGCGGCTTCACGCTCTCAGATTCTTACCTCTGAGGTCAGCTCCACTTCAATTTGAAGTAATGGGTTTCCTTCCAAGCTTGAAAGAAAGACAAACAGTGGTGACCCTTCGGTGACAGAGTAGGGCCTTTCTCCAGGGACTGAGAACTTCGATGTGCCAAGTGCCCATCACCAGGCCCTCGCCTTGTTGGGCCCCCACCCCCACCTCCCAGGTCTGCGGGAACGCATGTCCCGCCAGGAAGGAGCGGGGGACAAGGCTATGACTCCCAGCAGAGGTGCCGGGCGGCTCGAGGCTCGCTTTTCACCATCCCTGCTTTGGTCTCCGCCAACCTAACGCCTTCGCCTCAGGAGAGGCCCCAGGTGTCTGCTAAGAGACCACCCATCCGGTGGGGACAGGGTGACTTGGTCAGGATCTCTTGGAGGCAGTGTGGGTCCTTCTGTGTGGCTGCTCCCACGTTCCTTCGACAAGAAGGCAGCTGAGAGGGGCGGTACTGCATGGCTCCCGCCTGCCCCCACAGATGGGAAGGAACTTCGGCAAGGATGCAGCTGTCTCGCACAGAGGGTAAAAGAGACGGGGCCAGCAGCCTAGGATGGATGGAAGGAACCTGGTGGGGCATCCCGAGGAGCGAAGCGAGAGCATGATGGGTCACCGCTGGACCTTGTCAATGGCAATGGTGGCATTGATGTGGATGCGTGGAATGAGAAGGAGGACAGAAGATGAGGCTGGACTGGACTAGGCGACCAAGGGACTGGGGGAGAAAGAGAGAGAGACAAAGATAGATAGATAGATAGATAGATAGATAGATAGATAGATAGATAGAGCAATAGATAGGCATAGATAAAGCAATAGATTAGATAGGTATGTAGATGATAGATAAAACATACGAGTGAGTGTACATCTAAGTACATAAGTACATGCTGTGTGTGTGTGTGTGTGTGTTAGTGGAGGGGAGGCTATGCCAGGGCTGCTGGGGGGGCGAGGCCACAGCAATGACCACAGTGGACACCATACCCCCTTCTCCTCCCCCCGAAACAAGCTTAGCAGACCCTCCCTCCCTCGGGGGTCTCCCCTGTTCTGAGTCACAGACCCTGCAGGCAGAGTAAAATGGTTTCCTGTGGGGGGTCCTGGCCAAGGAGACTCTGGACAGGAAGGGTGGATCAGGAAGTGGTGCCTGCCAAGAATCAAGTCAGTACTGTGCAGCCCGGGCGACAGGGTGGGCGGGTGGGAAGAGTGGCTGCCCTGGAGTCCAGCAGTCCTCCCCTTTGCATCAGGCCTGTTTCCATCGGGGTGATTGCAAAGAGTGTGTCCCCGCCTCACTCCCCACGTCCCTAACCAGGTCACAGGAGACTGTTGACTGCGCTGCTCCGGCACTCCCTGACCAGCAGTGAATAACCTGGGGCTCGCCTGGCACAAATTGTGACATTGGTTTACGTGCAGCAGGAGCTGGCTCTCAGCACAAAATACTCCCAGCAAACTGCAGTGGCTCTGATTCCAGACCACGGCCTTATGGGCCTTTAACAAAGCCCCTAACACAGGTCAGAGAGGAGGCGGGCAGTCACCAAAAAACAGAAGAAAACCAAGCCAGCCAAAACTCGAATGGGGAAGCCAATTCAACTGAAATGTGGTCCCCAGCCTGGCCCAAACATTGGCCATCGTCGAAGAAGCAGCGTTGAGAAAGGTGGCGATTTCACGCCAGTTTTGCACAAGCAAACATTCCACCTGGGGAAAAACACAAGTCTGCGCCCACAGGTTGCTACCCAAGAGGACTGTTCGTGGCAACATTATTAACGATGAAGTACGGGGCATAGGAGCCATCCAGCCATAGGGAGAGTGATCGCAGGAAACGATTCTGTTCAAACAGGCTGCTTTAGAGTCATCACAAACCACTGTGATCAGCAGTCTGGAATAATGTGAAATACGTAGATTTAGAACATCAGGGGCACGGGGGTGGGGACGGGGATGGGGAGCCTCAATGCTGACTAGGGAGATTGTGAGTGATTATTTCCTCTTTCTTCTATGGGTCACAGACTTGCCCGAATTTCTGAATGGGGCTTGGATTATTTTTACAATAGCATCGACAAGGGCCAGCCCACTTTGCCTAGACCAGGCGTCCTCAAACTACGGCCCGCGGGTCACATGCAGCCCACCGAGGACATTTATCTGGCCCGCCGGGTGTTTTTGCCCC
>NW_022111312.1:7435023-7469340 GCF_000313985.2 Echinops telfairi
GCCTGCTGTCACAGAGTGAGGACAGCCCCAGACACTGTGCAAACCACTGGACCTGGCCACGCGCCCGTAGAGCTGTGTTTCTACGGACAGGCAGCAGGTTGGGTTTGTCCCAAGGGTTGTAGTTAACTGATCCCTGATTGAAGCTCCGTTATAAACTTTATAAAGAGGCCAGTGGCTTTGAAGGACTGTCCTTCCCTTGAACTCCAGCTGTCAGCCAGGGAAAGCAGTCTTTCTGGGCCCAGGAGGGCCTATGAAAATGAGACCACACGGTAGGCCCAAGGGGCCCAGGCAGAGTGGACCACTGTCTGACAGGGCTGACGTAAGTCGGAATTGCTTCCAAGGCAGTGGATTTGGTTCCTCAGGGATCGCCCTGTGTTGTACGAGTTCACAGGAGGTGCAAACAGTGGTCAGTGCTGTCCCCCAGCCTGGGCTGTAGTTCTTTGCCTGTGTTGCTCCCTTTGTCGCTCTCTGTCTGTCCTTCCGATCCCCTCTCCCAACCCACCAATTCCAAGAAGGGGAGGAAGACATAGACGGAGAGGGTAGGGGTGCTGAGGCAACCAAAGGGTCCAGGCTGGATGCTCAGGTGGGGACAGGAAGTGTCGGTCGGTTCCACTTACATGGGATTCGAGGTCACCGGATGCAGGATGACCTGGGGCGCCCGGGTTGGCGTCTCCGGCACTGGCACCACATCTGAAAACCAGAGACGGAACATCCATGGAGGTCGCCCCACCCCAAGAGCCCACTCCCCGGGAGGTGCTGGCAGCCAGTGGCTATCGATCATCCCAAAGGTGGACTCTTGGGGATGCCCCCCACTTTTTCCTTCCTTCCTTGACCCCGTAGCTTCTCAGAGGCATGGTGCTCCAGATAACCTGCCGCATGGAGCTCCTCACTGCTGACTCCGAGGCTGCCAGGATCCCCAAGGCTCTGGCCTCTCACTCCTACGATCCCTCTGGGATCATCACGAGGCTGCCCCATTCATGGCTCTCCGTTCTCAACTCAAATCCATCTGGCCACCTCTCCCCTCCCCTGGGGCTCTGGCCCCCTCCTCTGAAGACCCCTGTGCTCTTGGACCTCTTGGAGTATCCATCTCCTGTCCTGCTCTGTCCTGAGTTGTGGACCCCACTAACACCCTCTTGGACCTCATCCGCCCCGACAGCATCCCCTTCCCTGAGGCTGCAGCCGCATCCATGCCTCGGCAGGGCTTCCAGAAAGACAATGTCCCGCTGCCAAGACTCACCTGGGAAGATGAACTGCTGCTTGTATCTGTAGTAGTGGGATGCTGGCAAGGGAAAGGAGACACCCAGTGAGTGTTGCCCAGTACTGTCTCTTCAGGGGCCCCCACAGGCCCCCACAGGGACCGCGGGGCCACTCGGTGCTCAAGCTCAGAGGTTTCCAAACAGCTGCAGACACCCCTGAGTCACGGGAAATGGAGAACAGAGACAAGATGCCAGAACCCTACACGTGAAGGACACCTCGTCCTTTTGGGGAACAGGTGGATCCACCAGCATGCCCTGACCAATCCTGGCGGATGTAGGATGCATACTATGGATAAATAAGCAATTGGCAAGAGAGCTTGGTAGGGGAAGCTGGTCACACAGTGATCATCAGGGGCCTTTCACCCTCTGCCTGATACCCCATTTGATTCGTGGAGTGACCCTTCTCTCTGGTTCTAAGGGATGTAAAGAGACCCTTCTGTGTTATCAAGGAGCCCCATTGGTACAGTCCCGGAAACCCCACGAAGCAGTTCCACTCTATCTGACAGGGCTGACGTAAGTCGGAATTGCCCCCAAGGCAGTGGATTTGGTTCCTCAGGGATAGCCCTGTGTTGTACGAGTTCACAGGAGGTGCAAACAGTTAACCAGCCTGGCTGCAATGGCAAGGTTGAAGGTTCCAGTCCACCCAGGGTCACCTTGGAAAACAGGGTGGCTGGTGGGCTTGTGAAGATACAGCCGTAGATTGGGAAGCTACTCTGACACACAGTGGGTCACAGTCGACCCCGTGGCATCTGGTGGTCACAGGCTTTGGAGCTGATCGAGATGAAGACACCACTATCCACAGTTACCATGACCTCGGGCACACAAGCAGAGCCCCTTCCTAAGGGCCTGGATGCCCTCCTCACCCACAAGAGGGAACCAAGGTGCTTTGTCCAGGTGGGAGCTGCCGTTAGCAGTCTGTCGAGGAAGAGGATGTGAGATGAGAGGTAGGCATGGGTTTCCTATACTGGCAGTGTGTGTGTTTCCTAATCTCTACCTGCGCTGACAGTGCAGATGGGTACAGCCGCCGGGGAGGGCAAGCTGGCGCTCTGTACCAAGGGCCTGGAAGATGTACTTGGGCTCTAGCCCAGCATTTGCCCTTTCTGTCCTCAGGGAATCTGTTTTAAAGTGAGAACATGAAGCAGGACACTCATTACAGTCCTTAGACCTGTGTGCACGGAGGCATTGTGTAGGCACTTTGTCTAATCTAAGAGGGGTGACCATGGACAAGCCCGCCAGGAAGCTGACCACGCCGAGCTGAATCCCTGCTCTGCCTTTGTTGGCCTGTGCCAAGCTTACATGTGCGCCTTGGCTGCACGCTCCAAGCCTCGGTTTCTACGTTGCCCCTTCTTCAAAGTGCATGCGATGATGCAGAGGGAGCGCTGAGGAAGCGTTAGCTGGGTCCAATCAGCAAAGGCCTTTCTAAGACGAGCTGCCAGTCAGGTGGTTCTGACTTCCTGTTGGTTAGCAAAGACCTGGGCTCCCGAGGGTCTTCTGTGGCTGAGACTTTTGGAAGTCTTTCTTCCAACCTTGGGACTTGAACCCCCAAGCATTTGGTTGGCCGCTGAGAGCTGTTAACCTTCTGGGACATCCAGGGACTGACTCTAAGATCACGCCCAGCTATGCATTGATAGACGAGAATCGCTTGTAACTTACGAGGCTACTGGATCACTCGCGTGGGCAGTCATTTGCTGCAGAGGACAGACGGGCCAGGCCCTCCAGCGCTGGGACTGACTCCTAAGTCCCTTTAGGGCAGAGACTAAGTTTCAGCCCCTCAAGATCCCAAGCACCTAGTTCTTTCTCTTCCATCAGTAAGGTGGCAGGAACGGTTGGCTTGGTCTACTTCCAAAATATCCTAAGGAGGGGAAGTTCATATTGATGGGATTTGGGCACTGAAAAAGGAGGGAGGTGGGGGTGGAGAAACAACCCAGCCCCGATTGCAGAATTTTCCAAGAAAACAGAGCTTTATGAGGGCAGGGACCTGTTCATGTCAAGCCACCTCAGAGTGTCATGACACGCAGCCAAGTGGTCTGTCAACAAGAGGCTAAAATTAACAAAGAAAACCGACCCAGGAGGCTGGGTTAACAAGAGGCTTAGCTGCTCCCTTGCCTCCCCAGCACCCACTGTGATGGGGACTCCACACCCACCGGAAAGGTTAGCTGGCCATTAGCCTTCTTCAGGAAGAGGGAGTGGGCATCGGAGAAGGGACAGGTGTCAGGTAAAAAGACACCCGTCCTGACGTCCGTCGTGTGCCCTGGTGACTGCCAAGGAGACACGTGGACAAGGGTGATGTTGATGCTGGGCACCCGCCAGGAGGACTCAGGTGGGTGCTCAGGAGAGCGGGGTGGCTCCGAGCACTCTCAGGCTGGCAGGAGAGAGAGGCAAGGCGGCAGCGCTGAAGTGATTCCGCCCTTTGGAGCCTACACCCACTCGAAGGCTTCTGCCCACAGCAGCCAGAGCTGTCTTCCAGAAGAAAGAGGAGGACCCAGGGCTTCGGAGCCCTCCAAAACGTTCCCCAGTTGCTGTTAGAAACAAGGGCTGCGGATGTGTTGCTTAGCAACCAATGTCCTCTGGCCCGTGGTACTTCGACCCGAGTAGGAGAGAAACAGCGGTGTCCCGCTCCAAGATGGAAGCCAACCGCGAGGATTTCCACATGCGCTGTCCTCCAGCATCCTGCCAACAAGGCTGGTCCCCAAAGGTCTTAGTGCCGCACTTCCTCCTGGGAAGTTTTAGGAGTTGGAGGCCAGAGACGGGATGATTGGGAGGGCACGGGGGAGTAACATGTATTGAAAGATGCATGGTAGGTCATCCTCTCTGAGCGGAGGGTCAACCACAGAATGAAATACGGCTGTCAGCTTGAAGCGCACGCTTGTGTCCACTGTGCTAACACATCTCGTCGAGGGTCTCCCTCTCTTTCACCAACACCCCCCTTGACCAAGCACGATGTCTTTATCCAGGGAATGGGTCCATAGTCAGCGAGATGACGTTTCGTCCTCCTCCCTTCTAAGGACCAGTTTTAGTTGTACGTCTTCCAAGACGGGCGAGTTTCTGCTTCTGGCAGTCCAGGTTTGAGTGGGTGGTGGTCACTGGTTTGCCAGCTGTGGGAAAGGCACACAGAGGCCACCCAGTGCCTAGTATAAGGGCCTGGGACAGAGCAGGCGCCCAGTCGATATGTGTTGATGGGACCAAGAGGAGAATGCAATGTGAGAATGCAGGTGGCAGCTGGAAGAGAACGCCGGAGCCCGGGGCAGTACAGGAAAGGAACATCATTCCGTCCCGCATTCCCTGGTTCCTTCAGCCAACATTCCTTCTGGAACTGAAAGAGGAGACCCTGGGTGGCACAGAGGGCTCCTGACGGTGGCATGGTGCAGCATGTAGCTCCTAACTGGGAAGTCAGTGGTTGGAACTCACCAGCCGTTCCGGGGCAAAGATGTGGCAGTCCGCTTCTGCATAATTGACACGCTCGGAAACCCATCAGGCAATTCTCTGGCCTGCAGGGTCACTGTGAGTCAGGAGTGGGTTGGTTGTTGGTCTGGGTGACAGAGTGGTTAAGCACTAAGCTGCAAACGGAAAGGCTGGCGATTCAAATCCACCAGTGGCTCCACAGACACTTAGCGAGGTGTTCCGGTGGAAATTACAGCTTGGATCTGTTAGGGAGCTTAGCATAGGGGCTGGGGCATCCATTACACATGCTCAGAGGTTGGAGCTTCTGGCCAGGAAGGGGTAGTACACCTAGGTGGGCTTTGCACCTGGATTGGCCCATCTAATTCAAGGGAATTCAATTTGGCCAATGGGGTCAACCAGGGTCATCAACCACACCTTCCCGAGGAGGAATTGAAAAGGCAGGATCCCTCCAGGAGCCCACCTCGTGACTTTCTTGAGCAGCTTCTAGGCAGGCTGTACGGGGGTGAGGGGCCCTGAGGGTACCCGTGTAAACCTGAAACTTTTAACTTTCATAAAACTCACTTGGATCACAAACCAGGCTTTGGAGTGAATTCTTTCTTGTGTGAAGCCAAGGACTGAGGTATATCTCTCCCATGAGTGATCTAAGAGATCCACAAGCAATGCTCATGGAAGCCGCAGATAACCAACGACGCGTGGCATTGGGAAAATCTGCTGGGCTAGACTTCTTGATAGTGTTGTGGTTGTTACAACATCTGGTGTCAACTTGTGGAGGGGTGGAGTCTAGCCAATCAGGTCACAGCTGGATGACCTCATTTGGAGGCACTAAGGGGGATCAATAGCTCACTAGAGGTGAGACACAAACACTCTCTCCTTGACTCCCTGTGAGACATTACTGACAATGAGTCTGATGGAGCTACCCTGATGCAGCCAGAGCCCTGGAGCCTGAGAAGCCACGTGGAGACCCATACCTGCACTGAGATGTTTCTACCACCACTGGATCCACAAGACTTTCCACCCACTGGCCTGTGATCTTCCTGCATTCAGTGTCATTGCATGTGTTGCGTGAGTCTAAAGAATTTATAGACTGGTATGGGACATAAGGGTTAATACCAGACTTATGGCCTTGATCTGGACTGGGCTAGGATATTTTCTTAATATTCAATGGCTCTTGTACCTAAAAGCTTTTTCTTATACACCTATGAGTGTCTATGAATTTGTTTCTCTAGTCTATCCGGACTAACACAGTGTTGAAGAGCAAGGGTGTTACTTTGAAGACTAAGGTGTCCCTGACCTAAGCCATAGTACTTTTAATTGGTCCCCATGTACTTAAAAGTTGGACACAGAGTAAGGAAGACCAAAGAATTGATGCATTTGAATTGTGGTGCTGGTGAAGAATATTCCGGGTTCCCTGGACTGCCAGCAGAACAAACAAATCTATCTTAGAAGACGTATGGCCCAAGGAAGCAGGAACAGTCAGATTCTGTATGATTTGAACATGCTGTCGAGAGAGCTCAGGCTTGGGAAAAAGGCATTATGCTGGGTCAAGTAGAGGTCCCATGAGAACAGAGATGCCTCTGTAGGAGATGGGTTGAGTGGCGACCATGGGCTTCACCATAACAGTTGTGAGGCTGGTGCAGGGCCAGGCAGTGTCCATTCTGTTGTCCACGGGGTCATTGGGGGTTGGACTTCACTCATCAGCACTAACCACGATGACAAACCTTCTAGAGAAGCTCCACCCTGTCCCACATGTTGCTAGGAGTGGGACTTAACTGGATTGCTGTGGGTTTCTTTCTGTATTGAACACAGTGCTGGGCTTGGGCATGGGGTGGTGAACAAAAGCAGATGCTGCCTGGCCTCTTGGGGGCAGACATGCTGGTGGAAGAGCGGGGCAGTAACTAATAGGGAACAGGATCCTGAAAGGGAGGGAGCATTTTCATGAATCAGGTAGCCAAGCCCAAGGGAGTCCTGAGGAAGCCTATAATCTCCACCCAAGGCAGAATCTGCCTTTCCCTTCTCTTGGAATCATTTGAACTTTCCATGTCCTGGAGAGTGCGTGCGTGAGGGCGTGCGTGCATGCATGCGTGTGTCTGGGGAGTGGAACATCAATATGGTGCTGCTGTTATAGCTGGGCACCATTGAGTCCATGTTTAAATCACAGCAAACCCAGGCAACAGAGCAGACACCCATAGGCTCTCCTAGGCTCTATGACCTTGACAGAGAAAAGACTGAAGATGTCAAGGATTTTATTTGACTTAGATCCACAAGCAATACCCACAGAAGCAGCCATCAGAAAATCGGAGAACATAACACATTGGGAAATGTGCAGCCAAGGGCCCCCTTTAGTGTCGAAAGTCAAGATGTCACTTTGGGAACTCAGGCGTGCCTGATCCGAGCCATGGGATTCTCACTCCCCTCCTATGCCTGGGAAAGGTAGATGATGGAGAAGGGGAAGCACAGGAGAATTGATCTCATTGAGTTCCAGTGTTGCTGGAGACTATGAAATGTGCCATGGACTGCCAGGAGAGTGAACGGATCTGTGTGGGAAGAAATGCGGTCATAAGGTTCCATAGAGGCAAGGACGGGAAGACTTTGTCGCGATCAGGAGAGGCCAGTCCCTGGAGAAGAACAGCGTGCTTGGTCACGTAGCGGGTCAGCGAACAAGAGGGAGACCCTCAAGGGGATGGGGTGACCCAGTGGCTGCAAATCATGGGCTCACACATGCGGACCGTTGGGAGGAGGGCGCAGGACTGGGCAGCGTTTTGGTCTGTTTACACGGGGGTCTCTGCCTGTCGAGCAGGGCCTCAGGGCACCCACCCACCACAACCAGTCTTTACGGCAGATCCTGCTAGGTCTTTCTTCCACGAATCAGCTGGGCAGTTCAAAGGGCTCGCCTGCCAGTTGACAGTGAAGAGCTAGGCAGCTCCGACGAAAAGCCTCTGAACGCCACAGTCTGAGAACCCACCGCACGGTTCTTGACGGAACCCTTTCCTGCATCGTCACCACGCACCGTTCACCTCATCTTACGATGAGGAACTGAGTCCGGAAGAGTCCGTGCCCTGCTGATGGCCACAGGGCTAGGAAGGGGTGGCGCTGAGGTCTGCCTGTCCACCTAGCACACTTGACATTCTAAGCTGGGCCAGGTCCAACGTGGCACCTGGAGTCTGAAGCGAACAGGGCGGAGAAGGGACGGTGAGAACAAGCGGCAAAATGCTGCCCAGCTGCACACGTCACCTCCTGTTTTCTGCCTAAAAACAAAAAAGGTTACCTCGAGGCAGATAGGTAAGCCACCTTCACCACCACGTCCCCTGTTGGTAAGATCCATTGATCTTGATCGAAGCCTGTGTGAACTTGGGCGGTTTCAGGAAACCTGAGTCTGCCTGGGAACCACGTCCAAGGGTCCATCTCCCATCCACAAAACCTCCAGGTTAAGAGCTGAGTGGCTCTCACCAGATCTTTGTAGGAACAGGACAGGTCACCCTGGAGCGGTGCCACTGACCGGGCAGGTTCTGGCTGGACTGCTGGGAGGTCTTATTTGTCTTTCCATTTCAGCACCGTATCCCATTATTCTTCTTCCGTTTTAAGGCTGACAGAAGCCCCTCAGGATTGTTTATATATGTGCCAGAGGCATACAAAAGAAAATACTTTCTCTTAGCAGCCTTGTTGTTGTTTTTCAGACTTGTTTCACTACTGTGGATTGAACGGTGTCCCCTGAACTCCTGCCCCCTCCCCACCCAAGAGTAACTGGAAATCCCAGCCCCCATCTGGTGGATGTGCTGGTCTTTAGAAAAAGGGCTTTCTTTGGTATACAAATGAGGCCTGCTCGATTAGGGTGGGTCCTAAACCTAATCACTTCTGAATTTAAATAAAAGAGCAGCCAGTACAAGGTAAGTCAAGATAGATGACCCCTCATGACAGGAGTAATGAATGGTTCTCTGAGGGTACAGGAAGTGAGGGAGTGGGGTGGGTGATGATTACATAACCCCACCCTATGGGAAATGAACAACAGACCTGTATGGGAAGGGAAGGGATATGTTTGAATGAGTAAGATGTGTCAATAAAAATATTAAATTAATAAACAAACACCCAAACAAAAGAGCAGAAGAGACATGCAGGCACCCACCCAGAGAGAAGACAGATGCCAAGGGGCACCAAGGATGGCTGGCAGAGGCATCAGAAGGGAGAGGCTCAAGAGCGGAATCTACGTGGCCAAGACCCTGATTTGGTCTTTCAGGCCCAGAACTGTGAGAAGAATACATTTCTGTCCTCTAAAGGCACCCTCGTGCGGTATTTCTGTTGCTACAGCACATGGTAACTAAGGCACCCATCATGTTGTTCTTATCAATAGGGGATGATACTAGATGCATTGCTCTACAGACCACTTATTTTGCCACAACGGCCTCCCCCTGTGGTGGTTATGAGGCTGGTGTGGATCTGCACAGCGTTTGTCTCCCCCTGTTCTTCCTGGAGTTGCTATGAATCCACTTCACTCATCCCCTTGCATGTCAGGATCTCTACAAACAGGGACCTCACCCTAAGGGTGGCAGAGTTTGGGGGTGTTCAGACTTCTATTTATAAATACAAAGATGGACGAGGGGGCACCAAAACATTCGTGGAAACGTGGGATGGAAAGAGACCGGGATTTTCCCATGGGCTTTTGGAAGCCCCCTCCATAGTCACATTGCAGTAGGCAACCTCTTGGGGGTGGGCGCTGGAGTTGATCCCAGTCTTTCACTGAGCGATGACATCCTGCCATAGAGACCCCTGGACTCTGGGGCAAACCTTCCTGCAGAAAAGCCTCACGCTGGGAGGCTGTTGGCTAAGGAAACGCACATTGAAAACCCGAACAGACAACACCACATGACGCAGCAGAATAGGACACTCAACCCACCCTCCTCCCAACACCAGGGGACACGGGGGCTTCATCTTTATTTCTACAAGTCTGTCTATGCCTGTGTTGTTTCTCAGAATGATGGAAAACACCCCAAATAATAGCCACTGCAATTTGTATCACTGTGCTTCTTATCTGATGGTAATGAAAAAAATGTAAAACCAACAGTTACTTTTGAGTCAAGCCCTCCGACTCCTGGCCGCTCTGGATGTCCCAGTACAGCTGGGCTCCACGGGGCTTTCGATGGCTGATTGTCCAGAAGCAGGCAGCAAGGCCTTTCGTCCACAGCGCCTCGGGGACTTCCAACCTCTGGGTTAGCAGCCTTAACCGTTTATACTGTCCAGAGACCCCGACAATGCCAATGTAAATACAAAGTCAGCTCACATTTACAGTAGGGAGTCCCTGACGCTGATGACCCCATCCCAGGTGAGTGCTGACCTAAGTCAAATGCCTGGTTTTCCGTTTTAGTTGTCATGGTGACCAGGTACCTGAACCGTAAATCCTGATGCTGGACATTGGGGAGTGAGTGTCTGACAGCATGGACAGCAGGAACCACATGCTGAGACAGTACGTGCAGTCTGGGTCAAGAAGCCCAAAAAACCCAAATGGTCCTTATCTTTCAACGACTTCACAAGGGGGTGGGGAGGACGCTATTAGTGGCCCATTTTGCAGATGGGGAAATGAGGGCACCGGGAGACAAATTTGCCTTAAACCATAACCAGGACGGCGAGCTGATCCCGACTCGGATTCAAGGCAGAGCTGGCAGGGAGACTCCAGCAGTCCAGCTCCAGCGTGCACGCCTTTAATTAACTGCTGGGCTCATGGCCTCTCTGGCGCCTTCCCTCCCTCAACAGACCGCTTGGTCCATGTGGTAGTTATATAATCATTTGTCAATTTGAGGATTAAGAATGTAAGGGTGGAGTCTAGCCTGTCAATCAGATCATAGCCAATGAGGCCTCTGTGTGGGCATGGCCTTATCCTGTGAATTCTGGGAAATCCGGTATTTCCTCCTTGGAGGCAAGAGAGACTCTCTCTCTCTCTCACTACTTCACGCCCTGGGAGATATAGCAGCTGACAAGACATATGGACCCACCCTGATGCAGCCCTGGGTGCTGGAGAAGCCATGCAGAGACCCCTGCCAGCGCTGAGAAGTTTCCAATGCCACTGAACCCTAAAACTTTCTACCCACTGGCCTGTGATCTTCTACATTCGGCGTCATTGCATGTGTTGCGGGAGTCTGAAGAGGACTTCATAGATTGGTATTGGACATATGGGCTAATATTGGACTTATGGACTTGATCTGGACTGGGCTGGGATGTTTTCTCCATGTTCAATTGCTCTTGTATATAAATCTCTTTCTTATACACATATGTGTATCCATGGTTTGTTTCTCTAGTCTACCCAGACTAACACAGCCCACAGCACCAAAGAGGCAAGGGCACGGTGGTGAGGTGTCACGGGATAGATGAGGGTCCACGTGCCAATGAGCACAGAGACTCAGGAAGGACCCCTCCTTGGGGACCCTGGCGAGGCTCAGCGATCCCGCAGTCGCTGCTGGGTCAGTTGGCTCTCTGGGCCCAGGCCTAGTGGAATCTCATAGGGTGACAGTGTCCTGGTGCTCCATGCAATGACAAGGGGTCCTTCCCAACTGCTGGTCTCTAAACAACCTCAGAAAAGACCCCCTGTGTCAGTGTCTTTGGGTTTGGGGACCAGCTGTGGACACAGGAGAGCATTCACGCCTGCTGTTCCCCCAAGTTTGGGGGGCCGTGGGTGTCAAAGGGTCTTTTTCCCACTCAGCCGTATTGGAAGAGTGGGAACTGGCCACTGGAGGTGGCAGTGGGAACTCAGAATGGTCTGTCCACAGCCATCCAGGCCACTAGCTGAGTTCAAGGGTGACACATGATGGTTCTTGGTGGGTGCCAAGCGCATGGCCCCCCACACTGAGGGGATCTGAGGCTGCCTCTGACCTGAACTTCACAAAAAGCTCAATGTTGCCAGACTTCCAAACACGTCCACAACCGAAGTGTGCAGCTGGCCCGTGGCTGGACAGCCGTGTCAGCATGCTCCCTGGCATGGGGCGGGGCTTCTGCAGATCCCTCTGGTTAGCCACAGGGGTATGGCCTGGGCCTCAGGACCTGGGTCCATCCTCCTGGGCCCCCCGTGTGAAACTCAGCAGGATGTCAGCCCATGGACCTACACTGCCCAGTGGAACAGTCCTCCTTGATAAAAATGCTCGGTGTCTCTCGTGGGACGATCCGGCAGCCACTGGCCACGAGTGGCTAATGAGCTCGTGTGGCCGGTGTGTCTGAGAGCTGACATTTCCCCTTTAACTTAAGTGAATATAAACACAAAGAAGCTCTTGTCTGGGGCGTGGTGCCCCAGGGTGGCACAAACACTGAGAGGCTGGTGGTTCCAGTCCGCCCAGAGGCACCTCGGAAGAAAGACCTGAGGATCATCCACTTCCAGAGCATTGACCCCTGCAGAGCACTGTTCTCCTCTGACAGGGGGTGGGAGGGGAGCAGCCTCAGTGTGAGCCCAGCTGATGGTAACTATTAGCTCCTTTTCTTTTTAACATCTGACGATTGCCCTGCACGTGGTTCAGCTCCATCTGGGTGCCTTTCCCTGCTCCTCTCTGATGTCCACCCTTCTAGCACGGACTCCCCACCCCACCCACCCCCTGCACGGCTCTGGCATGGGCCCTCCTGGCTCCCAAGTCCCTGCCCCTCCACCACGGTCCCAAGTGGCCATCCTGGTGGTACCTGGCAGGGTGAAGTTCTTCTGTTGCCTCACGCACTGCGGGGAGGGGTGCAGGGGAGAGGGCGGTGTGGCGCTGGGTGGGAGCGGGGGTGCCGGCGAGGAGGGCGTGGAGGAAGTGGTGGAGGACGGGTTGCTGCTGGAGTCCGGCTGGTAAGGGACTGGGATGTGGTCCTGCAGGAAGAAACCAAAATGGGGTCACAGGGGGGACCACAGGAGAGCAGAGACAGCAGTGGCCACAAGCTGAGCGGGCACCAGGTCCTTCCAAAGTCCCTCCTGTCCCAGCACCACCCCCAGAGGTTGCACACAGCTGTGGGAGGAACCGGGGTCCATTTCCCTGCCCGATGTTGGTACCACAGAGTGGAAGGGAGCCAGGTCAAGAAAACCAGGGAGGGAGCAGCCACGCGCCCTGAGCCTCTTTAATTCTGCAAAGTCGCCCCACCCGGGCGGGCGCTGTCCTCACACCTCCCCCTCTGGGGTGTTGATAAAAGGACCTGCAGCCCAGTGGTCCCTGAGTGAGCCTGAGCCCAGGCCTTCAGGACATGCCCTCGGCCCTGCCTTCCATCACAGGGTCTGAGCTTCGAGGAAGGCGATGTTAGGGTCCGCGTGATGGTCACCCCTCAGAAAGGCCAGCGTGTGGGTAGAGACAGAGCAGGGCCAGGCCAGGCCAGACCTGGTTCCCCCAGAGACAAGGGTCCATCCAGAGCTCAGCATGTGACCCCACAGATGTAATAGGGGCAGGACCTTTGGATTAGGGTGTGTCCTCAATCCAGGGATGAGTGTGTCCTTATCAATATGACAGAAAGGTCAACCTACCGAGAATCCCAGGGGAGAGGCCGGCAGAGGCCGGGGTTGGGGTGACGTGTCTAAGAAAACCAAGAAGCCAGCGTCACGTGGGACAGACCCTCCTCTAGAGCCCAGGGGGAACCAGCCCTGCTGACATCTGGCCTCTAGGTGGTGGAGTTGGGGTGGGGGGTGGGGGTGGGGGTGAGGGGGTCAGTTTCTGTGTCCCTAGGAAACAACCGCAATGATGAAGAGTTTTAAGTCTTTAGAAGTTTGACCGCATGTGTCTTAGTATAGATCTGTTAGGGATGTGTCGAGCCATCTCTTCGGCCACCAAAGTCGGAGTCATTGCGGTTTTGAAATTCTGTACTTGCGGGGGACAGAGGAGGCTATCCTGGGTGTCTGTGCTGAAGTGTCCTGTGTCGTCTCTTGCTGTTTTCCATTTGTTTCAAGAAATTTTCAGGATTGCTTGCTGAATCAATTCCCCACCCCCGACGTCTGCTTTAAGAACCACAGTGAACATCTGTCTAACATCCCCATCCGTCATGGGGGGTTAGTGCCTGTTGGCTGTCGTGTTCATTCAGTTTGAGGTGTGACAGGTGACTTTCAACACAAGTCCGGATAGGTGAGTCTTAGAGGATGTGACTCTGGAGCTTATGTAGACCCTTCTATTTTAGCGAACCAGTCTTCGAAGAAATAGAACCAAAACGCTCCTTAGAAGTGCGACTGGCTAGACTTCCAACATCTGGTCACTTATTTTGGCCATGTTGGCCAGAAAGACAAACGGCTACCCCAAGCCCCCCACCTTGGTTGGTGAAGTAGAGCATCAGCCAATAAAGAGGGGGTACGGGGTGGGACTCTCAAGGAGAGGGACTGACCCTTAGTTGCAAAAGTGGAGCCCTACGGACCCACACAGTTGGCCGTGGCATCCATCACACAAGGTCACCATGGGTTGGACCCGCCTTCATGGAACCAAGTCACAACCATTTCAGCTGGCTTCTGCGGCCACCTTGTTGCCACCGGGTAGTGGCAGACTTCCGGGAGCAGCTCCTCGGGACAGCCTGCGGGGCCGAGGCGGGAATCCAGGCTCTCCCAGAGACCTCCACTGAGTCTGATCTTGTTGGGAGGGGTAGGAGCGCCTGGGCACTGCTTCCCATGTGACTTTCACATAGGAAAGTTGGGGTGGGGAGTGTTGAGATTTGACTCCCCACTGGGTCTCCTCTGCCCCGATCGTAGAATCATGGGCCAGAGGCTTCATGTTGGCAGGGCTGGGGTGGATGTGTAGACTTGCCATTGACATTGGGTGGAGGGGCCTCGTTCCTTACCAATCAGTGCAAATGAAAGTCGTAGCCCCTGGCTCTCCCTTCTCTGGGCCACACTGGGGCAGAGGAGGGGTTGGGGGACCCTCTGGCAGCCTGGCAAGGCTGAAGGTCTGAGGTGGGTGTCAGCGCAGCCAAGGGTGGCTGGAGCAGAAGAGTGATTGTCTCGCTAGGCTGTCTCAGAAGCATGAACCAATCTGTCCTGGATGAAGTCCAGCCAGAATGCGCCTCAGAAGTGAAGGTGGCAAGACTTTGTCTCATGACGTCTGGACATCTCATCAGGAGAACCAGTCCCAGAGAAGTGCATCTTAGGATCGACACTATTCTACAAGTGTGTCATGCTTCCGAACAATGTTTCAAAATTTAAACAGTATTTAGGACTTATTAGAATTATTTGACAAATTGTTCCCACTCCAGACTACAAAGATGTGATAAGCAATGTTATACGCACACACACACAGGGTTAAACAATCAATAGTTTAGGTTTTGTGAGCCATACAGTCTCTGTCACAACTACCCAACTCAGCCACTAGCGTGCAAAAGCAGCTATGTGCAGCACACGAGTCTAACTGGAGTCCAGTAAAGCCTTATTTACAGATGCAACAAAAGAAGGAGGGCGGCGTGCTTAGTAAAGTCAGGGGTAGCGAGAAAACAAACAAACAACAACAACACTGGGAAGACGTTCAAGGAGATGGATCGACTCAGGGGCTGCAACCATGGGTGCAAACCTAACAGGAAGGTGAGGTTGACGCAGGACTGGGTGCACACGGGGCAGTGTTTCCTGCAGTTGTTCACAGGGTCCCCAGGACAGGGTACCCAGTCACGACTCGGTAGCACCCATCAACTCCCTAACAGGTTGTCCCATTCCTGAGCCGGTGGGGGCTTTTGGTAGTGGTGTTTTTGTTGTTGTTTTTTTGTCTTTGCCCATTGGCATTTCTGGGTTCCCAGCATCTTCAAGTCGGGGAGAGAGGCAGCAAAAAGGAAGTAAGAACTCGGCGTTGTGGGGTCCCCGCTCTCTAGTTAGTCCCCCTGCAGTTCTCCGCCTTTCTCTGTTTCCGTTAGCACTTGCCCACCTTCTGTGTGGGCTCTTCGGAACACTCGTGGGGTGGGGTGGTGCTTAGAGGGCGGGAAAGAGAAACGGAGGTCCACTCCATCGTCCAGCGAGACACCAAGCGGAAGTGCTGATGACCGTCTTCACACCGGTGAACTTCATGAAATCCTGGCAGCGAACCACCAGAGAAGCATCCCCTCCAGAGCAAGAAATGAGCTCGGCGCATCCGCGGGACTTGGCTGTCATCAGAGAGTGAGAGGGATGCCAGTGTGCACGGGGCTGCTCGCCACGGGTCAGCAGTGTGAACCACTAGCCGCTCCCAAGGAGGAAGATGAGGCTCTACGGTCTTCAAAACCCAAAGGGTCCGTTCTCCTCCGTCCTTCCGGTCACTCTAAGTCATAATGGACTGGATGGCAGTGAGTTTGTTTGCTTGGATTCCCCCTAATCCCTGCTCCCCCATTCCCTTGGATAATTCTTGTCTCCAGGCTACAGAATTCCCCCAGCAGTCATGGGTCCTTCCAAAATGATTTCTGACCCACTGTCGGGAAAACCAAGCCGAGTCTCGGCGGACGGCAGGGAGCCTCGGCTCCTTGGAAACAGACCCACAATCCCAGGCATGTTCATTCCAGCCGCCCACCAGGCAAGGGCACCGTGGAGGTAATTGTGACCTGATTTTAGTAGCCGGGTATCAGGAAGCCGTCTTCCTCTGTCCTAACATATCGAGTGGTAATTGTATCCCCATGGCAACGGGCTTGTGAGTGTGCAGAACGAACGTCGTGGCAGGGGGACTGGGCTGTGGCAGCCTACTGGGAGGTACTGGAAAGCGTACATCACGCAGGTACCCATCCTGGTGGCACAGGGATGAAGTGTTCACCTACTGCCGCTCCCTGGGCAAGCAGCCTGCCAGTCTGCTTCCATCAGGATTACAGACCGGGGGAACAGAGGGGTCAATTCCCCTCGACAGGGCACGGAACAGACTCTACTCCAGCCGGTGTCCCATCTGCCCCAGCACCTCCTCTCTGAGTTTCCACTCACACCCTGGAATGTTTCAGGGAGTTTCCACATCTGCTCTATAGAAAGGTGACCGTTTTCACAGTTTTTAAAAAACCCAACAAAGCTGTAAAAGTTGCTGCTGAAAAGTGTGTCCTTCTCAAAGAGTCGGGCACACATCCCATGCTCAGGTGACGGACGGACGGCACGTGTGTCAAGTGATAACTACCTGGGACCAAGAGGGGCACGTTGGCTTGGACCTGGGCTGACCTTACCTTCTTCTCCTACCTCCACTACATCCTGCAATGTCTGCCGGGATGGGTGCCGCCACGTCATTCCAACTCGCAGGGCCCCTGTGCCCAACAGAGGGACACCAGCCTCACCCCCTGGCTATGTTTGGGGCCATCAGTTAGCAGCCCAGGACGCCAGCTGCTCATGCCACTCAGAGATTCCAACCAATGTAAGCTGCTCTTGAAAGCTAGCGTGTCCAGGGACACGTGTGCTTTTATGTCGACGGCTTCATTTCGGCCCTGCCAGGGCCACGTTAAACACAGCCACATCGCCCGTGAAACACTGCTGATTAAGAAGTGGCGGTCCGCACCCTGAACCTGAGCAGGCTGGTGACGGCGCCCATCGTCGAGAACGGCAGGGGCGACCCGGCCACCATGAGATGGTAAGAGGCCACGTTCGCTGAAGACAGTCTCCCTTGGAGCCCTGATGACGACCCTGGAGCAGCCAGATTGGGAGGAAGCTCAAGCTAACTGAAAGTCTCCATGTGGACATGCCAACCGCCCCTGCTGAGCCCAGTCCCCGACTACTCCCACCCCAAAAATCAGACGCGGGCGTGAAGGGGCCCTGAGGTCAGGAGCAGACAAACTCTTTCTGTAAAGGACCAGAGAGTAGCGATTTAGGTTTTGTAGATGACTTAGGCTTTGGGGAAGAGCCTGCGCTCAATGCTAAGCCTAGAGGACCAGGGCGATCCTCGCCCCCATCCCGGCTGTGTGCCACAGAAACATCCCTATTCTAGATACTTCCGTCTTCCTGGTTGACCACCCTACACATTGTGGGGCAAATAAGCCATGCCTGATGCGCCTCGTGTGTTCCAATCTTCCCAATGCATAGACTCCGTGGGCATTAAAAAGTGGCTTTTGTGTTGCAGCGGTAGACATCTGGAACATTCCCACTGTACAAACCAGAAAACTGAGAGTGGGTTGCTCGCTCAGCGTCTCGCAGCTGGTAGCCGCCAAGACTGGCTGCCAGGCCCGCCTGACTCCAGGGACCACGTTCCCCACGGTGAGGATGGTATGGAGATGCACCTGAGGGTGCAGGGCTGAAAGCAGGAGCCAAAGCACAGGTGGCCTTTGGTGACGAGGCATGGAAGGCGGGGTCCTGGACCTCGGGAGGGACTAATTCAGAGAGGGAGGTTTTACTTCTGAGTCTGATAGAAAGTCATCGACAGCCCTTCCACAGAGAGTGATGTGGTTCAAATGACACTCGTTAAGGGTGACTCGGGCGGCTGTTGGGGAATGAACAGGGAAGGCCGAGCCTCTCCAGAGCCCCGTGAGGAGGGAGACTATGCTTGGCCAGTCAGAGGCCACAGTGCAGTGGCCCCCCACCTCCTTAGGCGGAGCTGCCATCATCAACTGCGGTGTCCCTGAGCCCCTGCTGCCCCGCTGGGCAAGAGTGCTGCTTTTCTATCCAGGCAGGGAGTCCTGCCCAAGCCCTTTCTCCCTACCCCGGGGAGGGGCGTGCTCTGGGGGGATAGCTCTGGGGCAGCCTGCTCTCCTGCAGCCCACAGTATGCACGTGGCCACTGTGCTGGCAATTTCCACACGGGGGAAGGCTGCGCAGTAGAGCCCACTGCTGACCACAGACCCGGGGACCGGCAGGAACTAGGCCAGGCAGGCTGTGGCTCAGGGCCCATAAGCCATGCAGTCCCCATTCTCTCAGTCTCCAACCAGAAGCTTGGAACTAGACACACACACACAACAGATGTGTCGGAAAGCCTGGAGCCATCTGCAAGGCTGATGCTACCAGATGGGGAGAAGACATCACAGGTAGCAGAGCGGGTGGGGACTGGGCCACCGGGAAGGCTTTGTCGCCTCGTCCTCTGCCCTGCTGTGCCCCGTCTGGGCACAGTCCTCCTCATCTCACCCTCCACGGCTCCAAGCCAGAGGCGTTGCTGGCATGTCCCCATCCACCAGGGACCGGATGTCCCCCAAGTTGACTCAACGCACACCATGGGCCTGGGAGAGGCCCCGGGAGGGCTGGGGCATGAGCGTCACCTTCCCCATCCACCCAGCCAGCCCTGCCCAAGCCCTTCCTCCCCTTGCCGGCGCTGCGCCCCCCCGTATTCCCAGGTTCCAAGGGAGCCCAGCCTCACCTTGTTGATTTTGTTGGTTTTGGGGAGCGTCTGGCTGATGTGCAAGTCTGAGTAGCGCGGCGGCTTCCGGAGCGGGTTGTTGATGTCACATGGGACGGACTCTGTCCGGATTAACCTTGTTGGATCCGTAGGGACGAAAACAGTGATGTGGGGATTTTAGTATGGCTTTGGCCTGGGGAAACCAGAGCTCAGACCCTGAATCGAAGACCCACCCCGGACAGACGGACACCGGATGGGCAGTCACTAAACCCGATGGACTCCGGGTTGTGGAGACGGGGCTCGGTGTGTGGCTCTGAGGAGTTAAAGCTCCGAAATAAAGCCTAAGTGGAGTCTGAATCAATGACGATTGATAAACATGATGGAAGAGATGCTAAAAGGACGGGGGTGGGTGGGAGGGGGCGTGTTGTTGGTTGGTGTTGTTTTGTCTTTTAAGATCCTAAGTGCTGTCACATAGGCACTCATTTCGGAGCAGAACACGAAATAGGAGAGGTTCCTGACTTCTCAGGCCCGTCATCAGTGGGGAACCCCAATTGCAGAGCAACCCGGGAGCACGCTCAGCTGCCGGCAGGAAAGCTGGGCAGTTCAAGTCCACCCAGGGACAAGTCAGCACAAAGGCCTGGTGATCGAGGGATGGACCTCCCAAGATCTCCCTTTGAAACGCTCTGACAAATGAGGTCGCCAGGAGTCGGAATCAACTTGTTAAGAGACTGAGACTCGATGGCAATCCGTGGGCAGGCTCGCGATGACCCCCGGTCCCTGCCCTTCTTGAGCCTTTGGGTCAGGGTGGTGTGTAGGAGGGAGTCCGCTGGCCTGAGCAGCCTGCTGCATGTGCAAACACATGTTGAGGTTGAACGAGGTGGCCCTGGGCTCCTGAAAGTGAGGCTCAAGTTGTCCAGCTCCTCCCCCTGCCCCCTCATCCTGAGAGCCACACAGAAGGTGGCCACACAGCTCTGCTCCTGGTGCTTCCTGGCCGGAGCCACAGCCCCCAGCCCTGTCTCCCTGCTGCCCTGCCCACCAATTGCCGAGGACGCACAGGGACCCAAGGGGAGGGGAAAGGGAGGCCTCCAAGCCAGCATCTGCTGGCTGGGCCTGCTCCTTGGTGACCGTGTCTGCCCCCATGGGGCCGGCCCCTACGCACGGCTGCAATCAGACCAGAGGGTATTTCCTGATTGATTTTCAGAACCAGATCACCAGGCCTTTCTTCAATGTCATCACTGGAGCCACTGAAACCCCCCTTCAGCATCACATGCAAGCACCCCCTTGGACCTCTCACCGGAGGAGAGCCGAACCGGGCCTCCCACAGGCAAGGCGTGAGCCTTTCTGCCTGAGCCCTACCTACTGGTGAACCGGCTTTTCCTGTGCGGGGAGGAGGGGAGGAGGAGGCGTTTGGTTGGGAAGTTGAAGCTGGAGCTTCAAGCTGACCCGGGGATTGTGTTTCTCAGTCATCACCAAGGAAACTGACTACTTCCTACTCAATATTGGTGGGGGGGGCGGGGGAGGTGGGGGGCGGGCGGACCTCTAGGAAGTTCGGCTTGCTTTGCTCCCAAGGGTGCCTGCTGCCTTGGACACAGGGAGCTGGCCCTGCGGAGGGCTGAGAGGGTACCCTCCTCAAATGCCAGCTCCCAGGGCAGGGTGCCTGACTCTCCTCCCTACGTGGGAGTCGTTCCAACAGGACCCACTGCCGAGAGGAAGTGCTTGGGGGTGCGGGTGGAGAGTGTCCCCAGTGAGCACACAGGGTTCCTCAAGGAAGGGGCGGCTCTTAATTAAGGATGAAGGGTGAGCAGGGCCAAGAGAAGAGAGCCTGAGGTGTTCCCTGGACTTGAGATGGGTCTCTTCTCGCCCGAGGGAAACAAGCTGCCGCCCTCAGGGCAAACCATCTGCCCCCCTGGCTTTGGGACCCTCCAGGGCTCTTTGGGGAATGATCTGCCTCCGGCTCCTTCTGAAACAAGCCCAGGAGCGGGATGGGGCTCTGGACGAGGACAGAAGACTGCTGCAGATGGGGATGTGTTCTGGGACCCCAAAGCTGTCCCTGGTGGCTCTTAGACAACATGGAGCCCACAGACGGGGTGGGGTCTGGAGGTAGCCGGTGAGGGTTTGGAGCGTTTTATTCGGTCGCCGGCAGTGACACACCCGGAGATGTCCTGCGAAGCCCTCCAGTGAGCTTTCCTTTTACAAATCCAAAGCCGGGAAGCCGGGGGGCCACCCTGTCCTCTCTGGGTGGTGCTGGGCTGTCCACCTGCCCCTCCTCGGTTGCTGTCCTCTAAGGTCCTTGCTTGGCCCCGGCCGACATCAGCCTCAGAAGAAAGGCCTGGTGACCTGCTTCAGAAGGATCAGAGCCAGGAGAGCTCTGCGTGGCCCAGCCTAGTCTGAGGTACAGGGCTCCCCAGGAGTCCCCACACAGGCTCCATGGCTGTTGGACTGGGCTGGGGTGGGCTGGAGGAAGAGAGCATGCATTTCTAACAAGCTCTCAGAAGCTTCCGCTGCTGGTAGTCCACGCAGCACACTCTGAATGGCCAGGGTCTAGCCCAGCCTTGTCTAGTAGAACTCTGTGCCAGCGTTCTCTCTCTGTGCTTCCCAAGAGGGGAGCCACTAGCCACATGTGGCAACTGAGCCCTGCGGTTATCTGAACGTTTCCTTACTTCTAATTCACTTAACGACTCCTTGGCGTGTCATCCAGTAGCTCTGGTGGTGTCGTGGGTTACACATTGGGCAAATGACAGCAAGGTCGGTAGTTCGAACCCACCGGCCGCTCCGAAGGAGAAGGAGAAAGAGGAGGCTTTCTACTCCCATGAAGATTTAGTCTCAGAAACCTAGGGGCCGTTCTAGCCTGTCCTATAGGGCTGCTATGAGTCCGAATGGACTCAGTGACAGCTGGAGTAGCTACTAGATAGAGTGGTTCAGGCCCGGGGGCACAGCCCAGTATGTAATAGCGACTGGAGGTAACTAACCCATAGAGCAAGACTCAAGACGGCTGGGCCACAAGGCTTCCCAAGGAGCTACCTCCTCCCAAAGGCCTCCTGGAGTTTTCTTGCTAACTGAAAGGGCCTCGTGTTGGCATGTGTTTCCAGGGGTGGCTGCCCCTCTGCCTGGACCAGTTCCCACAGACACTCCCACTGTCCCCCAAGGAGCTGGGACCCAGTCGGGCCCTCTGCAGGGACACCTGACACCTGACGGGGTCTGAAGAGCTTTGCAGAAGGCGCTCCTTCTGAGCAAGAGGGGAAAGTCATGGGACTAGGGAAGAGAGGAGAGTGGGGTGAGCAGGAGGGGAGATGGGAATGGCAGGACAGGAATCCTGGTTGGGAGAAGAGCCCGTGGGCTAAGGTGTCAGGGCCCAGTGCAGGGGGGCAGAAACAGAGGGAAGGGGCCTACGGGGGTGGGGGTGGGAATGAAAAGGACAGATGCCAAGAACAAGGGTGTTGCGGGAGAAGTGAAGACAGGTAAGTATCAGGGCATCCATCAGGAGGCATCCAGTATGGGCCCAAGGGGGCCCTGGACCATGGATGGGCTGCATGAGTGCCCCCCACCCCCCCGCCCCCGTCCGCTCCCCTCCAGAGCGGTAAGTGTTATATACTTACCTCCTCTGTGGATGATTAGGAGGTGACAGGGCGGGGCTTCTTTGGTGCATTTGCTGTGGCACTTTAACCTGCAAGAGAGAGAGAATGGAGGGTAGACAGATGGGTGGATAGACGAATGGAAGGACAAGTGGGCGGGTGGGAAGTCCCAGTGGTTATGTTCTCAGACCAGGTGCTCGTGTGACCACTGGTGCTACGTAAGCAAGGACGATCACCTCTTCTCAGGAACTGGAAGATGATGACATCATTGCATAACTGTCAAACCACTGAGAATCCTGGCCCCAGCTAAGTTGGCATGGGGCCTTCACCATCACGGCCAACTCTCCCCTTGGTAGCCATTACTCTTACCTCCTTACCCCTCACCTTGGTGGTCATTATTGCCTGGCCATACATCATTAATCCACAAACTAGTTGGATAGATTTTTTATAAATGTGAAATGTCAGATAGGAAGATAGTCCACAAGTGAGAGGCAGGTGTACCAAGGTGTGACAGTGTTACAATAATCTCTCTAAGGTGCTGCAGTGTTACAATCATCTTATGAAGCAGGTGCTGTTATACCTGTTTTCCATATGGGGAAACTGGAGTTAGTTGGCTTGCATTAGCCCTGGCTGGAAAACCCGCATCACTGTTGCCAAGGGGGACCTCTCACTTTTCTCAAACGCTTAAGCTCAACCATTAAACTAAAATAGTCTTCCAACGAGCACGAGTCTTCCAATGACTAGCAGGCACTAGGTTTTACAGGTATCGCTCGGCCGCCACCATTGCGGGATGCCCTCGCCATCGCCACACTCCCCAACCTAGCTTCCAATAGCTAAGGCGCAGATACTGTGCACAGAAGTGGGGACTTCAGATTTGCCCTCCAACATCTTCTCTAAGGGGCCCCGGAGCAAGCACTCAGCGGTAAACGGAAAAGGCGACAGTTCGAAATCCACTAGGAGAAAAATGCGGCCACCTGTGCCTACAGAGATGCCAGCCCAGAAACCTGGTGGGCAGTTCTCCTCTCAGTTCTATTCAGCCACGAGGGGCCGCTCCTGACTCCATGGTCCCACATAGCTCCGCCCTCTCTGGAGCCCGATAGACCCTCTGTAACAGCGTGGACTGAGTGCCCAGGGAAGCCTTGCTGTCATTCCCCCTCAATAGTGTGCGTGGGCCCCATTGAGTGCGTTGAAAGGCGTCCAGGTGAGAGCCCAGGTGTCCCTTCGGAAGCAGCCTGGGCTGCCCTGAGTTCAGGTCTCCAAGAAGAGCCATGGGTGGGGTGGGGTTGACCAATATCCCAGGCTCCTCTCCCATGGATGGGTGGGGAGGGGCAACTCAGGGGTGTCCGCGGCTGTCTCCCAGTGCCCCCCATTTCACTGGACCTGCTTTCCCTCCAACACACCCACACCAACCATCCTCTCTTCCCTGGCTCATGCCTGCTGGGGTGGCCCCAGAGCCACTTCTCCTCGGGGTCCAAGGAGCCCTGGTGGCAGTGACTTGCTCCCACAAGGTCAGCGGCTCAAAACCACCAGTCCCTCCTCCACAGAAAGATGAAAGTGTTTGTTCCCACAGAGAGCGACAGTCTCGGGAACCCACAGGGGCAGTTCTGCCCTGTCCGACGGGGTAAAATGGAATCAATTTGATGGCATTGACTGTGTGGTTGTTTGCCTCAGGATCCGTTTCAGCCAGATTGTCCAAAGCGGTTCCAAACATCCGGGTTGCCTGTCCCAGAGTGCTCACCCTAAAGCCAAGCCCTGTACATTCCGACGTTGAGGATGACCCTTTAACTGACCAAATCCACCTGCTTATATGGGGACACACCGAGACAAGAAAGCAACACTCAAGCGCATCCTTGTACACAACACTCACAGCAGCCCTGCGTCGGTCTAGCTGCACTAAACCCACTGCCACTGAGGGGTTGTGACTCTTAACAATCCTACAGGTCAGAGAGGAACTGCCACTGTGGGTTTTTGAGGCTATTGGGGTGGGGAGGGGGGTGCTGCAGAAAGCCTCATCTTTCTCCTACAGGGTGACTGGTAGATTAGAACTGCTGACCTTGCATTAGCAGTCCAGTGTGTAACATGGCACAGGCACGGTGGGAGCTGCTTACTCGGCCATTCAAAGGGAGGATGTCCTGACCCGTGCTGTAACGTGCATGAGTCTAGAAAACATGACGCAGGGAAAGAAGCCAGCCATTGAAATGCCATGCATGATATGGCTCCATTTACATGAAGTGTCCAGGAGATGCAAATCCAAAGAGAAGGAAGTGGGTTGGTAGCAGGCAGAGGCTGGGGGCAGCTGGAAGCAGCCGGAAGGAGCGGTTTCCCAACACGAGTGTATTAAACACTGCGGATGCAGTATTTCGCAAAGGTGACTATTTTATATGAGGGGAATTGTGTCTCAAATTCAAATCAAACAAAACCAGAAGAGCAAGCTCCCTGCTTTCATTGCCTTGTGTGTTTCCTTGGCCTCTTTAGAAGTCTGCCCTCTTGAGCTTGGGTTTCTTCCTATGTAAAATTAAATGAGGATCAAACAAGATCACCGCCTATGTCGGGCTGGCCCTGCAGAGAGCAGTGTTCCAGCAGGGACAGCTGAAAGACGCTCCATGGATACCCTGTACAGATCTGGCTGCCCTCATTCAGCCTGGGAACTTGGAAAGGATTCATTTAGACTTTCATGCAAAATTGTTAATTAAAAAACAAAACAAAAACCTTCCAAGGCTTCACAGGCTAAGCTTCAAGAAAAGCTGTATCCGTGGAACATGTCAATCCCCGGAGGAGCTGCTGGCTAATTGAGACATTTCTCTGTCTGCAAATTACTTCTGAGAGTTTATTCTTCAGGGCAGAATCTGGGTCTTACTCTTGCTGTGTGGTCCATTCTCCCTGTGGCATGTGGCTCCTGGCCTGGTGTCTTGATCCATTGGCGAGATGGAAGAAGGGAGGGGAGGCGGGGCAGAAGGGAAGGTCTGTCGGTTGCCACTGGTTTCACATCCCGAATAGTCTTTGTGAAACCATTTCATGAAAACACATTTCTATTTCTTAAACAGCATTTCCATCTCAGTTGGGTCAAGGGGTCCTTGGCTGGGGCGTACGGTGAAGTGCTCGGTTACTAGTCAAAAGGCTGGTGGTTCCCGTCCATTCAGAGGCGCCTTGGAAGAAAGGCCTGGCACCCTGCCTCCCAGAGGCCAAAGCCCCCGGAAGCCCCACGGAGCCCCATTCTACTCTGACTCGCGTGGGGTCACCACGGGCGTCAGAGTGGACCCTGTGGCAACAGGTCTGGTCCCTTTGGTGACCCCCCACCCCCCACCCCCGTCTCTGCATTTCGACTTCCCTCTGGCCCTCTATCTCCTTCACTTTGTGAGTCTCCTTCTCCCAACGTCCTGGAGCAGGGTGCCGGCAGGGGCGGGGAGTTGACCAGAAGAAGCAGACTCGTTCTCCAAAGAGGACGTGGCTCTGTAGTTGCGGGTGGCAACTGGCTCCTTTGATGAACAGCTCTGTTTTCTTAACAGATGTGTCCTGGTGGCATCATCCCCAGCAGACACAAACCTAGAGTCTGGTGTGGAGCTGGGCTCAGAATGCTAGCCTTCCGGAGGGTGGACAAGCCAGGCTCCTGCTGGAGAGGACCGTTCCCCTGATGCACTGGGTCATTTTAGCCAGCTGATAGAAAGTTGACTGCAGTCCGAAGTTCTCTTGCTCCATACCAGCTCACGTCATGACCTACCTCTACTTACAGAAGGCAAGGGGAGCCTTTTAAAAGCCTGGGGCCTCTGATGCCAAGGTCAACTTGCATAACACAGTCCACAAAAAACGATGTTCTACACCTGGGACTGAAAAGCTCATGAGCCACCATGTAAGGTGCAACTACTGGTTTCTCTCTGTGTGTCCAGAGGACAGAGAAGCGGAAGAAATCTAAAGATGCACGAAAATAATGGACGGAGGGCCACGCAAACATCAGTTTCGAAAACCCTGAGACCAGAAGAACTAGATGGTGCCCAGCTAACACTACCTTCCGCCCTGGGAAGGATCCCATCCGAAGGTCCTGGAAAGAGTGGGATTAAAATGTGGACAAAGCCCCACGTCATAAAAGAGACCAGGCTGACCAATCTGACACAGACCAGTGGACGCTCCTTCGTCACCCTTCAGGTCTGCAACTAAACTTATTCCTGTGTTAGAATAATCTATCCTTGAGGATCAAAAGGGCAGCATTGACCCAAGGGCAATGGGCAGAGGGTTAGGAGAGGGGAAGGGGTGGAAACAGGAAGCCCGGGGAGGAAGTAGAACGAGTAATGGTGCATTGAGGGGGTCGCCGTGGATGAGTTGAATCAGAATGTGTATGAACTTTATGCAGACGTAGAACTATGTTCTGCTCCATAAACTCTCACCTAACTCAGAATAAAAATTAAAACAAGTTACAGAACCTGGGCCCCCAGCACTGCAGGGAGGGAGGGAGAGCAGGGAGCACGGAGTTTCTGTTCGTGGCAGCGACCGGTCAGGAAGTGAGTGTGGTCGTTGGCTGTGCACGATGCAGGTAACCCACGTCACTCGATGGCGTATGTAGAAAAGGTTGACTTGGGAAATGTGTTGTGGCAGAGATTTAGGCCGCCATGAAACTGACACACCTCCCAAACAAACAAACAAACACCAGCCCCTAACACGCTGTTGCGGAACCAGGAACCAGGCACCTGCTTTGAGCCAGGTGCTGTGACGTCATCACTCCGTCTGAAGAGCCATTCTGTGAGGGGGGGGAGATCACCAAGTACATGTCAAAGCCCAAAAAGGGGAGGCTCAGTACACGGGGTGGGGGTCCATCTGTGCTTGCAACCAGAACAAGCAGTATTGCATCTTTGATCAGAGCTCACACAGAGGTGATTGTCTTCCTTTCAATGTTTTTTTTAAAAAAAACTTTGCATTGAGAATTAGATGAAGGTGTACACCACGAATAACTCGCTGCTTGTCCAACTGCCTCAACCCTATTAGGAATTACCCCTTCTGGACGGATGTGATGAATTCGGCAGTCTATGTCTCAGACCCACCAGTCACTCCCGTGGGAGAAAGATGAGGTTTTTTGGTGCCCGTCAAGATTTAGTCTTAAGAAGCCCCACGTAAGATTGCTGTGGGTCAGAATCGACTCGAGGGCAGGGTGTGGGGATTTGAACCAGGGACTTGGGCCCTTGGGCTACAAGAGCCAAGTCCCCCAAAGAGGCATTCGCTGAGCATTCCTGCGACAGCACCAGGCTGGCCCAAGACGTGAGAGTGGTGAGCAGACCAAAGTCCTCCTCTCTAGGAGTTTATCATCTGACCGCGGAGTAGGTAGACAAGTACAGGGGGCTTCAAAAAGTCCGTGAACTAGTCAAACGGAGAGACGCTGGAATGTCCCCGCACGTGATCTATGGCATGACAGGGAGGTGCGGGGAGTGGCAGCTCTGATGGGAGAGGTATCCTGGAGGGCTTGCGGCTGAGCCAGACTGACAGGTTAAGTGGGAACTGGGAGCGGTGGCAGCCAGGCTCTGGAAGCAGGCAGCTTCCTTGTTAAAAGGTGGCGATTCACATCTACCTGGAAGCTCCCCTTGGGGATGGAGGGGAGGGGGCCCTGCCATCTGCTCCCATAAAAATGACAGCCTACAAAACACCACGGGGGTGGTTGAGGTCGGTAAGGAGTTAAAGATCCGCTTGATGGCCCCCAGTGCCAGCAGGCGAGGGGCAGGGAAGACCCAGGCTGAAGGACGGGCAAGGTGAGCAGGTCCCTGGAAGGAAGGGGTTAGGCAGGCTGAGGTTTACCGAGAGCAAGGGGGAGCCGAGGGGAGATTCTACATGGGGAGGTGGTTTGGAAAGACCCCTCTGGCAGGGGATTCCTGAGATGAAAGTGCAGCGACACGCCCTTCTCCCAGCACTGCCATCAACCTCAGTGCCCCCACTGCTGCCTGCAAAGTGGCCACTCCACGCCACTGCACCCCTGGCCCTCGAGCTGCTCGCTGGAATGCCCCAGCCAAAGAGCTCAGCCTCCCTTGGACTTTTCTGAGTTTGGTGCCTTGAGCGGACACACTCCCTGTCCGACTGCTCCCTTTTGGGAAGGCTGAGCCCCCTGGACTCCTTAAGAGACCCTCATCAGAGCAGAACTGAGCAAGGGATTTGGGGGGAGTCCTGACATGGAAAAACAGGCATCCGGCTCCAGCAAATCCCCCAGAGGAACCCCTAGTTCTCCCGGAGACAAGGACTGAAGGCCACCCCCACCCCAACTTCCTTTGAGGGGGAGAAGTAGGGTCTTCCGGGTGTACTGGTCCTGAAGGTGTGATTCAGACACCAGGCCTCCTCGGTACAGCTCCGTCCCAGAAAGCATGATGGGAGATCATGTTGGGGTCCTTCTGCAGCAGAGCCGGCGGCAGTGCTGGCTGTGAGCCTAAGGTGCAGCCAGCCTCTGGCCCGTGCACGCACAGTGGGGTCTGAGATCTGGAACAGGAAGGTTCCGTGGGGCTGAGACGCAGACCCACCACCCTGGGACATGGGGCCAGCCTTTTTCTTCTGGAAGCCTCTGTTTCCTGGTCTGTAAGATGGGGAGAACTCGGCCTCCCACGATCGATCTGAGGCGTCGCCAGCGAGGTGGTACGCATCAAGCCTTTAGCAGAATGCCTGACAGCAAGTCCTCCGTGTGTGCAATCACCAACATCCCACCCAATCCCCACCTCGGCCGCCCCTGGGCTTCCAATCATCCCTCACACACAACTGTGACTGGGCCCAGAGTTTTGCTTAGAATAGGTTAAAATGCATGTGAGGGACCATTAATTCCCATTATAATTACTGCCCAAACTGAAGTGTTTCTATTAATGGAAAAGTAAACTCAAGCTTCAAGCTGGTGAGCTCTGAAATGCATGCGCATAATTATATCCTGCCAATATCCTGCCTGTTGTACCCGCTCCTGAGGCTCCCGGGAACTTTGCAGCAGCTGCAGCTTGGGCGCTCCCGGCGTCTCCAGATTCCCCAGGCCGGACAGGACGGAGTGGCCAGTGGCTGGACCTGATGAGGACCTGCTGCTCCACACTGGCCCCTCCTCCTCATGTGTAGCCGGGGCCGGCCGTTGTGGAGAAGACGTTGTATTTCAAGGCGAGGATACAGGCTAGGGGAGTGCCAGGGGTGGGAGGACATGGAGCTTCGTGAAGATCTTGGAGCAGAGCAGCAAAACCGGGCAAAGGGCACACGGCTCATGGAAGCCAGAATCAGCCAAGTGAGCCCACATGGAAGGAACCCCCAAACTCACTAACATCGAGTCAATGCCAACTCACAGTGACTCTATGGCGCAGGTTAGAATGGCCCTTGGGAGTTACCGAGCGTGTAGCTCTTTACAGGACTAGAAAGCCCCATCTTTCTCCAACTGCTGACCTTGCGTCATCACCATGCCACCAGGGTCCCGGACAGAGCTACGTGTGCAGGACAAATGAACACAATCAGCAAAACCTAGCCACGCAGGGGCGGGGGCAGAGGCGGGACTAATGGGCACTACATCACCATTGGACTGGAAATTGCACGCTGGTGTACACAGGCTTCCAAACACCGCTCTTTCCCTTACTAGGAAAAGAGCTACGGTTCTCACTCCGACGGGAGCGGGCGGTGACCTCAGCGGGAACCCGGAGGATGTTCTCAGCTGGCACGGAGCTGCCTCTGTGGGAGGGACCATGCTGGAGGGGGGTCCTGGGATATGGGACTGACAGCACTGAGACAGGGAACGTCCCAGGCCAACAGGGATGGTTGTTGGTCACCCTGGGGATCCCTGAACAGGTCTGTCCGCGGTGCAAGCCGTTGAGCTGGCCCTCTGAAACCGAGCACTGCCCACCACAGTCCTGCTAGTGGGGAGTGAGTGATTCATTACATCAACCAGTGGTTCTGCACCAGGGAGCGTTTTGGTGGCCATGCCTGTGGGTGCGGGCTGCTAGGTAGACCTCTAGTGATTAGAGGCCAGGGATGCTGTTAGAAGCTGTGGCTGCTGCTATTGCTGTTAGGTGCCCATTGTTGTTGCCGCTGTGCGATGCTGCTCAAACCGAACTCATGGCTGGCTAGTCGATTCTGATTCGTAGTGACCCTACAGGACAGAGCAAACCTGTCCCCAAAAGGCACAGGACTGCTTCCTACCATCGAGTCACATGGCCGCAAATGCTTGGGGGGGGGGGGGCGTCTATGGTGAACAAATCACTGAGCCAAAGGCCCAAAAGGGGGAGGTGGGGTGGACATCCGGAGCTATGAGAGCAGTTGGGTGTGCATGTTGTTGTCGTTAGGTGCCCCCAAGTCGGTTCCGACTCACAGCGAGTCCCCGGACAGAGAAGGAAACAGCGCCCGGGCCTGCGACATCCTCGCGATTGCTCTTCATTTGAGCCCACGGTTGCAGCCGCTGTGTCCGTCCACTCGTTGAGGGCCTTCAACTGTCTCGCTTCCCCGCTCTACATGACCAAGCATGGTGTCCTTCTCCAGGGACTGGTCTCTCCTGATCACATGTCCCAAGTAGGCCATATGAAGGCCCACCATCCTTGCCTCTGACAGGCATTCGGGATGCACTTCTGCTGAGACAGACCCATCTGTTCTTTTGGCAGTCCACGGTACGTTCAACATTCTTCACTCACGCCATAGTTCAAACACATCGATCCTTCTTCCGTCTTTCTCACTCACTTTCACCTGCACGGGCGGCGGAGGGTCAGGCACACTGCTTGGGTCAGACATACCCCAGGCCTCCTGCAGCGGACTTGCCAGATGCAATAGGTGAATCGGTGATCTCTCGACTTCTGTTTCCAATGAGCATTGGTGGTGGAGCCCAGCAAGATGAGATCCTTGACAGTTCACCATGATGCTCCCTTTTGGTCCAGCTGGTAGTACTTTGGTTTTCTTCACACTGAGTTGTAATTCATACTGAAGCCTGCAGTCCTTGACCTTCATCAGCAAGGGCTCCAGTCTTCCTAACTTTCAGCACGCAAGGTTGTGTCCTCTGATTTTCACAAGTTGTTAGTAAGCCTTCCTCCAACACTGATGCCACATTCCTCGCATAATCCGGCTTCTTTGATTATTCGCTCAGTATGGGGAGAGGACACAACCTGGATACACACCTTCCCTGGTTGGAGACCATGCAGTCTGGCTTTATTCAGTTTGCACAACTGCCCCTCCATCCATAGGTTTCCTTTTATACTTCTTTATTGATAGAACATCACTTTATGCAGGTAAATCAATGCTGGGCGGCTTACTTAAAGACTTCAATTTGAGGGTGTTCCAAGTCACGAATGTGCTGGGGGACCCTCACCGGCCTCATTGCACTGAATAAACACATACATCTCATTGCACCTCAGAGAGGTACGGACACTTCCCCAGAATCACACAGCTAGGGAATGGCAGAGCCAGACCCTGAACTCAGGTGTATCCCGTTCTTGTTACTTGACGGTCATTATTTGGGTTTCCTAGAAACAGCCAAAGATGGGTATCCTGATGAGTGGTCTGTTGGGTGTTCTCAGGAGAGCCCTAGGCCACCGTGGAAGATGCAGAAGAGGGCAGGAGAGAAGCTAAGCTAGGTATGATTTCAGGGGCATCGTGCCTCAGCCTGGCCCTGGGAGAGGCTGGCGGTGAACACGGCTCCAGGGAGTCTCTGCCTAGGTGAGGAGCCAGGGAGTTGCTTCTGGACATCACACTGGTCTTCTAGGACAGAGGAGACCTGCTCCATGGAGTTTCGGAGACTGCACATCTTTCCTGGGGCAGACAGCCACATTTTCCTCCCTCAGAGGGGCGGTGGGTTTGAAACTCAGATGAGTAGCATAGCACGAGGCGTCTCCACACACAGGAAAGGCACCCCCCACCCCACCGTACCCCATACGAGCTGGGAATTGAGCCCTGCCGTAAGGTAAGGATTCTACCACTGACCCACCACCGCCCTCGGAGGGCATCTGTGCCGGACACCGCGAGAACACAGGGACAGGGAGGGGAGGCTGTGCACACCAGCCAGTGACCGTCGTACTCCATGCCAAGTGGAGGAGTGGGCCTGGGTGCTGGGTGAGGACGCGTCTTGGTCATGGACAAGGCACTCTGCTCTCTCAGGAGGGCAGATCCTTCTGACTCGAGGCTCAGAGGACATCCCGGGTGTTGGCTTCTGCTCCCCATCCTCTCCCAGAGGAAGAAGCTCTGACACCCCTGTCTTCACCCCCCCTAGGCTTGTCCTTCACATTCTCGGGACGGAAGGGCTCTGGAACCCATGTTTGCTTATCCAAGCCTAGGGAAGTGGGCAGCGCGGGAGCCCCAGCCTCTGCCCGGAGCCTTGGGGTGCAGCAGCGAGAAGCAGGGTGATGGCTGGTCTGAGCAGGGCTGACTACTGCAGTGATAGAGTTACACATTCTCCTCACCCCCCCATCCCAGATGGCTATCAACAATCCCAAAACCAATCCCTACCAAACCAAACCTAAAGCAGTCCCTGTGAACTTGATTCTGACTAATAGATCCCCACCCACTTTTTTCCAGAAGTGCCCCTGGGAAGACTTGAACCTCTAACCTTTCGGTGAGCAGCTGCACATGTGAACTATCCGCACCACCTGGGACTCCAAAATCAGTTCAAGGCCTGTTAAGGGTGGGTCCACGCCTTTGCCCGTGCCGTGCCCTCCGTGGAGACCACCCTCTCCCCTGTACCCTGTACCCCCCGGGCTAACTCCCACTTTCCCACTCCACACTGTGGTCGTCGTCACCTGGGACGCTTCTAGATTGGGTGCCCGTCTGGCAGGCTTATCACAAAATGCCAGTTTCTGGGCCCTATCCACAGAAAGCATGCCCCTCGTCCGTCAGTCAGCTGGTTGTACTTTGCCAGCTGCTGGGAGGCTGGGCGCGATCCCACGAGCATTTCGGGCACCAGCAGGGTCATCCCTGGTGCCCATGTTTCAGGTTTCCCTCCCCTGGGACTAGTTGATGTATGCAGGGGAGGAGGGATGCTAAAACACACTACAGAGAATGGCGGTGAGCACCACGCTTGGGGCTCCGCTGGCAGCTGGGGAAGAGGGCCCCCCTCCACTCCACACTCCAGCCCCTGCAGGAACACCCTCCCCGGGGGCCAACTCAGTCCCCACAGTGGGACCCGCCCCGCGCCACTGCTCAACATCATCCTTCCAGAAATGCACACGAACGGGGGCAGAGAGGTTTCCAGGGAGCCCGACCCCAGCTGCACAGAAACCTGCTGAGGGACCCGGAGCAGCAGCGGGGAGGGAGTGAGGTGGGTGGGCACGATCATACAAGGCGGAGGGCCGGGAAAAACCCATCCAACAGGCCTGCAAAGCCAGCTTTCGCCGCTGAATGCACAGTGATCAGACAATCCGCGCGAAATGTGCTGACATCACGCAGTCTGCGCTCAGCTCCCTCCCCTGCTCCGGGGCCTATTCGGGGAAATCGCCTCCATTGAGCCACAACCAAATTGCTTTCCGAGCCTTAATTTGCTATTAGTTCATTAATCTCTCTATTCAGAATGCCAACAAGACAGCTGATGATCGTTCCGGAGGAAGTGGGCATGAAGCTGAGGCAGGAGGGAAGGGGTTTAGAGGCTCAGGAGAAGTTTCCTGGCTTCCTGGGGGGTATGGTGAGGGGGGCGCAATTCTTTAAAAAGTCAGAGTAGTAGTTTTTGTTTATTAAAGAAGCTAGGTCCTGAGCCGCTAACCACAAGCCCACAAGCCCCTCCCTAGGAGAAAGATAATCCTGTCTGCTCCTGTATATAGTCTTGGAAACCCTTTTAGAGGGCTAATCCAAGTACATGGCAGTGGATTGGGTATTCGGTTAATATATGACTCGCTCACAACATGCCGGGGGCTTTGGTGGTGGAGTGAGTTCCTTGGGCTGCTTACCGCAAGACTGGCGGCTCAAACCTCTATCCGTTGCTCCCTGAGGAGGAAAATGAAGCTGTCTGCTTCTGAACAGATTTACAGTCTTGGGAATGCTAAACTGTCCCCCA
>NW_022111312.1:7470668-7473933 GCF_000313985.2 Echinops telfairi
TGTGTGTGTGTGTGTGTGTGTGTGTGTGTGTGTGTGTGTGTAGGGTCCTCATCTGAGTAGTTTCCTCATAGAACGAGGACAAGGGACACAGAGGCACAAAGGGAAACCACACGAGGGAAGGTACCGGCAGTGGCCTGGCGTGCTAGGGAGGGTAGAGGTGCATGGCAGGACTGGAATCCAGAAAAGGTAGGAATGGGTCCTGCCCACCTCTCCATATTAGCCGCACTTCTAGTCGGTGGTACACACGGAGGACAGTAGGTGTTTCTGTTCTGACGGAATGCTGGGATGGCAGCCCTTGTTATCTGTTGTTGAGTGCCACAGCGTAGATTTAGGGGATGATCGGGCGGAGTAGAATGGCCCCAGTGGCCTTCCTAAGTTGCCATCTATAGACGGAAGCAGAATGCCTGGGCTTCTCGTGAGTCCAAACTTCTGATCTTAGCTTAAGCACTGCACTGTCAAGGCCCCATAAGGGCAGGCCTAGGGCACGACCTGGCACAGAACTGGGCGGTGTTCAGTTCTGATGTACACTGGGTCACTAAGAATCAGGAGCCAACTGAGGGCAACTGACAAGGACACCATCTTTAGCCCAAGGCTCCTCAGCGGTGCTTTGTCCCTCCTCGGTGCCCTGCCCCTTTGTGGCCGTGTCCCCTATATAGCCCCTCCACCCCACCCTTCAGGATGGCCCAGCAGAAGCCCAGATCTAGGCCTCTTCCAATTGGCCCACGAGTGAGGCCAAAATCCCGCCAAGCTTTGATAGCGCCTATCAATCACTATTCGTTTGTATTCTAAGTGTTGTGGAAAAATGGCAAGGTGCTATTCAGAGACGGTGAGGTCCAATTCTTGGACTGGTGAGAGCTGCCACACAATCTCACACACACACACACACACACACACACACACACACACACACACACACACACACACACACACACACACACACACACACACACACGCATGCACATACTCCAGCGGTTCTGGAAACAGTGGGGGGGGGGCATTGTTCTAGAGGTAAACAAAGAGATAAGGGTGGAGGCCCCCAGGGCTTAGTGTGAGCCCCCCCCTCCTGCAGGGAAGAAGCCAGCTGTGCACAAGTCCAGGGTGGAGGAATGATCTTCGAGAAAAAGGGGGCCATCCGGGGCTGCCTCCTTCCAAGCAGCACCCTGGAGGGTGCTGACAGCGCACCCATTTTGCAGACTGGGAAAGCGAGGCCTGGTGGGGAATCTGTCTGTGGCCCACATTTGTTGGTGAGTGGGGATGGGTGGCAGCTGGGAACCGAGCTCAGCTGGGGCTCCCTGCAGCTCCTCCGTGCCCCCAGCCTCCTCTCCCAGCAACTGTGACCTGTGCTTTACTTCTAGAACAGAGCTGCCTCTGTTCCACCTCCAGACCCCAAATTAAACCAACTCAGGAAGTGTTCAGGCTCGCTGACTCCTGGCTGTGTTCAAAGGCCCCACGTGACAGGTGTGAAGACTGGAAAGCTGGGGTGGGGTGGGGTGCTGCAGCCCCCAGCAGGCAGCCAGCCCAGGGGAGGCAGACAGCCCGTGTACTGGACCCAATCAGTCTGAAGAACCTGCGTGCGGCAGCCTGCTGGCCGCCGCTCATGACTCGGTCCCATCCTTCTCCCAGGAATGGAAGGCTTCTCCCCAGACTTCTCTACAAGTTGAGGGGGCAGGGCTTATCCGATGGGGGAGGGAGAACTCACCCCTGCTGCCATCCTACCTCTGCCACAGGGCTGAGAGGCTGAGGCTTGAGGCTTGTGGGCCCCAGGGAGAGATTCCCTCCCTGGGCTCCCACAGGGAGGAGAAGTAGCATAATTGGAGACAAGGGGGGGATCCCCCCTTTAACCCTTGATGTCACCAGGCTCCCAGAAAGCAAACACACAGACACACATGCATTGAAAGGGCTGTACCCGGTGGGCTGTTGCATCTGGTTGGTTCATAGTCAGCCAGGGCTCAGAGGGGCCACTTCTGGCATGCTCAGGAGGAGGGCCTGGGTTGGGGAGGGGGCAGGCAGAAAAGGTAACCATGACCTTTCACAGAGAACCGAATTCTGACCTGAGTCTCTGAGTGGGGTAAACTTATGGCATCAGGCTGCTAACTGAGAGGGTGGGGTTTGGGCCCATCCCGAGGTGTCTCAGTATAAAGGCCTAGTGATCTACAACCCCCGGAAATCAGCTCTTGGAGACAGTGGGGGATGCGCAGGTCTGCCTGGACACACGCTGGGGCCACTCGCTGGCAACTGGAACGCTGCATCCCCGGGGATGAATGGAGGTCACACAGCTAGACTGTGGCAGGGGACTCACGGGTCTTGAGTTTGGGGGTCGCAGTTCCCCCTGCCTTCCTACCCTTTGCCAGCCACAACCTGAGGTGGGTGTGGGAAAAAGGGGTGGACCAGGGACCATAAGGCCATAGGGTCTGGCTTTCCCACTAGAACTAGAACGACTAGGGTTTAAATCCTGAGGGTCACTTCCTCACGGCAGGACCCACTGCTGACACTCAGCTTTCAGAGCTGTGAAAGGGGAGAATTATAGTGCATCCTTCCCCACTCATAGAGCTACAGTAAAGATGGCACCAAGGGACTTGGAAGACGATAGGGCAGAGGCTGGCAGACCAGCTGAGGGGCTAGGGCAGCCCTCAGCCTGTCATAGGACAGGCAGTGTGTGGAAGCACAACTGAGCCCGGTGACAGTGACCCAGAGTCGGTGGTTGCCTTTGCCCAGCGAGGCAGAGTGGAGTATGTGCCGCAAAGACTGCATGACCTGCAGCTGCTCCCGCCATTAAGGGCCCATCAGCTTGGTGCCATCTCACAATGACCAACACAACAAAACACTGCCCGGCCCTGCAACCGCCTCACAATCATTCCGACGTGTTTACCTGCGCCCATCTCTCGTAGACCCTTCCCCTTCTTCGCTTGCCTTCAAAGAGACAAAAATGTTGACTCTCGGATTCACCGCCCCCCACAATACGCTGACCTTTGCTTTTGCAACAGCTGTGGCTCTTGTTCAGAACCACTCTCTCTTGGGCCCCTTACAAGCCGTTTCTGGAGGATGCAGTGGGGAACTCTTCCAAGTGTCAAGAAACCAAGTTGCCACGCACCCCTTCAGAGCCACAGGTGTGGCTTAACCGGTGGCATCAGGTGCCACGTGGAGTCACTTCAAGCAGCAGTCACTTACTTGCAGTTTTTACATTTGAGGCCAAAGAGCATCCCCTTCCCGCAGACGGTGCAGGTTTGGGACATCCAGTACTTGGTGGAGAACCTGTGGGGAGAGA
>NW_022111312.1:7475041-7484051 GCF_000313985.2 Echinops telfairi
CTACCTGGAGACCCTCAAAAACCAGAGACCCCACGTTTTAGGCACAGCGATGAGCCCCCTCAAGTAAACATCTTTACGAACCATCAGTTAGCCCCTCTCCTTCAAGCACACCCCTGGCGACCCAGACAGGGCAGCCTAGAGGTGTCCTCTACCCGACTGGAGACCTCCAGGAGGCTGCAAATGATGAAAGGCGCCATGCTAACCCCCAAAGTTGGGGGTGGGTTCAAGTCAACCCAGAGGCACCCCAAAGCAAAGGCCTGGTGATCTCTCTCCAAAAACTCAGCCCCTGACAACTCCATGGGGGCGTCGTTCCATTTCGCAGCACCGTTTACGTGCATGTGTTGTGGTTTTCGCATTTAACTACAGACCAAGGGGAGAGAGCGGCACAAGAGATGAACAACCCGGTGCCAGCCCCGCCCCACTAGCTTCCCCGAGTGATGGGAGGAAGCGACAGGGCCCAAGGCAAGTTATAGAAGGTTGCCAGGTCACGGTTAATTTTAATTTTCAATTTTTGTCACCGTCAGCAGGAGTCTGTATCTAATCTCCACCGGCCCCAGAGTGTCAGAAGGAACACCGGCAGTGCTTATGTAACTGGGTGCCGAGGAATGCAAAGGGACCGGCGGTCTTTTGCTGCCGAACTGTTCACCAATCTGGGTCAGCCCCCACCATCCATATCTCGGCAAACAGCCGCACTCCGAGAAGACACTGGTTGACAGGGAAACCCTCTCCCATTTGGAGAGGGGTGAGGAGGGCAGAGAGCTTAATGGGGGTCTGTTCTGTAGGATTGGATTTTCCCCCCCTTACCATGGGCTGGGAGGCAGGCAGTGAGTGACAGGTAGCTTTTCGGCCCTTCCCTCCCCAGACCAACCCCCCTGCCCTCTTCCCTGGCCCCAGCAGAGGGGATGCTACAGGAAAGCGGATGGAACTTAAATTTTGAGTTTGTACCAAGGTGGGGATGGGGCCAGGTCTCTGGCAACAGAGGGTGAGGCTAAGGAATAATTGGTTATTTCTAACCCCCACGTCTTCCTCAGGTGGCCCCCGTTTGCTGGCATCTGCTTCCGAGTCTTGGGTGCCCCCCACAGCAACAGTGCTGACTCAAGGATGGAGCCCATCCAGGGGGTAAGGCCAATCAAGGGGTGTGTGGCTGACCCTGATGGCGAGGGCCAAACTAAGGGGCAGAGCCCACCTTGAGGGTGAAACAGAGATTGAGTCAATAAACTGACAAAAACCACACCCAAACTCACTACCAGACAGCCCGTGCTGACTCCCAGGGACCCCACAGGACAGGGGAGAACCTCCCCCCCTCCCATGGGTTCCTGAGGCTATAATACTTCACGGGAGTAGAAAGCCCCTACGCTCTCCCACAGAGCAGCTGGTGGTTTTGAACTACGGACCTTGTGGATTGCAATCCAATGCGTCACCGCTACACCACCAGGGCTCCTGAAACTGATGGAAGTGCATGGCAAATGGACGAAGGGAAGCGAGAAAAGGGAGATGGGGCACTGGGCAGAGCCTAGAGAAGGGGCTGAGCCGGACTGGGGCTGACCCAGCAGAGGCGTCCAGCCCAGGGTCCCAAACACAAAGCCCCGGGGGCACAGGCACAAAGTAGGATGCTCTTCTCTGGTCTCGCCTCGTGGTTGGCATTTTGATCACACATCACCACAGCTGCCTCGAACGTTCCTTGTGAGTCTCACAGCCACTGGTCCTGCCAACACGTTTCTGCATCTCAGGAGCTGTGGGCAAGGCACCCTTCGGGGAGAGTGCATGAAGCCGTGGGCAGGTCCTGCTATTGCTCCCAGCTGGCCCTTGGCCCTTACTCAGTGTGACCACAGCCTGTCTCCCAGCCGTCTCCCCTTCCTCTCTGCCGGGAGCTCCTGGAGGAGGACGCGGACTTCCCGTCTTGCTCAGTGCTGCCCACTGGCATGGAAACCTATCGACCCTGGTTCACACAGTCCACGAACATGGAGCCAGCCCGCTCGGCTGGTTCGCGGTGGCCCCAGTCGAAAGAAAACTCTGAGTGGTCATGTCCAAAAAAAGTCCTGAGACGAATCCGATCCATCACCTCAAGCCGAGGGCCGCAGTGCCTTCAACTGTCAAAGGGGCTCGGCCACCATTCCTGCCTCGCCTACCCCACAGTAGGCAGCGTGAAACCCAAAGTAGAAAACGGCCATCGTTTAAGGGATCACTGGCCTGTGCACACCCGGGGGTGCTCCCCGCATCCTCTCACATGAGAAAGGAGCAGGTGTAACCCTGCAGAGGTCGTCTGTGTGGCCGGCACTGCAGCAGAAGGCGAGCACCGCGGAGGTCAGCCTGCCAGGCCCCCAGTTCCTAGCGCACGTCACCTGGGTGGGAGACTGGCAACGAGCCCAGGAAGCTTCTGTGGCCACCATCAAGCCCTGTCGTATGGGCCGGGCCTCACCTCATGCCACGCCTCTTCCGTGTCTCACCCCGGTAAGCCCCACGTCATCACCCTATGGGGAGGCGGGCTCATCAGATGAAGGAACATAGCCTCAGAGAGGGTCTGCCACTCCTCAAGGACACAGAGCCGTCCTAGCTGGGGCCCCGCACACAGCCTGTGGTGAGGCTGTGCACTACTTGGCACACGGTCCCGGTGAGGAAGAGGCCAGCAGCTCATTCACTGCTGCGGCTGCCACCGCACCAAGACCCAGCCTGGCGGAGGCGAGGGGACACAGTGGCTGAGGCCCATGTCAGGGCTGCTCCGTCCCCAACTGTGCAGGGACCCGGATGTCCTCCTCACCCAGCGTCCCAGCTGGGAGGCGGGCACACCACGCCTACCTGTGCTTGATGGAGTTGCTCAGATCTCGGCGTGGCATCTGCGGGGACCAGCGTGGCACCGACAGAGTGTCTGCGGGGAGAGGAGAGAGAGGCGCTAGTTACAGAGAGGGCCAGAGGCTGTGGGCAGCAAGAGGGACGGTCCCAACTGCTGTTGTGTGCTAAACCAAAGCCCTGTGAAGTGCTGCGTCTGGGACTCCCCCAAGGGCTCCTTCGGGGGTCCACCTGAGAGAAGTGGGGAGACAAAGTCGAGAATCGAGCATCCTTTCCATGGGCAGCGTGTTGGCTGCGTGCCTGGCACGTACCATAGTAGCTCATTCTTTCCTCCAAATAACTGCAAGGTCAGGGTGGCTGGCAGCCCCATCTTATAGGTTAGGAAACCGAGGCTTGGAGAGGGGACATTGTTTGCTGGAGGTGGTACACTTAGCAGACTGCACACAGGGCTGGGTGTTCAGGTCTGAGGGGCTCTGCAGCGGGAGCCCTTGCCTGCAGTGTTATAATGGCAGGGTATTCCAAATATGCCATCTTCCTAATGTTTGCATGCCCTACACAACCTGTGGAATGATTTGCTTCGTAGTTTAGCTGACTCTATTTTGTTACCTAAATGCAGTCAACTTAAAAGCGAACTTTAAATGTGTATGCCTTTTCACATCTGACGGGCAATCATTTAAAAGATCTCTAACTGTGTATTACCACCTAAAATCATGCTACAGGAAGACAGACCGATGGACAGATGGGCAGATGGATAGATGGGCCCTGCATGATGAATGTATAGGTGGGGGGATGGGTGTATAGGTAAATAGATGAATGGAGGAGTGGATAGATGAATGAACAGATCGGTGAGTGGATAGATATATAGGTAGTTGGATCAAGAGACAGATGGTGAATGGATATATAGGTAGATGGATCAATAGACAAGTATATAGATGGACAGATGGGTAGCTGGATGGATAATCGATGGATGAATAGACAGATGGGTGAGTGGGTGGATGGACAGATGGGTGGGTAGATGGACAGATGGGTGGGTGGATGGGCAGATGGGTAGGTGGATGGGCAGGTGGGTGGGTGAATGGGTAGATGGGTGGGTGGATGGGCAGGTGGGTGGGTGGATGGGCAGGTGGGTAGGTAGATGGGCAGGTGGGTGGGTAGATGGACAGATGGGTGGGTGGAGGAGCAGATGGGTGGGTGAATGGGCAGGTGGGTAGGTAGATGGGCAGATGGGTGGGTGGATGGGCAGGCAGGTGGGTGTGGATAGGCAGATGGGTGGGTGAATGGGCAGGTGGGTGGGTGGATAGGCAGATGGATGGGTGGATGAGCAAGTGGGTGGGTGGATGAGCAGGTGGGTAGGTGGATGAGCAGATGGGTGGGTAGATGGGCAGATGGACAGGTGAATAGGTAAATAAATAGAGATAGTGGTGGATGGGAAGCTAAAACAATAAATTACACAGACTTTAGACTACGCGTCTGTCTCTTAAACCCTGAGCCCCCAACCCGTTCCTTCACCCCATCTGCCCAACTTCCTGCCCCCTCTTCTTCCCCGACCTTACAGGCCCGAGAGGAGAGACACGACAGCAGAAATGAAGGAACCCTGGCTCTGAAAGATTCACCAGCAAAGGAGAGGAGAAGCATGAGGCTGACCCACCGCCAGCTCCCAGTCTCCAGCCAGATGTAGGCAGCAGCCGGCTTCCCTCCCCGGGCTGCAGATGGAGGGCTCATTGTCCACAGCAACTGTTACAGAGTGGCTCGCTCATCAGGGAGCTGGGCATGTCTGAACCTCTCGGGGAGCATTTAATCCCCAGCCCTCTCCTTCCACTCTCCTGTCTAATGACACCGCTGGCCCATCTGAAAGCTGTTTCCAGAACCCTCTATTCTGCCCTTGTAAAGCTGGGGCCCTTTCTAGGAGAACTAATGATTTCCTACGCCCTAAAGGGCAGAGAAAACCCAAGAGGGAGACAGCATGATATATTAATCAGAATCCCATCCTGCAGAATTTCCTCTAGTGCAACTAAAAACTAAATGTCAGAGTGCCCAAGCCAATGTCACTGCTTGGTTCTGTTTCTGACGGAAGCCACAAAACGATAAGAGAGAAAAATACAGTGAGCTGTTGATTTGGGGTTGTTGTTTTTTTTTTTGCAAAGGAGCATTCTTTCCGTTCCTGCCTTTCTCCTTTGGGGACTGAAGTCGGGTATGGAAGGAAGGATACCACCTGTAACCCCTTAGGCTGCTTTCTCCAGTGCCAGGAGTGGGCTGAAGTGGGAGTGCTGGGCTGAGGAGCCAGGCTGAGTGCAGACACACAGCAGCCTACCAGAGGAGTTTCATGTACGGGGACCATCACCAACCAGGAACAGTGAACGTTCCACGTGGAGGTCTGTGGAGATGGATGGGGACCAGCACTGAGATCGATTAGCAATGTCTGCCATGGGTAAGAATGAGGCTGAATGTTGATGTTTGCTACCCCTGCCAAGGCAGGACCAAATCTTTCTGGTCTTTGCACCACCACTTCATACTTGTTTGTTGAAGCCAAGATTATTAGAATAAGAACAGTTCCTGTTTGCCGAGAATGCACTAGGTACTAGGTCTTACGCTGCGCCGTGCATACCTGGAAGCTGTGTCTCTGTGAGCTCGGAGCCAACATTTCCCCCAATGTACAAAGGAAGTTACAGAGAACAGAGAGGTGCAGTGGCTTGCTGAAGGTCACACAGCCACACACCAGCAGAGGAATCTCCAGGAATTGCTCTGTGATTGTTCGCAAGTCCTCTGGGAACCCCATACCTGTGTTCTCAGGGGACATTTCGGATGTTGCAGGTGGTAGATACTGGCATTGAGTGCCCCAGAATCCTACAAGGCACAAGACAACCTCAAGACAAGGGGTACTGGACCCAAACTGTCTTATCGTGCCAGGCTGAGAATCCCTGATCGAGAGGTGTCGCTATTCGTCTTCCCCTGGAGAAACAGAACACAAAACCCAATCCCCGATGGTGTTTCTGAAGCTCAAGAGTTGTCAGGGAACAAATCCTCCCTTATTATAAGCACTGTTAGATTCATAGCCTAGTTATTCTGCGATTCTCAATTACAGCACCTTCTTGAAAAAGAAGATGTAATTAAGTTTAATAGTTTGGATTCATTTCCCAATATCTGGCGAAGGGGCGCTGTCGGTCGATTACATTAAGCGGCCACAGCATCATTAGTCTCCAGCAGTAATAGGCTCTGCATGGCTCCCGACGTGGGCGTGAAGGCTTGAACTTGCAGGCCCTCTCTTTACTTTCTTCCTCTGGACTTTGCTGATGTGAACCTTAAAGAAGAGGAGCCCTGTTTAAAGGGAATGGTGGGAGGGGTGGTGGTGGGGTGCGGTGGTGAAAATCTGAGCCTTATCATAACAGAGAAGGCAAACAACATTTACAGCAATTAAACTGATACAGAAACTTCTGTTTAACCATCAAAGCACCTATTAAGATGTCTCCGCCGCTGAGCAGAAGATTCCTTGCTCCTTACATCGGCTGATAATCACTCAGGCAGATGCCGCGGGTGAACCTGCACTGCCCATGAGCCGCAGGTCCCTGGGGCAGAGCCGGACGTGTTTCTGCGGTGATAATTCCACGCCTGTGCTGCAGGGCGTAGGCTTGTCTCCCTTCCCTTGGGTCCCGCTGTGGATCCCCCTTGCAGGAATGGCTCCTCTCAGGAGAAGGGGGGTGGCTTGGGAGTCCTAGGCTTTGCAACCTCCTGGTAGTCAGCCAGGGAGACCCAGTGATGCATGGCTTCAACACTCAGCTACCAACCCCAAAGGCAGCAGTTCGAACCCAGTGAGCTGCCCCATAGGACACAGACATGGCAGAGTCTGCCTATAACCATGTATAGCCTTGAAAGACCTCTGGGGCAGTCCTACCCTGTCTGAGATGGTCACTGGGAGTAGGACTCGACTTGATGGCAGGGGTCAGTGTGATTTGGTAGCCAGGCAGCAGCCAGAAGGCTGTCAGTGGAAGTGACCTGCCTGAGCATCTTCCTCTGCAGAGCTTCGGGTGACCCTGAAGTCAGACTCGGAGAGAGGAGCGAGGCCGAGCTCACAGACAAGTGAAGGGAGAGAGGGAGAGAGGAAGGGGGAGAAGAAGAATCCAGGTGTGCCCCCCACCCCCACCACCACACACACACACACACAATTCAAAAGTCTGCTTCGTGCCATCTCGCTTTTACAAAAGACCCACATTAACCCTCGCTGGCGTTTGGCTTCAGGAAACAGCAAAGAGTGAAAGCCGCCTTCGGCGTTTGTTCGGCAGCCAGGCAGGCTGGCAGCGCGGGCCCGGGAACGACGCTCAGCATTTCAGCATCAGGCCGCCCTCCCTTCCCTTCGAACCGCGTCTGTGACTGCATAGTTCATGGTGGTAATGCTGTAGATTTCATGTGATATTTGGTGGGCCGTTTGGGGGGCCTGGGAATCACATGCAAATGTTTCATCTGTGGTAACTGCATCTTTGCACGGAGTCACTCTGGCTTTACGTCAGGCTTCATGGGAGCGTTGTGCTTTCCCACAGGGAGACCCAGGTCTGGTTCCCGGCGACGCACCGCACACAGGTCAAGTCTGCTTTGAGGAGGCAGCTCTTCTGCAGTCGTATTCTGAGCACCTTTGCACTAGGTCAGACAGTGTTCGGTGCCATAGGGCTATCATTGGTCAGTTGTTCAGAAGTAGATCGCCAGGTCCTCCTTTCTAGTTTGGCTTCATCTGGAAGCGCCACCGATATCTGTCTGCCCCTGGAGACCTGGCATTTGAAACCCCTGTGGTGTAGCTTCCAGCATCACGGCAACTCGGAAGCCATGAGAGTGTGGCAGACGGAGATGGGCAGGGTTGTAGCCACCGGACCATCAGGTCCTCTCTGGTGACCGTCAAGAGGAGGGGTCAGTCATGGGTAATGTCCGAGGAGGGGAACAGAGATCAGGATTTGTTTCAAGGCCATAGAAACACAGAAGCATGCTGGAATAGAGGCGAGAGGGCTGGGGTCAGCCTTACAGGTAGATGCACTCCCTCTGGCGGCCGAGGCGAGTACAGCCAACTCTCCAGACTGTCCACTGAACGCGGGAGGCAAGTGTCCCGGGTTAGAAGTCAAGATCAGGAACCTCTCAGGATACAGTATCTCGGCAGAGTCCACAGGCAAGCAACTCTCTCCATGTCCCTCGGCATCTCCGGAAGCCCCCGATCCCTTGGCACAAGGGCCAGCCTGGCTTCTACCCTGCTCAGATCGTGTGAAGAAGCTCTTTAGTGCCACGGATGAGCACCCAGAGGTACCTGGTCCAGAGAGCTGCTTAAGGTTACCTGGGATGAGGTTTACCGAGTATTCAGTCTGTGGTCTTAGCACCAAAACGATGCTTTTACTGCTGGCTTATTAATGACACCCCCCCACCCCAAGTGTCGGCCTGCCGGGCCTTCATTCATTCCAAAGACCTCTATGGGCAAGACCAGGAGGACGTGTCCTCTCCCAGCTCCCCAGAGGGGCAACTGAGGCCAGTACATTGTTCAGTTGGGGTCACCTACCAAGTACTGGAGCCTGGAGTTGTATAAAACACAAAACCTTGCTAAACCTCCCTTTGTCCCACGGACTCTCCACCCAAAAGGAACTGTCCACTGCGATCCCTGGGTCTCTACGCCCCTTAGTGACACGAGGAACTGCCTTATCCTTCGATAACTCCCTGCAGATGAAGAGCCCTGCACACATTAGACCGGTAAATGACAATGCCAACATTTGCTGAGCACCCACTGAACCCTGGTGGCACTGTGGGATACTAGGCAGTATGCTAACCACAAGGTCGGCTGTTCAAAGCCACAGGCCACACTGTGGAAGAAAGATAAGGGTCCACTTCTGTAAAGACTGACAGTCTGGGACATCCACAGGGGCAGCTGTTCTCTGTCCTACAGGGTTGCAATGAGTCAGAATTGGCTGGACAGCAGTGTTTGCTTTCTGTCACGACTGCATGACTCAGGCCACAAGCTTTTGAAGTGCTCTTTCCACTCGAGTCCGTATCTCCATTTCAAAAGGCAGAGCTGGGACAGTCAGACGTTCAGGCGCAGGCTCAGAAGTGGACGCAGCTTCTAGCCCAGGTGTGAGGGCCCGAGTGGGAACTTCGTGGGTGTAGCTGCACTCAAACCAACCAGCACATTCTTTGGGCCAGAAGATACCTGACATTAATAAAATCTTTTCAGGCCACAGGCCAGTCGCCAGCGAAAATCCCC
>NW_022111312.1:7484819-7486529 GCF_000313985.2 Echinops telfairi
CCCTACCTGCCTCTCTCTTGCTATCTGGTGATTGGATTTGTGTGCAGCTGCCTTAGCTAGTTCTCTGACTCAACTTGCAAGCTACACTACCTGTGGGACACCCAACCAGTGGATCATGTCGCTATCGTTTGAGGTTCCTTCGAGACCTGCTTCACCACACTACTGGTATACACATCCCTTGAGCTGGGGACTGTCGGATCCTGACATTTGGCTGACTGTTTGGTGACCTGCCCTGCTGTTGGCTGCCTGTGGCTGGACTGCCTGCATTACTCTAGGGAAGACTCAACTGTCTGCTCCCTTGACCTTGGACCCGGCAGCCCTCGTGAGTTGAAGGACTTCCAGTATATTGACTGTTTCATGGAAGTGAGTTGAACGGAGCCCTCTGTACTGCTGTGTGGACTAACTAGCAGCAGTTATATGCCTTTGTGCTGTATCTATCTATCTATCTATAAAATCACAAGTGTCCTGGTCTTGCTTCTCTAAAGAACACTGTCTAACACACCCACTCATCGTCTCCTAGGCCACCAGGGCTCCAGCAGGTGCTAAGAGGGACCACCTAGGTTGGATTCCTGGGATCTCCAGGGCCCTGGGTCAGCATAGTGGACAATGGGGGGAGTTCCCTGCCCGGACGTGGGAGCCCTGTGCTGAGGAAGGAGCACCTGTGTCGGGCCAGACAGGGATGTAGACGAGCGGTGGAGCCCCTGAGTAGAGACCGGCTCCAGAGATGCCATCATTATCACGGCAAGCTCTGCTTCGGAATGGGAAGGGCCTTGTGGGGGGACGGGGGTGGGGGGTGCCAGTGGGACTCTGAAGTCAGGAGACCTGTGTTCACACGCCAGCTCTGCCGTGGACTACCTCTGGGACCTCATGAGCTTTCTCCTCTAGCAGCCTCAGCATTTGTCACCTGTGGAAAGCGGGTGATGGCATCTCCCTTCTGGGATTTCAGGAGGATTGGATGGGGGGGGGGCGGCGGATACCATGGGAGCGGCGTTCAGCCGAGTGCTGGCCATCGTATTGTCATGGCTGTTGCTGTCCTTGTCACTACCACTCTGCCTTGAGGATTCGCACGCCAGTTTGGTTTTCCTCTAAATTGGAGTCCGTGGGGAGCTTTGTCATCTTCTAGTCGGGGCTCTTCCTTCACCTGATTTTGAGACCCCCCCATCACCCATCTTCAGGGTTGCATCCTCTCTCCTCATACTGATTCAATCTGTAGGCTGAGCAAATCCTCATGGAAGCTGGATTTAATACAGAGCACGGCGTCAGGACTGGAGGAGGGGTTTTCTATAACCACCTGTGACACACACGTGACACAGCCTCACTTGCTGGAAGTGAGCAGCACTGGACGCCCTTGCTGATGAAGTTCAAGGACAGCAGCTTTCAGGACGGATCAAGACGCTGTGTAAAGAAACCCCGAATTTTTACACGTGGACCGGTTGGTAATATCATGATCAATGGAGAAACGGTTGAAGTCGTCAAAGATGTCGTCTGGCTTAGATCCACCATCAATGCTCATGGAAGTAGAAGTCAAGATATCACAGGACACGTTGCATTGGGTCAATCTGTTACATAAGAGCTCTTTATAGCGTGTTGAAAAGCAAGGGTGGTCCTTTGAGGACTAAGGTGCGACTGACCCAAGCCCTGGTCTTTGTAAGCGCCACCTAGGGATGCGAATGTTGGGTCTTGAATAAGGAAGGCGGAAGGAAAGTTGAT
>NW_022111312.1:7487076-7491239 GCF_000313985.2 Echinops telfairi
GGGGGGGTGTCTTTAACTCCTCATCCTGGGCCAGTTAGCAGCAAAGCTGTCCTTGGGGCCAGGAGACCTGGTTCAACACTCGCTGCTGCCACTTACATGGCGGGAGTCTTTCGACACATGGCTCACTGCTCAAAGCCAAAATGTACATGCCCATGTGGTATCTTAGCCCACTCCGTTGGCTTAACTGTAGGCCACAGTGGGGTGTGGTTTTTGATGTCCATTTTTTGTGCAGAAGAGGAGAGGAAGACCTGGACATGGCTAAGCCAAGAGTCTAACCCTTATCGCTCTGCCCCCACCCTCTGCTGGCCAGGACTCCATGATAAGCAACGTCTACAAGTTCCCCCAAGCTCAGGGGAGCTCCCAGGCACAGATGGACGTCTCACTGTCACTGCTGTGGTCTGCTCTGGGGTAATGGGTGAGATGATCTACTGGTCACTCTATCAGAGCAGAGAGCAGACCTCGGAATCCTGCCCGTTATGCTTGGCGGGTGGCAGCAGCGATCTGGGCCGAGGGGGGCAGAGACAGTGCCCTCTGGGGAGCAGCCCCAAGGAGAAGCCTACCTCGAGGGGAGAGGTGGGCAGTAAGGGCACTGGGCAAATGGTCAGGCAGCAGCAGGAGGGATAACATGCGGTTGATAAGATGGAAGGAAGTGCTGAGGAGGCAGAGGGGAGACACCACAGGAGGGAGGAGCAAGCAGAGTCCTCCTCCACTGTCACCCACACCCCTTGGAGCTCCAGTGTGAAAGCGAGAACGCATTCATTCTGATGCACCCCACCCCAACCCCCCCACCCCCACCCCTACCCCCGCCAGAATGGCTCTCCCCTTTTCAAAGACCTCCACCACTCCGTGTCTCAGTCCTGGCAGGTAAGTGCCGAGCTGGGCTCCCCTTAACTGACCGTTAATCGAACACGTGGACAGTGACAGCATGGTTCCCTCCCCCCAGTGAGCAGTGTGAGTCCTGGAGTCATGATCTGTGATTTACGCGGCACCCCCCTCCAAGGGTCTCAATTAAATCCCACTGTCGGCACCGAGAGAGGAGATGGCTGAGGCATTTAATTACATTTTATAATGTGCTCACGGCTGAATTGATTCGAGTGTATCAGGGGTTTTTAACCTCAGAGCCAAACACTGGAGGCTTGGGTGTCACATGAGTAATTATCTTCCTTGTGGGGATGATAGATGGAGAATCTAAGTTGTTAACAGTCGTGGGGGTGTCGGGGGAGCAGTGGCCGACACAGGGACGCGATAAGAAGAGTGAGGCAATGGTGTCTCTCCCTCCACAAGACACCACGCAAGGGCTGCAGGGAGGGAGGGGGGCGGTCCATTACCCATCGTCCTTCACATGGAAAGATGAGACTCATTAGGAAGCCCATCCTTCGTCCCCCACCCTGTGACCCCACCCAGAACTGTCTGCACAGATTTTTCCATGGAAAGATTCTGACAGCGGTGGTCAGGAGAGAGGAGGTGAGGATTTCCCAGTGCTCAACCCATTTCAGGTACTAAGAGAGTCAGGTTCCAAGACAAAGGACAGGGACGTCTTAGCATCTACGGGGCGCAGAAGGACCTCGTTAGGATAACGGGTCTGCTGTGGGGAAGCACCCAGGAAGTCAATGATCAAGAAGGGAGCTTGGAGGGCCGAGAAGCCTCACCCTCACCCAGGGCAGGTCTGCACAGCGATGATTCTAATCGCCGGCAGTGAGCTGCACTGTATGACAACGGCACAAGCTGGCTGTGTGATGGGTGCTATTTACCACCGTGACCAAAAGAGTGACCGCTGAGGCTGCCGAGGTACAAATCCCAAACTTCACGGGTTAGGGTTCCTTGGCTGGGAGGTCAGGGGTCGTGGTTTCGTGGGACCTCCCAGAATACACGTTCAGTGCTTCTGTCCTGGCTCCCAGCTCGCTGCGTCGTGTCTGAACCCTAAGGCTGGCAGGGGCCACCCAAGCTATAACGCTCAGTTCACCTGGAGTAACAGACTCAGGAGAGTCAGAAACAGGAGGAAGACAGGGTATGTGGCTGATCGGCTCCGTGAGCAGCCACGAACCCAGAAGCAGCGGAGGGTGCCCAACTGCCGTCCCTGAATGTTTGGAGCAAAGCTTCCACAGAAGCATCCTGAGCCAAGGGGAGAAAATGCAGAATTGACTGTCCTGGGCTCAGGAAATCGAGCTGTTTTGGACTCAGGGAGGCTGAAGGAACCCCTGAATCTGTTGCTCTGAGAGCATCGTTATACCTGACACCAAAAAAATATCCTCTAAACCAAACGAGTGTCTGCCGCGAGCCGGGTGCTCTTTTTAAGAACCGTCTGCAGAGGATGGACGACAGCCACTCAAAAGACTAGCCGGGAAACTAGGCAGTGAGTTTATGTCCATGGGGAGGCACGACTCAGAGAGCAATCGATGCCACTGGATTTGGATGTAGGTCTTGTCCCATGGTCCACGGTCCACCATGTCTATGGTCTTCCAGAGGAGGGGGGTGGGGAGAATGTTTACAGAAAGAACGAATGTGCTGTGATGTGGAAATGGGGCTGATCACTGAAATAAACCCCTGAGCCTCAGCCTTAAAAGAGATGAGTGACATTACTACGCAAGAGGCCTCTGCTCCAGAGGCTTGGTCTAAACTTAATTTAGCCAAATGACTGTCTCCGGGCCCTCCAGGCATTGGAGGGGAGGGGGGGCTCAGTGGTAGACTTTTCTCCCTTGAAGGAAGGAGACCCAGGTTCAATCCCTGGCTGGTGCACTTCGTGTGCAGCCACCAGGTGCCTGTCAGGGGAAGCCTGTGTGTTGCCAGGGTGCTGAACGGGCCTCAGCAGAGCTTCCAAATTAAGACGGATGACGAAGACGGGCCCGGAGATCAACTTCTAAAAACCAGCCAGCGGAAAGCCCTCTGGATCACCCAGGTTTGATCCATGAGCGATCATGAGGATGATTAAAGTACTGCGGCTTGCCAGAAGAACAAATAAATCTGCCCCGGAAGAGGTATTGTCAGAATGTTCCTGAGAGGTGGGGATGGCCAGACTTTGGCCCGGGTGCTTTGGACGTGTTGTCAGGGGAGACAAGTCCCTGGAAAAGGACATCGTGTTTGGTAAAGTGGAGGGTCGGCAAAAGGAGGAGGAAGACCCTTGATGGGATGGACTGACGCAGCGGGGGTCACGTGGCCTCAAACACAATGCAGGGGAAGGCGGTGCAGGGTCAGGCAGTGTTTCATTCTGCTGAGCACTTGGTCCATTGCTATGAGTTCGAACAGACTCGATGGCCCCCACGACAGCAACAACGAACCCTGGGATCAGTACTGGGCTGCTAATCACAAAGTCAGTGGTTCAAACCCACCAGCTGCTCCACAGGAGAAAGCTGAGGCTGTCAGCTCTGGCAAAAAATCTACAGTCTGGAAAACCTTATATAAAGTCACTGTGAGTCAGAATTGGCTTTTGGGGTCTGGTATTCTCCGTGACAAGCACAGGGATGGGCAAAGACAGTCATGGAATAAAGACACGAGGACGCCACCCAGTGGTTCCCCCTGCGCTGCAGAAGCTAATCAACTCATGTCACAAGGGGGAAACAGGCTAAGAGGTACCCTAGGAAATATGTCCTACCCTCCAGGACCAGGGGCCCAGTTCGGGGCACTGCCAGCACGGTCTCCTTCTCTTGCTGCTGTGAGCTGCCGCCCAATGGGCCTTGACGGGTGGTGACCCCATGAATGTAAGGACCAGACCCTACCTGGTCCTGCCCGATTCCCATGACTGGCTCTGAACTGGACCGTGGTCATCCAGGGAGCTCTCGTGGGCTGGTTTGGGATGGGGAAAGCCAGGCCTCTGCCAATGCCTTTATATATTCAGACAGGAGCAGGACAGCCAGCAGGGGGGCAGGCAGGGGGTCTACTTGTTCTCACTGCCTGGGAGAGATGCCCTGGGCAGGAGAAGAGGCAGCCTGGAGACGCTCAGGTGGCTGGCCCAACGACTCGCAGCCCCCATCTGACCACTGCCCACAGCCCATAACCCGCAGCCCGGGCCCTGTCTCTCCAGACTTGGAGGAAAATGGGAATGGGAAGAAGCCTGTCTCATCCTGCCAGCTCAGAAGTCACCCAGGACAAAACAAGAGCTGACAGAGAGCCTCGTGTTGCCGTCATGGCAAATGTCCCTGAAAAGGGGGTGGGCGGTGCTGTGCTCC
>NW_022111312.1:7492134-7494459 GCF_000313985.2 Echinops telfairi
TTGTCTGGGTCCCACTGGCCGTTTGTCCCTTCCCGTCACCCTCTTCTCTGAGGGCTCCGCCGGCCAGGGTGTGACGGATGGGTCTCAAGTCCCTCCTGCACTACATCACCCCTTTACTTGGATGTTTATTGCCTGGAACTGAGCTGATGGACCTTAAATCAGCACCACTGGGGATCGACCGAGCTGAAAATTCTGCCCCTGTGGAAACCGTGGTGTTTTTTTTAATGATGCAGCCACCCTGTTATTTAACGTTCAGTGGGAGTTAATTGTCCACAGAACAGAGGGCTGGAGGGAAATGCCCCCCACAGTGCTGTTCAGAGGGATTTACTGCCCGAGGGCTCTGAGGCAGGGACAGGCCAGGAATCTAGACACCAGGCACCCTGGGGTCTGAGCTTCTTGGGGTGGGGGGTGGGGGGACTGCAGCATCTCCTCCCTCCCTTGACAGGCTCCCCGGAGTCTCAGAGCCCCCCCACCCCGTCCAAAGAGGTGTCACCTTGCTGTGGTCTGATAATCACTCAAGGTCAAGATGGAGTGTTGGTCTTCTGAACTGTTTCCTCATTGGGCATCCTTATGGGGTGCCTGGCCAGCTGCAGAGGGGACTGAGATGTGATGGGTCCTGGTGAGGTCCCTGACGCTGGGCACCTCAGCTGTTGTGGAATCCAGGCTTTGCAGTGGGAGGTGCTGTCAGTGTCTGGGTCACAGGAGACCACCCTCTGCCTCCCCCAGGAAGTGGGAGACCAGGAAATGGGAGATAAGCATGCTAGCCCCTCTAGCGTCCAACTATCTACCCCACCTCTCATGGATCTAAGACAGTGGTTCTCAATATGTGGGTCGAGACCCCTTTGGGGGTTGAGCAACTCTTTCACAGTGGTTGTCTAAGACCATCGGAAAACACATATTTCCAATGGTCTTAGGCTGCTCCTCTATCTGTCTCCAGGTGGGTCTGCCCACATGCAGATATGCCCACCTACGAGTACCCAGCGTGAAGCCTGTTACCCATGCTACACCATGCTTCAAGACAACATTTCATTTATTTGTCATGAGAAATAAATATTTCGCAATATATAATGACGTATTGTTTTTGTGATGAATCACGATGCTTTCATGATGCTCCATTTGTAACAATGAAAATACATCCCGTCTATCTGCTATTTACATGATGGTTCATCACAGTAGCAAAATGACAGTGATGAAGTAGCAATGAAAATAAATGGATGGTTGGGGGGTCAGCACCACATGAGGAGCTGGATGAAAGGGTCACGGCATGAGGACGGTTGAGAACCACTGTCCTAAGAGGAAGGAAAGAGCATGGCCCTAGGGCACAGGTGTCAACAAGAGGCCTAGGCTTCCACTGTAGGACGAAGGGAGGGAAGGTTCTGGAATCAGATGACGCGATGGCTTTCAAAGGAACCAACAGATCCGTCCTAGGGGAAATGCATCCAGAATGGCACTGAAAAGCAAGGCTGGCCAGAGACCGTCTTGGAATCAGGCTTGGTAAAGCTGAGGATGGAGGGTAAAGCAGAAGGGGTGAGATGAAATGGACAGGCACAGGGGCTGCAGCGGTGGGTTCGAACAGACAGCAACGTGGAGCAGGGCAAAGGACTGGGCGGCGTATTTCATTCACTTGTGCACAGTGCCATCGCTACAACTTGCAGCCAACTCAGTAGCTCCCCACAACCACAGTGGGCACACAACTCTGACTACACTAAACATCACATCCCGGAGCCCTGGTGGCATAGGGGTTACGTGTTGGGCTGCAATCCGCAAGGTCAGCAGTTTGAAACCAGCAGCTGCTCCATGGGAGGAAGATGGGGCTTTCTACCCTTGTAGAAAGAGTTACAGTCTCAGAGACTCACAGGGGTAGTTCCACCCTGTCCCGTAGAGGCAAGGTGAGTCGGCATCAACTCCAGAGCAGGGTTTTGTTGATTTGTTTGCTTTTAATGGCACAAGGGGCTGAGTCTCACGTCTAAAGCTTTGTGAACTGTAGTTCTCAACACCATATGGAGTCACATGTGCGTGGGAGGGGAGAGAAGGGGAGGTGGGGGGTGGGAGTGGGGGTGAAGCCTACGACCACAAGTAAAAGGTTTCTAAAAGCTCAAGAGCCCCAGAGGAATTTGGAGCCGAGATGTTTCTGCAGCCCTGGTTCTGAACACCCAGCAGGCACTCCGAGTTGCTACGCCTCTCTCTAGGCAGGACCTGGGTCCCCAACACCGAGCTGTACACTGAACTTACTCCTTTTCTTTTCTTTTTAAAAATAATTTTATTGGGGGCTCGCACAACTCTCATCACAATCCATCCATCCGTCCATTGTTTCAAGCACATTTG
>NW_022111312.1:7495565-7520542 GCF_000313985.2 Echinops telfairi
GCACCTGATGCTACTGTGCAGTCATTTGGGGGTGAGGGGGTGCGGGGCTCCAAAGCCACTCGGTCGGCAGGAAAGGAAGAGGTGTGGAGGGCGCGTCGGTGCAATCAGAGGGGCTTTCAGAACCGTGTTCACATGGCCACCTGCCCCCGTTCTCTGAGGAGCGGGCTCTGAATGCGGCCCTGGACCGCTGCCTCCTTCCTCTTTGCCTGCCGCGCCTCGATGATGGATTCCTTTGGATGTGCTCCGTCTCGCTCGGGCACCGAACAAAGGCGGGATTGATGAACTGCAGGGAAGCGCATTCACTGCCTGATCGATGCCTTTTACCTTGAGGAGGCGGCACCCGCCTTCAGGGACATGTCAACAGCCCTGCACTCTGTCAATAGGGCCTTGATTCTCTAAAGGCTGAACGAGGTTTTCATGGGTGAATGCTGGGAGCCAGCCCAGGACGCTGGAACCCCTCAAAGCCCCAGGTGACTCTCTTTGCACCTGCTCGCATCTTTCATCCTAAAACTGTTCACACTTGAGTGCAATCAGATCAACGCTGTTCCCCCAAGTGCGGAAGGCAGAAGGAAAGGAGGTTCAAGGTGTGCTAAGGGGGTGCTCCGGCAAAGATGGAGGCCCTGCAGGCCCAAGTCCACAGCTCAGTTCTGCCCTGGGCGAGCCTCTCACCCTCTCTGACCTGCAGGTGGAGAACTTACACATCAGCCCTTGGCGTGGCTTTTGGGGTTCTAGAAGGCTCCAGAACTGGCCTGCCAGGGTTTGAATGTTGGCCCTGCACTCGGCCAGCTGGGAAGATGAGGGGTGAGCTCTTGTTCACATTCTGTGAGTTCCCACACTTGGGGCATCTGTGCCTTGGGGTGAGCTGAGCATTTCGATCGAATGCTGCCACTCACCCCGAAGGTGCCCAACGGACATTGGCGGTGCCACAGAGGGCGTCGGAGGAGGCAGGAAGAGCTGGAGTCTGCTCCTTTGCAACCCCAGCTCTGATCAGAGCTGCTGGGGAGGCCCGGGACCCCAGGACGCTGTGGCACAAGCACTCTTGCAGAAGCATGCCCACTAAAGATCCCACTCACTGCTGGGCCGGTCAGTACAAAGGCCATCGAAAAACAATTACAAGCATTTAACAAACTTCACAAGACATGCGTTCCCAAAATATTTATAGAAAGGCCCACGAGGCAACCACCAACTCAAAGAAGCGTCCACTTTAGGCCTGGGGGTGGGAATGACCACGGTAAACTAGAGCGCTTCACACGAAGAACCAGCCATCAGCCCACTGCTGTGGAGCTGACCCTGACTCTGTGGAGCTGACCCTGACCTCTCCGACCCAGGAGAGGGTTTCCGAGGCTGTAGCTCTTTACAAAAACAGATCGCTTTCAGCTTTCTCCCAGGGAGCGGCAGGTGGGTTTGAACCACCATCCTTTCGGTGAGCGGTCCACTGCTTCCCCAATAGTGCTGCCAGGGCTCCCAGAAACAGGCAGGGGTGACTGGAAGGGAACACAAGCTCTAATCTTTAGATGCAAGGAAATAGAAGCATTTTTTTTTTCTTTTAAAAGCTGGCTCCGTGCAACTGCTAGTCAAGAGCTAGCTGCATTCACATGAAGTCTGGCTTGGCCAGTTGGCAGGAGGCCCTGGGGGCTCAGGGGTGGAATGCTCACCTTCCACATGGGAGACCTGGGCTGGATGCACCTCATGCCCAGCCACCACTCACTCCTCCATCGGGGGAGGCTTGCACGGGGCCCTGACGATGCCCAGGTGTCCACGGAGCTTTCAGCTCAGATGGACTAGGGAGAAAGGCCTGGCAGTCTGCTTCCAGAAAATCAGCCAGTGAGAACTCTAGGATGACAACGGTCACTCGGGGGCAGCAGACAAGGAGGAACAGGCCAGGTGTGCACCCGGAGACAGCTCTCTAAGCAGAATGACCGACTGAGTGCATGCTCTCTACCAAGAGCTCTCTAGAAAGAAGCAGGGCCCACCTCCCCTCTTCTGAGGATCAAGAACGGAACTCAGGGGTGTTCCCAGCTGGCGGGAGGCATAGGCAGACCCCGAGAGCCTGGCCACCAGGTCTACACAGCCTGCCGGGTACCTAGAGCACCTACAGGAGCCCAGGCCACTTGCACAGTGGCGGGGGATGCGGGGGTGGGGGTGGGGGGCCCTCCAAAGGAGCATCAGGCAACACTCAGAGCGGCCTGACTGCTTACACACCCAGCCTCTCAGGAAAACCATCAGCGGCAAAACAACGACTGGTCTTGATGGGCAGGGGTGGTGGGTGTCAGGCATCTTGATGACAAGATTAACCCGAGGGTGCCATGGATCAGCAGCCAGCAGACAGGTATGACAGGCGGGTACAGGGTTTCTGGTGCCACTGTGCCCTTCTGCGGGGAGTGGGGCAAAGCCGGCGCCACAGACGAGGCCAGGCTGTCCCTGAGGCCACTGGAGCACGAGCAATGGTTCCTTGGTGGCCCTGGCACCTCTGGGTCCTCAGCTCCACCACCCAGCTCACCAGGACCTCTAACACGCTGGGTCTGGCCATGCCATAGCTCACGAAACAGTCCAAGGAGACAGTAAGGTGCTGGAGTCTCGGAGGTCTCGGTTCAATCCCCGACTCTACTGCTTGCAAAGAGAGACCAGGGATTTGGCCACGCGGGGTCTCAGTTGTGGAGCCAAGACTAGTACCAACCTCCTGGGTTCTGCCGAGTCCACCGAGCCTGTGGCATGTACTGGTTCCTGTACAGGAAAGTGTCCCCACCTCCAAGTGAGCCCCTGTGACCCCCCCCACACCATGCCCCGGCCTTGCTTCACACAGCAAAGAAGGGAGGCTGCACCGTGGCGGAGCGGGGCTGGCGGGCACGGCTTCCCGAGGCTTGACTGTTCCTGCGTTTTCTTTCTACTGTTTACCCGGCCTCCAGGGTACGGAGCGTGGCAGCCAGGGAGGGTATAAATCACTATCGTTTCCATCGGATAATTTGGCATTATAATGCAATCGCCTCATACATATGCATACGCTGTGTCCCAGGGACATGTGTTCTTCTCCAAGTGCCACCCAAGGAAAGACCCAGAGCAGCCCACAAGGCTCTGCCCTGGCGCTGATGGTTTGACGCCAGAGGATGGCTCAATATCACCCCAAATTAGACGAGACCCCAAATGGCACCCAGTACGGGGCTTAAAATACAGGAGGGGTTAGGATGAAGTGCTCTGCGGCCGTTGGGAACCATTCCGTTTGGGAAAAGGAAGCACACGACACCTGGGAGCCCAAGTTTTATATAAAGATGTAGTAGGTGATGTACCAGTTCTATAATAAGTCACACACACACACACACAGAGCCCCCGGGTGGTGCAACATGAAGGCTGCTTGGCTGGCAGTTTGAGTCCCTGCAGAGGTGCCTCGGAAGAAAGGCCTGGCCATGCAGTTCTGAATACCAGCCATTGAAAACCTGTGGAGCACAGTTCTACCCTGACACACAGGGGGTTGTCGTGACGTGGAACGGACTCGACAGCTACTGTCTTACTGGGATATAGCTATATCTATAACGATATCTGTATCTATAGCTCTATCTACAACCCGTTCCCAGGGAGGTGATTCCAACACACCGCTCCACGACAGGAGAACCCAGGACTGCTCCAGAGGGTTTGTAAGATTATCAACTTCCCAGAAGCAGATGCCTCGTCTTTCTCTGGTGGAACAGCCAGTGGGTTGGAACTGCCGAGTGTTCGGCTGGCAGCTGTGTGTGAGCACAGCCCCTGTGCCACCCAGGCTCCTTGGTCAAACATAAGGGAGGCTTTGAAAGCTCTATGATCACTCCATTTGGTCGTGAACTTTTTTGAAGCCCTTTCGTGCTTACACACACACAGAGGCACACACACCTACACATCAAGAAGCAAGGAACCGGAAACATAGTCATTTCAAAATATTACTAAGAACTCAGTCGGGGTGATATTAATTCGGTAATCAACCAGTACCAGTTCTGTGCCATAAAGTAAATGAACATCACGGATCTTCGTTCCTTAAAAGAACCCAAGCTTCCTCCCCCCGCCCCCCCAGCACCACCCGGGGCTGGAGAAGCATTATCCCTGGGTGAGAAGGTCTTCAAAGGGAGCTATAGCACCTCTGGCTTGGCTCTGCTTTTCAAAGGACAACTTGGAAAGCCACGCAGAGTGGGGCCAGGCCAAGGAGGCGGGGAGGGCATTTGGTCTCAGCTAAGCCTATCCTAGGGGCCCAAAGGTAAAGCGCTCAGGTCAGGGGTTGGGACCCACCATCGAGAGAAAGCCCTGGCGACCTGCTCCCATAAAATTCACAGGCTGGAGAAACTCTTTGGCCGGTTCCAATGTCCCATGGGATGGCTGAGTTGAAGTCAACTGGATGACGCCTAATGATACGTGGTCAGGAGAGACCAGTCCCTGGCAAAGGACATCCTGCTTGGTAAAACAGAGGGGCAGTGAAAAAGAGGGAGGCCCTGGACAGGACGGATTAACCCAGTGGCTGCAACAATGGGCTCAAATAGAAACACAAAGGGGAGGACGGCACAGGACGGGGTGGTGTTTGCTTCCGTTCTGTTGTGCGCGGCGTGGCTGTGGGCCAGAGCTGACTCAGTGGCACCTGACAACCACCACCACGCCCACCACGTCTCTCACGTCACCATTGTGTGGTGGCTTCCATGTTACTGTGGTGCTGGACGCTATACCACCGACACTGCCAATGCAACCAGGGCCACGCCTACTGAAGAGAGCTCAGCAGAACCTCGAGAATGAGAACTAGGGGAAGGAGTAGACAGTCCATTGCTGAGTAGTAGACAGTTGTGTTCGTCTGGGTACTTTAGAGAAACAAATCCGCTGAAACTCATGTATAAGAGAGAGTTTTATATAAAGGGTAAGTGCGCATCAAGAAGACATCCCAACCCAATGCTGCCCAAGCCCACAAGTCCAACAACCCATTAACCCATCTGTCCAACACCAATCCACAAAGCCCTCCTCCATCTCACAAAACACACACAATGATGTCGACTGCAGGAGGGAAGCCGAATCAGTGAATGTGTAAACCTCTCAGCACTGGCAGAGGTCTCCACCCGGCTGCTCCAGCACCCAGAGCTGCATCGGGGTGGGTCCATGCGGCTTCTCCTCAAGGATATCTTGCAGGAAGTGAGTCGTGACAGCTGAAGGAGGGATCTGGCTAACGCAGCTGCACCCTGACCATCACAAAGCAAGAGACCCAAGAACTAGAAAGGCGAGGCTCATTGAGCCATTTATCCCTCTGCCCTTCAATTAACCCCACATTTGTTTATCAGCCAGGTCGGCACAATAAACTAACTACCTCACCAGTGAAAGATGTTATGCACCGTGGAGGACTACCATCTGACATCGTGCCAGATGAGCCCCTCAGGCTGGAAGACACTCAACAGATGATTCTGGAAGAGCTGCCTCCTCAAAGGGGCGTCCACCTTAATGCCACGGATGGGGCCAAACTTCAGGGGCCTTCATTTGCTTGAGCATCACAACTCAACGTGCAAGCGTCCGTGAATAATCAGAACGTGGAATGCACAAAGTAGGAGTCTACGAAAATTGGAAGCTGTCAGAAATCAAACGGAACACATCACGATGAATGTACTAGGCATTAGTGAGCTGAAATGAGTGCTGGCCATTTCGAATTGGATAATCATGTGATATTACACTGGGAATGGCAAATTCAAAAGAAATGGTGTCACATCCATCATTGAAAAGAACATTCAAGACCCAATTTGAAATATAATTGTTGTAGGCAATAGGATAACAACTATACAGCTAAAAGGCAGACAGGTTAATAACGATTATTCAAATTGATGCACTAACCACTAAAGCCGATGATGACATAAAAGAGGTCTACTAACTTCTTCGGTCTAAAACCCATCAGACATGCGGTGAATATGCCCTGATAACTACTGGCAATGGGACTGTGAATGCTGGAAACAAAGAAGAAGGAACAGGAGGTGGGAACTATGGCTTTTGTGATAGAGACTAAGCTGGAGATTGCATGGTAGGATTCTGCTACACCAGTCATTTTTTCATTGCAAATCTATCTCGTCAACAACATAAATAGCCACTGTAAATGAGGCCCTCACCAGGTGGACTGCACAGGAATCCACGTGACTATGTCTGTGGGAAGAGAAACTCACCATCATCATTCCAAACAAGGCCAGGGGCCAATTATAAAACAGAGCATCAATTGTTCGTATGCAAGTTCAGGTTCAAGTGGATAAAAATTAAAGCATGTCCATGAGAGCCAAAATATAACCTTGAGTATATCCCATGTGAATTTTTAGGAACCTGGATCTCAAGAACAGATGGGATGCACTGAACACTCCTGGCTGAAGACCAAACAAGTTGTGGGACGCTACCAAGGACATCAGGAAGAAAGCCAAAGGTCAAAAAGAAAGAAAGAGAGGGAGGGAAGGAAAGAAAGGCAAGAACCTAGTGGATGTCAGAAGAGACTCAGAAACTTCCTCTTGACATATAGATGGTGCCTGGCTAGCAGATAACATAGCATCTGGGGTCTTTGAGGCTGATTTCCAAACAAGCAGCCATCTAAGCGAGATGTCACGTAAGTCCACACGGAAGAAGCACACCAACATCAGTCACCAAAGGATGGCACACCACATCATCTGAAGTCAGAGGAGGGACTAGCGTCAAACGGTGAGAAGCCGGTGTACAGAACCCTACAGCTGACAGTGGGAGCCCAACATTCATTTGTGGAACCACATAGGAAATAAGCTTCCGGAGAACGCCCTCTATCTACAACTGAGGGATGGGAGGAACGTGGTTATGAAACCGAGCTTTGGAGAGATGAGTACGGAAGATCAAAGGGGTAACTCTGACACGACAGTTAAAACGTTGCGCCCCCTACAGTGCACGGTGGACCTGATCTGGTTTCCAGCATATGCTCTGTATCTTTGGCATGAATTGCTCTGTTTGGTCTTTGCTGGTCCATATAGGGTGTATCTCAGAGGTGCCATGTCATTGGAGGTCACCCTCTTGAAGCTGTGCTATGTGTTTTTTCATTTTCCGATATAGGAAACCCTGGATTGATGAGCCTGTAGAGACAGCAAGTAGCATAGGGTTTTGGGGGGAGGGGGCAGTTCAGTGGTCGAGGGGAGATGATGTCAAGGAGGCCATGTATAGGGAAAGAATGGGAAACTGATTGTGGTGGCAATTGCACGATCCCGCTTGATGTGATTGAACTATGGAATGATATGATATATATTAAAATGCTTACACTGGCAAAGGAGAGCTCATCAAACTCACACCAGGAAGACTGAAGGATTTAAGGCCAGAGGGGAAATCAATCAAAAATTTTAGAATAGGGAAGAAAAAAACAAAACCTTTTTCTTGAACATAGAGTCACTGAAGCAGAGAGAATAAATGATGATGGAAAAGGGCGGAACAGAAGATTTCCAAAGGCAACTAGAGAAGACAAAGCAAAGTGGTATACTGAGCTACACAAAGACCTGGAGTTAGAAAATCGTAAGGGAAGAACATGCTCAGCATATCTCATGCTGACAGAGCTGAAGGAATGCCAGCCTCGAGTTGCAGTGTTGAAGGAGTCTCTCAGCAAACTACCGGGTGATGCAGGAAGTACCAAAAAAGATGGAAGGGATACAGTCACTATACCCAAAGGACCAGTCTATATGCAACCATTCCAAGAGGTAACATATGACCAAGAACCTATATTACTGAAAGAATAAGTCCAAGCTTCACTGAAAGCATTAGAGGGGGGAAAATAAGGCTCCAGGAATTGATGAACTATCAATCGAAATGTTTCCACAAACAGAAAAAGTGCTGAAAGCACTCGTTAGTCTATGCCAAGAAAGCAGCCAACCAGCCAAGTGGCAGAAAGAGATCCATTATTTATGCTCGTTCCAAATAAATGTGACCAAGCAGAATATGGGAACTGTCTATCAATATCATTCATATTGCACGCAAGTAAAATGTTGCTGAAGATGATAGAAATGGTTGCAGCAGTACATGCGCCAGGAGCTGGCAGAAATTCAAGCTGGGATTCGGAAGAAGGCACGGCACAAGGGTGATCGCTGCTGCCATCAGACGGACCTTAGTGCCGTACAGAACATCAGGAAGATGTGTGCCTGTGTTTTACTGGGTCTGCGGTGTGGACCGTAGCCAACGATGGACAGCATTGCAAAGAACGATCATTCCAGCCCACGTCCTTGTACTCTTCATTGTGGACCCAGTGCACGGACCAAGAACTCATCATTCAACAGAACAAGGGGATGGATCGAAATCAGGAAAGGTGTGCATCAGGGTTGTATCTTTTCACCGTACTTGTTCAATCTGTATGCCAAGCAAATAATCCGAGAAGCTGGATTATATACCGGCTGTGGCATCAGGGTTGGAGGAAGGCTTATTAATAACCTGAGACACCCATTTGCTTGCTGAAGGCCAAGAGGACTTGAAGCACTTACTGATGAATATCAAAGACTACAACCTTCAGGGTGGATTACAAGTCACTGCAAAGAAAACAAAAACCCTTGCCAACTAGATTAATGGACAACTTCATGATGAATGAAGAAAAGGTCAAGGTTTTCAACGATTTCATCTTACTTGTATGTACAATCAATGCTCATGGAAGGTGAAGTCAAGAAATCAAATGGCATATTGCATTGGCCCCATCTACTACACAAGACCTCTTTAACGTGTTAAAGGGCAAATCGGTCACTTTGAGGACTAAGGTGCAGCACCTGACCCAAACCAAGGTATTGGGAGAGGGAATACCTTTCAGACCAGCAACTCTGCATTCAACAATTCCATCCACTCACCAACTCCCACCCCTGTCATCATTCCCACTACACATCAAAGTGTGTACCTAAGTGTGGTAGTTACATAATCTCGTGTCAACTTAAGGAGACTGAGAGTGAAGGGGTGAAGTCTAGCCTGTCAATCAGGTCACAGCCTGATGATGCCACCCGGTGGGCGTGGCCTTCTTATGAGGACACTGAGAACTTCCCCTTTTTCTTCCTGGAGGAGGGACACACTCTCTCTCTGCCTTCGTCTACCTGCAGACAAGCCATGTGGACCCACGCTGAGACCTGAGTGAACCAGGCGGTGGAGCCCTGGGAAACCTGCTCCAGCATTGAGATGCTTTCACCACCACTGGATCCACAGGACTTTTCACCCACCAGCCTGTGATCTTCCTGCATTCGGCATCATTGCATATGCTGCGTGAGTCTAAAGTGGAATTTACGGACTAGCATCAGATATATGGACTAATATCGGACTTAAGGACTTGATCTGTACTGGGCTGGGATGTTTTATGGATGCATAATTACATCTTGATAGAAAGTTCTCTCTCACACGCATATTAGTGTCGATGAATTCGTTTCTCTAGTCAACCCGGATGAACACACTAAGTGTCACAAAGATTTGTCAATACTTGAAAAGACACACACACATAGTGTGCACCCACAGCGGGCCACCTGCTCTCAGTAAGCCTGGTGAGGGGTGGAAGGGACGGTGTAGGACAGGCACTGACGGGGTCAGAGAGGACACTCGGATTCCAGGAGCCCAGCTGACATGATTTGGTCAAGGAAAGATCCTGGGCAGAAACGACAGCTGATACTAAGGCTCAAATAACTGCCATGAACCTCCTGCCCCATCACTTTTGGAGGCCAGGGTCTACTGGAGAACCAAAGCCAAGCCTCACCAGGGAGACAGACAGCAAACCCCACTTGGCGTTGGCGTTGCAAGGAATGATGCCACTCTTTCTGAAGCAGGGTTTCTTTCTCTAGGGTGGTGTCGTAGTTATATAATCGTTGGTCAATCTGAGGATTAAGAGGGAAGGGGTGGAGTCTAGTCTGTCAATCAGATCAGATAATGAGGCCGCTGTGTGGGCATGGCTTTCTCCTGAGAATTCTGGGAAACCTGAATTTTCCTCCTGGGAGACGGGAGACATTTTCTCTCTGCTGAGTCCCTGGGAGACATTGCAGCTGACAAGACACATGGAACCATGCTAGTGCCCTGAGCTGGAGAAGCCACATGGACCTACCCTGATGCAACCAGACCTCTGAAGCAGGAGAAGCCCATAGAGCCCCCTATCAGAACTGAGATACGTGCACGACTGGGTCCAAAGACTTTCCACCCACTGAACTGTGATCGTCCTGCATTCGACATCATTGCATGTGTTTCATGAGTCTGAAGAGGGCTTTATAGATTGGTATTAGGCAGATGGGCTAATATCAGACTTATGAGCTTGGACTGGACTGGGTTGGGAATGCTTTCTTAATGTACAATTACCCTTTATATAAAACTCTCTCTCAGACACATATGAGTTTCTATGGATTTGTTTCTCTGGTCTACCTGGACTGACACAGGTGGCTTGGGACAATAGGTACATGCTTTTGTACTCCCTAGAAAAAGCATCTCGGGAGCTTGCTGGGGACTCGAAATGATACATTCACAGAAGGAAAACCAATAGTCAAGTATACTTATGAAAAAATGCTCGCCCTTGCAAATAATTATATCAGGGCATATGAAATCCAAACAATTCTTCAGCCATCAAGATGGTAAACCTTGGTAAATACTGATAGCACTCAGGTTTATTAGCGGTATAGGAAATAAGTTCTCTGGTGCTCTGTAAATCAGTATTGCTGGAAGGCAATACATCATATTTATGCATGCACATACCTTTTGCCCTAATAATTTTACATCTAGCTATCTGTTTGATAGATGTGCTGCTTTGCCCAACACCACTCAATGGTCTTCCTGAACCCCCCTGCCTGGCGGTCTCCCAGGCTCAGTTACTTACTCTGCGTCCAGGTGACTCTGCACACCTGGAGCCTCCTTCTTCCCAGCTAGACTTAAAGGAAGCCCTGCACATAGGGCATGGGGCCTGCTCTCTGTGACCCCTCCCCATCGACCTGATTCCTGTCCGAGTAGAGCTCTGTCCGCCATTTCCCTGGCTAGGACCCTCAGATATAGATGGCCGGTTCTGGGTGGATTTGAACCAACCACCTTTCAGTTAGCAGCCAAGCCCTTGACTGATGGCAGTACCCAGCAGCTGCCAACTGGGTTGGATGCTACAACCCAGACCTTGCTGGAGAGCTGACATGCTATAGAGTGAACTATGACACCACCCCCGGAGAATGGGGCAGTGGTTGGGTACATCGATTTCCTCTCCGTGCCTCTCATTGATGGGCTGTTGTGGAGACATGGTTTCTCTGCAGAGCCTGTCCAAGACACACTGGGTGGCTCAGCGCATGCACCTGCAGAGTGGCTTTGGGGTCTCACGGTGGCTCATCCCCTTGCTCTGCTTCCTCCTCTTACCTTACCCTACCAGCTCAACCTCTGGGGCCGCACCTCCCTCCAAGAGCACTGCACTTCATCTCTGCCAGACTCTGTCGTCTGGGGTGCCCAGGCTCAACCAACCAGCACGCACTCAGCTCCAGGGTTCCCAGACTCTGTCGTCTGGGGTGCCCAGGCTCAACCAACCAGCATGCACTCGGCTCCAGGGTTCCCAAGACAGTGTGGCAGCGACTCTATAAAAGAGGGCGGTGGGTGGTGAGTAGAGAAATGATCGCCAATCCAGAGGGACGCGACAGTACGTGTTGCTAAGAGCCTGCCGTCGATGCATGTGTACTGATGTTAATAATGTCTCTGGAGTGGGGGATTGGAGAACGCTAGTGACGATGCTGTGGGCTGCTGGGAGAAAGACCCCCGTCGGTCTTGGAATAAATACAACCAGAATGCTCCTTAGAAGTGAGGATGACAAGACTTGTTCACTTCACTCGGGGCATGTGGTCAGGAAAGACCCCTCGCTAGAGGAAGACATCCTATCTGGTAAAGCAGATGGGTTAACAGGAGAGCCCAAACCGCACACCAACACTGCAGAGCCAGGCCAGGTTTCCTCCCCTGCACCCGTGTTTCTCCACCTTCCTCAGGCCGCGACCCGATCATACAGCTCCTCATGTGGTGCTGACCCGCCAACCATATCATTATTTTTCATGTGGTGCTGACCCGCCAACCATATCACTATTTTCGTTGCTGCTTCATCACTGTCATTTTGTTACTGTGATGAATCGGCCACCCCTGTGGAAGGGTTGCTCGACCCCCAAGGGGGTCGCCATCCAAAGGTTGAGAACCGCTGGGTTCCACAGGAGGATGTGAATTGGAGCCGACTTAAGGGCGACTCAGGAGAGCAACCACGGATACGAACCTGCACCCCGAGGACGCTGCTAAGTGAGAAACAGCACAGTCCAGAGAGATTTAAAAAAGAACACTGCACACGGACTACTAATTATATATACATGATCACGACATAGACAATAATTCAGGCAGGTACACCCAGCCTGGGAGCTAAGTGGAGGCTTCGTGTGTGTGTGTGTGTGTGTGTGTGTGTGTGTGTGTGTGTGTAAGCATAAACTACTTTCGGTAATTAAAGAAAGCCATCTAAAACAAAACTACTAGGGGAAAAGGCTGTTCTAAAAATAAGACTAGAATATGTACACACATGCTAGATACAATTGATGTATGGAATGTGATCAGAGTTATAAGACCCCAATAAAATGATTTTTTTAAATGAAAAAATTAAAAGGAGACTGAAGAATCCCAGTGGTGCTGTCTGGCAAGCACTGGGCGGCTAGCTGCAAGGTCAAATCCACCCACTGCTCCTTGGTAGGAAGACGAGGCTGGCTGCCCCCAGAAGGCCGACAGCCTCAGGCACTCCAGCGGGATTGGTGCGAGTCAGAGTCAACTCAATGGCCGTAGGCTCGGGCTTCTTCATTTTCATTTTAAGGATAAAACTCATACAGGAATACGCATCGGACTCGGAATCTTGGGTTTCAGGTCTCAGGATAAGGCACAGAGACACTGAGGCATGAACGGCTCACTGAGAGCAGACTGGACTTGTCCAGGTAAGGCATCAAGTGCTCGGATCTCTCGGAAGCACACCTCCCGCATGGGCTTCTGGGAACTCTAGCTCATTATCGAATTGAGTAATCTAGCTCTCCTACCCCCATGACGGATCCAGTTGAGAGTGGGAACCGAGAGAAGATCAAAGGGAAGGCTGTTGACATTCCCTGGGGGTGCAAGGGGCCCTCTATGCATTCCACAGTGGAAACTTGGAGGGAGGCAAGTGAGACAACGGTACCGAGCTGACTTTTCATTTACACCCGTGAAATAATTTTGATGGTCGTCCTTAGTGTTTGGCTCATGTTTATTCTAGAAATGTCAGCAGATTCTCTGAAATTTGCATTGAGATTCTCCCACTGCTCTCTATTAACACGGGAGTGTGGGTAGGGTTGCCCTTGGCTTCGCGTCCTGACAGCTTCTTTGATGTGTTGAGACTTGGCCTGAATTTGACAATAATGGCTGCAGCGAAGACAAATGCTTATCATAAAAGAAAAGCTCTCCAGTTCCCTCCCCCAGACCCAGCACGGGATCTTTTCCCCTCTGCCCGGACACATGCACTGGGGATGTCTGGGGTACCTCTGGCCCTGGGGCCCCTCACTGCAGCCCACCTGCTTTGGGCAAGATGATTACACTCTTGTTTCACACACCCCACCCCCACACCGTGTGTTGATTAGGCATCCAGGTATTGCTGTGGGGGAGGTGCAGGGCTGCTAACTGTGAGGTCGGTGGTTCAGGCCCACCAGCGGTACTGCTGTCAGACAGGTGAGGCCAACGGCTCCCTTCAAGAGCGACCGTCTCCATTGGAGTGCACTCGGTGACAGTCACTTGGGCTTGGGTTTTGTGTTGATGACCGCAGCGCTCCCTAGGAAACTTCCTGTAGGTGAATCTTCAGCTCAGGAAGAAGGCCCGGTCCCATCACCCAGTCTCCCTTTCTTCTTCCCGCCCTTGCCTGTCTTCCCAGCTCCTTCCTCCCTTCATTCCCTCCCTCCCTCCCTCCAGTTCCCTTCCTGCCTGCCTGCCCTTCCTGGTCACCAGCATTCCGTGAGTAAAAGCCCGGCACCCCCCACAAGGCGGGCAGATGCTGAGCAGTTTCCCTCAGGGTACCTGCGAGGGGCTTCCTTTGTGTCCATCCCCCAGAGGGCCACAGCGCTTCCGGAAGCTGGCCGTCTAGCCATTTCTAAGAAAAGTCCCTGTCATTGACTCTTCGAATTCTCCCTCCCTTTCCTCTGGGATCCCTTTACGAATATAATAGGCAAACGTGCTTTCAACAGGTCCCCTACGTCTGATACGTGCTGCCTCGTCTCTCCCTTCTTGCTTTCTCTGGGCCCCGGTCCACATCTTCTCTTCTGGCCCAGCATGCAGCGCGCCGTTTCTCTTCCCAATGCATCCAGTCGGCCGTTCAACATACATCGTGGGGTGGATGTCAGTTATCCTGCTTTGTAGTTCCGGAATTCCCGTTTGATTTTAAAAAAATAATAATGGCTTCTAGATCTCTACGGAAGTCTTCCCTCTGTCAGATGAGTCCATCTCGACCACTTAGGGACTGGGCCTTACCATTCCAGTGGGTGACAGAACAGCATGGGTACATTTAAAACACAGTATGCTCTATGAAAGGCCCTGCTGGACAGCAGACCTACTGTGTGGATCTGTTTCTATGAAATCCTAGGAGAGGCAACATAATCTGTAGAATTGGAGCGCAGAGAAGGGGCTGATGGGACCAGGGTGAGGGATGGAGGGGGGGACTACCTGCAGAGTGGCACAAGAAATCTGGGTGCAGGTGGGGGTGGGGGGATGGAATGTTCTGTCTCTTCACTGTTGAGTTAGCCAGGCGGTTAGCTACACAGCTGCCGGAACCCCTCCAACTGTTCACGTTCAATGCTGTTCATGAGACCTCGGTGCTGCTACTGGAGTTGGGTGCCATCGAGCCGATTTTGACTCACAGTGAACTTGAGGGATAGAGAGGCGCTGCCCCGGATGGAGGGCGTCCTGGGGGTTCACCTCCATGGGGGCCAATCACCAGGCCTTTCTTCCGTTGAGCCACTAAGTGAGTTTGAGCCACCAGCAGCCGGACACTCACCGGCTGGGCCAGCAGGGCCCCTGTTCATGCTCAATCATGTTGATTTCATTACATCTACACCTAGCTGATCCCTAACCAGGCAGCTGAAGCCACAGCTGCCAACGGTGGCAGATCCCAACACACAGGGCTGCAGAGGACAGGCATCACGAACAACAAAAGGGGAGCAGGCCCCACGCCTGCCAACCCAGGAGCGCTGGCTCTCCTCTGGGCCGCGGTGTGGTCTCCCGGTTTTCTCAGTCCTGTGGTTCTGCCTCCTGACGTGCCTGGTCCTCTTTGAATTCTGCCGATTGGGGATGGTTGTTTGAATCTGTCGATGATGTTTGCTTCTGGCGGGAGTGAGGGCGGGAGCGAATACGCAGCTTCATCCTATCAGAGATGGAGCGAACTTGAAGCTTGCCCGTCTTCTTACAAAACTAGTCTGGCGCTGGTTTACCGCGCCTCCCTTCCCATCCCTGTTGGACACCAGAGCTTCTCCAGGTCCCCTTCTTAACGGGCCTGCATCTCCATGGGGGTTCAAAAGCTAGTCCGCTGCTCAGTCAGCTTCTGAATGAACAGACACTCTGACCGAGAGCCACGACCCTCAACTCTGGGCCCACCGCTCTCCTTGCCCGGATCTGAGTCCTCTGAGAAACCGATCCAACACCAGCCCCTGGCTTCTAGAAATTTACTGTGAGTTCTGAGTCATGAAGAGAAACTCTAAGATACTGTGTGCTGGACTTCCAGGGGACCGGGCTGGGCAATTGCCTTCCCCATCACTGCCCCTGTGCCCAGCCTGCTGCAAAGACCCAGCTGTGTCCAACTGGAAACATGCCAGTGACAAGGCAGGATCCCGGGTGGTACAAAAGTTAATCCACGTGACTGCCAGGCCTTTGATATGGTACATATATAATACTCCAGGCCAGCCAGCAGCCATTTGAGGGTCTACTACAAAACAGGCCGTCAGGGTGGAACCGCGTGCTTTCTTGATCAGCCCACTGGACCCATCTGGAAATGGGTCATGGACATGCTCATGGGCACACTAAGCAAGCACCCCACTCTCCAGTTTGCTGTGGATTCCTTCCAGCACACAGGAAGCAAGGGGATCCCCGATGTTGTAAGGAAGTGGAGCCAGGCATGCCTAAGAGACTCCCGTCAGGAGCCGATCTCAGCAGACCCACCACAATCTCATTTATGGAAGCACAAATCAGAGCAGGGGTTCACCGTGTGCCGAAGGGTGCCAGCCAACGAATGACACAGATGGTGGGTGCTCGCTTGTATCCAAGGAAGATGTGTGAAAGGACCTAGGGTGGGAGACACTGTGGGAAGCAGGACCGAAAGGAGACAACAACAGCGTGGGTGGCGCCAGGAGGGCGAAGGTGGAAGAGGGTGAAGCAAGAGCGGAGGACTTGGTGGGTCAAGGCGACAGGGTTCACGATGAAGCTGGAGAGCTGGGACCAGAACACGCAGAGCTCGTGGGCCCGGTGTGGGAGTCTGGGCCGAGTCTCCGTGGGGAGGCACAGAGGGGTGTAAGCAGGGGGATGGCATCTTCCTTTTTCAAAGACCCCCCTGGGCTGCCGTGTAGGAAATGAGTTGGAAGATGGCAAAGGGAAAGCAGGCGTTAGGTGGCTGTGGTGGTGGCAACAGACTCTTGTGGCTGTGGTGGTAGGGCTGTAGCTGTGGTAGTGGTGGTGGTGGCTTTGTACCATTGGGTGGTACTGCCGGCTAGGGAAAGTGGAGGTAAGGACCTGTGTTCCACCCAAACCAGGAGCCCCATCCATAAAGTCCGTAGTACTGTTTCCAGGTGGTATCAACCTCCATTTGTGACCCAGGTACAAGAGAGTGCAGTTGCAGATGGAGGTTTACCAGAGACATGGGGACTTGTAATCCGGGGCAATAGGCTCCAACTCAAACCTCAAACCCACTGCCTTTGGGTTGATTCTGACTCAGGGCACGGCCTGGCACATGGGCCTGCTGCCTCATAGGGCTTTACAGGCTGTAAATCTGCACGGAAGCAGAAGACTGCTCCTCTTCCTCCCAGAGAGGACGGAGGATTCAAACGGCCAGTCCTTCACCTCCAGAGAAAGGGCAAAGGCCCTCCAGGCTGGCTCAAGAGGTCTCTCAGTCAAATGTCTGCTGGGGGAGGGGGGGGGGGAACGCCTGTGCCAGGAGCAGCCAGGGCACTGCCATTCCAAATCGACAAACAAACAAAACACTCCCTGCCATGGAGTTGCCTCTGACTCAGAGTGGCACGTACGGAAAACTATTTCCGGGCTCGAAAAATATGGAGACTCTTATTTTGTTATCCCCCCCAAAAAAAGTCGTGACTTCTCCTAGGTGATTATTATCAATCTAGGTCTTTCGTTCCCCCATCAGACAAAACTTTGATTTGGATCTGCATTTCCCATGCCTGATTATCCTTCTTCATCTCTTAGCCAATATGCTAAATAGGATGATAATAAGTCTAGATCATCTGCAGCCTGTTCTCTTTCAAGCATTTAAGGTGTTCGTGGACACCTGGAATCCAAATGGCAGCCCGTGCTTGCTGTGCGGTTAGGTGCTATCAAGTGGGTGCTGTGTACAGCAGTCTTGAGCCACCTCACCGCTGTTCGTGTTTGCACCCATTGTTGCAGCTACTCCCCTGCTTCCCTGAAAGTAAGACATCCCCCGAAAATAAGACCTACTTACAGTTTTGCCTCTCACTGAGATATAAGGCATCCCCCCGAAAATAAGACCTCCCTCAAAATAAGGCCCCCTGAAGCTACCGTAACTCTGAACTCTGGTAGCAGCGGGTGCCGCTGAGCAGCTCACTGTTGACCACAGCGCAGCTGGAGCTGACAGGAAGTACAAGGTCTCTTTTAATGAAGCAATAAACAATAAATGTGTACCGTATTCTTCTTCATGGAAAAATAAGACATCCCCTGAAAAGAAGACCTAGCGCATCTTTGGGAGCAAAAATTAATATAAGACGCTGTCTTATTTTCAGGGAAACAGGGTAGGGTGATCCATCTCCTAGAGGTTCTTCCTCTTTTTTGCTGCCTTTCTACTTGACCGAGCACATTTGCGATCTACGCATCAATAAGAAGTATCCGGTTACCTTAGGAGACGGGATGGTTGGAGAAAAAACATAGAACATTACCTTCTACCGTAGGCTCAAATCAAACCCCAGGGAGAATACAACTTTACAGGAAAGGCACGTCTTTCTTTTAATGGATAGGAAAGGCAACTTTTAACAGCTTTTAGAAAAATTATATAGCACAATACGTTCTGGACCTCAGGGCAGAAAGAGCATATTAAATAAGATTTCTTTAAGAGCAACCACCATCAAGGAAAACAATGACACATTTGGCTGCAGGAACAGTACAAAATTTCTAGTCATCCAAAAAAAAAAAAAGGCAGTAACAGAAGGAAGTGTGCTGGCAATGACCCAGGAGACTAGAATTGCCATACACATAACAAATGAATTAGAATTCAATACATGCCTTTTAAAAGTCAATAAGAAAAAGAGAGATTTTCATCGAAAGAAAGAAGGGAGAGAGGGAGGGAGGAAGGAAGGAAGGAAACAAGGGAGGAAGAGAGGAAGAATGAACAAGAGGCATGGTGTGGTGGCCCAACTTCTGTGGCCAAGAGCCTTGTGAACAGCCTCTCCATCTCACCAGCACTCGGGGAAACTCGAGTGGAAGGACTGTCTTACTCCCCAAATTGGACAGGTCAAGCGCTCTGGCCCACATGGAAGTTGGCAAGGGTTTGGAGCACCGATGTGGCCTCGGCATTGCTGGTGGGAAATGAACCGATGCAAAGCAAGATGGAGCCGATTACACCGTTGTGCCCTCGTTGTGCCTGGGCCTACTTGGGATTTTCCATCTCCTACTGCTATGACAGTGAGCTTGCTCGTGCATCAGTGACTCCCGTCATACCCACTTGCAGGTGACTAGTTGAGGGTTAAAATCAGCATAAAAGGGGGCCCACACAATGCAAATCTGGGTTCTCCAAGGGTAAATTACACGTGGATGTGGTAGTTATGTAAGTTCATGTCAACTTGGAGACATGTAATAGTGCAGGGGTGGTATTCAACCTGTCAGTCAGGGCACATGGCCTGATGGTGCTGCCTTGTGGGCGTGGCCTTCTCATAAGGAGGGTCCTGGGAACCCCCCCAACCCCCATCCCGCCTTCACCTTCCTGCTGGCAGGCCACTCTGAGACCTGCTAGAGCCCTGTGATGCTTCCCCCCACCATTGGAGCCGCAAGACTTTGAACCTTCCTGTGTTTTGCATCATTGCATGTGGCTGCATGAGTCCAAAGAGGGCCTTATGGACTAGGATCAGACCGCTGGACTTGCGTTGCACGGGGCTGTTTTTCTGATATATAACTACTCCTTCATATAAGGCTCTTTCTTATACATATATGGGTATCACTGGATTTGTTTCTCTAGTCAATCGGGCCTAACGCAGTAGATTATCAACAACTAGGGAAGTTGGTACCCAAGCCCCAGTATCGTTCAAGGGTCAACTTCTTATCTAGCAGAAAGTCCAATGATTCTCAGCTGAGGATGATTTTACCCCAGAGAACATTTGGTTATGAAAATTGGTGGACGGGGAGGACAGGGGTGAGGTCCTACTGACATCTAGAAGTTAGAGACCAGGGATGCTGCTAAATATTCTACAGAGCAAAAGACAGTTCCCCACCACCACCACTACCCCCACCAACAACAACAAAGGACTGCCCAGTCCCCAACATCAATAGTCCCGAGGTCAAGAAACTCTGATCCTGTCAAACAGAAGACCTTGCAGGCTCTTGGATATGGCCAATCTACTTTCAGGAATATTCCCTAGACCAATATTGACCATACTTTCTAATTAAAATTACGAAGGGCAGTTGAATTGGGAATGTTGTGTGATAGCTACATAGACAACAATGGCCAAAAATGCACAAAAGTCACTGCTGAGGTGACTTACGCACAACCGAAAACTACACGGGATGTCGATCTTGGTTTAGAAGGTTAGAGTCATGATTTCCTGGGACATCCCAGTTCATGGGCTTCATAAGGTGTGTGCTGCTGCTTCTGGTCTGCCTCCCGGGTCATTGCATAGTTCCTGAGTTCGGAAGGGCTTGCGAGCGGCTCTCTGAGACAGTTAGTGTCTCCTCACAAGGAACACAGAGGAAGGAGAGTCAGACCAGGAGGAGGATATGGACCGCGTGGCTCGTTGCCTCCAGGAACAGCTGTCTCCTTCCCCAGGAGATCAGAAGAACTGGATGGTGCCCCGCAGCCATTCACTGAACATTTGGGTCAAAGATTCCGTAGGAGTATCCTGATCAAAAGGGGGGAGACATACAACTTGCTTTTAAATACTCATAGACTCTAGACTTTTTGGAGTCGTGGAGGGTAGATGAACCCCAGAAACTATTGCCCTGAGATCATCTTTAAACCTTAAACAAACAGACCAAAATAGCTCCTGAAAGCGTCCTAGAACGGAACGAGTTTGGCTGAACTAGCGGAAATGTCCGCTTTGAGCAGGATGCTCTTTTAAGGTCTTATCTATGGTTCAGATCAAATTGCAACAGCAAATTGGAAGACTACATAGGAAGTACAGCGAGCAACGGGTTTATGTTAATGAGGGAGGAACAGCTCAGAAACAGAGGAGAGCGGTGACATACTTCAAGAATGTCATCAATGTCGCTCAACTGTACATTAGAAACGGTTGGATTGGCGCGCGTTTTGCTGGGGATATTCTCAGGAGCAGCACAAACAACATTCACATGAAAAGATCTGTAGAAGGGCGGTTGCATCAGGGACCAGACCCCAAGCATCTCCCTGGAGAGGCTGATTCTGGAGGCTGGAGACAGCAGCAAGGACTCAGCAGCCGGTAGCCTTGAACAAGTGCCCAGGTGGCAGGTGTCTCCTGAGACGTTGGGGGGATTCTGTCCTAAAAGAACCTTGCCCCAGAGCAGCAGCAGAAGGTCCAAGAATGCCTCAGAGTCAAAGCACAGGAAAGAATCCAGATGTCCAGCAATAAACCAACAGTGATCTACCGATACACGGGCGCACTGCCGTATTCCGTCAGTTCCCAGATGCTCGCCTCGAAGGTACCTCATTAATTTATAAATCGCTTTGATAGGGCCTTTTTTGCCATGCTCCTGTGGAACTCCTGCCCAATGATGGGGCGAGATGATGCAAATAAGGTGCATGGCACCCTTAATAGGGATGGGGTCATGGAGGGAAGGTATATGGCACCCTAATGAGAGGGTTGGCCAAGTCTGCCATTCTGCTGCGCTTACCATGTACTGTCCCAGAGGAAGAAAGAAAAGGTCGGAGAGGAACTTATTCTTCGGACAGACCTATGATCCCTGCTCTCAGAATCTCCTGGAAGCAGTGGCAGAGAAATGGCAGTAGAGACCCCAGACACAGGACCCCAGCTAGACACAGTACTGTGGGCTCCCCAGCCCACAAAGCCAGAAAGACTCTCCCATGCCTTCAGGCAGGAAGTGTGCTGGCAGAGTGGGGTGAATGCCAGCACCTGGCAGAGATGGGCCCCTGATTTCAGAGCTACAAAGCTGAATGCCTATGGGCGAGGCCTGCTGACGGAATGTGGCGCCTCTGGGCACTTATTGTAGTACTGGCGACAGCAGGGCAGAGGCCAGGCTGGCCAAAGAGGCACAAGAAGCATGAAGGGCCAAGGGGCCAGGTGTCAAGGAGATGCCTGCCTAGGTGCCTAGCCAAGATAGGATCCTGTCCAAAGAACTGCATTCTGAGTTGTTTTGGATCCTGAATTACATAACCTGTTGCTTCCCTAATACATTCTGTTCCTGTGAGCGCAGGCTGTGATTTCCAGGTGGTCACCGCATTGCATTAGCAAACCCAGCAGGAGAGTCCAGAGGGTGGTGGAAGGGATGGCTGCTAGGAGAATTGGTAAGGAGATTGGAGGGTGGGGGCCAGTCTGACCTCAGCCTCAGAGGAAGCAGCCTGGAGCTCATGCTAATGGTGACTTTCTCTCCCTGTCATAAAGTCAGAGGGAGTCAGACGCCTCCGCCAGGCCATCTTTACAGCCACACAGAAAGAAAAAGGGCTGTCTGTCCATCTGTGGCGCTGCTTCCCCAGACTCAAGACGTCTCTGCTGGTGCTGTTTAAGAAGCCCGTTTAGGCTTATTTAGACAAGTCTCCCTGTAGATCACGCTGATCTATGGCATGCCTTTCGGTGTGGATAATAACCTTTGGCTTCGATACCAAGTCACAAGCTACTATTTTTGAAGATCTTTAAAAATGCCAATTAAACTCAACTCGTGTCAGACCAACAGTGCACAGGACACCATTCAAGTGACAGCCACCCTGAAGAGCCTTCGAGCGGGGGGAGCAGAGAGATTCAGGCTGGGGCGGGGTGATGGGGGTCCAGGCTGTTCAGCACTCAGGCAATCCCTGCCCTCCACATACTAAAGGGTGTCCTTTCTGAACCAAGGAGCATCTCACCTGTTTTACCAAGAAACCAATGGGGGGGTGGGGGTGGAGGGGGGTAAGGGGGAAGGATGGGGCGGATGGTTCTGAGGAAGCTCCTTCAACTGGGGAAATAGATAGTTTTCGCCCCAAGAGCCGAGGTGCCACAGGCAGTGCCAACCCTGAGCGGCCCAGGGGCCCCTTTTTCTGCCTAGCGCCCCCTCTCTGCCCCGGACTGCTCATCCGGACCAGAGAGTGGAGAGGGGCGTTTTGGGAAGCAGCACTTAACTCTTCGTGGCCACGAGGGGGCCATCTGCTGGTGATTGCTGCAACACTGATGGATGTGCAATTTCACAGCTGAGCAGAACGCTTGTCAGCCCACCAGCCACCTTCCCACGCCCCAAAAGCACCCGGTTTCCTCCCAGACTGATGATATGGCCACCAGGAGACCGAGTCACAGCCGTCATCCCTGCTAATTCGGGGCCACAGAGGACCCGCGGACCGCAGCATGGAAGAGAAGTGTAGCACAAGTACAGGGGTAGCAGGAGGTGAGGGGGCCAGCAGCAGTCCGGAGCTCAAGGCTGGAAAGCAGCCCTGGATGCTAGGATGAACTCCATGCCAGCTGGGCTCTGCAGCTCTGGGTCCCCCCTCCAGTCTCCGCCCCACCCGGTCTCCCTTTCTCCCTGCACAGACCTCCAGCCTGATCCGGAAATGTCCCCAACTCTCAGCATGGGCAGTGCCTTCTACCGCAGCTGCTCCTCCACCGCCCTCCTACCTGGGGCTCAGCCTACTTCTCTCTCCGCCATCCGTGTGCCCAGTGGTTCTCAACCTTCCTCAGGCCACGACCCTTTCAGACAGTTCCTCATGTGGTGGGGGAGCCCCCCACCAACCATAACATTATTTTCGTTGCTACTTCGTCACTGTCATTTGGCTACTGTTGTGAATCGTCATATCAATATCTGATAGGCAGGATGTATTTTCATGGCTACAAATTGAACATCATGAAAGCAGAGAGATGAACCACAAAAACAATATGTCATCCTCTACTGTGAAATAGTTATTTCTAATGACAAATCAATGACATTTTGTCTTGAAACACGGTGTAGCATGGGTAACGGTCTTCACACCGGGTACTCAGATGTGGGCGTATCTGCATGTGGGCGGACCCGCCTGAACACGGATAGAGGAGCGCTGTCTCGGTTCCTAAGACCATTGGAAATATGTGTTTTCTGATGGTCTTAGGCAACCCCTGTGAAAGGGCCATTTGACCCCCAAAGGGATCTCAACCCATAGGTAGAGAACCACTGGTGAGTTATAGCTCCAGGACCTGTACATTAGGGAGCCCTGGTGTTGCAAAAGGTTGGCAGTGCGAACTCATTGGCTGCTCCCCAGAGAAAGCCGAGGCTATCTACCTCTGCAAAGATTCCCAGCTTTGGAAACCCAACAGGGCAGCTCTGCTCTGTCCTAAAGCACCTCTGTGGGGCAGAATCAACTCAACAGCAAGGGGTAGGGAGTGCTGGGGTTATTTTACCTGTGAATCACACGGGGAGACCTTGATGTCTCAGGTGACCGGGCCCCCGGGGGGACACTTAACAGCCTCTCTGGGGAGATGTCAGGGAGGGAGCCCCTGATGCATATTCCCCTTCTTCACTTTCATCCAGAATGTGGTAGAAGAAGTGATGGGTCCAGAAAATGCCTCTGCTTGGCCAGGCCTGAGGCTACCTGTCTCCAAATGGTCCGATCAGTTTCTGTACCTCGGTGCTGCTGACTCTGGGGCCTGCATTGACAATCCTTTGTTGAGGAGGTGGGAGGAGGGGGCGGGTTATCTTTCTGAACAAATTCCAGTTGTCAGATGGTGGCTGTCGCCACTGTCAGCCCTACTGTGTCATTTCTCAGCCTCAGGGGAGTCACATGGTCCTGGGCGATGCCAATCCCATCTCCCTGGCGTCTGTGACTGCATGAGAGCCAGGCCAGAGCCTGAGCTTGGTCCAGCCAGGGAAGCGTGGTCCTTCCCCGCTGGCCATGTCAGCTTCCCAACTGTGGAGCGGGGATGTGGGACTGTGGGTCTGGGGTGGGAAAGGCTGGCATCAAGAGTGTGGCTCTACAACAGCCACGTGACTCCCTGGTTGCTTTGAAGTTAGTTGGCAGCCAAAGCTCCTCATGGGGAGTGGGGGACTGGGGGGTGAGGCTGTTTACTGGGACAAAGGTGGTCACCACCAAGCCCAGGTGCTACGAAGGGGAAGGGACCGCCCACGTGGACAGTATGAACCGTGGCCTGGGATCAGGCCTCACTCCGAGAGGCACAAATGGCCCCCTTGGCTCCAAATGCCAACCACTTACCAACCAGTGTTTACAGCGGCGGAGCCTGGTGGGAGCAATCATAACAAAGGGTCGGAGGCTTTCCACCGCCCGCGGAGCCCACACTGTCTGTGCTGGGGGAGGACATTCAACAGCCAAAGGGAAAGAAATAAAAATCCAGAAGTGACCGGCTGCGTGTAGGACACACCCCACATGGCCCTCAGACCCACACTTCTCCCCACCTGCCATACACGACACATATCACCTCTGAAAAGGAGACACTTGTGCCTTTCTTGGTGGCTCGGCCGGCTCCGGG
>NW_022111312.1:7520902-7523152 GCF_000313985.2 Echinops telfairi
GAAATATGTGGAATGGAACGCGCCGTCATAAGGATATCAGGCTGCCTGGTGGGATCAAGACTGATGGGACTCCCGAGACTGCGGCCTTTAATCACTCTCCAGGTCTGGAAATGACTCACCCCCACCCCGCCCCCACCCCTCTCAAGTTCAGCCAAACCATCGATCTATAAGGAGAGCAATAACACTAGGGGGTACTCCTCCTTAGAATAGTCCATCATTCACGATCCCAAGATTGGCATTGACTCCTCTGTAAACCTTCACCCAACTCACAAGGAGACCAAAGCCACCATCACACATGCCCCAAAGCTGGGAGCCCCACGATGAACACCCAACCACACACCTGGGAGGCCTGCCTCACGCGGTGTCAAGGGATGGCCAAGAGATAACGGACATCCGGACCTGTGATGGCTCCTGGAAATTCCAAAGGTCTGGCCGCCAGCCGTGGGCCTACCTCCTCCCATGATGCCCTCCCTGGTTCTATACCAGCCCGATCCTCCCTCTATACTACCTGAAACCACAGCTCCACTCACTTGCATCTAAGAGCTCTGTCTCTTTGAGATATAACACAGCATTGGAAGAGAGGGAGAGAGAGAGAGAGAGAGCGAGCCAGAAATTTACTTCAAGGAATTGGTTCATGTTGCTGCGGTAAGCTAAGTCCTAGACATGGAGGCCAGGTGATGAGAAGAGTAAAGCAGAAGAGAGTCCAGGTAACTTGTCTATTTACAGTCACCTAGAGGAAGGATGGGCTCTAGGGAAACTTCCTTTTTGTTCTTAGGGTCTTCAGTCGATTGGACAAGGCTCATCCTCATTATAGAAGGCGATCTGCTTTTCTTGAGGGTCAACTGAGGCAGTCATATGGGAATCATTTTATGACAGCCACGAGATGCGTGTTTCATCGAACAAATGGGCACCTCAGCCTCACCCAGGGGACACAGGAAACTAACAATCAGCCATCGTGGGTCATCACCCACTGAATAAAAGGGGTGCAAACGAATCCCATAAAGACTCGTGTACAAGCCGAGTTGTTCAGCACATTTCTAAGGCAGTCTTTGTGGTAAAATTAGGTGCCTCGGCTGATAGTCGGGTCGGCTTATCCTCAAGTATATACGATAGTAAATAGATTAGAAGGCTGGCAAACACATAGACAGGAAAGGGTGGAGTTAAAAAATCGTCTTTAAAAAAAATCAGCTCCACCAACTGCCACCGAGTGGATTCCAAGCCCACGGGTCCCAGCGCAGGGTCTCCGAGACTGTAAGTCTTCACAGGAGCAGACAGCCTCGGCTTTCTCTCAAAGAGTGGCTGATGGGTTTAAACTGCCAACCTTGTGGATATCAGCCCAAAGCTTACACCATCAGGGCTCCTTTACAGACTCAATTCCTCAACACATTCCCTGACATTGAGTGGTTTCGGACTGACGGCAGCCCTGGAGGGCAGAGGAGGGCTTGCCCCGGTGGGTTCCCAAAGCTGTCTATCTTTATGACAGTGCACAGCCTCCTGCTTGTGGAGGGTGGGTTCAAACGGCTGACCTTGTGGGCTACCCACATTCACTCCTGGAGGCTAACTCGTGGCAGGGTAGGGGCAGAATGTGACGAAGAGATCTCTCCCAAAGGGCTACCGTGGGAGCCCCACATCTCCCCAGGGCCCGATGGATCCGAAAAACGAAGAGCCACCGAAGCAGGGGAAGCACGCATGAAAACGGAGAATGGAGAGATTGTTGGATACCAGCCCGATCTCTCTCTTTCTCTCTCTCTCTCTCTCTCTCTCTCTCTCACACACACACACACACACACACACACACACACACACACACACGCGTGCGCGCGCGCGCGCGCGCTTTAAACAACCTGGTGAGTCTGGTTCACAGTAGGGAGTGAGGGTCACACAAGGCCCTCAGTGTGTGCTTGTAATCTGTAGGTTTAGGGTTAATAACACAAGGAAAAGTAGAAGGAAATGGTTGGGTCAACCAGCGGGTCTCAAATAGGGGGTGGGGGTCCTCCCCAGAGGTCCCGACTCAGTAGGTGGGGGTGGCATGAAGATCAGCAGGTGAGAAGCCCTGGTCTAACCTAGCTGGAACTGCAGCCCACCCCCCACCCTCCAAAAAGGGTACCAGACCTCCCCTGGCCGCCTCCAGCAGACAGCAGGGCTGGGAGAGGGATGGCGCCAGGGACCGGCCTTTTCCATTGTGGGCCTTTCGTCCAGTGCTGCTCGCTTGCCCGGGGCACAGGTGCATTATCCAGCCTGCCAAGCGCT
>NW_022111312.1:7523523-7532660 GCF_000313985.2 Echinops telfairi
TGGCGCACAGCCACATGTCCCAGGGGGTGGCAAAAGCTTTTTGGTAAAGAAAAAAAAAAGTGTCCCGTCACCTTCATTTCCCCGTGGACTTGCCACCACGCAGCCCGGCCAGACCCAACCGCCTCGCCGCCACTCCTGATTCTGAGAGGAGGGAGGCTGGGACAGAAAACTTCTCTCACGCTCCCCTCTCCTCTTTCAGGGGGTAATGAACCTTGGCTTTAAGCCTCATTAAACCCCATTATAGAATCACCCCCTCACCGAGCCTCTTTATAACCCTCCTGGTGGCTGGTTCCCTGGGAGGACACAGTTCAGCTTCACCGGTCTTCATTGCTACCTGCTGCCTCCCCGGCAAATCAAGCTTCCGACTCAGCCTCCGGGTGCCCAAGAGGCCAGGCTCCCACGCCAGGGTCAGGGGTCTGTGGCCCTGTCTCCAAGACAGAGAGCCGGAGGTGCTTGGGAAGGGGGTTGAGGGAAGGGCATGCCACGCTTCAAGGCATCGTGGGGGTAGAAGGACAATATTTCATAAGGCAAGGGCCTCCTGGGCAACCTCAGCAGGAGTCATTAAGAAAGACCAAGACGGGGAGGTTCTGGAACCATCCGTCACCTGCTCCCCTCAGAAGCTGCAGCTGCTTTGATGTGCTCTATGCCCATAGGCAACACCCCGAGAACTGCAGGCGGCAGATCTACCTGGCCATCCCTCATCTTCGGCCACCACGTGCCAACAGGGACGGTTCGGGGGCTGGCTGCAGCTGCTGTGTTCCCTGGGAACCTACCGCCTGGGAGGAGGGCTCCCTGATCAGCAACAGGGTCCAGGTGGCCATTGGTTAGCCACCAGCAAGGGGGCTGCTTTCCGACTGAGAAGAAGCATCCTCAGAGCCTGTCCCCCACCACACAATCCCCATCCCAACCTCCACCACCCCAGAGCAACCAGAGCAACTTAAGTCCCCTGCTGCATGAGCAGGTTACAGTGAAGGGGGACTTGCAAACTCACCCCAAGATGCTGGAGCCGGGTGGATTCAGAATGACAGCAAACACCGTCTCTTTACTGGCTCTGGGTGAGTGCCTGAACCTCTCCCAGTCCCAGTGTCCTCGTCTGTCAGACGGGGGTGGGGTGGAGCCCCTCACGTGCCCAGCGGCAGCAGGTAGGATGGAGGGCCGAGCTCATCCAAAGCACCTCAGATGAACAGGGTGCCAGTCTGCTCTTGAGTGCCCTGCCATCGGAAGCCCCGCAGAGCACGGGTGCCGTTAAGTTGGCGCTGATGCAACGGCAGCTGGCTTTGGGGCCCATTCTGTTGTTTGGGTTTTTTGGGGTTTTTTCAGTCATACCTAACTCGAGAGTACGGCAAAGCACGGATGAAACTGCAAAAGCACACTGCTTCTGTACAAAGCCCGGAGCGCTGCCAGCAGGCCATCGATGCCCGTTTCTTATCCTCCTTTTGCAAACCAGTGCACATCGTCGTCATCATCATTTCCATCACTGTTACAGCTATCCAGCCCGTCACCGAATGACCAACAGCCCCTCAAAGCTACCATCTCCAGAGACGAGGTGCTCAGGGCCTCGAGGGCCCGGCCTCGGGGCTGGAGACTGACTTTGGGGAGAAAACAGACTGGGGAGGTTAAGTGGTTTGTCTACTGACACACCGGCAACCACTTAGTGGCTCTAAGCCTGAAATCCCTTCCACTGGTAAAGAACGGTGATGAATAATCACTCCTCTCAACGAGGTGATGGCTATTTTTTTTCATTCTGAAGAACCCTTTGCAGGGAACTGAGAGGTGGCCTGACACCTAGGTGGGCTGGGGTCAGCTGGTTGGCCTTGGGGAGCTCTGGGGCTGCAGCAGGGAGCACAGAGGCCCCTGTGCTCTGTTTTTCTGGGAAGTAGGCTCGCTGCTGTATTTTTATTCCGTGTGGAATAAAAGTGTCTGTTATCTTGGGACTTGTTCATAACTCAGAGAAGCTTGGACCCCCAGGGCTGGCCAGGCTCCTCTGTGCATCTGGCTCCCCACGGTCCCCTCCTCTCCTTAGTCCCAGACCCGGAATTCGGGCATGCCCTGAAGATGCAAGGTAGCCCTGAGGTTCCCAGGCTTAGCCTCCCCACTCTGCCTAAGGCTGTCTCCAGGCATTAGCATGAAAGGCTAGCAGTCGGGGTGCCAAGGTCGCCCCCATTTTGCAGATGCAGACACCGAGGCTCCACGAGGCTCTCCTCTTGCTCAAGGTCAGACGCCCTGCCCGGGAACAGCAGAGCTGGGAGAGAAAGCAGGGACCTGCCTCCAGGACTATGCTCCTGGCCAAGGGGCGGGTCCCGCAGGATGCCAAGCCTTTCCCTCATCCCAGCTCAGGGCCACGCAGGCCCCCATGTGGAGCGTCTCTGACTCCGCTGGCAGTGAGCTCTGGACAAATTAATAAGTCGGCCTTCGGGTGTTGTCAGGGCTGACTCAGCGGCTGTTTGCGCTTGCCTGGGTCTGGGCTGCGCACACTGGGCACAGAAAGGCACGCCAGGGCTGGGGCTTTCTCTCCTGCCGGGGCCCAAGCCCTCCTCTGGTCCCTGCCGGGGGTGCATGATGCTCAGAGGAGACTCTAAGCCGAGCTATCCACGCCAACCCAGCCTAACCAGCTGGCTAGGCCAAAGCAGAGTTCTACGCCCTGCTGGAGCATTTTCCCAGAGAGAGCACTAGCCCATGTTATCCAATTCTCAGAGGGGCCTCAGGAGACAAACCTCCAAGACCCTAGTGGAAAGGTCGAGATGAAACCATGTGTCTAGAGAAAGGCAGACGGCCGGTAACTTGGTTATCAGATTACATGGGTGAACTTGAGTGCACTGGAGTTAGAAAAAAACACACCCAAAAAACCTGGATCAAAATCCCTAGGCTCAACTCTGTAACAGGGCATGCCCTAGAACACGTCTGGGCCTCAGTTTCCTCATCTGGACCATGGGAGAAAACCCTCTGGTCAATGGATGGTTTCAAACACTCAGTGAGCCCATCAACGTGGGGCATGACGACAAACTACACAAATGTCATGCGTGCTGCCATAGCCGCTCTAGGACCGGAGCCGGGCGAGAGTGGCAGTGGAGGGGCAGGGGAGGGAAGGGCCGGTTTCCCCATCTGTGGAAGTTGTATAACTGTTTGTTAATTTGAGAGGATTCAGAGCGATGGGGTGGAGTCTAGCCTGTCAATCAGGTCATAGCCAACGAGGCCTCTGTGTGGGCCTGGCCTTCTCCTGAGGATTCTGGGAACTCCTGTATTTCCTCCTTGGAGGCGGGTGACACTCTCGGGTCACTCCCTGGGAGACATCCCTGTGGAGAAGATACTTGGAGGGAGGCTGATGGAGCCAGACCTCATGGAGATCCCTGCCAGTGCTGAGATGCTTACAACGCCACTGGATCCACAAGACTTCCCACCCACTGCCTTGTGATCTTCCTGCATTCGGTGTCATTGCATGTGTTCCGTGAGTCGGAAGAGGACTTTATAGATCGGTATGTATTTCGTGAGTCTGAAGGACTTTATAGATTGGTATCAGACTTATGGGCTCATATCAGACTTCTGGACTGGATCTGAACTGGACTGGGACGTTTTCTCAATATTTGTTGCTCTTGTCTATAAACCTCTATCTTATTCACATTTGTGTGTCTATGACTTTGCTTCTCTGGTCTACCTGGACGAACACTCCATCCCTGAACACCTGCAGGCGAGAGAGCAACAGCTCTACACACGTGACAGTCACCCCAGTCTCTCAGACACCAGACGTGGGCGGGCGGCGGGGTGAGAGACCCAGGAGGTGTGCCCAGGCATGAGGGCGGAGGAGCCTGGGCCGGGAGAGCAGGAAAGGAGAGGGTGCACCTGGCTGGGGGAGAGGGCAGGTGCCCCCGGCCCGGGGTGACTTACTTGCAGAGGGGGTGCTCTCGCTGTGGACCGGGGGCGTGGAGGGCGCTACGGCCTGATGTCCCATAAAGAAGGAGCGGAGGGAGCGCTCGCCCAGGAGGGGTGAGCGCTGCTGGGAGGGGATGTTCTCGCAGCTGCCCACGCTGCTGTGGATCTTGAGGTTCAGAGGTTTGCTCTTCTTCTTGGCTCTGGAAGGGACAGAAAGAGAGAGAAACGTCTAACTCTGAGTGTGCAAAACCAGAAAACGGCGCTCCACCTTTGGCCTTGGACCACGAGTGGGGGATCCAGAGGGTGGAATTATTCAAGGCACCCCGCCAGCTCTCTGGGGGCTCAGACATGGGGGCTGGGCAAGGGGCCCTGTGAAAAGCCCACCCCCACCATGGAGGGTGCCCTCAAATGCCTGCCTTGGAGAGGCTCAAGAAACTGGGGGGCCTGTTCCGCTTCTGGCACCAATCACCCCCACCCCCAGCTTCGGCTTGCACATGCTAAGGTCCCGGCCCGAGCACCCAATCCATGGCCACTGCTTCATGGTCTTGGGAAAATGAGAAAGCAAATTATCGTACAGCCTTCCGACCCCCTCACCCGGATGCTTATTCAGAGGTTCCAGGCCCGGAGTATTTGCTGATGGTGGAGACTGGGAGCTGAGTCTCCTTCCCCAGGGAAACGGCTGTCCTGTTCTAGGTACACAGTCGCCCTCCTGCCCGTGTGTCAGGTGGCTGCGGGCCAGTCACCCCTCTTCTGCAGCACAGGAGGGGTCTGAGCAGACCGCCGGCCCCATGTCAGCTGCCAAAGGGCATGACCTGCTGGCCATGGAATACCAATGCCCACCGGAGCAGACAGAGCCCGGCCACTTCTTGGTGAGCACAGCATTGTTCCACTCCATGCCCGTGGGTGAGCCACATCTTTCTGGGTGACGCGGGACCCTGACTCCACCATTCGGAATGGTGAGCGTGGCCAAGGAAATGAAAGCAGCAGGTCACACAGGGTGACCGTCTCTGTGGCAAGGTGGCATGCGCTCCCCTGTGTTGAGATTTCCCAAATCCACCGCCTCCCATCCATATAAAAAGAATGAAAACATGATCCTAGTGGCCTTTAAGAGGTTCCAGGAGAGAATGTAAGGCTTGAGCAGGTTCCTAGCACTGCCCCCACCCCCAGCCCTGGAAGCATGACCTCCTTCTGGTACTGGGCACCTTCTGCAGAGCCCACCCAGGGTCACTACACAGGGTGCCTGCCTGAGGATTGAAGAAGGGAGGGTGCTCCTGAAGGCTGAAGGTTGGCCGGGGGGGTTCCGGGAACCACCTCGAGGGATGTGGGGAAGCCATATAGACAAGAGGCTCAGGGTACCCCACTCTTCATCCCTGGTCCACCTTATGGTCAAGGGCAGGATTAAGGGGGCCAGACTCTCCAGGTTTAAATATTGACCCTCCCACCCACTGGTTGTGTGAGTTTGGGTGAGTCTGTTCCACGTCTCCAGGCCTCAGCTTCCTCAACCGTCCTGCATGAAAGTGGTGGTGGAGAGATTCCAATGACGTCATCCATGCACACTGAGCACTGTGTCGGGGAGCCCCGTGCCCAACACCAGCATAGACATGAGTAGTTACTGGGTATCCTGCGTGGGGCTCAGGCTGAGATGCTTTATAACAAAGAATGGGGCGGGGGCGGAGCTAATCACCATGAGCACAAGAAAGAAGCAAATGTTCTAAGATTGATTGTGGCGATGATTGTACAACTCTGCTGGTTATGACGGAGCTGCCGAATGATATGATGTGCCTGCCATGCCAATAACACTATTAAAAAAAGAAAGAGACTATTGTAAGGGTGACTTGAGGAGAAAGAATTCTACTGCGGGTACTACGTAGTGGCATCATGGGAGAGTTCAGCCCTACTGGGGGGGCTCTTCAAGAACCCCAAGGTGGAGGTGAGGCTCTGTGGACCCTGTGCCCAGCAGCCTGATCACACACGGCAGGAACCGAGGTGTTTGTGGAAGGCCCATTAAATGGTGAATGGAAAGAGAATACAGCAGATGCCACCCGGTTCCAGGGTAGATAGATGGGATGGGGCCGCCCCATCTCCACTCTGTGCAATCTCTCTGGCCCTGCCTACCAGCCAGCATTTGCCTTCTGACTATAGCATGGAGGGCCGATGGGCGATGGGGGCAAGAAGGCAGGGGCTTAGCTGTCAGCCACAAGCCAATGGTGAAACCAAAAGGCCAGAGTTTTCGGGACACTCTGCATTACTCATTGTTGCTTTTTTTTTTCTGGTCATCTGCCAGGCACACCGGTCATTCACTTTCCCACAGTGGTGAAGGGCTGAAGAAGCAACACCAAGGGATGAAGGACTCCCACCCACCACTATGGTCTTCAAGCAACGTAATAAGGCACCCACCATGGGACGTGTGCTCACAGAGGGCTCACAGGGAAGGGATGAGTCAACCAGGGTGCAGTAAAGCACCGATGGAACACACCATATTCCTCTGGTTCCTTGAAGCTTCCTCACTTGCTCCCCCACCCCCTCGCAACTATCATGATCCCAGACCTGCCTTCCACTGCGGGCTAGATCAAAGCAGGTGAACAGGTACAGATAAGAGATAAGAGTTCAAGACACACGGAATCCAGGAATAGGAATGGGAGTAGTGATACCAGGAGGGTAAGGGGAAGATGGGGATAGGAGGAGAGAAGGGGGGAACCAATTACAATGATCAACACACAACCGCGCACGCACACGCACCCCACCCCCACCCCGGGATAAACAACAAAAACCATGGGGGAAGGGAGACAGTGGTGGGTGTAAGATATGAAAATAATAATTTATAATTTATCAAGGGGTCACGAGTGAGGAGGGAGGGGAAAAAAGAGGAGCTGATACCAAGGGCTCAAGCAGAAAGTCAAGGTTTAGAAAATAACGATGGCAACCTATGTGCAAATATGCTTGATTCGACTGATGTATGGATTCTTATAAGAGCTGTATGAGCGCCCAATAAACCGATCTTTTAATTAAAAACAAAACAAACAGAAGACATTGATTCTTTCAGTTTAGTTGTTTTTTGGTGTTTTTCCCCCCCAGTTTACCAAACAAGGATGAACCCCAGTCTGAAGAGCAACACTGACAGCAGTATATTTCTGTAGTGGAGTGCTTCGTGCAGGCTGCAAACGCCTGCAAAATCGGACAGATCGGAACCTGTCCAATGTGGGGTCACTCAGACAACCACCACCAGGCAGGACAACCTGCAGGTTGGAGCCCTGGAATGGGGGGCTCAGGAGAGGAGTGCGGAGCCCTTGTCAGGACTGTGGGAGAGACAAACGTTCTAATCGGCATGGCCGGCTGCCGTCTTTGAGCCAAGCAGCACCGTTTCCAACTCGGCCGGTCAGGTGATGTGGCTGCTATGCAGTCTGGTGGCTACGCTGCCCTTGTTTTTAAAGAGGGCCGCGAGATTTCTGTGGTTGAACCGGTGAGAATGAGTGTGAAGCCTTGTTTTGGTAACTATTAACTTATTTAAGTGTCCCAGTAACCCCCCAAGGGAAATGCGATGATTACCCTACTGATGAGAAAGTCCTGGTGTCGCAGCCATGAAGCGCTCAGCTGCCAGCCCAATGCTGGTGGCTCTAGCCTATCAGCTGCTCCCTGGGTTGGGTTTGGGGAGTTTTAGAGTGTTTGGGGATTTTTTTTTTTTTCTCCAGATGAGAAGCGGGCAGGTGACGCCATCTCTCCCACTCCCATCTGCCCATAGGTTGGCTGCCCTCTTGTGGCCAGAGCAAAGCCCCCTTGAAAATCTCAGTTCTGGATGAATGAAGCAAGCACCCCGAAAGGTGTGTTCACTTAAGACTTCCCTTCCACACAGGCCACCTGCTCTAGCAGGTTCCCAGGAAGACAAGTCTGTGGCAGGGCTGCCTTGTGGGTGCTGGGCTAGCCACCCTGGGCCATCTCCCCAGGGGCCCAACAGAGGGGCTTCCAGTGAAGCAGCCATAGCTGACTGACGCCCCTTGCCCTTGGCTCATTGGAGTGGGAAGGCGGGAGGGGGCAGCATTTCCTTCCATGCAGCTTCCCAGGGGAGGAGGCCAGAGGGGTGTGGAGGCCAGCAGTGCTTGTAGACTCTGGAGCCTGGGAGACTTGACCAGGAACTTGGGAAAGAGATCTCACCTCGGTGAGCCTGGTTTCCTCCCCTGGACAACGGGGATGGATTGGGAGGCAATGTTTGCACCAAGCTCAGGTGGCTATTGTGCAGCCCTGCACCTAGGGACGGTCCAGGTGGCATTCATTTCCTGTTACAAATGTGGCTCTGACCAGGTCAAGCCAGCTGGCTGAATAGCAATCGAAATAAAGCCTGAAGAAGCCACACTGAAGTCAAGCTGTGTTTTGCACCAGGAATCCCCACAGCTCCCTCGGCCCACTCCCCTTGGCAAGTCAGGGGGACACAGCCAAAGTGCCTGGAAGTACAGGCCCCTATTGTTTCCAAAACCCAGGGGTCCAGAGGCACTGAGTCACTAAGAGACAAGGCCAGAATCCTCTACCAGGAGAAGTGGGTCTAACCCCACAAGTCCAGCAGTAACTCAGTGGTTGTCGCCAACCAGTCTGCTTTATTAGTGGCCCCGGATGGAGGAGAGATGGATATATGTGGATAAATGTTGGCTGGACATGTGGATGGAGAAAAAGATGGAGGGATGATGGATGCAAAGGTGGGAGGCAAGGGAGAGGGCAGAAGGTGGGAAATTAAAGGATGGCTGGATGAAATGAAGAGGATGGAAGGATGGAAGGATGGAAGGATGGCTCGAGAGAAGGTGAAAGGAAGGCATGTGGCCAGTGGATAAATGGGTGAGTGACTAGGTAGGAGAATGGAAGAGGATGTATGTGTGGAAGAAGGAAGGATATGTGAAAGAAGTAATGAATGGATAGAGGGTGGGAAGCTGGATGGGAGGAGGGAGATGTGAAAGATGTCATAAATGGATAGAGGATGGGAGGAAGAAGATGTGAAAGACGTCATGAATGGATAGAGGGTGGGAGGCTGGATGGGAGGAGGGAGATGTGAAAGAAGCAATGAATGGATAGAGGGTGGGAAGCTGGATGGGAGGAAGGAGATGTGAAAGAAGTAATGAATGGATAGAGGGTGGGAAGCTGGATGGGAGGAAGGAGATGTGAAAGAAGTCATGAATGGATAGAGGGTGGGAAGCTGGATGGGAGGAAGGAGATGTGAAAGAAGTCATGAATGGATAGAGGGTGGGAGGAAGAAGATGTGAAAGAAGTCATGAATGGATAGAGGGTGG
>NW_022111312.1:7533229-7555341 GCF_000313985.2 Echinops telfairi
TGAATGGATAGAGGGTGGGAGGCTGGATGGGAGGAAGAAAAGAACAGAAGTAGGTGGTGGGTGAAACACAAGAAGTGAGAATGATAGGGTAGAAGAATGACTACAGAAAGGGGGGAAGGGAGGAGGAGGAACGGGGTAGATGGAGACTGGAAGGCTGAGTGGCTGTTGACCAGAGTGGGGAGGACTCCTATAGCCTCCCCTGACCCAGGAAGCCTCCACTGAAGTGCTGCGAGACTCGCGTTCCAGACTCCCTGTGCAGCGCTCCATACACAGACACGTGCAGAGGGGAGGCAGACAAAAACGACGGTGCATGAAGACACACCGGACGTTTTGCAGTACACCCTGCAGAGGAAGCATTCAATTAAAAGAACATCCTCCCTGGAGATCTTGGTAGGGTACTAGGTGTCTATTACATAAACGTCTTACTTGGAAATGGAGCCCATTCTGGTAAAGCAGCGTAATAAGGTGGCAGCAAACATCGGGAGGGACCTGCTTTCTGCAGGGCTTCATCAGCCCTGGGTGGACCACTGTTTCCTGGATGGCCTTGTTGGGCACCAAGCTCCTGACAGGGTGGTCATGTGCCGGCTGCAGCCCCAGAGAGTCAGTTGGACGGGACCCAGCAGAGGCTGTGTGTCTCCAACCTAGGGACCTTGCATGCGCTGGAAGGATGTTCCTCCTGCTCAGCCCAGTTCCTGGCAAGTCACCTTCTGTTTCATTTGAGGCCCTGCTCCGAGGCCACCTGCCCAGGGAGGCCTCACACAGACCCTCGGACGTTATATAGCGATTTATTTGCCCGCTCAACTGTTCACTCCCTTGCTGAGATGCTCACCCATTTGATGGATGGACGGACGGAGGGGTGGGTGGATGGATGGACGGACAGATGGAAGGATGGAGGGATGGATGGAAGGAGGGAGAAATGGATGGATGGAGGGATGGATGGACAGATTGATGGAGGGATGGAGGGATGGATGGACAGACAGACAGATGGAAGGATGGAGGGATGGACGGAGGGAGAAATGGATTGATGGAGGGATGGAGGGATGGAGGGACAGACAGACAGATGGAAGGATGGAGGGATGGACGGAGAAAGGGAGAAATGGATTGATGGAGGGATGGAGGGATGGATGGACAGACAGACAGATGGAAGGATGGAGGGATGGACGGAGGAAGGGAGAAATGGATGGATGGACGGATTGATGGAGGGATGGATGGATGGACAGATTGATGAAGGGAATGGAGGGATGGCTGGAGGGATGGAGGGATGGCTGCTTACCTCTCCCAAACTGTGACCAAAGACCAAAGTCGATTCTCGGGAAATGCTACCCCCCCTCCCCACCACCTGCTGGAATGGACTCTTCCCAGGCACCCTCCTCCTCTCAAGCTCTGAGTAGTTGAGCCTAGGGGCTGAAGTCGCTGCTACAAATTAAATAGTGACCTCTCCCCCACAATGACATGTGTTGGAACCCTAACACGTATACGTGATCCTCTTCGGAAAACAGGATTTCCCTTGTTTGTTTATTACATCATACCCAGGCTGGGTGGGTTCTAAATCGAATCACTTCTGATGATAAGAGCAGCTGAGACCCAGAGAAGCCCACCCACAGGTGCCCTGTGAGCATCGTTGATAAGCCAAGGATCAAGGAACACCTGGGCTACTTCTATACAAGGTCGGGGTGGGCACAGCTGGGCCCTGGCTTGGGCTTTGAACCTCAGAACTGTGAGAAATCGCATTTCTCACATGCCTGCTTGTGGTGCTTCTCGGGCAGCAGTTCCAGGAGACAAAGACGGCTCCCCACTTGGGAACACCATGCCATTGGGAAAAAAGTGCTGCCTGGTCATCAGACTGGGTCCACAGCAGGGGGACAGAGGGAGCAGCTGAGAAGGCAGCACGGGTGGCGGTGTGTAAGCCCGGCTGGCATCGTTCCTGCTTGGGGAAATGGTTCCCGGGGCGGCACTCTGCTGCCCGGGTGGCTGGTGGGTGAGGATGCGTGTGTGGCCTGGCCTGTCCTCAAGCCACGCGTGGTGAGGAGCCTGTCTGCTCCCGGCCCTGTCATTTCCTTCCAATTGGCTGGGCCAGATGCTCCAGATGCCGCTAATGAGATGCGGAGGGACGTGACCCGGTGAAGGCCTCCGAGGTCAAGGGGACACAACCCCCCCACCACTCGGGAAGCCGGGGACCAGTTGAGCTCACCGTGCAGCGGACCCTTGGGAGAGGAAATGGTGCGAGTGGGCACTGATCAAGAGCCTGTCCCGAGGCAGAGCCATCTGGCCGACCTCGGCGGCAGAGGGTGGACAACGCTGGCCAAAGAAAGAAGGCCTGTCACTGCCCTCGGGGAGTCCACGCCCGACAATTAATTGGGAAGAGGCTGCTAACCCAGGCCTCCTGACTGGCAGGGTGAGACAGCAGCACGTTTCTCTAGAACACCAGTTCTCAACCTGTGGGTCACGACCCCTTTGGGGTTGAACGACCCTTTCACAGGGGTCCCCTGAGTCACAACAATAGCCAAATGACAGCGATGAAGTAGCAACGAAAATAATTTTATGGTTGGGGGGGTCACCACCACTTGAACTGGATGAAAGGGTTGTGGCATGAGGGAGACTGAGAACCACTGCTCTAGAAGTTCACCAAAAGACGACTCGTGGGGCGGGCAGCAAACGACATCCCAAGGGCCAAAACCCGCCTACCTCCTGCTGTTGTGAATAAAGTTTTATTGGAACACCGCCGTGCCCATTCATTCACGGAAGCTCTGGGACTTCTTTGGCTGGGCAGCACAGAGCAGGCTGCAGGAGACACTGCGTGGTCTGCAGAGGCAAGCAGCGTCCCAATCTGGCCCCGGTCCCATGTGAGACCCAAAGAACACCCTTTCCTGTCATTTTACAATCACACCAGCCCTGTCCACTCTTCCCCTGAGAATAATTAGTAACTGTCCCTCCGCCCGAGGCCGATGGCCAGAACGAAGAGAAGCAGCCTCTTGTAACGCCTGCGTGATACAGACAGCAGTAAGTTCTCGGGAACAAAGCAACTGTCAGCGTGGCTGGACTAGTAGGTGTGTCCACTAGAGACAAGGCAGAAACTGACGCTGACCAGAACTGAACAAGGCCATAAAGCTACCTGGCCTGAGAGACGCAAAGCGAAGCCACAGCCCCTCCCTCCCCCGCACTCCCTCTTCCCCAAGACTCCTATACATGCTCCACCTTGTTGGGGAAACAGGGTGTCAGAAGCTAGGCAAGCTCACCTCCCTCCTGTGTACTAAAACCCAAACCCACTTCATGACCCTTGAGTCCACCCAGCTTCCTAGGGCCCTGCAGGATAGGGGAGAGCGGCCCCTGTGACTTCCTGAGACTGTAACTCTTGACGGGAGGAGAAAGGCGGGTCTTCCTCCTGGTGTACCAGTACTGCCCCTATACAAGGGAACCGTCTGCTGGTCTACCTCAACGCTATGGTGGTTGGGTGTTGGCTCTGACTCAGAGGAGCACTTCCGGCTGGCCAGGCCAGTCTCTCAGCATGCCTCTGGGCTGGTTTGAACCACCAACCTCTCAGCTAGTCAAGTGCTTGACCAGTTGTATCACCAGAGACTCCTCGGCAGCAGTGCGTTGAGATCAGGGCACTGAGAGACCCCGCGTCAGCCGCATCCAGGGTTCCCCGAGGTTCCAGCTTCACCTCTAAATAATGAACACAGACTCTTGGTCCTTTCCATAGCCCGGCCACCGGGGCCCAAACAGGCATGGGCAATAGATGCCACTGCTCAGTGAAAGACTGGCAGTTCGAATCCCCGCAGTGGCTCCGCTAGAGCCAAGCCCTGGAGTTACCCTGGAGTGCCTGCACCTCCGTTGCCCAATACAGCAGCCACCATTACAGGGGTGTGGGTGGGGTGGGGCTTCTAAAGTTAAATCATGTCGTTAGGTGGAAAAGAAAACAAACCAATAACAACAAAAACACCCCTTTATCCTTCACATTAACATGCACAATCATTTCTGGAGTCACTTGTGGCTAGTGGCTGGTGCAGAAGAAAGAGCGGATGTGACATATCTGGTGCCGGGGTGCGGCTGCAGACTCCACGGCAAACCTGAAAGCCATGTGAGCTGCAGCCCACTCCGTGGGAGGAAGAGGAAGAGCCTGCTCCCATGAAGACGGGCAGCCTTGGGAAGCCACCGGGCAGCTCTGCTCTGCCTGACGGGGACCCCTCTGAGTCGAAATGCCCTCGGCAGCTAGGGTTTGGTTTGGTTTGGCTTACCATCCCCGAAGGAGCCCTGGAGACATCGTGCCTACGGGTTGGGCTAACGGCAAGGGCAGCGGTTCAAAACCCCCAGCTGCTCTACGGGGAAAGATGGGGCTTCTGACTCCCAGTAAGAGTTATAGTCTCAGAAACACACAGGGGCAAGTCCACCCTGTCCTCTAGGGCCACTGTGAATCGGCGTCCATGCGAGGGCCTGAGTTTTGGAGGGCTGGGGACACCGACTGATGACACTTCCATTCGGTGGCGAACTGTGCGTGTGAGAAGGCACCAAGATGCAGAGAACATCCACCCTGATCATTAAAGGGTAAAGGCAGAAGTAGGATACAGTCTTGGAAAACAAACCCCAATCCTACAGCCTTCTGGTTTGACCTTTACTGGGACATAAAGGTACTTGGAAGAAGTGCTCGGCTGATAACTAAAAGGTAGGCAGTTTGAACCCACCCAGGGGTTCCAAAGGAGAAAGGGAGGGGGATGGGCTCCCCAGAAGAGATCACCTAGGATAGGGTGTTCAGCGGCTGGCTTGTTGGAAACAGGTGGAAGCCTGTTAAGCACTGCACAGCCCGGGCTCACTCCCACCGGACAGAGATAAGCTGGCGTCCGAGAGCAAAGAGAAGTGGTTGGAGGGCTTTCAGATGAAACTGGACTCTGATGGACGTGTGGGCAAGAATGGAACAAGGGGACTCCCAAGGGAAAGTCGGGGGGGGGGTCACCTACAATAGGCCAGGGTGGGACCACAGAGACAGAGGGCCGAGTGGAGGTGGGAGATAAGAAGCAGGTCAGGACACCGCTGGGTTAAGTGCCAGAGATGCACACAAGGACTCTCATGGGGGTAAACTCCTTCTAGGTGCAGCTGCCAGCACTGGGGACTGACTGTGAGGGGCAGAACTCTGCTACTGCCATCAGAACGCAGCCCCCAGAGTGCCACGTTAGTGACAACAAGTCATGACGGGGGATTCTGCGTGGTATCTTTCTCGGGTTATGCTTTGCTCAGTTCTCAGTCTATCAAGCCCATGACCAGGACACGACTGGAAAGAAAAGAGCCGGTCTCTCTCCTCACGCACAAGGCACCGCTTCTGACCTGGGGTGAGAACGAGCCAGAGAAGAGCAAACAGGGGTCAAAGATGAGGAGCCCTCGGACAGGGTGGGACAAGCCTCTTCCACGAAGGGCTGGGGAGGGAATCTCTTCTGCCTCAACTGTCCTGCTCTGCCAGAGCCCCCAGCCCTAGACCCTTCCTAGGTGAGTGGGAGGGGCTGTGTCCCCATGAAACCCCTTACCAAATGAGGCAGCGGGACAGGCTTGGTCTAGAGCCTGTGGACCCCTTTTCTCAGGGAGTCGAGATTCCCCCGAAAGTAGGAAGACTGAAATGAACCATTCGGGTGGCCCCAGGGTCCCACTGCCCATCAACTGGCCGTCCTGCCTGTCCTTGGAAGCACAAAGACGTGGTTCGTGTGCCCGGTTGCTGACCCAAGGGCTGGAGTTTCGAGTCCCCCCAGCGGTGCCTCAGAAGAAAGGTCTGGTGACCTGCTTCTGGAAAAACAGCCGTTGAAAGCCCTGTGGGGCGGGGGGCAGAACGGCTGATGTACATGGGGTCACTGTGAGCCAGAGCGGACTTGTCACGTCTGGTCGAGAGGCCGGAGAGGCTGGCTGGTGGCTCGCGGTCTTGTTTGGCAGGAGGAAGGTTGCTAAGTCTGGTCGTCTGAGTTGTCCATTTCTCAGGGTTAGCCAGGGAGAATCGAGCTCAGACTGGCACAGTGGGCATCTTGCTTGCAGGTTGTTCTCAGCCAGTGCTTCCAGTGGACATGGTCATCACTGCTGCTGCCCCGGGTAGAATCAGTGCCCACCATGGCTTACTCTCCCGGCCTGCCCTAGCCACCCCTCCCTCCCCAAGCTCCCCGCCACCAGCATCAGAGCTCACTTGGGCAGCGAGCCCAACTCTGCCCACCTGCCCTGCTCTGTGCCGGCATCCGGGCCTCTGAATTCCCTGCATCCCCTGTGATTAGCGACTAATCTTATTTTTATGTTCCCCAACCTATAAATCAGTTATAGACCGAGCATTTACCCAAGCCATCATTTCCGACTGAAGCATGGGTCATGACAGCCCTCATTATTTAAAAAGATGGCTGATTTGGGGCAGAGCCTTCATGGGCATGTGGCTGGCTGCTGGCTTTCTGGCTCCTCCCCGCTGCCCTGGTCTGGAGAACAGACCATTTCCAAGATAAATTGGCACAGAGATCTGCTCTCGCCATCTCCCCGGGGGTGTATGGGATGTGGGCAGGCTTCCGTCCACACAGGCAGCGATGGTCCCCCGGGGAGCTGGACAGTGTGGGCTTCGTCCAGTTTCTCTTGGTCTCCCCCTCGGTCCCAAGATAGAGCGGGGAGCCATCTGACTCACAAACGTCTCCAGAAATTCACAAACCCTGGGGATCACGGAAGAGGGCAGGCCAAAGGAGGGGGCTGAGCAGCACCACTCCCCAGCCCACCCTGCCCTTGTGGGAGACGTGGTCTGGCCTGACCTGGCCAGGATGGACCCCAAGGGAGGCCATGTGCTTGCCTAATAAGATCCCGGGGTTCAAGGGACATGGGAAACGGAGTTCTTCTCCAAGTCACCCTTTTAGCTGGTCTCCCGGGCTGCAAAAAGTGGGGGGTTGTTGAGTGACTGCACTGTCCTCCACGCCCAGCCCCTTGGCTCTCCGTGTGACACTCGCCATTCACGGAGCCTTTGCTGTGTGCCTGGCCTGGTGCTAAGCATCCCGCAGGCGCCGTTGTTGTTGGCTGCTGGCAGGGGGAGGTCAACAGTTCACTGTGACCCCACCCACAACAGCATTGTGTCCCGAGCCGTCCCCACGTGGGTGGTGGGTCTGACCCCTGGGACGCCTGGGGTTTCTCATCGGTTGGTTTTCCGTAGATTGCCAGGCTGTTCTTCTCGTCCGTCCGAGTCTGGACGCTGGAATGAAACCTGTCCCACATCCCAGGAACACGCGGGCCCACTGACAGATAGGCGGTGGCAGCGCTCAACATGCACTGGCCAGTGTAGCAGTGACATCATCTCCTGTCAACTTGCGAAGGGGTGGGGTCTAACCTGTCCATCAGGTCGCAGCTTGAGGACCTCATTTGGAGGTGCAAAGGAGATAAAAAGCTCCCTGGAGGCCAGGCACATCCTCTCTGCTTCATCTCCCTGCGAGACATTCCTGTTGACAAGCCACATGGAGCTAAGCTGATGGAGCCAGAGCCGTGGCACTGGAGGAACCATGTGGAGACCCACGCCAGCCCAGAGATGCTTCCCCCACCACTGGATCCACAAGACTTTCCACCTACTGGCCTGTGAGCTTCCTGCATTCAGCATCATTCCATGTGGTGCATGAGTCTGAAAAGGAATTTATAGACTGGTATTGGACATATGGGCTAAAGGCAGACTGATGGACTTGATCCAGACTGGCCTGGGATGTTTTCTCAATATACAATTGCTCTTTGATGTACGTCAATTGCATTGTATGCCTCCCAATGGACGTCACCTCCAGAGGAGGAAACAGAGGGTCTGAGAGGCTAAGCAGGTTACCCAAGTTCGCATGGCATCTGAGTGACAGAGCCAGGATTTGAACCTGGCTCTGCCTGACCCCAAAGCTTAATATCTCTACTGTATGCCGCAGCCTCCCTAGGCCCTAGCTTTGCTTGGGACACCTGGGCAGATAGCCAACACCCCACCCTCACCCTGTGAAAGCACCCAGAGCAGCCCTTCTAAGGGAATTCGGAACTGACGCCCATCTGCTCACATGGTGAGCCAGCAAAGGCCCTTCTCTGTGCAGGGGGGCAGCCAGCCAAGAAGGGCACAGTGTCACCTCTCAGGTCTGTGTCACACAAGCTCCCTTTACTCTGGGAGACGCATAACCTCAGAGGGAGTCCTTATGGACATGCCCAACTGGGTGCAGACTCCAGCTGGGGGTCTCTGAGGCCCACCCCAGCCTGAGAGACAATCCGCTCTGGCAGCTCCTGGGCTCGGGCAGGACTCAGAAGCTGGCTGGGTGTCAACCGCTGAACTTCCCTGGGCACAAGGCCCCCCCACTTGGAAAAGGAGGCGCTTAAGAGTCTAGCGCTCCTCCCAGCTCATCCGTCCTCAGAGTGAGGGCGCTCTGAGTGAGGCTGCCCCTGTCTCTAGACTTGGGTCACCACCTTGGGCAGGTCCGAGCCAGCAAGGTTGAAGCTCTCCTCTCGATACGGTGGCTCGCCTCTCCAGACCCTTCACCTGCCCCTTGCTGGCTTTGTTTTCTTTCCTTAATAAAGCATCTATTTAAAAGTGTTATTGTAAAAAAATTTAACATCATTTCAAGCGATTTGTATCAAAGTGTCTTCACTATAATCTAGCTGATTTTTCCCCCTCAAAACCAGTTTGTTAGGAGCTAATCCAGACACATCAAGCAGTGTTGTACAAGCAAAACATTGTCTTCCTTCTTGATCTCCTTGATGTCAGCTTCCCCTGGCCCTCCAGGAACCCTTTTTTCCAGCCGTTGGCTCTACAGTCACCCACCCCGCCCCTTGCTTCTGCTGAAGCTCACGAGTCAGCGTGAAGCATGTCCCCCCAGGGGGACAGAGAGAGTCAGCGTGAAGCATGTCCCCCCAGGGGGACAGAGAGCGGAGCAACCAGAGAGCAAGCTCAGCAAGGATGTGCCCACAGGCTGCATCCTGCAGCCCCATCAGAGCTGCCCCTGCCTGTGACTCTGGGAGAAAGCCCGAGCCTGCCCTTTCACACGAGTTGGCAGAAGTGGGCCTCTGCCCTCGGCCGATGCCTCCCATGTGCTCCAGCGTCTGCAGAAGAGGGGGCTTGTTAGGAAGGTCAGATCTGCTGGTTGGGAATCTAGGAGTACAGAGGTCGGGCCCGCGAACGGTCACTTAACATGCTCATCACAGTCCTGGCTCCTTGAGGAGATGGAGTGGCATCTGCCAAACCGAGCTCACACGTGACAAGGGTGAGGTGTCTCGTTCTGCTGTACAGAGGGCTGCTAGGATTCGGGACTGACTGGGCGGCATCTCACAACAACAACATTGTCACTCAGCCAGGCTCGGGTTGATTTAAATATCGGAGCCAAGAACCTAGACTTCCGCTCTGTAGGGAGCACTTTGAGATTGTCCAGCTTTCTCTCTCTCTCTCTCTCTCTCTCTCACCCGGTCAGACCCCTGGGATCCTCTCTGGGGAATCTGAGACTTGAGTGGGGACAGAAGGATGGATAAAACCTCCACGCAGCTTCCTTGTCTCGTACTGGCTCCCCCGCCCTCTGCCACACCACCCCTGTTCCTGAACACCCTACAGTCAGCCCTGGTCCTGCCCCTTTACTACCGATCCTGGAAGCTCGCCCCAGTAATCTTCCACTTGGTCTCATTCTCTGCTTAAGGGAACTACAGCCAAAGAGCCCCGCCACGCCACCCCACCCCCCCGGACGCCCTTGCAAAGGCTGTTGCTAAATTACCCTTAAAACCAACAGAAGTGGAAACTGAGTGTGGTAGCAATGGCACAATACTGCTTGGTGTGTTTGGACAATGGGATGATATGATATATATGTACTAATTCCCAATTAAAGATAAATTTTAAAAACAACAACAATACAAAGTCTACACTGCTACTTGTCACAGAGTTAAGACAACACATACCCTCGACCCCAAACCCAAACCAAGCTCACTCCTTCAACGGAATTCTGATTCATGGCGACCCTACAGTCCAGCCAGGGTACAGCTGCCCCTCTGGCTTCCCAAGACTGTAACTCTTTGAGAGTAGAAAGCCCATCTTTCTCCCTCAACTCCTTTTTTTTAGGGGGGGGGCTGAAGTCTAGATTTTAGATAAGAGGAAAGGGAACAAAGAATAGATAGATGGAGGGAAGAAACTTGGGCAAGAAGGAAGAATGTGTCCATTAAACTTGATTTACAAAATCAGGAGCCATGCTAGATTTGGCCCATGGGCTCTGGTTCTCTGGACCCTGGTATAAGCGATCCACTTGTTGAGGTGAGGGAGGTCAGCTAGGACGATATTGTTCCCTGCTGTGTCCCGCCCCTCTGCCCGGTGCCTAGGACAGGGCTTGGCACACAGTAGGGACTCAAGAAAAAGTGCTTGAAAGAATGAACAAAACCCAGCCTCTCTGCATGAAACCTGGAAAGCCAAGGAACCCACTATTGTCCAAAGCTCCTGACGTGAGCCAGGTGGAGGGCTTCAGCAGCGTGGTACTCCTTCAGATGCCTTGAACTAATTGCTGCGGGCACACAGGTTAATTAAGTGGCAGTGATCTAAGAGAAAGATAGATCTCTCCATTCTCATTCTCATATCCTCACATCAGAGGGGCCCTGCTCTGTGCCCCTTTGCTGGCTTAGACAAAGGGAACCTCCCTGATGAGTCTGTCTTGGCTCTCAGAGGGCCGGCTCCCCGTTCCCGCTGCTTGGACCCCAAGAGCTGCAGGCAGATGTTTCCATCTCCAAGGAAACCGCATCTCCAGAAGCCGTGCGGTGTTTCCACCTGCAGGGCTCCGAGGAGAATGTGCAACCCAGCTTTCTAAACCAGGGACAGGGCAGCGTGTGGGAGCAAGCACAAACTGACGGAGGTACAGAGGTGGCTTTCAGAAGGACCGTGTGCTTGGGGGGGGGGGGGGGGGGGGGGGGGGGGGGAAGGGACGGGAGGCCATGAAGGTGGGCTTCCTTGCTGCACTTTGGGACACTTGGCTCCAGGGTGCCTTGGGATGGAGGGTGGTTAGTGTCTGCATGGGAGGGCCGTGTCCAGTCCGATCTTTCCGTTTCTGGGACACAGCCCAGCCTGGCGTCTCATGGGCTACTAAGAAGGAGGGTGACAACAGGGAAATCAAACGGAGTGAGAGCCCCCTGCCTCCCTGCGCATGCCAACCGGCTCGCCCTGCTGATGCCCATGCTTCCATGGGACTCCCAGCCCCGTTCGGCAACAAGATGAGTTGTTTCAGAGGGCCTTGACAGCGACAGATGGCGACCATCCAAAGGCCATGCTGGGGGCAGCCAGAGCTGTCATATCCAGACCTTTCAAAGGCTCCTCCTGCCTCCCGCGTGCACCCTGGTGCAGATTCGTTGTGCCTCTGTCACTAGCTCCGGCCTCCACCCCAGGCCCCAGGCAGCCCCCCTGAAACAGGTGGTAGTATATGCCATGGGCCTAGCCGTGAGCCGTCAATGAAATCCACGAGTGGGAATAAAGTCCAGCTCAGGAGGTGTGCTGCTGTCTCTTGGGTGTCTCCCCATGGTAGGCAGTGGGATAGACCTTTTTGCAACAAGACTTGCCATCACAGCCCCACCTGGGCCTCAGGGGACCACAGTTCCGGACTGAGGCTCCGAGAGTGGAAACCACTCTGCCCCTGGGCCCACAGCCAGTGCACGGCATAGGTGGCATGCCACCCAGACCTGGCTGACTACAAGCCCCCCTGCCCCTTTGCCCCTCCCTGCGGGTGCCACCAGTACCCAGGCTGGTTTGAGTCGGGGGAAGGAGAGACTTCCAAAGAGGAGGGGGCGGGGGAGTGCACAAATAGATGGGAAAGCAGGGTGGGTGTAAAAGGGACACACAGAGGCCTTGGCCCCCAGGGAGGGGTGTGTGTGAGGTGCCCCTTCGATGACTCTCAGGACCTCAGTTTCCCTGCCTGTCAAATAGCATGCTTGCAAAAAATTCCTGGAGTCCCCTGCATTCCGCTAGAGTGGAGTGAGGACCGGCTATGTGGCTGGGCAATTAAGTGCTATCTGATATCCAAAAACGTCTCCCTCTGCCCTAGACACCCAGTGGGCTCAGGGGGAGGGAAAGGGAGGGTTGGGGCTGACATGAGAAGTCAAGGGAGGTTTTCAAGAAGGTCAAGGTGCAACAGCAGTGATGACACTGAAGACAGACAAACAAACTCACTGCCAACCTCATACCAGCCTGTCTGAGGCTGTCAATCTTCATGGGAGCAGATACCCTCATCTGTCTCCCTCAGAGTGGTGGTTGGGTTTGAACCATCGACCTGGGAGCTAGCAGCCCAAGGCTCATTGGACAGCACCACCGGGGCTCCCTATCAGTCATCACAGCAGCCTCCTACCTCCAGACTACCTCCAGACTACGCACAATGGGCCAAGTTCTGGGCTAACTGCTTCTGCTGCATTTTTTATGGTGGAAGCTTCATCACAAGACCACAGGGCTGAGGCGGCTGTCACCCTGTGTGCCTGATGTCCTGCGCCGCCCTCAAGGAAGACCCCTGCCGCCCACCCATCACTTCGGGCAGCCCCCATCCCCTGAGCGATCAAGAGCAGAGCATGAAGCCTAGCTCTCTGGACCCCAAAGCCCCACCACAGGGTGGGCGAGACTGTCGCTGGGCCTCCCTCACTGCAGGCTTCTCACTGCAGGCTTCTCCCCGCACCCGCTGTGGCATCCTTCCGCAGGCATGCTGCACAGGGCACGTCATCCCTATCAGGCAGTGTGCTAATCTCACCCTCAGGGTCTGCCTCCTGGAAAGGCCAACCTGTGGCTGCCACTGCACACGGAGGCTCCGAGAGGTCACGCGGGTGGGAAACGGATACAGAAGGACTTGAGTGTGGGTGGGCTGGCAGCCACCGCACGGGGCAGTGGGCAGAGCTGGGCAGGTCCCAGTGGAGAAAGGCGGCCCTCGGCAGTTTAGCCTCTCCAGTGGCACAACCGAAGGAGGTGGGTGTGGGGGCATGCGCTGCTGAGGGCGTGGGGTAAAGAGGGTGGTGCTGACACGCACGACGCCAGCAGTCTTCACAGACCAAAGGCAATGCTCCCGTCCCATGGGCCCTGGAGTCCGACAGGGGCAGAGGGTCATCGCGGGACCAGCACAGTTTCTCTTAGGGGTGGAACAAGGGTTAATTGAGGGGGCTGACAGATGTTGGCAGGAGGAGAAGTAGCACAGGGAAGGGACCCGTGTGGTAGAAGTTGGGGGAGCAGAGAGGTGATGGAATTCCCAAAGGCAAAGGGGAGTGGGGTGTGGCCCAAGGATGGCAGCAGGCCCAGGGGTGCTATTGCCTGCGAAAAAGAAGCCAGACTGGTGGGGGTGAAAGCGGACTATCCACCCAGGGAGGGCAGAAGCCATCCTCTGGCTGAGCGGCCTCTGTCCCCCTCCCTCCCTTCCACTTTCACCAGGTGTTAAATAGCTTCCCTGGCTGTGAGCACTCCACCTGTTCAGATCCCTTTAATTAGAGGTTCAGTGCTTCCCAAGTGCCCAAAGCAAATACCAAGTTTGTGGCCATGAGCCAACGGGGCCTTAAAACTCAGCCCACGGAAGGCCAGCCCTGGCACCACCTGCCGCCGGCCACCCTGGGGAGGCTGCGGGCCAGGCTCAGGTTTCTTCTGGATGCCCGTCCACCCATGATGGCTATTTTATATTGGCCATAAGACAACCAGTGGAGGGTGAACCCCCAAATAAGAGTGGGGCACAGTTGTTTCCCAGAAGCACAGGTTGTTCAAAGTCATCATGCAGAACAAGCCAAGCTGACTCTCCGGCTCCGTTTTGCTGGGGAAGAGGCACCTGGGACAGTGAACAGAGGCACGCGTCTCGGCTGGGAGTCGAACACACCTGGCGTTGACTTCTCTGCACTTGGACTCCTCGGCTGTCACAGGGATAACCCATATCCTGGAGGTTGGAGGAGCTCCCGGGAGTCGCTGGGACCAGGGGCCCCAGAGGTTAGAAGAGGATCCACAGGGCAACAGCAGTGGCGTGCCTTCCGGTGACCTGCCCCCCCCCCCCATCGCCCCACCCAACAAATGACTAGGGAGGACTCTGCAAATGTGGAGTGTCTGTGGACCACCACTGGGGTTAGACAACTGGCCAATGATGTAAATAAGGGGCATAGCATCCAAGTGGCGTTGGGATCGTGGAAATAAGGTAGATGGAACCCCAGTAAGGGATGGGTCGGTTTTGCCATCCAGTTGGGCTTAAAATGAACCACATCAGAGGCAGAGAGGGGATCTCATGACCGCCAAGAAAGAAAAGTCAGGAGGGAAGCAACCAGGTATCTTTGGCTCTGGGATACCAGTGCTGAGAACCTACTAGATCAGAGGTTGGCAACCTTTTGAGACAGAAGGGTCCATCCTGTCCCTCACAATCGTTCAAAAATTATTCAAGAGCCCTCAGTCTATGTTAACAAATGAATGGAATCAGCACCGCATGGAGGATGTCCTTGAAAACTTTCCCGTTTTACTTCAGAGCCATATGGACATACTGAACGAGCCGCACAGGGCTCTCACGTCAGTGTGCCGACCTCTGCCCTCGGCCAAAGAGACGCAGCGAGGAGATCTCTAATGCCTTGATGAGATAGCAAGCAGCAAAACAGCTGCAGCCGTTCGAGAAGACCTGCAGGAGGTGGTGCAGTGGGCTTCTGGGCACAGCTTCAACATACGCAGCAAGACAGCCTTCAGGCAGGAGGCTTGCGGTGGAATGAGGTGCCTCCGGGCACTTATGGCAGAACTAAAAGAGCTTTGTAATACTTGCCCATATAAGGCAGAGGCCAACAGAAGGTAAGGGCCAGAAAAAGGTGTGCCTAAGGGCCCTGCTGAGAAGAGGCTGTCCAGATTGAAGAACTGCATCCTAAGTCATTTCTGATCCTCAGTTGTAACTGTTCCTTCCCTGGTAAGCCCACGATCCTGAGCACTGTCCGAGGGTCCTGCGTGGTCGCTGCAATGGATTGTGGACTCCAGCAAGGCAGCAGAAGGTGTGGGGAAGGGGTGGTTGGTTTCAGAATGGGTGAAGGGGTTGAAGGATGGAGGTGTTTGATCTCTCTTGCCTGCTCATTTTAAAAAAATCATTTTATTGGGGGCTCATACAACTCTTATCACAATCCATCCATCCATCCATTGTGTCAAGCACATGTGTACATTTGTTGCCATCATCATTCTCAAAACATTTGCTTTCTGCTTGAGTCCTTGGTATCAGGTCCTCATTTTTCCCCTCCCTCCCTGCTCCCCCCTCTGTCATGAACCCTTGATAATTTATAAATTATTATTATTTTGTCATATCTTACACGGTACAATGTCTCCCTTCATCCACTTTTCTGTTGTCCGTCCCCCAGGGAGGAAGTTGTATGTAGATCCTTGTAATCGGTTCCCCCTTTCCACCCCACCCTCCCTCCACCCTCCTGGTATCACCACTCTCACCACTGGTCCTGAAGGGATCATCCGCCCTGGATTCCCTGTGTTTCCAGTTCCTATCTGTACCAGTGTACGTGCTCTGGTCTAGCCAGATTTGTAAGGTAGGAAGTGGGGGAGGAAGAAGCATTTAGGAACTAGAGGAAAGTTGTAAGTTTCATGTTGCTACACTGCACCTTGACTGGCTCATCTCCTCCCTGCGACCCTTCTGTAAGGGGATGTCCAGGTGCCTACCGATGGGTCTTGGGTCCCCAATCTGCACTCCCCCTCCTCTCTCTCTTAGGAACACCGCCCCCCACAGTGCCCCCACACCATTCTTACACCCATCCTGTACAGGCTAATTAGCTGTGGTGTTTTAGAGAAGCCATTCATCTCCCTTTATGAAGAAGCGGGGTTGGGGTTGTAAGGCCATTTTGGACAGGACCCTATTAGCTCCCGGGACCCTAGGACTAGCCAGTGTGTCAACGAAGGGGTGACTCCAAGACATCCAAGGACACCCGTGGCCTCCCCCTGCCAGGCCCCGGTGACCTCAAGGAAATGAGAGAAAGGGCAACGGGAGAGAACCTGGAGTTAGGAAGGTACTTTTCGGGACCTTGTAAAACGAGGCTAACAGTCGTGACCACCCTGCTGGGTCACTGGAAGAGTTCTGATGATTGCCTATGTCAAACAGGGTGATCTGGGGTGGAGTGAGGGGGTGAGAGAGTGGCAGGGGACTCCAGTGGCTGCAGGACCCCAGAGGACAGCGCCTGTCAGTATTTTAATGCTCCTTTAGCCGTCTCTCAGGACGCGGGCTGCAACGTCCCAGTGGAAAGCACGCAGCACAGAGAACAAATGAAGACGCCGCCTTCCTAACGAGAAAGCCACCCAGGAACCACGTCCACCCAGGAAGGACCATCCTTGCTTTCTCCTGCGATGTCCCTGGGATTAGATAGGTCATCTCTTTATTTTAAAGCCTAGTGTCTCTGTCTTATAGAAAATATACCCACTCAGGGTGGGAACAGAGAGGAGCTGATCCCAAGGGCTCAAGTAGAAAGTATGTTTTGAAAAGGATGGTGGCCACCTAGGTACAAATGTGCCTGATACAACTGATGTATGGATCACTGTAAGAGCTGTAAGAGCCCCGATGAAATGATTTGTAAAAGAATAATAACAAATAAAGTAAAACAGACCAACTTTTCCCACACACACAAAAAAACAAAACAAAAAGAAGTATATCGGCACGGCTTCAACGTATTAAAATAGGGTAGACATGTACCCAATGAACCTAAAGGTGCCCCTCTGGAGGGCTCCCGGGAGCTGGTCATGGTCAGTTTCTTGACCCAGGCGACTGTGTTCAACTGGCGAGATTTCGGGAAGCCACACACATTCCCAAACGCGCATTTCCCTGCCTATTTGTTGGTGGTGGGGTGAGCTGTCACCATCGAGCCAGCTGTGACTCGTGGCAAGCCTACGTCTAACAGAACAGGACGCTGCCTGTCCCTGCTCCGGCTTCCCAGCCCTGGGTGATATCAGACGAGGTTCCGGTGTGATCCACAGGGCTTTCAAATGGGCTCAAGCAGTTGATTGCCGGGCCTCTCTTCCAAGTTGGTCTAGAAGCTCCGTGGAGACATGTCCACCTGGGTGGCCCTGTGGGCATCCACAACGCCGGCGGCATCACTTCGAGGAATGTGGCAACACATAAGCCACAGCAGCAGGGTACACTGATGGGGGTAGGAGGGCATTCTTGCTATGCCCATTTTACAGACGAGCAACAGAGGGGTCCCGTGACTTGTCTCAGGCCATGATGTGACAGCGAGGCAGAAGTAGCATCCGCTGCAGAACATCAGAACCCCACGGCCTTGGCTCAACCACGCTGCCCCCATTCCTCCCAAGTGGGGGACGCTGCCCACCTGTGGCTTCGCCTCACCAGCCACAGTCCTCCCTCAATATCTCAGCAGAGGAAGGGCCTTTGTGAAATGTAAATTAAACGCAACTCACAGCGAGCAGCAAATTACCTTTTCTTGGTTAGTCCTGCCCGGCACAGGGCTGCTCAGTTGTTATTTTAAAAAGAAATGAAGGAAAGTCGCTCAAAAAGCATGCTGCTGCTCTGACACTGTGGGGACACGTGCTGCCTGCCTGTCCTTTAATTGCCTTCTTGCCTCTGCGCCTACTTAACTCGGTGAGGAAGCTATTAACGCACGAAAGAAACATTTATCCACAAGAAAGCCACGAAATGAGGACTCATCGTGAGTCGCTGGGCCTCTCTCAGATAAGGGAGAAGGGCTTCTTCCAGCTGCCCAGACGTCCTCTGACAGCTCCCGGGTACAAGTCCCAGCCTGGGGCTCCGCTGTGGGACAATACTCTATCCATGATTCCATTATAGACCCCCAAAGACTTCACAACTCCCTCCACTTCCCCACATCACCTCGTCACCACCTCAGGGTCCTCCCTCCCTCCATCAGCATCACCCCCTCCACTACCTGAGAGTCATCGCCCACTCTTGAACCTCACCACCCTGCCACGCCCTCTGCAGGAAGGCAGAGAGAACTTGTAAAGTCTGGACGTGCCACGCCTTCCACTGTTTTCTAAGACTTGGAAAATAAAGGTCCCTGTCTCCCCACAGCCTCTAGAGTGGAACGAACAGTAGCCCCCTAAAGGGCACAGCCCTGGAACCTTGGGCAAAGGGTCTTTGCACCTGTGACTGGGTTAAGGGTCTTGAGATGGGACCAGCCTGGATCACTCCAGTGACAAACAAGCAGCCTTACAATAAACAGGCAGAGAGAGACGATGGGATCCAGACGGAGGAAGGGAAGGCCACGTGAAGACAGAGGCTGAGACTGGAGTGGTGCAGCCCCGAGCCAAGGGGAGCCTGGCACCACCAATAGCTGGGAGAAGCCGGGCAGGGTTCACCCCTAAAGCTGTGGAAGGAAGCGCAGCCCTGCCTTGGTTTCTGACAGTCACCACTGCAGAAGTCTGGATCCTATCATCTCCCCCATCAGAACTGTGCCGGACATGTAGGGGAATTAGGGCCGCCTCTGCCACAGAGATCAGCACAGTGCCTGAGACAGACTCGGCACACCCGCTTTGAGGGTGGTGTCGTGGTCCTATATCTGGCTGCTGTCAATGGTTTGAAAACTCCTGCAGCCCCCAGGCAGAGAGAAAAGAGGCTTTCTACTCCGTAAAGAGTTACAGTCTCAGAAACCCACAGGGGCAGTTCGACCTTGTCCTTTAAGGGTCCCCAGGAGTCAGAAGCGACGGCATGACAACTAAGTTTTTCTGAGCCACCCAGAACCTGAAACACAGGGCCCCTCACCGGACGGACATCCAGGGAAACCAGAAATCTGTTTTCGTCCCCCGAGCCGTGCGAGCCAGGGGAAACTGCAGCACGGGGTTTCGGTGGCTGAGCCTTCTGAAGGAGATCACCAAGCCGTGGACCCTTGGTGCCTCTGGGTGGATTCACCCAGCCAGCCTTTTTGCCCGCTCATATAGTGTTAGCCATCTGCAGAGCCCAAAGACTCAAATAGACGCATCACACCAAGGAGGAGTTTTTCAAAGGTCCCTGGGGTGACAGGCCATGAAACCAGACTGGCTCCCCCCGGAACGGCTGCAAAGTTTTCAGAAGGTTATGTCTGGAGTCCGTGGTGTTAAACCAGGGCGTCTGGTCTTCTAGACTCTCTGGTGTTGGCAGAACTAATTTTCCCATTAAAGATCTTCGGGGTGGGGTGGGGACTGTGTCCCCACTAACACCACCCCCACCCCCAACTCGCCTGCCACACACACACACACACACACACACCCTGGAAAATTCCCAGAGACTGAGCTCCAATCACTTGCAACAAGACAGCAATTCTGTGAAGCAGTTACGCTGGAGGCCAGCGCACCGTGGCCTTTTAAAAATCTCCTCTCTGGCTAATGGGATACTTAGCTCGGATGAGATCTTCCAGGGCGGCTCCATTACTCTCTAGGGGCCATTTTTCTCTATTCACAGCTGGACAATTGGCTGAAGGGGAAGCCAGCCGGCTCCCCTGGGGGCCCGCCGGGGGCGGGGACAGTAAAGAAGGGAAGTGTTCCAGGGACAGACTTTGTAGCCTGTTCGTGTTCTCGGGACTCAAACTCATCCACCTGTTGGGGAAACGAGAGGGCAGTGAAGACAGGGGTCCAGCCATTGTGAGAGGGCTGGTTCTGGACCTGGGAGATGGTTCTAGAGCCAGGGAAGGGGGAGAGGTTCTGGAGTCAGGCTTGGGTGGCGAGTCACAAATCCAGGCTCTGGCAATTCCTCAGTCCCTGGGCAAGTCACCTTCCTCAGCTGCAGAACAGGGTTTCAGGGGCTTCTTCAAGAAAGAGTTACGGGGTGCCAGCAAGGTGCCAGGCAGGACCTGTCTGTCCCAGGAGGTGAGTAAGGCCCCTGAAGCACACGATTTAAGGTGACACTTTCTCTCAGGCACACGCACAGGCTGCTCATGGCTCTGAAAGCAAGTGCCTCCTTAACTCATGCTCCGGGTGTCTCGCCCCCTGGCCTGGGCATTGGTGCTGGGCTACAGTGATAGGCACAGGAGGAGGCCGCGTCTGGTCTGAACATCTACTAGGGAAAGGGGACACTGACAAGCTAAAACCATAGCCAAACGAAAAGAAAAATATTTGTGAGACATGGTGTCCCCAGAGCTCTGTTGCCTTCAGTGCACAGCCCCTCCTCTCTGGACAGTGCAGGCCCCTCTCTCTCTGGACAGTGCAGGCCCCTCCCTCTCTGGACGGTGAGAACCCTAGTGATGTTCGGGGCTTCACGGCGTCCCCCACAATATGTGTCCACTTGGCCAGGTCCTAGTTCTCAGCAGTTAGACATTAGAAAGGGATTCAATCATCCCCCACCCCCACCCCGCCATGACATGATCTGATGCCATTAACTTCCATTTGTGATGTATCACAATGCCACAGCTCCAGCACATGGACTCTTCTTCACCCATCCCTTTTCCTGCCCAGACTTCACATGTAGATAAGGTGACTGTGAAGGCTGTGGTTGGGCGCCAAACCTTCACCAAAGTGATGTTAGAATTAGCATCCCAATTGTTGACTGGTAAAGAAACTGAGGCTTAAAGAGGTCATACAACCAGGAGGTGAAATGGTTGGGATTTCGATCTGGGCTGCCTCCCTAAGACCATGCTTTTGTTTACTAGCCTGAGATGCCTACAGTGCTACCGCAAAGTCAGCAGTTCAAATCCATTAACCGCTTAGTAGAGAAAGACGAGGCTATTCTACCTCCGTAAAGATTTACAGCGTCCAGAACCCTCTGTCAGGTTGCTAAGAGTCAGAATCAACTCATGTGAGTTTGGTCTGAGTTTAGCCTGCATCATGACACATTCATTTCACCACTTGTTCCTTGAACAAATTGTTCTTGAGAGTCTACTAAGTAACAGCTACTGTGTTAGGACTTAGGAATACAGCAATTCCTAAGCCAGGCCTACCCTTCATAAGGCTTAAAACTCAGCAGGGAGTACACAGATGCCCTTACATGCACAGACACCAAAAGCTAACAGTCACATGAATGTAAAATAACATCAGGTTAACAAAATCTCCGTCAAAAAACGAATGGATAAACAAAGATGGTTTATCTAGACAAGAGACGATGACTTAGCCATAAAGCAACACAGAGCCCCAGAGCATACGACAACCTAGATGAACCTTGGAAACAGGCCGAGTAACCAAGGCAATCAACAAGAGGCCCAGGTCTTTAATATCCCATGTAGAACAAATATATAGGACAGATAAAATGTACAGAGAGCAGTTTATCGGCAGTGCCCAGAAACAAGAGAGAGAAGAAAAGAGAGAGGTATTGCTCAGGAAGCGTGGAGCCTTCACAGTGAAGGGAAACATCCTGGTGATGGTGGCACGGCAGGATTCATGTGGTTGGCCAGTGATTGATATATGTACAAATACAAAAATGTTTAAAATACAGATGTGTGCACATACACATCTCTGCCTGTTCAACGGACAAGGGAGATTCAAAATTCTGTGAAAAATTCTACTCTCTTTTAATAATTCCATTTTTCCACCAACTTTTTGAAGATGGATGAATGATGGATGGATAGAAGAATAGATGATGGATGAATGATAGGTGGATGGATAGATGGGTGGATGGATGGGTGGATGGATGGATGAATGGATGTACGTGTATATTTTCCAACAAGGAAGAATAGATTTGAGAAAGAAAAATAACACAGTTAGATTGGGCGCTCTTAAACTAACAGGGCCTGTGAAAGCATGGCCGGGGGCGGGAGGGGTGGGGTCTATTTAAGGCATGTTGGTTCGAGAAGCTTCTCTGAAAAGTTGATGCTGGGACCTAAACATCAAGGGTGAATGAGTAGGAGCCAGCTATACAACGAAAAGGCATGGGTCCTGTGCCACCTTCCGGATTCCAAGAAGAGGGAGCAGCAGATGACACCAGTAGCTGTGGTCCCATCAGTGGGGCACTGGGGTTGACACACAGGAACAGCAAATAAGCTGCCATCTTTCCAACGCAGCAAGTGTCAAAGAGGCTGGTCCGATTAGTGTTGCCCCAACATCTTATGGGTTTCTGCAGCCCAAGTGCAATAATGACAGCAAAATGCTCCGTGGTTACATTACCCACAGGATGGGTGGGTGGATCAGTGGATGGTAGATTGGATGGATGGATGGATGGATGGATGGATGGATGGATGGATGATGGATGGATGGGTGGATGGATGGGTGGATGGTTGGATGGATGGATGGATGGATGGATGGAAGGAAGATGGATGAATGATGC
>NW_022111312.1:7555792-7567951 GCF_000313985.2 Echinops telfairi
GATGGATGGATGGATGGATGGATGGATGATGGATAGATGGATGCATGATGGATGGATAGATGGATGGATGATGGATAGATGGATGGATGATGGATGGATGGATAGATGGATGGATGATGGATGGATGGATGGATGGATGGATGGATGGATGGATGGATCGATGAGATGGATATAGACAGTAACTTTCACAGAGCTGATTCTGAACAGGGGCAACTATATGTATAAGAGAACAAAATGTTGCCCCAAATCCTACAACATCCCCCACGATGACCTGCATGTATAAATCCTTCACTGCCAGACTATCTCTCTCATCCTCTTTAGCCCTGTACTTCACCAGGTGAACGCCTCTAGCATGCCTCTGATGACGTGTCCAAAGCGAGTCAGACACGGTTTCCTTGTGATCCCGAAGGCCTTGGTTGGCTGCTTTTCTGAAGTAGGCTTTCTGCCCCTCAATCTGCCTCAGTCTGGAAGCTCTGCTGAACCCTATCTGACATGCGCGACCTTACTGGTACTTGAAATACCTGTGGCTTAGCTCCTGCCATGATAGCTACACGTATGCCACCACGTGACAAACTGACCAACGGGTGGTGGGCTTCCCCCCGAAACACATGCAAGACACAAAGTGAGAGAAGCGAGCAGCTTGGCCACCGTAAAGGATAGCAAATCCTGCCTGCGTTCATGAGACTCATCCCCTGTCCACAATAAGAAGGGCAGAGAAATTGGGTCTGGAAGTTCTTAAAAGGCCAATTCCACCTCCTGCTGAGAATCCACTTGTGTGTCCTAGGCAAGGCAGAATTTATCAAGCGTGCACAGCCACCCAGCAATCTTCCCAGAGAGAGCAGGATTAGAGACCAGAGGAAATGAATGCAAACAGACCCCATCGACTGCAGTCTCTTCCAGGCCTGCTCTGCCATGGGAACATCCTCCCAATCAGGTTGCTTGTGAACGCCAGCTGCCTGGGGTGCAGACTTATAGACTGTGCACACCGAAATTACCCACTTGGGACAGCGTCAATGAAACAGGGCAAAACTCACTAGGTTCCTGACTCTGCAGAGAAACTCTTAAGAAAAGGGGGCAAAATAGCACCTTCTTACAACCGGGCTGCCTCAGACTCGAAACAGAAGGTGTTTGGGCAAATTCTGGGTAGGCGCTGTGTCTCAATTTCAGGGTATTGTTTGATCTGCACATTGCTTCCAATGGGGGTTCAAGTGGAAGACCTGTAATCTTCGGGGTTATCTGAATTCAAGGCGGGTATTTCATATTCATGGTGGAGAAGATGAATATTCATGCCTTGGTAGTGAATGGTTTCTAAGGCCGCAGGTGTGAAAGATTTGTTGCATCAACCTGTTGTGAGTTGGGGGGCTCCGCTTCCTGAAGAGTTGCTCTGGGGCTGTGTCCTGGCCGCTGCCCATTTTCAACATGGAAGGAGGACAGCCAGTCTTGGAGGAAAGCCCAAAGAAGCCACTGGCCTCTGATCGTAGGGCTTAAGAACTGGGCAGAGCTGTCATCACCATTAACCCAGACCACCAAAGAGAGGAGGCATCCCTGAAGGCCACTCAGCAAGGTCGGTGGAAGGTCAAGGGCTTGGGGTCTGGTATCAGACTGCCTGGGTTCAAATCTCAGCTCTACTGTTGGCCAACTTGAGACAGCCTACCTCTCGGACTCGGCTTTCTGCATCTGCAGAAAGGGCAGCATAAGGGGTCCATCTCAGTGGGCCATTGGATGGATCACATGGGAGAAGGCAGGTGATGCCCTCAATTCCTGTGCGCACATGACTCGTGCCAGCTGTTGACACTTCTGAACAAGCTGGCCCTTCTGATCGGCTGCCTGAGTTCCCGGGGGCTGCTGTCAGCCAGTGACTGTAGCTTAAAACCATGGGCATTTGTTCTTTCATGGTTCTGGGAGACCAGAAGTCCCAGACCAAGGTGTTGGCCCAGGCCCTGCTCTCCTTGAAACTCTAGGAGTGCATGCTGCTTCCCCTTAGCTTCTGGGGTCTCCTGGTTGTCCTAAACCTGCACCACTCCAACCTCTGGGCCTTTGTTACGAGGTCTGCCTGCCTCTCTCTCTTCCATGTCCTCTAGGTCTCTTCTCCTCTTCTTGAAAGGACACCAGTCACTGGATTTAGAGTCCATCTGAATCCAGCGTGACCTCATCCTCGCACATGACATCTTTCAAGACCCTTGTACCAAATAAGGCCACGCTCAGAGGTTCCAGGCAACGCACCCTTGAGAAGATGGTGCAGGAGCAGGCAGGCAGCATTCTGTCCTGTCGTGCATACAGTCACCAGGAGTCAGGAGCTGATTTAAGCAGCTAATGGCAATGACAACAACTGGACTAGGTCCTGGGGGTGCAACTGAGAGCAAGACTGGCCTGGCACAACCTCCCAGGAGCTGGCAGTCCACCCCCCAGGCGGTCTGTCCCGCCACATGCTCTAGTCTCTACTTCCTCAGCTACTGAGTTGGACCATCTATTGCAATGGCCACGTGGAACTCACAGACAATATTCAGAAGGGTTTATTCGGGAAGCTAATAGGTTACAGTGCAGCTGAGAAATGCTCAGGGTATAGTTGTTGAGTCAGGATATGTTACAAAGTTCTTTTAGGGATGCTAATAGATGCTCAAAGGCCACGACACTCCACGGTAAGCCTCAACCCTGGGGCACTCAGCTCCAGCTACTTGGAACAAACCCAGCTCCCCAATTAAGTGCCCAGAGGCGCCCCACTCCACAAACCAGCCTCTTACCCCAAAGTGCTCAGCTTTACTTGCTCGGTCAGCTAGGGCCTTGGTGGTAGTTACACAATTTCATGTCAACTTGATAAAAAGAATGAAGGGGTGGAGTCTAGCCTGTCAATCAGGTCACAGCCTGATGATCCCTCCTTGTGGGCATGGCTTTCTCATGAGGATTCTGGGAGTTCTCTCTCTCTTTGCTTGACCTCCCTGTTCAAAAAGCCACATGGAGTCTTGCTGATGGCTTCCATCGCCACTGGATCCACAAGACTTTCCACCCACCTGCCTGTGATCTTCCTGCACTAGACATCATTGCATGTGTTGTATGAGTCTGAAGAGGAATTTACAAACTAATATCGGTCATATGGGCTAATATCAGACTTAAGGACTTGATCTGGACTGGGCTGTTTCCTTAATATACAATTACTCTTTGATATAAAGCACTCTCTTGCACACATTGTTTCTCTAGTCTACCTGGTCGGACACCGGGTCCACCACACTGTCTCATGCTCTGGCTCCTGATTCTGTTGCTGCTGCTCCTCAGGGTTTCTTCCGGATCAAGGAGGGTCACTGCACTGCAGGTCTATTGGGGTCCAGAGGACACACTCACTCCTAAGAACACACTCTTCCCTGCTTCTCAGAGGGTAGGAGGATGGCAGTGCCAACAAATACCAATGAGAATGGGACCCACAAGGAAGCCTGCAAACAGGCCCTCACAACGGAATCCTATCAGTGTCTTCCCCCACCTTCTCTTACTCAGAGCCATCCAGAAAAGGTCATCTGGGGAGAGTTACAGAGACTACAGACTTAGTTAAAGTCCCTGCCCCGCACGGTCACTTGACGACAACTATGGAAAGTGCTAACAAAGGGCGTCTCTGGGCTTCTCAGAGCTGCTGAGAGGATGTGGCCCAGTGAAGGGACCCCAGAACGTCAGATGTGAGGAGAGCACAGGGCCTTTCAGGAAAGTCTCTTCCTGGGGCAGGAGCAGTGCAGTGGCAGTGCCCACCCGATCCACGGAACAGAACAGTGCCGCTCAGGGACACCTTTCCTAACGCTGACGTCCCGGTGGGAGTCCTCTCGTGGGCCCCGAGGGAATGCCGCGCAGATGACCCAATGTAGTGCTGCTCATTGTGGCAGCAGCAGGTCTCAGGCAGGGCTGTGGCTGGACAGCCAACAGCTGAGTCTGCCTTTGGCCCTGGGGTGATGAGTCCATCGGCTTCAAGGCCACCACCATCCGGAAACCACACTGGCAGCTAAGCACTCTCAGCCCTAATTGGTTCCTAATAGATTGGGCCATCACAAAGCACTTAGGCCCCAGGCAGTGGTGGAGGGGAGGTGGAGGGGGGGCGCTCTACATGAGATGGGAATGCCCTCCTCTAAGGGCATTGCTGCTGGGAAGTCTGAGGAGCTGGTCAGGTCAGGTGGCCCAGACTTCTGAGTCGTCTGGTCTGGAATTCACCCAGCACCTCCACTCACGGCTTTGTGCCTCAGTGTACTCCTCTATAAAATGGGCCCGTGACACCTGCCTGATGGAGCGGTGAGGAAGGCCAATCAAAGGGTGATCTGGCGTCAGGGTTCCTGGAGTGCCCACTAGTCAGGGCGCCCTGCTGAGCACGTCCAATGCATTCACTCATGACAACGTCCAAACCTGGGGGCCATCTACAAGGGCCAAGCCCATTTCACAGATGAGGAAACTGAGGCTCAAGAGGGTGGACTCACTTGCCCAACCCAGCTGTCCACATTCCCATAATGGATTAAACACACACACACACACACACACACACACACACACACACACACACCAAGTTGATTCTGACTCAGCACCTGTATAAGACAGAGGATCGAGGTCGCTGTGGGTTTCTAAGGTTATAGATAGATCTTCAAGGGAGTAGAAAGCCTCCTCCCTCAGCCCCATAATGGACCGATGTTCAGAAAGTGGATCCTCATCTCTCTCGGGGTCAGCCACCCTCTGGAAAACAGATCACAGAGTGGTCGAAGCGCAAGTGAACAGAGACGGAGCACAGAGCAGAGGCTCCCGGGAGGAGCAGGCCGAGCCAGACTGACTGTCAGTCAGTGAGGCCAGAAGGGCTTCCTGGGGAGATACAGGGCCTGGTCCGACCCCTGAGCTGTGAGGCAGCCTAACAACTCATTCACTCAGATGCACAGCGGGTGCACCTCACAGAGGTGAGTTCTGCAGGGTGCATGCTATCTAGTCACCAAGCTGTGACACAGACAAATTAGGTGGTGCTTCCCCAAAAAGCGGCCTGGTCAGCAGAATGGCTAAATAAAAAGTCTGGACGATACAGTAGAATAAGTAGGAGGGTGACACGCGCCGTGAAAACACATGGCCACACGGAAGCTACGTGAACGTGGACAGCAGGTCCCTGATCACCACCCCAAAGCAGAACCTACACACGGGCCCATCCACTGGCCCAGGGGTGAATGTGATGCGTCCACCTGATGGAATATGGCCGAGTCGTGCAAAGATATGGGGCCCTGACCGTTTGGCGGTGGGGTTGGCCTCTGAAGACAGGAGGCTGAGAGGGAGACAGGTGCAAAACCAGATCACCTGTTCACAGACAGGGAATGTCCAGACCAGATAAACCCAGAGAGAAGAAAGTGGATTAATGGTTGCTGAGGGCTGCGGGGAGGAGGAGTGAGGATCAGGGATGAAGGGGTGGGATGCTTCTCTGGAGCCGGTCAAATGTTCTAAAACTGACTTTTGGCGGTCACTGCACACATTGGTGAGTATTCTAAACGCCACTGGATTATACTCCTTCAGTGGGCAAATTGAATCCTACGCTAATTTTATCTCAATAAAGCCCTTGAAGATAAAGTAAAAAGACAGGGTTAGTTCTAGCCTTGGGCAGCCCAGGTTCGAATCCCAGTCGATCACCTTCTTGCTATTTTCCCCTTTGTTACTAACTTGACCTCTCTGTGCATTGGCTTCTTCATGTATAAAAACAGGGAAGGTTGAGTATTAATGGTACTGCTGCATTGGGCTTGTGTAGGGAATGCATTAGGCATGAAGGGCCAGTCACCCAGACTGGCCCCACGGCTCCCCGTTATTGCCATTGGTGTCCCGAATCTAAACCCTGCACCAGGGTGGCTGTCTGGGGAGGGTCCATGGTGGGGCTGTGACTATTCTCAGGCCTGTTCATGGAGTGGCCCTGGATCAATGAGTTCTTATAGGATTTCCCCCAGGGTCTTCCTCCAAAGATCGGTCCTCAGAGATGCTGAGAGGTATTTGATGAATAAGGGGTCCCAGCCACATTAGCACCATGTGGAATAAAATGCAATGGGCATTTCACACGGGCCTTGCCGGGGCTGTCCAGGTACAGGGGCGTGGGCTGGGGTTCTGTGTGAAGAGAGAGTGCCCAGTGCTCAAGATGACCTTGACCTTGGGCCCCCGCACCGTGTCTCAGAGTGTTTCTGTTTGGCCGCCGTGGGTGAAATGCGTGGAAGGGAACAGCGATCCAAGGTTTCAGGTAACCCACCATGGACCCGTGGTTCAGTCTTGAGACAGGTAGTGATGGCTGAAGAGGTAAACCCAGGCCCCCAGACCCTATCCTCCCATCTAAGCGCTGTGGTGGCTCCTGGAACGCTCTACTAACCTGGGAGCACAGGCTGAGGGTACCCCTGCTCTAGAGAGCTTGGAGCTTCAGGCTGGGAAGAAAGGCCTGGGGGGTCCTACTTGCAGAAAAAGTCAGCCATGGAAAACACTGTGACGCCCAGCTCTCGTCGACTCCAAGGAGGGTCTCCGAGAACTGGAGTCCATCGGAAAGCAACTGGTCTGGGGTTGATGATGGGGAAGGGACTGGTCTCCACTGTCGAGAAGCACGAGGGGCAGGGACCCGGCAGTGAACAAGACCGCTTCCCAGGACACCACAGTCCCGCTCAGGGTGCGTCAGCCTCTGCACTAGGACATTGAGCATCGTGGTGAGGGCTGTCCCGGGCGCTGGAGGATGCTGAGTGGCATGCCTGACCTCTAGGCGCCAGCTGGAGGAGCCCAAACCAAAAATGTCTGCACCCCTGAACCCCAGAAAGGGAACCATCGGTGTCCTAGAGAGACAAATATTAAATTCACTCGATGATTAAAAGGGCATCCACTCGATCCACGCCCAGTTCTTATTCTCAGACAAAAGGTCGTGGACTGAGCTTGCTTCTGGCCTCCAGAGGGTGGGTCTAGATAGGACCTTTGGTATTTGAGAGGCATTTGAAAAATCTTCTGCAAGGAAGTCAGCCTATTGAAGCAGAGCCCTGAATCTATGGAGAGAGGTGAGTGAATAAAACATAGCGCAGGGCCGACAGGTAATGATGCCATTTGAATATGCCCTCTTGCTCCAAACCATCAAGCCATCGCGTCTGTTTTTTTTAAAAAGGGGAAAAAAATGACCAACAGGAAAATTGGCAGGTGACATCGAAGGCCTTGGGGGCATCTGGATTTCATTACCCGCCTCTCATCTTTTATTTAACAAGGAAATGGGAAAGTTTCAGAGCATTTCTTGGAATGGAAATAATGGAGCATTCAAGTGCATTACAAACAAAAGTCTGTGTTGGGGCTGAGCAGAAAGTCTGACGGTGGGGGTAGGTTGGGGGGTGGGGGGGGCGCGGGGTTGTCTGGGATGCCAACAGCCCCCTACATCCCAAGAAGCTGAGAAAGTGCAGTCTCATACAGAAGCTGATTATACATAGAAATAATTGTATAGTGGAGCTTAAAACCTTCTGGGCCATGGGTTCAGATCTGCCTGGGCTATGGCTGGGGGGTTGGGGACTTTGGCCTTCTGTGGCCTCATCGGTACCCTGGAGGCAGACATGCCCACGGCTGTAAGAGCTAGACATATTCTAGACAAAGCTTTTAGCATAGAGCTAACACAAAGTATGCCCGAGATAGTTAAGGTTTATTGTGCCAACCTCGCCAATACATACATGTGGGGTTCATTGAAGGGTGGAAAGATAAATGGCTCGGTGAGCCTCGCCTTTTGAGTTCTCGGGTCTCTTGCTTTGTGATGGTTGGACCAGGGTGCAGCTGCCTTACCCAGTTCCCTGCTTCAGCTGGCAAGGCTCAGTTCCTGCAAGACATCCCTGAGGAGAAGCCACACGGACCTACCCTGATGCAGCCCTGGGTGCTGGAGCAGCCGTGTGGAGACCCCTGCCAGCGCTGAGATGCTGACACATTCACTGACTCGGCTCTCCTCCTGCAGTCGGCATCACAGTGTGTGTTTTGTGAGATGGAGGAGGACTTTGTAGATTGGTGTTGGACATAGGGGCTAATGTTGGACTTGTGGACTTGGGCAGCACTGGGTTGAGATGTTTTCTTGATGTGCACTTACCCTTTATATAAAACTCTCTCTTATACTTACGGGTTTCTATGGATTTGTTTCTCTAATGTATCCAGACTAACACAATGCCCAAACCAATGATAGGTAGTCCTCGTGGCACCCTGATTAAGCTCTTGGCTGCTAATCCAAAGGTCGGTGGTTCAACCCCACCAGCTGCTCTAGGAGAGAAAGATGAGGCCGCATGCTTCTGTCAAGACCTACAGCCTTGGGAACCCAGCGGCGCAGTTCTACTCTGCCCTGTGGGGCTGCAGAGACAATCCACTCCACGACAATGCATGGTTTGCACAAAGGCAAGCTGTTCCCTGCCCATTTTGCATCTTGTCCCCCTTCCCCACGCTTTATTCATGTTGGCCCTCTCACAAACACCCCCAAATCACTCCTGCCTCACAACCTCTGCACATGCTGTGCCCTCTCCTGGAATGGTCTTCCCTCCACCCGCCACCTGCCTGCCTGTTGCCCATGTACCCTTCGAGGCTCTTTCCCCAAGTGTCCGATCTAAAACCCCGACATTCGCTCTCGGGCCTCTCCCTGTCGCTCACTACATGTCACAGTGTGTGCAGGGGTACAGTGACCCTTACAAAGATGACTGCTGTGTCCACACTCTTAAGTGCCCAGAAGGCAGACTGCTGGTGGCTTACGAGCATAGGGTCCAGTCATTTCAGTGTATTTCGAAAGGCTATGAAAGAAACAGACAGGATGCTAAGGTTCAGGGTGACAAGGGGAGGGGTCATCAGGAGGCCTCTCTGATGAGCCAACGTTGAGATCAGAAGGCTATGAAGGAGTTGTCCAGGCAAGAAGGGGGAGGGGTTCCAAGGAGAGGTAAGATGTGTGCAAAGGCCCTGCGGCAGGAAAGCACTTGCCGGGTCCAGGGACTTACTGAAGACCAGAGTGGCTGGAGCAGTGTGGAGAACAATCCTGGTTGAGAGGCAGTTCGAGTCAGCCAATGGAAGAGTGTCACGTCGGCTTGGCTAGAGCGGTGTTGATGGTCACACCCAGAGGTGGGTGGAGTCCTGATGGGCTCTGGAGGGGGAACGGACACTCTCTGTGGAAGGAGGACTTCTGGGGATGGAGCCATCATGCTGGTCAGAAACTCCAGGGACTCTGGCCAGACCCCTCTCGCTCCTGATTTTCTCTGGTCCCATCTTCCCGATGTTCCCTGTGGTTGTTCTCACACACTCGTCACGACCACATGAGCTCCTGGGACATGGATACCTAGGTTGAAGGTCTAAGGACTGGGGATTGGCTGCTCCTCCCATCCACGCGCATCCACGCTCGCTCGGGGCCACCCCAGACATGGAGGAGATAGAGGTGTGCTCAGAGAGGGAAGGAGACGGGGAGAAGCGGGCAGCAGAGAGAAAAGAGAGCTAGCTGCAGTCCCTCTACCCTGCCTCTCTTCTCTAAGGGCTGATGAGCAGGTGCCTGCGAAAGAGCTTCTGGAGCAGGACTGCTCCCGGGAGGAGGCAGAAACGCAAATTACTCCCGGAGGCAGACTCAACTTCAATGACTTGAGCTCTCTGGATGCCAGCCACCCCACTGCTCACAAGTCTGAGGTCAAGGGCTTGTGTTGTCTGCACTGGCCAGGGCCAACTCTTCTCCATCCCCCCCACCCCATCCCAGTACCTCTCGTGATCCTCGTTTCCTTCATCCCAAAGGTCAGGGGGAAGGGGAGGCCGTTTGCTCCCTGCTTTCAGGGATGGGGTGGGCCTGGGAGAGGGGGGTTTGGGAGGGGCACAGCTCCGCTTTATCAAAGCGGGGCTCGTTAAATATTCACACAGATGCCTGTCTCCGTTCCGGGAAGCTGAACTGGATTTAAGGTTCGGATCTGACTGATGTTTTATTCTTTTTGGAGCCCCAGGTGGAACGCTTTCATGCGGCTGCACATGATGAAGTTCTTTGAAGGGAACGTCCCCTAATCAAGGACAACGTTTTCTTCCACCCCGGCCTGGGCACCTACTCTGCTGACAGGCGGGAAGAAGGGCTCCCCAAGGGGCGGAGATACAGGGAGAAGGGCCACCACTGGCCCCTGGGGATCAGCACAGAGGGAGCCCGAGTCCCCCGAGGGTGGGAACAAAGGAGTGAGGAGGAGGCGGGCCAGCGAGGGGCTAGAGGAAGGAAGGCAAGGTCACTCCTGACGCTTCCTTTAAGTCATCTGCCCCAAGCTCCCCCAGCGCCCAGAGCGCACTTCAGGGACTTGAATCCTGTGGGCCTGACCTCGAGGCTCCTCCCCTATCATCGCTGCCACTTGGTTCATAGACAGAAAGGGTCCCCTAGACCGCCGGTTCTCAATGCAGGGAGAAGAGGGAGGCTGTGGTCCCAGGGGGGGCATTTGGCAGGTGTTTGGGGGTTGTCACATCTAGTGAGTGGAATATGCTCTTCAACGCTCTCTAAACGGGCTCAGCACAAAGGACCGCCCAGACCACAATGTCCACAGTGCTGAGGTTGTGTGACACGAGCAGTCACAACCACCCACCCCGGCTGCTGATTTTCCCCTGGGGATCTGGACGCTCCACCAGGGCTCTGACTTCTTCACTCGATGCCTGGGACCAAAGGACCTGGGGGCGAGCAGGTACCTGGAGCATCCCGGCCTCTCTCTGTTGCCCCTGGTTACGTAAATTCCTATCTAAATTCATGCTCACGGTCACAACTTCACGGCAGCCAGAGAAGCACAAGTTTTCCATTAAGGGGCACCATCTAAGTTTCTCTCCGCCGAGAGCAATAATACCCGCGCTCCCTTGCAGTGAAGCGCAGCAGTAATTACCGCTAATGAAGCCCCTACATGGATCCAGCTCACTCAGCGATCGCTGCATTGGGGTCCACGTGCTAAGGATGACCCCCATCTTGCCCCCTCCCCATGCAAACAAAACGTAGCTTTCAGAAGAACTGGGGATCCAGACGTTCCAAAGAGCACCAGCCTCGGGAGCCCATCTTTGCTGAGTGTCTATATAGGAAGGGCCAGTCACTAGGCCAGGCAGGGGACATTCTCCCCTCATTCAATTTGCACAACAACTGGTTAGGAACATTAATCGTTGTTGTTCCCATTATAGCCATCAGTAGTCAATAAACATTTCTTGTAAAGGGTCAGATGATAGGCATGTTAGGCTTAGCGGATTCTCTGGGCTCTGTCCCAACCACTCAACTCATCATTGTGGCAGGAAAGCAGTTACAGACAATAGATAACAGATGCATCTCTCTGCCTATATGTCCATCCACCCATTTTTCCATTCCTCTACTCATCTATCCATCTATTTATCCATCTCTTACTCTAGGCATCCATCCATCCATCCAATAAATACTCATCAACCACCTAGCATATGTCAGGCTCTTTGGATATCCAGGTGAATGAGTGAGCCTCCTCTACGCCCTTCTCCAGACAGCTCCAGCCACCTTGGTCTTCAGTAAGTTCTTGGACCACACAAGCACTTTCCTGACCCAAGGCCTGTGCACATGTCTTCCTCCTCCCTGAAGCTCTCTGCCTGCTTCACCTCAAACTCCCTCATTGCCTAGCTGACTCCTTCTCATCCTTCCGATCTTGGCTTTGGCTGCTCAGAGAGGCCTTCCCACCCCCGTCATGCCCAATCTCAGCACTCTGGGTGTTTCCTCCATACCACTTGCAAGACGATGAAATTATTTGATGTGAATGCAGACTTGTTTTGTGTCAACCTCCTCTTAGCGTATGAATTCCATAAAGTTGGGTACCAACTCATTCTCCTTCTCCATTACAGCCTCAGCATCTCACACATCACGGATGCTCGATACGTATTACTTATTGAACTGGCTAGATGAATTTAAATGCAGAAAAGGTGCCTCCACAGCATGGCTTTCACCTAGTACATCAATGCAGAATCTAGACCAGGGGTCAGCAAACTTTTGTGACCGAAGAGCCAATCCTGTCCCTCACAGCAATCTGAAAACTATTTGAGAGGCAGAAATAGATTTTTACAAACAAATGAAATCACCACTCTGTGAACAATAGGCTTTAAAATGTTTTCAACTTTTCTTCAGAGTCACATATACGTCTTAAAAGAGCGGCATATAGCTGGAGAGCCACAGTTTGTGACCCCTGATCTAGACCTTACCATCCAAGGTAGCAG
>NW_022111312.1:7568790-7582528 GCF_000313985.2 Echinops telfairi
TGTTTTTAATTAAAAGATCATTTTATTGGGGGCACTTACAGCTCTTATAATAGTCCATACATCAATTGTATCAAGCATATTTGTACATACATTGCCATCATTATTTTCTAAACATTGACTTTCTATTGAGCCCTTGCTATCAGCTCCTCTTTTTTCCCTTCCTCCCCCCCTCCTCTCTCATGACCCCTTGATAAATTGTAAATAATTAACATTTTATATCTTACACCAACCACTGTCTCCCTTCCCCTTTCACTTTTTTAATGTGGCTACTAGAAAATTTTAAATTATACATGTGGCTTGTATATAATTAGGTTTATTGGACAGCACTGGTCTAGAACCACTCCAATTCTATTCCCAGGACTCTTACTAATTAGCTCTCTGACCTTGGGCCAGTCAATTAACCTCAATAGGTCTTGGTTTCTTTATGCAACAAATGAATATAAGCGTTTCTGATCTGCCAACCACACAGGGTTGTGGTACAGCTCCAATGAGATAATGGCTATATGAAAGAGCCTGGGGAAAAAATATCTATACAAATGCTAGTTCTCCCGTAATGAGATTTTCTGACTCATTTTATAAATCCCCAAGGGTTTTCCCCCCTCTCTCACTGGCTCCTGGATACGACCTAACTTCTTCTGTTCTTCCCAACGCCTGATCCTTGCGTGGTCTGGCTTCTGAAATGATTATTAGCTCTTCCTCCCTAGTGACCTGCCTCTTCCTGCCCAACCCTGAGGGCGGGATTTCACAAGCTGAACTGTCTGGCAAGGCAAGGTCATGGTCAGATTGCTCAAGTCCACTCTCGGTGATCTGCTTTCACACCCCACCCTCTCAAGTCATAACGGCCCTAAAAACAGGCCGTTATTGGGACGAGCTCTCCCTAGTGGCATCGCTGCACCTTCCCAACTGCACCTTTGCAGAGAGCCCCAGGAATTCAGGTTGGCGGAAGGTGGAGGTGATAATTACTGCTTCAATGCTCAGGGCATCTGTTGGTTTATTCTTTCACCGCTCGTTCCCATAGAACACCAGCATTTCTCATTTGACGGCCCGCTATTTTTGGGGGGGGGCCTCCATCTGAGCGGTTGTTCTGAAGGGCCACTGAGTCGATTTCAGCTCCTGGCCACTTCAGGTGATGGAGGACGGTCCCCTTGCCTGTCATCGTTCTCCCTTGGAGCTGCTGGGCGAGCTGCGGAGACAAACCTTCGGGGCCAGCAGCCAAATACTTAACTGTTGCCCCACCAGGGCCCCTCGTCTTTACTGGGTTGCATTAGGACATTCCCTCCCTCAACATTCACGGACACCCGGGGCCTGCGAATATAGCTCATTTAGAAGTAGGGTCTTTGCAGATGGCATTAAGTGGAGATGAGGTCAGATTGGATCAGTCGTCGTCGTCGTTGTTGTTGTTGTTGTTGCTATTGGGTGCCACTGACTCGGTTCCGACCCAACTCGACCCCATGGACGACGGGAAGAAGCACTGCCCGGTCCTCCACCATCCTCCCATTGTTCCTATGGCTGAGACCATTGTTGTAGCCACCGGGTCCAGCCATCTGCTCTAGGGCCTTCCTCGTTCTCTCTGCCCCTTCACTCTGCCTAGCACGATGTCCGTCTCCAGCGACTGGTCTCGTTCCGAAGTATGTCAGGCGAAGTACTGCCATCCTTGCCTCTAAGGAGCACTCTGGCTGTACTTCTTCCAAGATAGATCCTATTAGCAGTCCGTGGTACTTTCACGACTCTTCTCCAGTAGTCTGCTTCCTTATTCAATGTCCAACGGCCACATGCCTAGGAGATGACAGAAAAGACTATGGCTTGTGTCGGCCATCCCTTAGTCCTCAAAGTAACATCCTTGCTTTCCGATACTCAGAAGAGGTCCTGTGCCGCGGACTTACCCAGTGCAACACGTCTTGACTGCTGCTTCCAGGAGCCTTGTTAGTGGAGCCAAGCAAGACAAAGTTCCTGACAACTTCAATCTTTCCTCCATTTATTATGATGTTACCTATTGGTCGACTGGTGAAGCTATTGGTCTTCTGGGCGCTGAGTTGTAATCCAGTGAAGGCTGCAATCCGTGATCTCCATCAGCAAGTACTTTAAGGCCTCCTCGCTTTCAGCAAACAAGGCTGTGTCACCTGTATATCACAGATTGTTAATAAGCCTTCCTCCAATATGGATGCCACACTCTTCTTCACAGCATCCAGCTTCTCGGATGATTTGCCCAGCATACAGATTGGATAAGGATGCTGAGAGGACACAATGCTGGTGTACGCTTTTCCTGATTTTAAACCAGACAGTACTACCTTGTTCTGTTTGCACAACTGCCTCTTGATCCTGGTACAAATTCTGCATGAGCACAGTGAAGTGTTCTGGAATTCCCATCCTCCTCATGGCTGTCTGTAGTTTGTTATGATCCACACACTTTAATGCCTTTTCAGAGTCAATAAAACCCAAGTGCTTTCAGCCAAGATTCTTCTGACATCAGCAAGGATATCCCTTGTTCCATGTCCTCTTTTGAATCCGCCCCGAACCTCTGGCAACTCCCTGTCAACGTGCTGCTGCAATTGTTGTTGGGTGGTCTTCAGCAATAGAACGGATTAGAGTGGGCTTTCAAAGCAGTGTTACTGGGGTCCTGAGCAGAAGAGGGAAATGTGGACCCAGAGACGAAGGCACACAGGGACATCATCACATCATCTCAGAGACTGAAATCTGAGTGATGCGTTTACAAGCCGGGGAACACCAGGGCTCCCAGCAATCCTGGGAAACTAGACACAAAGCACGGGACAGATTCTCCCTAAGAACCCCCAGAAGAAACGAATTCTGCTGACACCTTGATTTTAGGACTTCTGGACCTCATGACCATGGAGGTAAATTTCTGCCACCCAATTTGTGGTACTTTGCTATGCCAGCGCCCTGAAGTTAATACCCAATCCTGGTGCTGTGTGTGCGAAAGACAACTCCGTGTAGGTATCGGTCCCTGTTAGCTTATTCCAGGTCGGTGGACACTGTGATGGCTGTGAGGAGGGGATATCATGTGATCCAAGCTGACTCAGTGGGGGCCAATCCCAACACTTCTTTGGGAATCTCCAAGAAAAGAAAAGCGTCTCTTCTTACTGAGGTTCTACCCCTGGAACGACTTGAGACATGGAATGGCAAGAAGCAGGCCACCATAAGAAAGCAAAGTTATTATGAAGCGGACGGAATCCCCTGAACATTGTGTCAGTACCTGGATCCAGCCAAACCTGAAGCCCACCAGCCCTTTGAACTTGGCAAGCCCCAAAGCCAAGACAGGTCATTTGTGGGAGAAGCCAAATGACCTTTCATTTAATCACCTACTTGCGACCCAAAGAACCTTGTCTACCATTAAGTGAGATCACGCATAATGCATTTTAAAAGAAACTTGTTTTATGGCTTTCAAATAATCTAGGAAGCCCATCTGACCTAAGACAGTATTGCCCAGAAATGCCCATCGTTGCTTAGAGCCTCTTACAACGATATTAACAATTAAAGGCAAGCAGGCTCATCTCCGGTCCCTGGGGATTCGAGGAAGCCGTGGAAGCAAGGCTCCTTTCTCCAGGACCGTTCGCTGAAGCCCTCTTGCTCTTGCTCTTGCTCACCGGCTGTGGAAGCAAAGAGGATGCTCAGCAAAAGAAAACTTCAGGCAAGCTGCTCTGGTCTGGGTGATCAGCATCTGGATTAATGGGGCTCAAAATTCATGGGTCTTTCGGGGTTTCTTTCTTATTACCTAAAAAGCATAGACTAAGCGGAAACCCCTTACTGGAAAAGCTGTGCCACCATGGGGGAGAAAACTGTACTCCTCACCTGAAATCCTTGCTGGGGGGGGTCACCTTCTCTGCTAGCTCACAAGGTTCTTAGACAGATGGGGGAAACTGGGCGTCAGAGGTGCCCCGGATGAATGGAAGGGCAAGGGCTCAGAAGACCAGCTCTGTCTCTAAACCCAGGATTCCTGCCGTGAAGATGAATGAGATGGGAATTGCCAACGGCCTGGTGGTGGTGAAGACAAAGCCGCCACCCAAATGCTTGGGACCCTTGGTAGCCTCTTTGGCAAGGACTTGAATGCAGATACCAATAGCAGCCCTGGCTTGTTCCTCTGCCCAGTCTCCCCAGTCATATAGATCTTAAACACAGAGATATCGCCAGGGTCTAAGGTGGGGATCCAGGGTCACCATCACATTAAGAGAAAGGAGTTCCATCTTCCAAACCCACCACCCAGCAGCAGACCTGGGAGGACTTCCGTGGCAGTGGACTTCAAGGAAAGTGCCTCTGATGGGGGGTTCAGGGTTTACACGATTGAAGCATCAGAGTATGCAAACTGGCAGCCCGTGGGCTAATGACTGGATAGCAGTCAATTTTACTCGGCTCCTCCAAGGCTTACATTGGAATTCCTTGGCAACAGTTTTCACAGGGAAATGCCACCTTCATAATGAAACTTTTCTTTTTTCCTAATCCGTACTGCTGGTCTCAGGCATTCTCTGTATGGGCTAGCAGTCAGTCCCAAATGACCGGTCGCCCCTGAATACGGATAGGTCATAAGTTCTGCAGCTTGCCACCCCCACCCCCTCCACTATGCCCTACAGTCACTCCATGACCCTGACACCAAAGGTCGGACCACATTTGGAGGCACAAACGAGATAAATAGCTCACTGGAGGCCAGACACACCCTCTGCTTTGACTGTCTCTGTTGACAAGCCACAGGGGGCATGCTGAAGGCAGCGAGAGCCTTGGAGCTGGAGGAACCACGCAGAGACCCATGCCAGCACTGAGATGCTTCCACCACCACTGGATCCACAAGACTTCCCACCACTGGCCTGTGATCTTCCTGCATTCTGGGTCATTGCCTGTTGCGTGAGTCTGAAGAGGACTTTATAGATTGGTATTGGACATATGAGCTAATATTGGACTTGTGGACTTGACCTGGACTGGGCTGGGGTGTTTCCTTAATATACAATTACTCTTTGATATAAGACTCTTTCTTACACACATAGGAGCCTGCCTGGATTTGTTTCTATAGCCCACCCAGACTAACACATTATGGTACCTTGGGAGTGGGGTACTAGAGAAACAAATCATAAAGATGCAGAGTGGATACTTGTTTGACCTCTGCCTCCTGGTAATGTTTCTTCTTTGGCTAGCTAGCGGTCAGATATGTCCATGCAGTTTACTGGGTTGTTTTCTGGAAAGAATATGGGAAGTTAAAGTTTTGATTCCTAGAAATAGGTCTTTGGTTAATCCTGTCTGCGATGGTGAAAATGACTGTGATAAAGGTGAATCTTGAGTTCGGTGGCAAAATCGCCTCTTGAACTTCTCTGAGACCATGCTGCTTAGTGAAAATGGCTGACCGAGATCAAAATGCTTGATTCAGCCAGAGGCTAAGGCCATACTTTCTATCAATGAATAGTTTAGATAAAGTTTAAGATAAGCAAATAAGGATTGAACTTGACTGTTTTAAGAATTGAGTTTAGTAGCTGATTCTACTTGGTTTATACTAATTTCTTCTGCGTATTGTTGTCGCTATAATGATTGATAGAATGATTATTGGGAAATATGAAAATAGAGAGCTTGTAAGCTCACTTGTCTTAAGCCCTTAAAATTTAATCGGTAAATGGGTGTGGGACATGCCTGCAAAGAAGGCTCTGAATAGCTAAGCCCCACCCAGCGTCTCAAGTGCTCAGGACATTCAAAGGTTGACAGATTGAAGGAATAAAAGAACTCTTTGGGTTTTTGAATTTTGAACTAGTGGTTTTTGTCAGAAGCTGGGAAAAAATCTGAAACCACGAGGAAAACTCCTCTCTAGGACTGAACGTTAAAGGGAGCCTGTGGGCAGGCTGAAATGCTCACTAGGTGACCACCTGGATCCACTTGTTGAGGGGAAGTGTCAGAAATGCAGCAATAAAGAAACAGGTTGAGTCTGGCCACTGACACTTGTGGACCTGGTTTACAGGAACTAGAGAAGAAGACCAGAGTGGGTTGACTGGTCTGAAGTTCATGACCTAGCACAAAGGGCTAGGGTTGTTGGGAATTTGTGACAGTGCCCATGGTCTAGAGGCGAGGCGACCAATGGACACCCTGGTGAGGCTAAGTGAGGCGGCCCACACTGAGTTGACCAGAACCCGACCAGATGAAGAGAAGATTTTTGAGCCTGTGAACTGGTGCATGTTGCTGCTGACTCTATGGATGTCCTGTCCTGATTTGACTTTGCTTATGCATGCAGACTTCAAAAAGTTCCAAATGGAAAGAAGATTCTTCACATCAAAGATTAGGATCGTCTCTACAGAGCACTGGGTTGATGTAAATGGGCAGTATAGAAATTGGATACCCCAAATTGGGAGGATAAAGGCATGAACGCTGGGATATTTTCTTAATATGCAATTACTCTTTATATAAAGCTCTTTCTTACATACACATGAGTGTCTATGAATTTGTTTCTCTAGTCTCCCCAGGATAACACAGGTAGCCATGGTCCCCCACCCTTTAGACTTCTTCCCAGGTGTAGGACCTCCATGCTCACTGTGACCCCGGCCCCTCTCCACTCCCAGTTATTCCTTGCTCAAGAAGAGAAAGTGAGTCAGGACCCTTATGTCTAGGAGTTTGGGAGAGGAAATGGGAACAGGTAGGCCTTTCTCCACCACCCTCTTCTTCGGGCTGGGAGCATATGCTACCTGCATGAAGTGCCCACCCACTTCTGTCTCCCTACCTGACCAACCCTTTCCCCCCAGATCCTGCTCACAAAGGAGGGCTTCATCCCTGCCAAGGGAGGCCTGCCCTGGCCTTGACCCCGAGTGACTAAGGCTGGTCGTTATGGGATGATTACTAATGTGGTCACTAGCTCACAGATCAAAATCATATTTTCCAGTATCTTTGAGTGATAAAGGTTATGTTTTGCTCCTCAATTGCCTAACTCTTGGGTCTTATTTCTCAGATGAGTCAGAACTCAGGAGAAGCCCAGGGGTAGGGCTTTTTACTGGGTTTTCCAAGCCCTCAAGAGCTATGTAAACAAACAGCTTTTATTTTAAGGGTCCATTATCCCTCCACCCACCCTTTGAAAGGATGAGGAAAGATACACACAGCAGACCTCTGACACCCATTCAGACTCCGGAGTGGCTGGTGTTGTGTTTTTTAAATCCCTGGTTGGATCCCATCCCCAAAGAGAAGGAGCCCTAGTGGTACAATGGTTAAGTGCTCAGCTGGTTAGCGGTTCAGACCTGACAACCCGCTCCCCTAGAAATGACAGCCCCCCAGATGACAGACCCCCATCCCGTGGGGTCCCCTAGAGAAGACAGCCACTCCATCCCGCGGGGTCACTCTGAGTTGGAATCAACTTGATGGCACACAACAACTCCAGCCAAAGAGGAGGCAGGGACGTCATCGAGTTCAAGTGGGAAAGACGCAGGGCCAACAAAAGCCCTGCCATCCTGACCCCCAAGGTCAGCGGAGTGTGTTTGGAAAGAGCGTCTCTGAAGATGCAGTCAGTTCAGAATCCCAAGTTGCAATCGCACCAGGCCCTCGATCCAGTGACTGGTGTCCTTACCAGATGAGAAAAGGACACAGAGAGAGAGAGAAGACGTGAAGAGGGTGGCAGAGATTGGAGTGGCATGTTTAAGGGCCACAAAATACTGAGGATCATTGGCCGCCACCTGAAGATAAGGCAGAGGTGTGAAAGGCCTCTCCCCTTGGGCGTTTGGAGGGAGCAAGGTCCTGCTGGCACCCTGATTTTGGCTCGAGCCCCTAACACTAGAAGAAAATAACTCTCTCTGGCTTTAAGCCACCCAGTTGGTGATGACTTGTTATCTGGGAGACACACTGGGAACCGCACACACCAGTCTTCCTCACTTTGCAGCAGGTGCGTTTATTCATTTAATAAATGTGTGTGGCTGCCAGACACTCATTGGGCATGCAACGAGGAGCTCCGTCATTAGTCTTAATGAAGGTCTCAGACATCAGCCTACTTGCTACACAAATAAATGACCAGTCACACATCGTGACAAAGGGAGACTGGCCTGGTTCAGGTAGTGGCGCGAGGACACAGTCCCCAAAGACAGTGACACTGACGCCTAGACCTTCGAACCAAGCAGTGAATGGGGGTTCCCTGAGAGGGAGCCCCGGTACAGAAAGAAGACTTCTCCAGGCAATGGAGAAAGCATAGCCAAAGTCCAGGCTAAGGCTGGATTGTGAGAAGGGAAATTGGAGAGAAAAGATCTGTGTGTGTAATATAGGGACCGATAATCTCATATGCATGTGGAAGTTGGACCATGACTAAGAAAGACCGGAAAAGAAGTGGTGCATCTGAATTAGGTGTTGGAGAACAATCTTGAACATAACATGGACTGCTAAAAGAACAAGCAAATCCATCTTGGAAGCAGTACAATAAGAAGGTTCTTTAAAACCAAGGATAGTGAGACTTCATCTCACCAGTCCCCGGAGAAGGCATCCTGCTTGGTAAAGTGGAGGCGCAGCGAAAAGGGGGAGGACTGGCAGGGAGATGGGTTGATTCCGTGGGCTGCAACAAGGCACACAGCAAACAGTGGCTGTGAACGTGGCTCACGACTGGGCAGTGTTTCATTCCATTGTGAGTCGGAATCGAATTAAATGGTACCTAACAACGATAATAACAATCTCACTAGGCCCTACTACACCCACACCAAACCAAACCCACTGCCATCAAGTCAACTCCAACTCAAGAGATTGATTCCAGTGCACAGTAGCCCTAGAGGACAGAGTAGAACTACCCCAGGGGGTCCCAAAGGAATCAGCTTCACAGAAGGAGATGGTCTCTACCACTGAGGTCGAGTGACCTTATTTTTGTCCTGCTGAGTGGCTAGTGGATTCGAACTGCCAACCTTCTGCTTAGCAACCAAGCACCTAGCCACTGCTCCTTGGACCTGCGATAGCACCTAGAAGGAGTAAGGGAGTGATTTACACTTTAGTGCTCTGTTGACACCGTAGTTAGAGCTCATCTGTCAAATGAAAAGTCAGTGGTTCGAATCCACCAGCCAGTCAACAGGAGAAAGATGTGGTAGTCTCCTTCTGTAACGATTTTCGACCTTGAAAATCCTATGGGGGCAGCCCTACCCTGTCTATGAGTAACTATGAGTCAGAACTGAGTTGATGGCAAAGCTTTGGGTTAGTTTAAGCTTTAGCCAGGGTAAGAGATTCGTAGGCTTGATCTCATTTCCCAGTTCTGGGAAAATATCTCTGAAGGAAAGAAATAATCAAAAGCAAGGCAGTAAAGATGCTCTTATCTTTAACACCAAAGATGGAGAAATAATGGGGACTTCCAGCTAATGAGGGAAGAATGAGAGAATTATGACATCAGCACAGTGCTGCTGAATATCGTTCCCACGGCCACACTCTGGGGCCACCACCTAAGGGAAGAACGGTGGGGGCACTTCCAATTCATGGTGACCGAGTATCACAGTTTCTCTCTGAGATTGCCTTTACTGCTGCTAGGCTAGGTCATCTTCTACAGCAGTGGTCCTCAACCTTCCTAATGCAGCGACCCTTTCATACAGTTCCTCATGGAGTGGTGATCCCCCAACCATAACATTATTGTCATTGCTACTTCATCACTGTCATTTTGCTTCTGTGATGAATCAGGCGACCCCTGTGAAAGGGTCATTTGACCTCCAAAGGGGTCACGACCCACAGGTTGAGAACCACTGTCTTAAATATTATCATCTAAGAACTAAAGCTCATGGAGTAAAAGCACCCATCTAAAAACTGGAAGGATTCCATTAAAAACTGCATTGGCATCAGCAATGTGACAGCCATGTCAATTTCCTGGCACTGACATGGTATTAGGATTCTAGTAGGGACGATCATGGGGCCAACTGTACTACAATTTCTAGGGACCCTTAAACCACTTCGGAAAAAAAGGGGAACATTTTAAAGGACCCACCATCACTTTTCTTTCTCTTTAAGAAACGCAAAGATGTTTATGGTGAACTGAAGTGCGGGCACATGCTTTTCATAAGGAAAACATTCAAAACCATCAAGAAAAATGTTTTTAATGTTTTTTGATTACATAAAGAATTTGACCCTCGAGCCGTCTTAACAGAGTGCGCATGTTGTTCCTTTAAATTTACTCTTTACAGTAGAAGAGTTGAGTGGAGCAAGATTTTCCTTTTTGTAAGTAGACCTTTGAAACTTTACGGAAGAGGGGGTGGGTAAGCAATGCCATGTCTCAGATCCCAATGAGCTGGTGGTCACTGGTGGCTGCTGCACCACCGTCGGCAAACCCAGTACCGAGCCGTTCCTAAGCAGTGATGCGCCAACTTACAGCATCCCCGCGGACATCCAATTAGACCAGTAGATGGCCAGGCCTTTCTTCTGAGGCACCTCTGGGTGGGCTGGTTTCTCCACCCTTTGGGTCAGCAGCTATGCTCATGAACAGTGTGCACGCCCAAACCTAGAGCTGTGGAGTCCATTCTGACTCAAAGCCACCCTACAGAGGGCGGCGCGGCCTTGCCCTACAGGGTTTCCATGGCTGTCATGTTTACCAAGGCAGTCTGCCACACCATATTCCCAAGTGCCTGGTGGGTTCACACCCACCTTTTCAGTTAGTGGCCAGGGGCTTTAACCGCCATGCCACCGGGGACTTCATAGAACCATTCTGCTTAGTTCTGGTGAGTCGTGAGGTTTGGGTGGCTTTGCTACAGCTTGCAGAGACACCAGCACCATCCGTCGGAGTCACTGGGACTGAGCCTGAGACACCCGTCAGCCGGGCAGGGGTCTGCAGTGCCAGGACACGACCAGTCCCGTCAGTTCAGTTGCACAAGAGCATGCCGGGAGGCGTTGGGAAGCATCCACAGAGAGCAGGGAAAGTTTCAGCTCCTTGGGAGGATGGCTGTTTGTCAGTACTGAGTCCTGGTCTGACTGGATGAGTCACTCATTAGGAAAGAAGAGGCACAGCCTTTTTCTACTGCTTCCAGGAAGGCTTGGGGGCGGCTCCTGGGGCGTCAAGAAGTCAGCAGAGGTGAAAGCAAGAGGTGGAATACGGCTTCCCCATCTGTTTAGGGAAGATGTTCCAGGGGCCTACCGGGAACGAAGATGCTAATTGAAAATCACGGGAGCTGGCGAGCAAGAGCAGGGATGCTGAGTGCTGGCCACTTGTGTCTTTTACCCATCTATCAATTTTCACCCAAAAAACCCACACCAAACACGGCAAGACAGAAGACAGCAAGGGAGGTGAGGCAGAGCACACAGAGGCATGAGACATAAGAAAGAGCCCCATTTCCTTCTTCCAGCTGCCCTTCACTGAAGCCAGTGAGAAGAGAAGTTGTAAGGGAAAAGGACAGAAGAGACGGGTAGGGGAGAAAGGATGAAGGATAGTCACCAGGACAGTGTGGTGCCGGCATTCAGGACAAATCCATCAGTGAGACAGAATGGAGAGTTTTGAAACCAAGCCACACGTCTATCATCAATTTATATTCAACAGAGCTGTCACGTAATTCAATGGAGAATGGGTGATTCTATTCAACAAATGGTGCTGGAGCAACTAGATCTGCAGATGGAAAATAAGGAATCTTGACCCTTACCTCACACCACACACAAAGTTAATGCACAATAAACTTATCATAAAAGCCAACATCACAAAGGTTCTAAAAGAAGACAGGAGAATATGTTGGTGACCTACGGATAAGCAAAGATCTCTTAGAAAGGATACAACCCTCCCTCGCCCCCCAAAAACCAACAACAACCCCACACTAACTATATGAGAGAGGCAAAAAGAATGAATTTCACTTCATTAAAGTGGAAAATTTAGATTTTTCCAAAGTTGGCCATCAGAAAACCATATAGAAAACTACAGAATGAAAAAAAAAAAAAGGCCGGGGGGTGAGGGGAGGGGGGAAGCTCCAGAATGGGGGCAAATACTTATGATGCACAAACGGACCAGGATCACAATAGAAGGTACAAGATAGAATGAGAGGAAAACGTGGAACAAAACACAAATGGATACAAAGACCAGACTTAATGGACTGAATGAGATGGAGTACCCCCAAGACGATTGTCTAACCCCCCTCCAGTGGGGACCTGGGACCACCATTGGAGGCCACCTCACAACAAAATAACGAACAACGTTAAACAACAGCCACGAGGCATGTGCACCTTTTAACAACCATGTATATGGGACCACGTGGTCATAATTGCCCCGCCCCCCCAAAAAAAAAAAAAGATGAGAAGGCAGGAAAGTCAGAGAAATGGAAACGGGGAACCTCAGGTGGACCTGGGGAGATTGCAACCCACGTTACAGACCAACATCTGCATGAACTACGGAGCGGAAAATGAACTTGTTCCATGCTAAACTTTCACCTAAGGCACAATAAAATATTCAAAAGGGTTTCTAAAGAATCCTTCATTCCTATCATAAAACTATTCACATTAAAGAAAAAACAACTCTAACTGGGGGAAAAAATGCCTATAAGCAGATTTGCAATAGCCCCAAACTGGAAACATTCCCAAATCTCTTCCATGTGAGGATGAGTAAATCCATGGTGGTGTATCCATGCAGTTAACTAGGCGTTAGGACTGCAGAAGGCTGAACCACTGGTGTAACAGCACATGGCGGGCCCCCAAACTTCCTGTTAAGGAGAGAAGCTAGATCCGGAAGGCCACAGCAGGCAAGCTTCCATCCACAGGGTAAGCTACGGGATAAGAATCAGACCAGTGGCTTTAGCCGAGGTGGGGTGGGGGCTCTGGGATGGGGATAAAGTTGAGGGAGAAACATAAGGGAAATCTCTGGGGCAGGTGGGACATGGTCTCCATCTGGAAGGGGTTGGTGAACACTGAGAAGATTCACTGATCAACACTCACTGATCTAAACCTTCTAGAAAAAGTAAGATGGAGGTGGGGGCCGTGGGGCTGTGGGGAGGACACTCACTGAAGGTCACTTAAAATCAGGTTGGTTTTTTAGAAAATGTAAGCCAACTATACCTCGGTGGCTTTCCACTGTGAAAAGATGAGGCTGAAGAGAAAGGAGTGGGAAGCGCCCTGCCCGTTTACAACCTACGGGGCTGATGAAGCCACAGGAGGAGAGGCAAGGCTGGGGTCAGAGGAGGACAGGGCCGGAGCGGAGCAAGGCGGCAGCTCCGTCCCCGTGGCCTGCAAGTGGTGTCATCCATTACACCTGTGCTCGCCATGCTTAAGTGAACGCAGATTCTCCACTGGAGGCCAAGTTTCCAGAGCTGTTCACGGCAAATTGGCCCAGGCAGACATCCCAGCTGCTGTCCGTAATAACTTGGATGGAACATTAACTTTTGAGGGCCCCTCTGGCTCCCAGGGAGCCCTTAGGGCCCCCCAACACACACACCCCTCCCCCCCACACACACACTTCTAGAATCATCTTGCAAAGCTAGATGGACGGCCGGGCAGAACTCAGGACACAGTGGCAGGTAAGTGAGGAGCTGGTGCATCCCCCCTGGCACTAGGAAATACACGGAGCGTGGGCATGCAGAGCCCTCCCTGCATGCGGTGAAGACATACAACTCAACTCAGGCTTCTACACTGCCTCTTCGATGTCAGTAGTTGAGTCGGGTCCGGCTCCGGGCAGCCCCACGTCCCACAGAACAGAGCAGTGCCCCTGTCCCGAGCCACCTTCTCAGGCTCAGATATGGCTGCATCCACGGTTACAGCCGGTACGAGCTCCTAGTGCCTTCCAACCTGCAGGACTGATGGTCCAGTGCTGGATCAGACAAGATTCTGTCTATGACCGGAAGCTGTTTATTGGCTGATTCAC
>NW_022111312.1:7583843-7585165 GCF_000313985.2 Echinops telfairi
CACAGCCGACAGGAACACAGTCAAAGACAGGTGCTTAGCAGAGCAAAGGCCATGCTGCTGAGATCACCCCCCTTCGTCTTCATGGAAAATAACACGATTTAAGTCTCAATGTCTTGGACCGTGACGTCAAGGCCAGTGCCAGACATCGGGTCCTAGGAGATGACACAGACTCAGCTTGGTCTCCAGGTTCCTCCACCCCCCACCCCACCCCGGAACCCTGACTTGGAGGAGTAAAAGGCAAATGGGTCGGGGTGAGTGATAAGCCTGTGGATGACTTGGCTGATGGACACAGAAAGGCCACCTACTAATGGGTGCCTTTGGGTCCAGAAACAGGGCTGGGGACAGAAGGGTCATGTTGGTGGCTGCTTGCTGGAGACTCTGAAAAACTACCCTTGTGTGTTCTCCGTGGGGCTTCAGGGAAACGCCCCCCCCCATGGGGGGAAGGGCCCAAGGTAGAGGCCCAGAGAGCTGGCCATATTAATTTTCTTCCTCAGTTACTCTACTGTGATCAAAGGGATTCTAAGTCACAGCGGCCCTGGGGGGCAGAGTGGAACCACTCGGGGAGGTTCCCAAAGCTGTACGTATTGACAGGCGCAGGCTGCCACATCTATGCTGCTGGGGGATTCCAGCTGCCCACCTTCGGATTCCAGCTGCCAAGCACCCCTTTACTCCTCTGAATTAATAAATATCTCGGACCTCCCAAGACGAGGAGGAGGAGGTGGAGGGCTCCTTGCTAGTGACTACACAGCCTCTGGCCATGTTCACTGTCAATGACAGAGATCAGGCATTGCTCATCAGGGAGCTGCAGGCCATGGGGGCCATGGGAGGTGGTGAACTTGGGCAGTGAACATCCCTGGGGACGAGGAGAGGAGGGGCGAGGGCCGCTTTCTCTGCCATCAGCACCAGGAACGGACGGGTAGTGCCGACTGCTGACATCTGCTCAACTATGCGCCCCACCCCCGCAGGAGGCACGCTACACACCTGAAAGAATGGAAAACGGGGAGGAGGACTCACAGCAACCGCACTGAGGCCTTGGGGCCAACACGCGCCAAGGCTAAACTGGCATGTGGCCAGGCACGCCCCGCCAGGCTGAGTCTTTGAAAATTCCCCACTGGCCTCACATAGGATAAACGCAAAACACCATAACAGCTGCTTCTCAGCCCTCCCTCCTCACCCCATGTCATGCCACACGCGCGCGCGCGCACACACACACACACACGCATGCACGCACACACGCATGCACGCGTGTTGGTACCTACACACCTTTTTCAATTTCCAAACCTGCAATCCCAGGCCTTCATACATGCTGCCTTGTCTGGACA
>NW_022111312.1:7585860-7605420 GCF_000313985.2 Echinops telfairi
AAGGGAGCACGCAATGAAGCTCAGCTCTACCGCCTATCAATCGTGCTGTGCTGACAGGCATGTCACTATGATGCTGGAAGCTAGGCCACCACTGTTTCAAGTACCAGCGGGGGACATCACAGTGGATGGGTTCAGTGGAGCTCCCAGACAGAATTGGAGGAAAGTTCTGGAGATCGACTTCTAAGAATTAGCCGATGAAGCTATACAGGTCACGTGTTAGTTACACAATTTCATGTCAACTTGATGAATGAAGGGTGGAGTCTAGCTTGTCAATCAGATCGCAGCCTGATGATCCCTCCTTGTGGGTGTGGCCTTGTCATGAGGATTCTGGGAACTCTCTCGATTCTGCCATCAGAAAAGGCGGACCTCTCTCTCTTTCTCTCTCTCTCTCTTCACATTCCTGTTGACAAGCCACCTGGAGCCACACTGATGGCAGCTAGAGCCCCAGATATACGTCCAATGCCATTGGATACACAAGACTTTCCACCCACCGGTCTGTGATCTTCCTGCATTCGACATCATTGCATATGCTGCATGAGTCTGAAGAGGAATTTATGGACTCGTATAGAACATATGGGCTAATATTGGACATATGGCTGGGACGTTTTCTCAATATCCAATTGATCTTTGGGATTACGCTCTCTCTTATACATACGTGTCTCACTAGTCAACCCCGTCTAACACAGATCACAACAGATACAGGGCTGGAAGGGAAGCCACCTGCTGGAAGGCACTTAACACACACACACAGTGACCCTGACAACTCACCCATGGCCAAGACCAGGCCGTGCTGCCTGCTCTCTGCTAGACACCACGTTGCCAGGGGTCAGGGCCGACTCACGGCAACAAGCCACCCAGAGTCTGACTAACTCAGATTGCTGAAGACTTTGTCCAGCAAAGGCACAGCCACATGGCTTCTCTGGAATCAACAGAGGAAACGAGGAAGCCTGGATGTTAACCTGTCCAGTCAACAAAGCCCTGCACCCCCACCCACCCACGGCCCCCTCAGTGACTTCTGGAGAACTACTCCTAAACCAGACACAAAGGGAATGACAGCTGGGGCCCCGGAGTCCTTTAAGGCCATTCCAAGTCAGGACCCGCCATTGAAATCCTACTGTGGGCCCCCTGGTGGACTAACTGGTGTCCACCACCAAGTCTGGGAATAGGCCCTTATTTGGGAAGTCGGGTCTTTCTGCTTAAGTTAACCATGTCACGCTGAGTAGGGTAGATCCCAATCCTATACGGCTGGCCTCTGATGAAAGGACACAGCCGACAGGAACACAGTCAAAGACAGGTGCCACGTGATGGCATGGGCAGATGCCTCTATGGGCACACACCAACGGTGGCCAGTAGCTGCCAGCAGCTAGGACAGAGGTACGGAGCACTCCCTCTCTCAAAGACCCCCCAGAAGCCATGACACAGCGGAGACCCAAAACTGTGAGAAGGGGTGTCTCTGCTCTTCACAGCCTCCCACCTTGTGGGGTTTGGTACGGCAGCCTCAGGAGACACTGCTCTTGACTTCTCTTCCGGTCAATGGTGAGCAAGGGATGTAGCTGTCTGCTCAGCAAGAGGATCCCTGCCGGCCCGGCCCCATGTAGGCACGGTGAAAATGCGGGATGCATACATGCATGGCGAGAACGCAAACGCCAAGGCTGGGCATGTAGTGGCTCGGAGGGCTAGGTCAGGCCTGAGGACACTCTGGGGCCAGTCTAATGTTGGCCCCTGACCCAGGAGGGACCACAGGGATGCCCTTCTTGAGGACCAGCAAGGCTGTCTTGTGCCCAGCTTCAACTGTTGAGGCTACAGGCTTGGCTTTGGGATAGCGGCCCCCTCCTGCCCCCCACCCCCACCCCGTTTCTGGAGGCATCTGAGAAGTCAGGTCTCTGCCGTCCCCTCACCGCACTGCCTACCTCTGCCTCGGATTCTGAAGACCTCGCCTACTGCCTGCCTGATTGCCGCCGCTCCCTCCCCACACTGATAGCAACCCTCCACCCCACCCCTACCGCCTGGCCCCACTGTCTTGACTCAAAGTGCTGGGCAGCTGCCCCTGTGACTCATGTTGCCATCCGAGAGCGGAAACACAGGGGTGAAGTTGGCCCTGGGAGGGATTTTCATGTCTCTCCATTTATCATGACAAAGGGTTCACTTCAAGTTCCATGAATAGGTCAAATATCAAGACAGAGAACAGAGCCTGCGTTCTCGCTTATCTGGAAGTGACACCACCCTAGAGAGGGAATTGATTAGGGGCACTTAACTTGGCCGTCACGTGGCACCTGCCAGTGGCACAACAGAGAGAAAGAGAGGGAGAGGCTTCTTCCCAGCACGATGGCCACAGAGAAAGATGATAGAGCGGGTCGTCAATTCTACTCGGCGAATTAAGTCCCTGGGGAACCCGACGTGCTTCTGTGGGAGAGAAGTACTTTCCTTCCTCGACGCCTCCGTCCAGGACTCCTCCCTCATGTTGTGTTCACAGCGGTGAGTATAACGACATGTTCTAGACACCAGACCTGAAAAACCCCACTCTGTCCGTGGTTCGGCAGCCCTGGGTTGGCACAAACAACCAGGCCTGTCAGTCGATGCTCCTGATTCCTTAAAGAAAGTCTACAAGATCACCGCAGCATCATGAAACCACGGGGTGCCCTGTCATCATCGCTAAGAGATCTGTCAGCTTCTTCTTACGATCTTTGTTGGATGTCACTCACATGCCCATCAAGAGACTTGCCTTTTGCTCTCACCGGTGGAATTAACGGCTTTGGGGAGGGAGGGCAATCAGACGAATCTAACGTGCCAGTGTGGATGGGCTGGGAGTGCCCTTTCCAGAGGGTGGTGATAAGGAAGATGGCAGCCACGAAGAAGTCTGTGTTGAGAAGGACTGGGAAGTCACACTGGCATCTCTGAAGGATGTATCTGCCTCTGGAACTGGAGGGGAACTGGCCAGCCTCTTAGTGCCCGATAGGCCAGCCCTGACTTCGGGCATTTGATCACAGCGGAATCAAATCAAAACAGAGCATGAAACTCTGCCCCTCCTTTGTGCTCATCTCAAATACATGCCTCCGGGAGCACTTCAAGAGTCACCGCCCTGTACTCACGGGGTGAAGAATTACAGTGTCACCTACTCAAGTCACAGTAGCTTCATTGGCACCATTGCCTTCTGCCCAGGAAAAGATAAACACCCCATCTGTTAAAAATATAAAGTGCGTGAACTCTCTCTTTCTCTACTCCAGCACTTTCCGTGCAGATGAGAGGAATGCCCTTCCACTTCCGTCTCTCCTTCCAGCCAGGTGCCATCCTTCCTTCTCCATATTCTCCATGCTCGCCCAGGGCCTCCCATCCTCAGTGCTTAACGCGGGATGCAGCCATAGTTACATCCATATTGTTGCTACTTGCCATCATGTTGGCTTCAACTGATCACGCTCTATGGTGCCTGTGCCATTGCCATGACCGTGTGTGTGAGCCCATTGCTTACAGTCACGGTGTCGACCCAACTCCCTGAGGGTTTGTCTCACCTCCGCTGACCCTCTGAGATTTGTAAAGAGACCCAAGGGGTACAGGATCCGTGCCGTATTTTTCTCTTCAGCTTCAGGACTTAACCTTAAGTCAACTTCCTGGTTCTGGCCCCATTGAACACTCTGCAAAGAGGAAATGCCGACCACGGTAGTAGGCAACACTGCCTTTGGCTGGCAGACTGCGTCTGGACTTGATGTGAACCTGAACGATGGGATGGCAAAGCCACAGCATCAGACAACCCCGTCTTTCTCCTGCGGGCAGTGCCTACGCCTGCTTAACGCGGATGTCGCCAACGTGTCCGTCCACTGCTGCTTTCGTGTCCGTCCACTGCTGCTTTCGGGGAGCAGGGACCAAGAGTGTAGCCTGCGGATGCACAAGGAAGACACCTGCACCTTCTGTGGTCGATCTGATGCCCTGTCTGACCTATGTTCGTCTTGCTGGTTGTTGTTGGTTGTTGCTATTGAATCTCCGACTCGCGGCAACCTGCTATGTATCAGAAGGAAACCTTGCTGGGCCCTGTAGCATCTTCATGCGGTGGCTATTGTGTCAATCCATCTCACAGAGGGGTTCTCTCCTGGCCGCTGACTCTACGTTCCTACACTTGATGTCCTTTCCTGATGATGTATCCAAAGTAAGCAAGCCAACGTCTTCACATGCTCGCTCCTAAGGTGCATTAAGCTCCTTAAACGAAATCTTAATGCTTAGTTAAGCCTAAAAAGACCCACTGGATGAGCACAGCAAAAGCCTGCCCATTGTAATGAACGTGCTACGAGACGCAAGGTAATCCCTCCCCTCCTACTACAATAAAGGCACGAGACGCGCTGTAATCATTAGCACTGTGATCAGTAGGTGTGCGGCAGTAAGTTTAAGTGCTGGCACATAATTGGGTTTCTGAAATAGACGAAAGGGCCCCTCCTGAAATCTTAATTACATAATGAATCTGTTGGGCAAAGTCTATTCTCATGCAAGGGACAAATGATATAGCCCAGTCCATACGCAAAATATGAATCCGTGGGCACTGGGAGCAGGAGGTTTGCATGCTGTGCCAAGTGTGAGCTATGTGACTCGCCTCCAGCCCGGTTCTCTGGGGGATTTTCATCCGCAGACAGAGCAGAAAGGTAGCGGGGACATACACTCCCACAAAGGCATCCCACAGATGCCAAAAAGCAGGCCCCCACAAAGGAACGTTCTAGATGTGCTTTATGGGAAACAAAACAAACCGAAAATTCTCTAGAAGGAATCAACTATAAGAAGGACCTCGGTGCATGTTTATGCGGGTGTCATACTTACGTGGCACTAGCTAAAGCCCCGCCACTTGTTGGGTGGGTTTGCCATGCGGTGGTGGCTGGTGTGTCTGCTGTGACCCTGGAAACGGTGCCATTGGTATTTCCATTATTAGCAGGGTCGCCTGTGGGGGACAGGCTTCAGTGGCGCTCCCAAACGAAGACAGAAGAGAGAGCGGGGCCTGGGCATCGAGTTCTGAGAATGAGCCACCGGGAAGGAACGCTTTCTGGCTCCCAACAGAGCCCAGTGTGAGACTGGTGGAAGACCAGCCCACCAGATTGAAAGTAGTTCAGAAGTGAGCCTCCCTGACTGTCCTTGAGTCCCTGGCTGTGGCTGCTGGGTCACCTGTCTCACTGCAGGCTCATTTTCACCGACCCTCTACTGCAGTGGTTCTCAACCTGTGGGTCACGACCCCTTTGGGGGTCGAACGACCCTTTCACAGAGGTCACCTAAGACCATCGGAAAACACGTATTTCTGATGGTCTTAAGAACGGAGACACCGCTCCTCTATCCATCTCCGGTGGGTCCGCCCACATGCAGATCAGCTGATCTAGTGAGAAAGAAGCTATCTCAACCTTCACACTGTTGTTGGCTTTTTATGCATGCTGTTGCAAAATGTAGCAATGTAGTTTATGGTTGTTATATTAAGACTGTGACCCATGCAACCCCATGCTTCAAGACAAAATTTCATTTCTTTGTCATTAGAAATAAATAGTTCACAATGTATCATTACATATTGTTTTCGTGATTGCTACTGGCGCGACAATGTTTCGTTGCAATGTGCTTGAGGTTGCCACAGCAGGAGCTGACCTGACGGCAAAGCCGCTGGCATACAAATCAAGGCAGGGCACGTTGGGCAAGGGGGCACAGTCGGGTTCCTGGCCACCTGTGGAAGAAGGTTCCAGGACCCCCAAGGCTCAAGCCCCTCCTACAAAATGGAGTCGCGCCTGCATATGCTCTGCGCATATTCTCCAGCACACTTTCAGTCATCTCTGTTGCGGTGGTTGAACCGTTAGGTGCCATCTAGTCAGCTCCCGATTCAACACGTCCCTCCGCACGGCAGAATGAAATACCACCGGGTCCTGCACCACCCTCAATTGTTCTTAGGCCTGAGCCCACTGTTGGCCGCCGCTGCGTCCATCCATCTCACTGAGGGTCTTCCTCTTTCTCCGCTTCCCCTCCACTTTACCAAGCATGATGGCCTTCTCCAGGGACTGGTCTCTCTCGAGAACATGCCCAAAGGATGGGAGACAAAGTCTCACCGTTAGGGGCTGGACACTTCTTCCAAGACAGAGCATGTAGCACTGGATAAATGATCTGTAAATAGTACTATGCGCTCCCTCTTAGCCTTAAAGAAATTGCTTCAACAAACTTAATTGCTTCTTTTTTTTAAAAAAAATCCCTCTCCTCAAATATTTCCAATCTGAGACTGGTTGAATCAGTGGGTGCAGATAGGAGGAGGCAACTGTAGTGAAATCCCAATGATGGAAAAAGGACAATATGTAAAACACACACACACTTATGTAAGAAAGCATTCATACCAAGCTGTTCATAGCAGTTCATAGAAATCTCCCTATGGGGAAGGAAAGGTTTTCATTTTTTATTGCTTATACTGGAATACTGCTTGCATTTGAAGATCATGGATTATGTGGAAATTACTTCTGTAATTAAGATAAAAATTATAATAGAAAATTGCTTTCTAAAAGAATTTTCCATTTTCTTGTTGACAATAGAGTTTCTCTTTAACACTGAACTTGTCCTGCACATCAAACATGTGGTTCAGCCTGAAATCCATCCAATGGGAGAGAGATCATCCTTTTGATGCCAGCAATGGTGCTGGCAAAACTGGATAACCACTGGCAAGAAAATAAAAACCAGATCCATACCTCACGCCACACACACAAAAACAACTCAAGATGGATCAGAGATCTAACTCTAAAATCTAAAATGACGCCCATCGAAGAAAAAGTAGGGGAAAACTTAGGATCCCTAATTTTTTACATAAATAGACTACCACATATAGCTATGTGTGCACAAACGTAATATAAACTGGACAATGTACAAAAACTCACTACCACCAAGGTGATTCTAACTCAGCAGAGTTGAAGCGCCCCTGTGGGTTTCTGAGAGTGTAACCCTTTACAGGGGAGTCCCATCTTCCTCCCAAGAAGGACCTCCTAAAAATGAAACACTGTCCCAACTGCTACTGCTTACCATTCCGATGGGGACCACAGAATGTCCTGGGAGGAATATGGGGGAACACCATTGAACAAAACCCAAATCCATAAATAAGACAAGACTTACTAGTCTTCTGTCAGGGAATGGTGGCACCCCAAAGATGTGGTCCTTGAACATCCTTCAGACCTGGAACTGAGTCCAAGGCGGGGGGTGGGGGGTGGGGAGGGTGTCACCTGGCATGGGCCCTTCAAGTCAGAACCATCAACTACACCAGGAGGCCCAAAGGCAGCATCTACTCCCACACACACAAAAAAGCTCAGAAAGCACAAAACGCCAAGAGCGAAGAATGGGTGGATAGGGGAAGTCAGAGGGAGCGGGAAGAGGGCTGTACACGGAGGGAGTTCCAACTCATGTTCCGAAACAAGATGTGCACAAGTTGTTGAGTGGTAAACTGATCCACTCTGTTAACTTCCACCCACATCACGGAAATAAAATAAATAAACCAAAACGCAGTCTGGTTTACAGAAACCCCGTTTACCCTGTGGGATCATCTAACAGAAAGAACGAGGGAGTCATTTATACCCCTGGGCAGACAAAATGGAAGAATCACAACGACATACAAATCATTGTACATATCAAAATTATTACGTTTCCTGCCCACCCCCACCCCCACACCACGGCTTCACCTTGGGGTGAAGGTCAAGATGACCAGCTTCCCTGGGGAGGCTCCCTCTTCATTTTCCAAATGGCTGGCTGAGAAGAACAGGCGCTGATTTATCCACAGGAGCGTGGCCGCAGAGCCAGAGAATGACAAAGACTGAGAAGGTCATTGGGAAACCTTGAGTGAACGCCTGGAGCCCACGCTCAGGGCACCATCCCCGCCCCCTGCTTCTCTTCTAGCCCAAGTCTATGCCAGTGCCTCCCACCTTTCGCTCATGAAGATGCTGCAGGGAACCTGTCAGATGTCGATTTTGCCTGTTCCTGATGGCCACCTCCTATCCCAGAGACATCCGAAGAGACACGGTGTCCATTATGTCCGTGGTCTTTTGGAAGGCCACACACGACTCTAATAGCCAAGATTCATTTTGCTCCCCATGGACCCATTTTGCTCCCTTGGGAGCCGATCTCTCCCCCTCCACCCCTGGTTGAGAATGCAAGCTCTATGTGTACATACAGGCTCAGGACCCAAGTGGACCGGAGTATACAATACCTATTCTTTTATCAGAGAAAAGACAGAGTCATTTTTCCCCGTGTGTGTGTGTGTGTGTGTGTGTGTGTGTGTGTGTGTCCATGTTTTATAGTTATGTCAGAGGAGTAAAACCACACACTTCACTCAACTACAGAAAGGGAGAGGGGGAACTGGAAGGATAAAAAGAAGAAAGGAACAGAGAGATGGTCATTGAGAATGCACACAAGCTGGAGATGGATGTCACTAGAATCAAGCCCCGCTGTTCTGACATAGTCCAAGATACCGACAGGACAGGCCCGGGAGGAGACTGAGAGCTGCAGACAGACAGCAGGCTCCCGTGTTCTCACCACGCCCTTTTCACAAGGGCCCACAAGGTCACCCTGATGACCCAAGTGAAACCCAAGGGGACCGTCTGACTCACACCACCCTGTGCTTGTCCGACAGAATCAAGGATGCTTCCGATCACTGGGTTGGTTCTGGCTCACTGCGGCCATACAGGACAGGGGAGAGTGGCTCCACTGAGCTTCCAAAGCTGTAGAGCAGTGATTCTCAACCTGTGGGTCACAACCCCTTTGGGGATCGAACAACCCTTTCACAGGGGTTACCCGATTCATAACAGTAGCAAAATGACAGTGACGAAGTAGCAACGAAAATAATTTTATGGTTGGGGGGTCACCACATGAGGAACTGTATAAAAGAGTAGCAGCATTAGGAAGGCTGAGAACCACTGCTGTAGAGCTTTCTGGAAACCTCTGCTTTCTCCTATGGGATGGTGGATTTACAACAAAGACCTGGCAATTAGTGGTCCCACCGAGGATTCTCATAACATGCCACCTTCTTCCAACCCGAGACCCACGGCCGTGTCTCCCGTGCTTGGAAACTCAGGAGCCCACTCAGGGTTTAAAAGGGTGTGATTTGTAAGACTGTCCATCCAGGTAGACTTAAGACAGCCAAGCTATCAGAGAACCAGGCCCAGCAGGCTGCAGGGTTAAATGGCAGGAGAAACCTAATCTGAAGCGCAGTTGCTGAAGGCAGCGTGAGCGGTGCCGCTGGGAAGGCCCTTCCGCCATGTCCTCAGCTCTCAGTGGCAGTTTCTCAGCCCTTCGCACCCCTGCCTGATGGGGCTCGTCCCAGAACCGAAGCTGCCCAGCATGGGCAGAGAGAGAGAGTGCACGCGCAGGCACGCGCACGTGCAACATGACCGTCGCCCCCTCGTGACATGCAATGGTTTCTGATAGACACTAGGCTATTCCGCATGGTTATTTAAATGCTATTGTAACCCACTAGAATGGCACTGTGGTTCCACTCATAGGTCAGGGCTTTGGGGTGAAAGCCTTGAGGTATTTCCAACCCCTTTGGCTCACATTTGGGTAAGCCATAAGGCATTGATTGATTGATTGATTGATTGATTGATCGATCAATACAATCAAGGCCTTTGACATACCGACATTTGGGAATCAGAGCTAGGAAGCACTGGCTGAATCTGTGAAAAGTAACCTTGTGGCAAGAGCTATGCCCCCAAAGGTGCCAGGAGCCTCCCTAGTGCTCAAAGACCATCCCATGACTGAGGATGACCTCCCCGCCCAGCACGCTCCCACAGGAGTAAGGGACATGTGGAGGCACATGGGTTCTTTGTTGTTGGAGGCCAAAGGAGGGAGGTGTGCAGATGGGGCCAGGCTCCGTAAACCCCTCTCCACACCTGCCTTCGTGGGTTGGTACCTCTCTCTCCTTTGTCTTCTTTTCTAAATTTTATTTTACTGGGCTCTCTTACAGCTCTTATCACAATCCGTACGTGCTTCCAGGATGTCAAGCACATCTGTACATAGGCTGCCATCATCTTGCTCAAAACATTTTCTTTCTAGTTGAGCCCTTGGTATCAGCTCCTCATTTTTCTTTTCTAATCCACCCGCCCTCGGGATGTTTCAGCACCCCCGTGCTGTGCCCTGGGATTGGAGGGCCACAACCCCAGGAGTACAGGCCATGCTGCCTGCAAGAGGGGCAGGCTACAGCAGGGCAGGTGGGCCACTTGTCCCCAGGCACACACACAGGTTGGGGTGCCCTTCGCCCCGTGGCATTGATGGTTCTACCTGGCAGGCACCAGCCATGGAGAAAGTGCGGAGGAGAAAAGTATGGAGTTCAGAGGGCTTTGAGGAAGCCTGTGTGGCTGAGAAAGTCGCCCTGCATGCAGGAGGGAACCTGCTGCACGGTCACCTGCTCCTACTCTGGCGTTAGAAAGAAGTCTATGGATCGCATCACGTAGGGCGCCCTGCTCTGTAGTAAACCCTGAACTCTAAGCAGGGGGTATGGGTTCTGCGGGACCACTACAAGAGATCATCAACCCCAGAAGAGCCGTAGAGAGTGCTGAGGGCGGGAGAGCTTGTGTCAAGCGTTGGTAATGAGTTCAGAAACAGAGATCAGCCTGTGGCTGGTGCTGATTTGCCTCACCCCCCTCAGAAATTAATCCCATCTCTTCCTCCCTTTTACAGATGTGAACATTAAATATGCAACAGGCCTAAGTTAGCCTTTACTTCATGTTTAATTTACTGAACCCCTCAAATGCAAGGGTCTCAAGCCACACCCAATCTTAAAGGGGCCCTGCGAGAGCTGTCATCTCCCCTCCTGCCCACCAAGTGGTCACAGACTCTGCCTAGCACCATGACATCACCAGCCAGAACCAGGCACACAGGGCCTCATGACCATGGTCTCCAGAGTCAGCCAGGCCACCCTTGAGCTTCTGTGTGATGTCCATAGAGATTAAACCCGCACGCTGTCAGGGAGTTAATTCCAACGCAGAGTGACCTGTGGGACAGAGTATGACCACTCCCTGGGACTCTGAAGCTGCACATCTTTATGGGAGCAGACAGCCTCATCTTTCTTCTGAGGAGTGGCTGGTGGATTTGAACTGCTGACCTTGTGGTTCGGAGTCCAACAGGTAGCACACTGCGGCACCACTAGAGCTCCCCAGCAGAGGTTGGAGCCTAGGAAGTCCCCAGGGCTAGTTCCACTCTGTCATGGAGGGTCGTGGTGAGGTGGAATCAACACATGGTACCTAGCAACCGTAACAACAACCAATATTCTACACCAATTCTACGTTGAAATGAGAAGATTTTGATACACCAAACCAAATGAAAGACATTCACAGAGTTAATACCATCTGCTGCTTCTTGCAATTCTTAAGGTGGTTCTGAGAAAACTCGAAGTGACCTGCAAAGCTCATAGCCTGTCCCTGTGGGCAGCCCTAGATGGACTCTGCAGGGGAGAACAAACTTTCTCTGGAAAGGGTCCGGGCTTTGCAGGTCCCATGCTCTCTCTCACAAGTCCTCGAGCCCACCATGGTTGTAGGAAGAGACAATATGCAGAGGGATGAATGGGGTGTCCCCCCATAAGGCTTTATTCACACACACAAAATAAGCTGTTAGGCTGAATTTGACCCTGAAGCCAAGGTTGGCCAACCAACCCCTGCTGTAATGGCAGCAAAGGGGCCTGTGCTGAGAAAGGGCATTCATTTTCCCATGAGCCCTCAGCTAAAAGCTGCCCTTCGTTCAGCTGGGCGAGGAGAAATCCCAAGCCTGTCCCTTGGCTTCCCTGAGCCCAGCCCGGCCGGGCCCCGGCTCCCTGCCCCAAGCACCCGCCACGTGTACTCACTTGGGTGTGTGGACCTCCTCCACGCGGTTCCCCAGCTGGAACTCGTGGGATTTGCTCCGATGCAGCGCTGTGAACCCTGGGATCAAGTGGATCAGCTTTCGGGATGAGGGCGGCGGGGTACCCGGAGGCCTGAACTTGTTCTTCCTCCTCATGGGCGGCGTGCCGGGTGGGGTCACGGTGGTGACTATATTAGGAGTGCGTGGTGGGGTGCGGACTACGTGCCGTTGCCGGGGCGACGGGGGCAGAGACCGATGGCCCAACTCCAGTGGTGGTGGTAGTGGTGGTGGGCACAGGCCAGGGTAGGTGTCCACGTTCAGTCTGTCCACGTGGGTGTACACGGGGGTCCCAAGGCTGGGGCTGGGGTGACAGTAGTGCTGGACACACTTGGGCTGGACCTTGGGGCTCTGGTGGGTGCGGATCCAAGGGGCTGGCTCCGGGGGGCACACGCGGGTGTCCTCCTTCCCTGTCTCCGTGGTGGGCCACTGGATGGTCCAGTCTTGTTTAGAAAGGTTGCCTCCTGAGTTAGAACAAAGGACAAAAAAACACATGAATAAACGGGGGGAGAGCCAGGCCAATTACATCCTACCGCCATTACTTCAATCCACTCAGTTGGTGGGGGGGGGGGGGTCCAAAGAGAAGGAACACGCCCCCCAGTACTCCAGGCCACCACATCTCCACCCAGCACCTGCCACCCCAGCACCCCATGACCAGAGAACCCAAAGCCAACAAACAGCACAAAGAGCAAATGCTTGCCTTGTGAGCTTCTATTACGGATTGACAAGTAACCTACAAAGGAGATCGGTTGAAGTTCTAGTCCCCGGACCTGGGAAGATGATGAGCTTGTTTGGAAACCGGCTTTGATTTTGTAACCTTTGATTGTGAGGTTGGGGAAGGTTTTCAGAGCAAATCAGCCTTCCGTTCATCAGTGTGTACACATCCTGCCTCACGTCCTGGATGGGACTCCCCACATTGTAACATCACTTTCCCCACATCGCACGCGCCCCATTCTTCCTTCTTTCTCAACCCTTCTTGCTTCTGCACTTTCCCCTCTGGTCAAAGCTTGACAAATGGTAAATTAGGCCAAGGAGCTGGTATGTATGGTTCACCTAAGGTACCTGTCCATGGGTGAATCAGGCCCAGGCCCAAAGGCTGACCAAGGGTCATCGTCTCAGGGTTTCCCACCGGTCTCCAGCTGACCAAAACGTCTGCCTTCCCCACCCCCACCCCCGCCCCCGTGATTTTGAGTTTTGTTCCACATGTTCCCCGTTCTATCTAGGGCCTTCTAACAGAATCCTCCCAGAGGGGTTTGGAGAGAGAGCGTGAGGCACCTCCAGATGATCTTCTGGTGTCAAGGTCAAGGGGGCCGAGGCTCCCTGGGTGTGTTTAGACGACTGGATGGACTGTTTCTATGCGTCTTCAACTTCCTACGCTCCTCTGGGGTCCAGATGGAGAGAGAGCAGTGGTTTCAGCTGCTCGCAGCATGTAAGAGCCCGTGATCCGGTGGGGTGACGCGGCCACCCTCCATTTTCACAGAATACTGATTTCTCACCTCGTCCTTGGAACCGATGCAGGTGAGAAGTGGGTTTACACTACACTACGGTTCAGTAGCGCAGACTCTGGCACATATGCTCCTAGATCATAGAATGCGGCTGCCTGTTAAAAGAAAGACTGACGCTTCGGTCAACCCCAAAGTGCCTCGGAAGCAAAACCTGGAGATCTACCACCGTAAAAATCCATCAATGAACAACAACAACAACAAAAACTCCATCAGTGAAAACCCTACGACGACAGTGGTCTGACATGCCAACGGCTGTGCAGACTCCACAGGGCCCAGTGGCATCTCATTCACTGCACATGGGGTCACCGTAAGACAGCAGCTGGCTCAGTGGAAGCCACCAACAACAAGAAATGAAGGCAGAGGCAGCAGGGCCTGGGGAAACGTGGTGACGTGAGCACGCCTATCAGAGGCCGAGGAAGGAGATTTGGGGCAGAAATAGATTCCCACTCAGAGCAGACCCTCACTAACACCAATCATGACTTTAATGACGCCAACAGGAGCTCATCACTCTGCAGGTGGAGGCCCATTGTGTCCATATGGAGACGGCTGAGCCTCGGGGTGAGAGTGGTGCTCAGGGTCACCAGAGGGAGGATACAGGGCACCCAGGATTCAAACCCAGGCCTAGGACCACCCAACACCAAGGGCCCAGGGGTGTCTGCGACAGAGGAGCTGGGACTTGCCTCTCTCTCTTCCCATTACTAATGCTACCTAGCAATAGTTTATTATTACTTTTTATCACTTTATTGGTGGCTCATACAGTTCTTATCACAATCCATACAAGACCTGCCTCTTTGAGTCCATGGGCCATTAGATCAGTGGTGAGAATGGATACTGAGAAAGGGCTCATTTCTGAAGAGCATCCATCTTCTCTCTTTACGGACGTTCCTACAACAGTCCACCGAGGTCCCCATCACTACAGCATTGTGATAGGTAGGTTTATTGTGCCAGCCTGGCCAGTAGGAACATGTGGGATTAATAAAGGCACAGTTCGACTGGAGAGCAAAGAGAGAAATGACTCACCAGCAAGATCAACCCCTCTCTCTCTTGCTCTCCGGTGATTGGACCAGCATGTGGCTACTTTAGCGAGCTCTCTGCCTCAACCTGTGAGCTACACTACCTGTGGGACAGCCAACCTGTGGATCGTGTACCTAGAGCTTGAGGTTCCTTCGAGACCTGCTTCACCGCCCTGCTGGTGCATACATTCCTTGAGCTTGAGGCTGGTGGATCCTGTCGTCTTGCATTGGTTGAGTTCAATATCCCATAGGGGCCTACTTCACTAAGCTCCTGAGCTACTGACTATTGGTGACCCGGCCAGCTGTTCACTGCCTGTGAGTGGACTTTGCCTGCATTGCCCGAGGGAAGACTCAGCTGTCTGCTCCTTTGACCTTGGATTCGGCAGCCCATGTGAGTTGAAGGACTTCCAGTATATTAGCTGATCCACAGAAGTGAGTTGAACTGAGCCCTCTGTACTGCTGTGTGAACTAATTAGCTGTTATATTCCTTCATGCTGTATATAGCTAGGTAGGTAGGTAGGTAGATAGACAGACAGACAGACGGATAGAATCATAAGTGTCCTGGTTTTATTTCTCTAGTGAACCCTGTCTAACACAAGTATCTACTCTCAAATGTAGATGGCTAATAGACATTAGCCCACTGACTCAGAAAGTCGGCTGTGGAATCAACTGACTTGGGTCCAAATTCTGCCGCCCCTACTTCCTTGGCTGTGTAGTGTCAGGCAGCAGACGACCCTGTCTGAGTCTCACCTCTGTCACCTGTAGACTGAGATGATGATAGACCCTACCTCGTGCAAACCACCAAGTTAGCCGCAGGAGGCTACCCTCACCTGTGGAAGGAAGGCCGAGCCCTCACCTGTGGAAAAGGTCTGTGCTGACACACACAGGGTCCCCGGGAGCTGCAGCCCTCTCATTGGCAACTGGACATGGCAGGAGAAGACGAGGATCAAATGAGTTCACGTGAGGCATGTGCTCAGCACGTGATGTGGTTCTTGTTGCCCGCCGCCTTGCGGCCAGACCCCTGGCTTCTGGTTTCTCCTGGCTCAATCTGGGGCCTCTCTTCCTAATCTGCCTTGGTCTGCTCATCATCACAACCCTAGGCCAGCCTCCACAGGCAGGTAACTGCACGGAGGGGTGCATTGACCAGGCATCCCATCTGGATGCCCCACGTGGAAGGCTAGCTTGCTACCACTTAGCCCCACACCCAACCAGCACACAGTAGGCCCGCTATAAATGTCAGCTCCTGTGATTGCTAACGCTCAAGACTACGGTGATAAGGCCCTGCTTCCCACTGAATGAGTGTGCACTATTGTTGGGGCCCTGGGAGCTCTATTGGGTTTGCCATCCAAACCCAGCAGTCAGTCTAAAGGAGCGAGACCAGGTGTGGCTGTCTGTTGGTACTCTGCATGGAGCAACTGTGCTCCGATGAAGTTCAGGCAGGCTGTGCTCCAAGGTCAGACGGATAGGCCACTAAGGAGCACTCGTGGTGCAATGGTTCAGCTCCCCGCTGCGAATCACAAGGGTGGTGGTCTGGATGCCTCAGCCGCCCTGCGTCGGAAAGAGGGAGCCATCTGCTTCCGTCAGGCACCGGAAATCTCCACCTTGGGGTTACTATGTGTCAGAATCAACTCAACGGCAGTGGGCTTGGGGGTTTATGGGATGGGGAAATGAGTAAAACCCCCCACTGCGGCTTCCCTCAGAAGGAGGAGCGAGATCCCCACACGCAGAAGACTTGCTTTCTGGGCGGAAAGGACAAGAACACATGCTCCGACATCAGCATCCATCAATCAATCAATCGATTGATGGATCAGGGATGGGTGTTCACACACCGCCCAGGGCACCGCACACTGGTGACGTCACACTCGGAAATTAACTGCTCCCTGCAGCGGCAGGCAGTTCAGTGGTAAAGCTCATGCCTTCAGACACCGCCACCGTGTTTGTCCCAACCAGGGGCAGGGACCACGTGCTTCGGGGTGCCCGCTCAGTGTTGCAGGTGGCTAAATGGGTTTCAGAGGAGCTTCCAGGCAAAGCTGACTAGGAAGAAAGGCCTGGCCGTCTGCTTCGGCAAACCAGCCAGTGCAACCCCTCTGGGTCCCAGGGGTCCCATGTGCAGTGGCTCATGGGACTGGTGCAGGTGTGGGCAGGGTCTGTCCCATTGTGCATGGGTCACTTTGAAAAAGGGATCAACTTGATGGCAGCTAACAGCAGCAGCCCTGTCCTCCCTGTGACCGCTTCTCCAACTGTAGAGCCGAGATGACCATTGTCCACCCTCCTCGATTGTTCAAAGGATTAAACCAGGCCATGTGAGGAGAACGTGCCGGCAGACCCTATCCAACAGCTGGTGCTGCATGAATGTCCACGGAGAACGGGGATGAAATCACCCATTCATACAACGCTGGGCTTTAAATGGGTGTATAAAACGCCTTCCCTTGTGCCCGATGCAGTGGCCCTAAAAGGCATCCTGTCCCTACAGAAATGGGTTTGGACGCCCAATGTGATACTACGGTGAAGGCACCAGCCCTGCACGGTCAGGGTCAATCCAGAGACTATTACGCTGAGTGAAATGAATTCATCACAGAAGGATGTAGGAGACCGTTGTTAAAAGAAAATTAAAGGGGGCGGGGCAGACAATCTATGAGGACAAAGACCCTCATACCAAAGGGGACAGACTTTGGAGGTAACTGAGGCGAGCAGGACAAGGGAGGGGACAGGAAGCAACAGGCTAGTGGGGCAGGTGAGGCAGGTGTGAAGTTGAGAGATAGTCACCCCAAGAAGAAGAGAAATCAAAACAAAGGGGGTGGGTAACCTAGTAGGGGGGTTGGCAGGTGGCTTAAATGGGTGAATACAAGATTGATGATCTGAAATGTAAACCCCTCACTTAATGCACCATGAAAAAAGAGAGAGCACCCAGTCTCACCGGGTGTATTTCCTCTGGAAAGCCAGTCCACACCCTCTCTGCCCTGAGCCAAGGGGTCAAACACCCTTCCTGAGTATGGCTAGCAGGTGTTAGGGGAGTTGGGGGGTGGGGGGTGTCCCTGGGCTCACCTGTCCCACGCTGGAAAAGGTGATACTGACCCACGTCATAAATAAGGAAGGAAGCAGTCACAAGACTTGGCAGAGTCACCCCGCTGGGCTTCGGCCTGTCCCCTCAGACTTCCTCCTTGGCCAACACAGTATCCTGCGGTGAGCTGGGACCCAAGGGCCCCCATCGCTAACAGTTCACCAAACATACACACACATTTACATACACAGCACACATCCACACAAGCACACACACACACATCTACATATACATCACACAGAAGCACACACACACACATTTACATACACATCACACACAAGCACACACACATTTACATACACATCACACATCCACACAAGCACACACACACACACACATACACACACACCTCTCCACTGGGTTCAAAGGAGCCCAAACCTGTCCAAGGCTCCCTACTTTGAAGTTTTTCTCAGAGTCAGAGAGATGAGAAGTATGAGAAGTGTGAAGAAGCATGGCCCCCACTTCCAAACTCCCTCCCCACTCCCGCCCTCCTCCTTTCCTAGCCTCTCCGCCCGGCCCCCCCACCCCCACCCGACTCCGGTTGCAAAATCAGAAGTTTGGGGCTGAGGAAGCAAAAGGCCTCGTGTCATTATCCAAATTGCCAGCTGCTTCTTAGGAAGGCTCCACGAAGCTTCAGAAGTGCCCGCTGATGGGCTATATTGTATCAACTCTGCCCGCGTTCTTTTGATCCTCTTTTTAATAAAGGCTGAGGGTAAAAGGTAATTTTTCATTTTAAATGGGGAAGGTGTGGTAGCAAGGGGCTTTGGGGTTATTAATCGTCGCCTCTGCTATCTTGTCATCCCTTTCTGGAGAGTCATTTCATTTCAAGTCTTGAAGTGGGCGGGGAGAAGGGAAGAGGCTGGGAGAAATGAAAGGCTGGAGGATTGATTAAAGATGTTTCAAGGTGCAAAGTTTTTTTTTTTTTCCTCTTTTGACATTCTGTGATAAGGGATGGGGGGGTGGCGGCAGCCATTCTCAAGGGAGAAAATGATTTCAGGAAGTCTTGCAAGTGTCTCCACACTTTGCCCCTTCCCATTAAAACTGTATAAACAGGTGACTGTGAGGCTGAGCGTGTACTGGATTTCAGACCCAGCAGCAGCAAGAACGTGGGAGTGAGAGAGAACCCACCATCCCCGGGGCACCAACGCTTGCAACTTCTGTGAACTTTCAAAGCGCTTGTTAGTTTAATCTTCATAGCTGCCTGGCAGTGAAAGCAGAGTGTTTAGACACCAGTTGGAAATATTTGACCGGAGCCATTGGTGCCACAGATAGATAGGAAAAGGATTTCAGGAAACCTAGGCATCTCACCGCCTTGCATGTATGTAGGTACACACACATCAATTATTTGCAGTTCACTGCTCATAACTTCCCACAAAGAAACAGAAGGTTCGGTTGCTGGTTGAAGATATTAGACTGGAGTCTTTGACAAACAAACTCACAGCTATCAAGCAGATTCAATCCCGACTCACAGCAACCCTACAGGACAGGGTAGACCTGCCCCTGTGAGTTTCCAACGCTGTAAGTCTTTATGGGAGTAGAAAGCCTCATCTTTCTCCTGCAGAGCGGCTGGTGGTCTCAAACTGCTGACCTTGTGGTTAGCAGCCCAGCATGTAACCATTGCACTCCCAGGGCCAACTGGAGTCTGACACACACACACACACAGAGTAGGAAGAGTAATTCTCATTTACACTAACAACAGTCAGGTGCCTGGCAGTTTGTCAAACGATGGCTTTGGTGATACTGGAAGCCCTGCCGCTAGCTAGGTCAAATCCTAGCAGAGTCCAGAGCAGCGGGCAGGTTCGCAGCCACGAGAGTCAGGGTAGAAAAGTGTGATGATCTATTCTGAAAATGAGCCCAAGGAAACCCAGCGGAGGATAGAAATATTGTCCGAGATTTCAACGCACTTGCTTTGGACGTGCTATCAGAAGGGACCAGAAGGTGCCGGGCTGGGCGATGTTTAGGTCTATGGTGGGGGCTCACCGTTTAGGTCTGTGGTGGGGGCTCACCGTGAGTCCCTGGGAGCTAACAAAAGACTGAGTCATTAGTCGGAGCCAGATATTATTCTGAGTATTTACATGCACCACCTTCGTGGAGTTTTCAAAAGAATCTGACCAAGAAAAGGCTG
>NW_022111312.1:7606731-7608818 GCF_000313985.2 Echinops telfairi
GTCGTCCAAGCCGGATCTGTTTGTCCTGTGGGCCGCCCACAGTACTTTCCACATTCTGCGCCAGCACCGTCATCCAGACGCACCAGTTAACCACCACCCCACCCCACCCCGAGTCACCCAACAAGCTTTGGGCTCCTATGTAGTTGCCCGTTTAATGTACGAGGAGATCGTACGGTTTCCATCCGTTCCTTGCCAATTCATCCCCCTCGGGCTGATGTTTCCAGGGTCCGTGCCTACGGCAGCATGTCTCAGCCTTCTCTTCTCTACACGGTCTTGGTGACACCGCGGGCGAGTCCTCGGTGGCTCCCGGTCCGTGGGCAGCAACGGAGGCAGTGTGCTTCACTAAGACTCTCAGCCTTGGGGACCTTAGCGGGCACCCCCCACCCTGTTTACAGGGTCCCCGTGGGTGAGAACAGACCCACCGGCCACAGGCGGTCATCTTCAAGGTCGGACCCCGTTTTGTGAGTCATTCGTCTGTTGATGGGCACTTCCCTTGGGGATGGGGGATGGGGTTGGTGGCTGGTTCTTTGGAAGTGGATCACCAGATCTTTCTTCCAAGACACCGCCGGGTGGACTCCAATCCCCAGCCTTTGGGTGAGCAGGCGAATGTCGACAACATTCGCTGTGGACACCACCCAGGCGCCCCGTCATGCAGACCACCGTGAATTCAGGAGAGAAAGAAATTAGGGAGAAAAGGCTTGGCCACAGCCCGAAACTCATGTAGGTTCAAGGATGCCCAGATAGGGAGGGTCTTGAGAAATACAGGCCTGGTGACCAGAGGATGGGGGACAATGTGTCCTTGCCCTGCCTCTTCCACCTCTCCATCCTCTGAGCCCCGTCCGACCTTTTCTCCAGAGCTATCTGCATCCACTGTCTCACCTGGCCCCCATAAGCCTCTGACGGAGAGAGGGTGTGGGGAGCCCCCTCCTGCCGAACCGAGCCCCAGGGATGCAGCAGAGGCGACCCCATTGGGAGAAGCCATTACCGAAAGATGGCCTCGGAGGCTCTTCTCATTCCAGAGCTCTCTCTCGCTGCTCCCTCTCTCCGCTTCCCTGAGTGACAGGCGTTTTATTAGTTCGATAACCTCTTGCATCGGCAAACTCTAGGAAGTAGCATTATATGGCCTTACAAGATAGAAGGCACCCTGTATTTTTATCTCCAGAAAACGGATTGGGGAGCAGGGTTTCCAAATCCCCCGCTGTGCGGCTCCCGGTGGCTTTCTCTCCCAATTTCTCGCTACAGAGATGGTGGGTGTGGAGATTTCAGAGCCTGGAGTGGCAGGATGTAACACCTAGTCGTGACTAGAGAGGTACGTGGAATGTGGACGCTCCCAGAAGAAAGGTGTTGGGTAAACCTCTATTAGCTTTCTTTACCCCACTTAACAAGGTCAGGCACTTCTGTTGGCACCGGCCGGGCTCTTCCAAAATGCCTTGGCTTAGCAACTCCGAGGTAAGCCCTTGCGTCGGGGCAGCAGAACCTGGAAAGGTTTGTGAGCTGGGTTTGAAGCCTGGTGCTACCACTGCCTAAGGTGTGTGGCCTTGGGTAAATTGCTTGACCTTTCTGCACCTCAGTTGGCACATGTCTAAAATGGGACTACCCGCCGCGCCTGCCTGCTGGAGTGGTTCTGAGAGTTAGCATAAAGTGCCTGGTGAGCACTCTGTTCAACCTTAGTATCAGCCTCCGGCTGGTGAACTTGGTACCCTCCTCTAAGCAGCCGCCCTGTGCTCACCTAGGGATGTTTGATGAAACATGTTACCTGGGAAGCCCTGTTGGGGTAGTTACATCACCTGTTGTCAATCTGAGAGGATTAAGAGTAAAGGGGTGGAGTTTAGCCTGTCAATGAAGTGGCAGCTGTATAACCTCATTTGGAGGCACTCAGGAGATAAATAGCTCGCTGGAGGTGGGGCACACGCTCCCTCCCTGGGAGACATGGCAGCTGATAATACACATGGAACTGCACTTGTGTCCAGAGCTGGAGGAGCCATGTGGAGACCCCTACCAGGGCTGAGATGCTTCCACCACCACTGGATCCACAAGACTTTCCACCCACTGGCCTGTGATCTTCCTGCATTCGGCATCATTGCATG
>NW_022111312.1:7610575-7618195 GCF_000313985.2 Echinops telfairi
GCTTTGTCTTCAGCGGTTGTGTTGGGAAGGTGAGCATCATGTCCTTTTGTTTTTTTAATGTGGCCTCTAGAACATTTTAAATTGCATCCACGGCTGACACTAACTTGCTCTAGGATGCAGATCCAGAAGAAAGCAGCACCCCTTCATCACTGAGTTACAATGTGGCGGTGAGAGACAGGGTGTGAGCTACGTGGACAGGCTCCCTGGGGAGCTGGGGTCTGCAGGACGAGTGGCAATTCCTTAGGGGAAAGTGCTCCATCCAGAACTAAGATGTCCAAAGTCATGGACCTAGTCAAGGAAACCCCAGGGGGTCAGAGGGGCCAGATGGCGGTGTGTGGGAAAGGGGGGCAGAGGTGGCGGGCAGAGACCTGCAGAGCAAGGTAGGGAGTGGAGACCATCCAGAAGGCTCGGCCATCTGCACTTCCACAGCACCCGGAACATTATCATTGATGACAGGGCCCGCAGTGTGGGTCTCTTCATGGCTGCACGGAGCTCATGAGATCCTGCAGGACAGAGCCACGTCCTGGCACTGTCCTCTGCTTCCTGCCATCTCGGCCCCTGCCACAAAGCTGGCACCCACAAATACTTGCTGGTTGGTCAAGCAGCAGGTCCTTCCTGGCACCAGAGTGCCAGTGTCAGGAGGACAATACTGCAGAGGAGTATCAGGAAGATGCTGCTGTGATAGGTAGGTTTATTGTGCCCACTGGCCAATAGGAACATGTGGGATTAATCAGGTTGCAGTTTAATTGAAGGACAAATGATAAATAGCTCAGCAAGGCCCACCCCTGGCTCTCTTGCTCTCTGGTGATCATACCGGTTTGCAGCTGCTTTAGCTAGTTCTCTGACTCAACTTGTGAGCTACACTACCTTTGAGACAGACCAACTTGTGGATCATGTAGCTAGAGCTTAAGGGTCCTTTAAGACCTGCTTCCCCACGCTGCCTGTGCGAACGTCGCTATAGCTTGAGGCTGGTGGATCCTGTCATCTTGAATTGCTTGAGTTCGATAACCCATCCTCGCCTGCTTTGCTAAGCTCCTGAGCTGCTCACTGTTGACAACCCCGCCCCCACCCCCCACCCCTGCTGTTTGCTGCTTGTGGGCGGACTCTGCCTGCATTGCCTGAGGGAAGACTCAGCTGTCTGCTTCCTTGACCTTGGACATAGCAGCTCTCATGAGTTGAAGGGCTTCCAGTATATTGACTGTTCCATGGAAGTGAGTTGAACTGAGCCCTCTGTACTGCTGTGTGGACTAATTAGCTGTTATATTCCTTCATGCTTTATAAACCTATCCATACATATATTTGGATATATATGTGTGTGTGTGTGTATATATATTATCATAAGTGTCCTGATTTATTTCTCTAGAAAACCCTGCCTAACCCAGCGGCCAAGATGAAGATGAGGAATGAAGGCCAAGGGAGAACTACCCCTCCAGGTCTCAACGATGTTCAGACCTTTTAAACTGATGACCGGCACAGGCAGAGGTGGGACAGAGGGTCTAGATACTGGCAGTGTAGACAGAGTGGCAACAAGTCCTTCCCCAGTTACTAGCCCTGGAGGGCAGTCTGAGGCCGGGAGAGAAGACACCAGACTCCAATGGAGCGTCCGGTTGTCCATTCTACAAATCTTTACTGAACACTTGACTACAGTGCAAGTTCAAGGTGAGATGCGGGGAGCCTTGGTCAGCTCCTGAGCTCATAAACACTTAATGCGCCAACAGAGGAGCTTCCGTCCCTGCTGGGTACTCTTGTTGTTGCTGTTGTTAGTTGCCATGGACTCAGCTCCAGCTCAGACGGCTCCACGTCCGACAGAATGAAGCCTGGCCCGGCGCGATGCCACCTTCACAAGCCTTGGTTTGCACCAGTCCAATGTTGCACGCACTGTGCCCTTCCAACCTACGGGGACTCAACTCCCAGCTCTGTACTGAATACTATTCTGTTGCGACCCACGCTGTTTGCTTTAGCTCATTTGCAGAAGTGGATCACCGCCAGGCTCTTCTTTCTAGTCCACCTTAGCCCAGAAGCTCCCGGAAACCAGTCCACCCTGGGGGGCTCCACTAACACGGGAAAGGCAAATGACAGCTTCGTGAAAGCCACCACGGTATGACGCATGGATGGAGGGTAGGGGGGGGCGTGCTGCGTGAAACACCCATCGTGAACATCAGGCCCAAGTTACTAGCATTGTAGGTTAGTGTGGGGCCAAGAATGTACATTTCTGACCAGTTTCCAGGGGATGCTGATGCGGCTGGTCCAGGGACTACCGCATTGAAAACCCCTTTGGGAGACTTTGAGTTTCAGTCTTCCATCTCAAAACCAAACTCACTGGCATGGAGTCAAGCCCGGCTCATAGCGACCCCAGAGGACAGGGCAGGACTGCTCCTGTGGGTCTCTGAGACTGTAACTCTCCACAGGAGTAGAAAGCCTCGTCTTTCTCCCCCAGTACTCTCCAAGCCCCTCCAGCTTGGCTTCTTCCTCCCACTCCATCCAATGGGAGGCTGCGCAGAAGGACACAAGAGGAAGCCGACCCATCATGAGACAGAGACAGCCCACTAAGCTTATCCCTGCCCGTCGCTGTGACCCACGGAGACCCGGGTGACACTGAGGGGAGGATTGGTACAGCCAGCCCTTGCTCAGACCATTGGAAATCTGACTCGATCATGTGCTGACTCTCGCAGGCATCGGGAGAGAAGCTCCCATCCATGCCATCGCCCGTGCCCATCACAGCAGCCTGGTGCCATGATGCCATGGGTGCCATGATGCCATTTAAACCAATGGCAAAAGTGAGGCTCAGAGAGGCCTAGTGGGTTGGCCAAGGTCTCCCAGTAGAGAATTGCGGAGCTAGGGCTTGAACTTGCATCATTTGAGTCCAGGTTTGGAACTCCTTCCAGTACTTGTGGGCCTCTTCTTGCCACCTGATGTCCCTTCCTCTTTCCTACCCTCTAATACCTATCCGGAGGGGCCTTCCCCCACCTGCCACTGCGTTCCACTGGGGCCACTTCAGGCCAGTGCCACAAAGACCTATGAAGGCTCCATGGCCAGCTCTGAAGTACCAGGGGAACAGGACCAACCATGCCCCCACCCTGCTGGCTGCTGTAAGGAGCCCCTTGTAGTAAACAGTGCAATGGACCTGCCCAAGCATAGACCCCCAGTGAGTCTTAGCAGGCCCGGGCTCTGGGAGAAGAAAGCATTTCAGCTGAACCTTGGGGCAGGGCAAGAGTTAACTGGAGGAAGGCATAGTATTTGAAACAGAGCCTTGGATTGGTGCCTCCGGCCACCCTTGAAAACCCATGCCTGGCCAGGACCTCCTGGCTCCAGGCGTGATGCTGCTGTCCACTCAAGTTACTTGGGACCAGATCCCAAGAGTCATCCTTGATATGCATCAGCTCTTTCCCTCCTGCCCACAGCAAGACCTGTTGACAATACTTCTAAACAAGTCCTGAACCCATCCGCTGTCTTCGTTGCCATGGCAACCACCCAGTCCAATGCTCCTTTATTCTGATGCCTGGACAACTCCAACAACCTCCTGACTGGTCACCCTGTCTCCCCCCTCCTCCACCTCCCCCCCCCCCCCCCCTCCACCTCCACCTCCTCCTCCACCTCCTTCTCCTCTTCCAGCTCCACCTCCTTCTCCGTGGGGTTATGTCTCCATCATTTCAATCAGTTCCCTCCTCCACCTCCCCCCCCCCACCAGCTCTTCTACAACCCATTACCCGTGATCGGTCTTGTTCAACTGAGCCCCAGCTCCCTTCCTGTTGCCTAAAAGCCTCTCCCTGATCAGATCGTAACCCATATCTCTCCCACGTCACGTCCCTCTCCCCTGCCCACCTTTCTTCTTTCTTCACACACCCCAACCCACCTCACGTCTACCCTCTCCTTCCCCGGCTCTCTTCCCTCCTCACACCTACACTAGCTCACCTCAGGGCCTTTGCACTTGCTGTCTCCACTTGGGAGGGAAGCTCCTCCTCAGCCCTCGAAGAGCTGGCTCTCTGTCGCCTCTGCTGACCTGCCCGTCACTCTCTATTCACCCGCGGTTCCCCTTTTTCACAGCACTCAGTCATTCCCCGTACTTCGCCTTGCAACACATATCCACTCGCATCACGTACATCCTGCCCTACTCATTAACTGAGTCTCCGTGTATCTAAGGTCCAGCGTTGTCTCTCCATCCCATGCTCCTGCCTAAAGGGCCACTTCAGCCCAAGCCCCAAAGACAAGAGGCGCAACTCTTCATCTACAGTAAGGACCGCTTTGTAAACACACAAGGAACCTCGGTGGAGCTGTGGGGATGTGTCTTAGACCACGCGCCACCACAAGGTTGCTAATCACAGCTCGGGAGACAGACAAAGCGGTCTGCTTCCATGTAGATGGATAGTCTCAGGATCCCTGTATAGGGTCGCTATAGGTTGGAACTAACCAGAGAGCATCAGGTTTGGCTTGGTTTTATGAACATGTGGAGCTTCTAACATGTGAAGGACCCAACATGCTGTCAGTAGGGCACAGTGGAGTCCGGCCGAGCAGCTCTGGGCTGGTGGCTGGCTTCTGTGGCTCTGTTGTCTGTGGTGAAATCGGACGCCCAGGAGCCCCTCTCGGCTCAAGCAAAACCAACTCTGATTAGGACTCAGAGCTGGAGCCCCTCCACCCCTGCCCTCTGGCTTAGCCCCAGTGTCTGACTCACCCCACCCATCTCCAGGCCTTGAACTGCAGCTCGGCTGTTATTTCTCCAGAGCTGGGATATGTCAAAGTGTGATTGATGCACCCAATCATAAAAATAACCAGTTATTTTGATGCCGGGTGCGTCATCCCTAAATATAACCGGGTGTCTTGGAAGTGAAGGCGCCACGGGAACTGGTGGGTTGCATCAGGAGCAGACACACACACACACTCCATCCAAAGGTTGGGGAGGGGCACAATGGACTCTGACCCACAGTGACCCCAGGGGACAGGGCGGAAGTGGCGGGTGGGTTTCCTAGGCTGGTGTCTTTTCAGGAGTAGATTGGCAGGTCCTTCTCCTACAGCCAGTTTAAATGGGCTGGGAAAACACATCTGCTTTTAACCAGCGGCCAGAAAGAAGCTCCCTCCCCGCTGTCACTCTCCCGGCCCATTATCACTCTCCCGCGTCTTGATGATGGGGACATTTTATCAGAGGACTCTGCAATGGGGACACATGAAGCGGCCTAACTGGAGGATCAGAGAGGGATGCTGGCTAACAGTGCCCACAGGCCACGACGCAGCAGCAGCAGCAGCAGCAGCAGCAGCAGCGGCTGCAGCCCCGGGACCTGCCTCAGCTTCGTGTGCCAGGAGCAAGCGCTCCCTGAATCCTGAGCAGGCATCAGCCGTCCTGCTTTGGCAGAGACATGCCCCCCAGACATGTCACCAGCTGACACTAGCACTGGCACTGCAAAGGACCCCCGCTCCTCACCGCGCCTGGAGTCAACCGGAGAGGGGGGTCCCTTGCCGCTGAAAATGCCGGGGAGAAATGTACTCTTCGCTCCTGTGTGCTTTCCCTGGGGCCGACAGACACCAGGGGAATAAATGAAGCCCCGCTCGTCAGAGGTGACATCTCCCTGGAAACGTCACCTTTGCCTCCTCCTCTTGGACACCCACTCAGCCTCCTGGAAGCAACGCTCCCGGTCCCCATCCAGCATGCCAAGGGGCTGGCGAGAAACCAGCAGAGCATGAGATGGTGCAGTGGGGCAACTCGGGCTTCTCAGGGCACTGGGACTCCCTGGGAGGTGTCCTTGGGCCCAGGAGGATCACAGGGTTCGGGACAGTGGTTGGCCAGCGTACAGGCAAGGGACCATGGGGTCAGGAGTGGAGAGCACTTGGAGGATGCCGAGGTTTGAATGAAGGCTCTGTGTCTTACTAGCCTGTGAGTGCAGGGTTATGTGTAACATGGTCTTCTCGTCTGCAAACTGGGAGGTTAATCCCTACGACCTCATCATAGGGTTGCTAACAGAACCGACTCAATGGCAGTGAGTCTGTTTTGCTGGCATACAGCCCTGAAAATTAGCCAGTGAACCCTCTGTGGATCCCATAGGACATCCAAAAGGAAGATGAGCCCTCGGGTCAGAAAACACTGCAACTATGAGTCCAAAGTCGCCAACCATGGTGAGGACGGCATGGGGCTGCCCGGCTCGTTCCCTGGTACATGATGTCATCACGGGGAGCGGACTCGGTGAGATCATGCAAGCACTACTCACCACACCAGGCACTGCTGTAAGCTCTGGGCCAGTCAGGATAGTCCCACGGTACCTTCCTGAGCGTGAGACTTTCCTGCTCATGGAAACATCATCCTTTGAGGCAAGTGGCTTGGCTTTTGGAATCAGACAGGTTGCGGTCAGATCCCAGCCCTGCCCCTCCCTAGGCGTTGCAGTCAGCCCCAACCCATAGCGAACGACGGGGCAGAACGACGCACTGCCCGGTCCTGCACCGTCCTCACAATCGTTCTTATGCGTGAGCCCACTGTTGCAGCCGCGGTGTCCGTCCATCTCATCGAGGGCCATCCTCTTTTCCACTGCCCCTCTACGTTACCGAGCATGATGCCCTTCTCCAGGGACTGGTCTCTCCTGACAACACGCACAAAGTATGTGAGAGGAGGCCCCGCCCTCCTCGCTTGTAAGGAGCACTCTGGCTGCGCTTGTTCCAGACAGATCTGTTTGCTCTGCTGATGGTACTGAAGGAAGGTATCCAAGCTGCCCTGATGAGTCGAAAGCAAGGCTCTTGGATCGTGGGGGGTACAGCTCACCTCTTCACAGGGCCAGAAAGCCCTGAGAAGGCAGATGTTCCCAGGGCTGGCTGGCTATCACACAGATAAGGCCCGATCATGGATGCACTTGGAGGGCCCTCACGATACACTGTACCCTGTGGGCATCTCCTGGTGGGGGCAGGCACTTGGGACCAGGTTCCTGCTGTTCGTCAGTGCTCCACCTGCAAAGCCTCAAAAAGAGGCACAGACACCTTGGAGTTGTGTCCCCCTGGGGAGCTGCCCCCTGTCCCAAGCCCCACTGGCCACTCCATGATAGAACCAGGTTCTATTGGGTTGGAAAAGGCCAACAAGAGGCAAAGTGCAGTAGCACGAAGTGCCAGTGGTCACGGCTGATCTGAGATTCCTGAGAGGCCCCAGGGCTAAAGAGAGGTCCGCCCTTAGGGCTCCTCCCCATAGCAGCAGACCCCCTCCTTACAAGGAAAAGGCCAGTGAGAAGGTTGTAGTGGGTCTGGGAGGGGAGCGAAGGGCAAAGAGTTAGACTGCTCTGTTGCTTCCTGGAAGGTCCACCCACAGATGCCTCGGAAGAAAGGCCTGGAGAAGGACTTGCGAAAGTTCAGCCATGTCCCGACACAACCACTGAAGACAAAGCGGGTGCATAAGCAAATGTGGTGAAGAAAGCTGATGGTGCCCGGCTATCAAAAGATATAGCGTCTTTGTTCTATTAAACTGGCATTCCATGATGCTCACCTTCCCAACACAGTTGCTGAAGACAAATAGGTACATAAGCAAATGTGGCAAAGAAAGATGAAGGTGCCCGGCTATCAAAAGATATAGTGTCTGGGGTCTTAAAGGCTTGAAGGTAAGCAAGCAGCCATCTAGCTCAGAAGCAACAAAGCCCACATGGAAGAAGCACACCAGCC
>NW_022111312.1:7619072-7632993 GCF_000313985.2 Echinops telfairi
AAAAAAAAAAAAAAAAGAAAGTTCAACCATGGGGTGTTCCTCCTCTGACACAGTTGGGCTCGCCTGTATTCCTAAGTCAGTTTGACAGCAAAAAGGCTAACGGTTCAAGCCCACCCAGTGGCTCTAGTGCAGTGGTTCTCCATCTTCCTAATGCCGACACCCTTTCATACAGTTCCTCATGTTGTGGTGACCCCCCACCCCACAACCATACAATTATTTTCCTTGCTCCTTCGTTACTGTGATTTTGCTACTGTTATGAATCGTAATATAAATATCTGATGTGCAGGATGTATTTTCATTGTTACAAATTGAACATCATTAAAGCATAGTGATGAATCACAAAAACAATATGTAATTCTATGTTGTGAAATAGTTATTCCTAATGACAAATAAATGACATTTTGTCTTGAACCATGGTGTAGTGTGTGGGTAACAGTAATCACGTTGGGTCCTCGTAGGTGGGCGTATCTGCATGTGGGTGGACCACCTGGAGACAGAGGAGCAGTGTCTTGGTTCCTAAGACCATCAAAAATCTGTGTTTTCTGAGGGTCTTAGGCGACCCCTGTGAAAGGGTCATTTGCCGCCCCCCCCCAAAAGGGGTAGCAACCCAGAGGTTGAGAACCTCTGCTCTAAGGTAAAGCATACAGCCTAGACAATCCTACTGGACCTCCCTCCGCTGTCCCCCGTGGTCACTCGATGGCCTCGAACAGCACCAGCAGTAGGAATGGCGAGTGGAGCGACCCACCAGCCACATGACTGAGGCAAGTCCGTGGGGGTTGCCTGTGGGCTGTTATTCTAATTGACCCACAAACGTAGTGGCTTCTGACAACACAGTCTATCCCCTGGCAGCTGTGAGGTCAGAAGTGGGGGGTGGGGCTCGCTGAGCTGGAATTAATGCGGCAGCAGAGCCACACCGCTTCCAGAAGTTCAAAGCTGGAGGGGAAGATGCTGTGATGGTCTCACCTTTTCCAGCCACCACGGGCTGCCGCCTCCCACAGCCCCAGTTCACCTTCAAGGCGTCTGCAAACCTCATGTCCTGACCGCCCCACCACACCCCCACCCTGCCTCTGTTCACCTATGGGGACCCTTGCAATTACACTGAGCCCATCCAGCCGATCCAGGGAGCACCCCCATCTCATGAACCTCTGCAAAGCCCCCCGTGCCCTGAAAGGCAGTATCTTTATAAGGACTGGGAAGGAGGGGAGGGCACCTTTGCAGGGTGGGGGCGGCTATTCTGCCTATGTAGCAAGTAAGGGCCTTCGCCTGTCTACACACCTCCGTTTTCTGACCTAAGAAAGGAGTGGTGCAGGTGCCCTGTGGCCTGGGGAGGCTAAGGGTAAGGGCAATCTCTCAGCACATCCGACAGCCAGGACCTCACAGGCAGGGGGCTGGCTCAGTGTCCATCCCTCCCCCCTTTCCTGCTGCTTCCCCTTCCCACCCCAACTTGTTCCCAGACTCTTCCTGGGAAGCCTGACGCACGCACCCCTGTAATCATCGTTGGCCAAACCCCTGCCCAAGTGGGAGGCCCCCGGAGGGAGTTGTGCACTGACTCGCCGCCCCAGCTCTGAGGCGAGGTTATCATTCTTCATATAAAAGTGAAAGATGGGTCTACACACACACACACACACACACACACACACACACACACACCCCGATCTGGAAGCGATGGGGTTTTTCAAGCAGGCTCCATTATGGTGTCTCGCTGCCATTTGACTGATAATTGCATTCTGGGGCCAGAATTGATAAATTGCCCGTGCATTGTCATTACTGGATGTTTACCTGATCTATTTGATGAATATTAATTTACCAAAAAAAAAATATTTCCATTCCCAAAGCCATTCCGGGCAACACGATGCCTTCCCCCTCCGCCAACCCTCCCCTCTCGCACTGGTGACTGCCAGACACTGTGCAGAGTTAAGTAAGAACAAGTCCTTGTCAGAGTGATTTATTGGGCATGGAAACAAAGAGAGAGAGGGACCGGAGAGCCCATCTGCATTAAGCAACACCTGGGGGAAGGAACAGCTTGTCCCCGGGAGGGAGGACGGAGAAGAGGTGGAGTTTACAAGGCCACCAAGACAGAGAGAGTCTGAGTGACCTGTTTGCATAACCTTTGCCAAAGTCACGGAATGTCCCCTAAGTGCCCCCCGAGGAAAGAAATAACATGTCCTGGGAATCGCTGACAATCGGAAAGTTCATGAGCTTGGCTATCACCGAAAGGTTGCAGGTCTGCGATTACTAACAGAGGTGCCACGCAAGAAAGGCCTGGAGATCCACATCTGCGACTTCAGCCACTGGAAATTGAAGGGCACTCTTGAAGTTGCCATCACCCCTTGACAACTGGCTGGTAAACTGGCTAGGGTACACATGTGGGCAGGGCCAGGAGCTCTGAGGGGGACCTGCCTTTAACCCGGGCTACAGTGTTGGGAGACAGGCCCCCATCACTGCCCCCATGGTGCAGAGGCAAACGTTGAGACTAGAAGAGATCAAGGTCACACAAGAGCTGGGTCTACAGCCAAAATCTGACTCCTGCTCAGTTTGATTCTCGTAGCACGGTACCAGCGGCTGTCTCCTGCGCACTGGTCCGTTCATGCATCATCTGCAGCTGCCCTCACACTCCGGCCTCTGGGGGCAGAGCTGAGTCGTTGCAACAGAGGCCCCACGGCCTGCAGAGCCTAGTACATTGTCCCCGGGGGCCTTTGGGAGGGCTTGCTGCACCTGGGACTATGTACCAGCAAGTTTACAGGCCAGTTGGAGAACCTAGACTAAATGCTCAGTAAAGGGAGCCCCCAAATAATAATTACCTTAAGTACTGCTATTTAATGATGACTGCTGGGAACCCTGAAGGTGCTGTGGGTTAGCACAGGGCGAACCCACTGTTAGTGTTTGTGCTGCTAGTGCAAACCCACTGGCAGCTCTGCAGGAGAAAGACGCAGCTGTCTGCTTCCATAAAGACTGCCAGTTTCGGACACCCCAACGCACCAGCTCTGCTCTGTCCTCTGGGGTTGCTAGGAGACGGGATTCACCGGACAGCAGCAGTGGCAGTTTGGGATACAGACCCCGCTCTGACCACCTCCACCCACTTGAGCACACCAGGGGGCAGGGAAGTCTACCCAGCACTGCCCTTGGGGCCTGGCCTGGCTGCACAGCCCCACAGCACCTCCTGAGGCCTGCCAGCCTCTTTAAGAATACTGCCCACCAGCCACCAGCTACTCCTCAGGAGAGACGGGGCTTTCCACTCCTGTAAAAGAGTTACCGGGTTGGAAACTCACAAGGGCAGTTCTACCCTGTCCTATAGGGTTTCCGTGAGCCAGCTTCGGCGGGAGGACAGTGAGGTTAGTTTTTCAGGAAAGACTTCAAATGCAACCACATCCATCCACGGCTTTTCTCCTGAAAGTGTGGGCTGCTCTCCCTCCATCAAGAACAACTCCTGTGAGGCCCATGCTGGACCAGTGTGGTGGGTGGGTGGGATCGGGAGAGGCCAGGTCTCTTCACATACTGCCCCCTGCGAGGCAGCCACCAGTCCGGCAACCTCAGTGTCCCTCTCACTGCCCAACCAAAGCTTCTTAGGCATCAGGTCAATGGCTGAAGGCAGCCCCGTCCACCGCAGGACTTACTGACAATGGGCTGACTGAGCGATTCCAAGACCTCTTCCACTCTCAGATCCAAGAAGCAACCAACGACTTCTTTGACCTGACTTGTGGGCCCCTTGGAAGACACTAGGTGAGCTGAACCTGAAAGTTCACGTCACGGATGGGTATTTGAGAGCCTGGCTAAGTGTGGTCTGTGGGTTACATCCGGAACTGGTTGGCAAGGCGGGCTCTTGGACGCCACCCAGACTTGCTGAGTCTGGACCTGTGTTATAACCCAGCCCTCAGAAGGCTCGTGGGGGTGAGCGATGTGAAAAGACTGCTTCCGACAGCACTGGCATTGAGAGTGAAGAGGGGAGAACTGTTTCTCCTGTACGCTGCTCTGGAGACACAGGGCACCCCTTACACAACAGAATAGAACTCTGGCCAGCCCTGGGCTGCTGTGGCTCAGACAGTGGTCCGTCGTGACCCACAGGGCTTTCACTGAAGTGGTCAGGCTGTTTCCCCCCAGGCCTTTCCTCCTGGTCTCTCTCAGGTAGCTCCTCTGAAACCTAGCAACACGGCAACACACACGCCTCCGCGGACAGACAGGCGATGGCTGCCTGAGGTGGGCTGGCTGGGGACGGGGACAGGTCTCCCACACAAAGGATATGATTCTGCTACCAAGCCAGCAGAGTCCCTGTTATACTTCAGAGAGGGGGTTGGGTAAAGACCAACCGGAAACGTTTCAAGCCAGGGCACTCATGCCCGACCGGAGAATGATGGGGCCAGCTAGGATGCATTCTCGGGAAACAAAACGTCAGGGACGCCGTGTGGGAAGCAGATGTCAACATGTGAACAATCTGTTCCCAGGGAACACGGTGCACACGTTATAGTCACCTAGAAACCGACTCGCTCGCCCAAGTGGGAACCCACTCCTTCCTAGCTAAGTGGCTGAGTTTCGAAGGCTTCATGCGGAAGCTGACCTCTCTACGATGGTCCCTCGTGAGCCCTCCCCTTTTCCTTTATTTTGGACGACTGTTTTTAATGAAGGCCGCCCCACTCAGCCACCAGCTCAAACTAGTCTTCCTCTGTAAGAAAAGTCAGGGAACAAAGCCAGGAAGGGGGATTCCAGAACATCCCATTGTGTCCGTGGAACACTGCAAGGAATGGGGATTCCAGAACATCCCATTGTGTCCGTGTGGGACCTGTCCACAGACCGAGAGGCAGTCGCTGGAGCAGAGCAGGGGAATCAGGAGCAGTGTTTGTCGGGCTGTACCCTTCCTCCACTGCGGCTGATCCCACCTTGCCGAGGGACGCGGAAGAGGGCTGGAAGCACTTGCTGACGGCTTCTGCCTCCACACACAGGACACAAGGCTCCCCACGGGCGGCGCCGTGACCAGCGGAGAAAAGACAGTGGCTGCTAAGGGTCTCATCGCAGCTTAGATCCCACTCCATCCTGGTGCCCATGAGGGCCTACACTGACAGGACCAGGAGCTGCCAAGAGAACAGGCCAATCTCTCCTGGGACACGGACTGACGGAATGCTGGACACAAAGACAGGAGAGCTTCGTCTGGCATACTTCGGCCGTGTTGTCCAGGACCGCATGCTGGGGAAAGTAGACGGTCATCAGAAACTAGAGGAGGGCATCCCAACCAGAGGAACTCACAGGGCAGCTCCGACCACGGGCGGCAACGCCGGAACCAGGGAGAGGATGGCGCGGGGCCGGGCAGTGTTCCCTTGTGCTGCGCACAGAGCCGCGATGCGTCAGGACCGAGTGGAACGGCCCCTCAAATCGCAGCCCATACTCGCAGGAGCAGCCCTCAGCACACCAAGTGACGTACTGCATCAGGCGGATCCGCGGCAAGCGGGTTATGTGAAGAGTCAAGGCGCCAAGATGCCCCTTGAGGGTGAGTCTGACCCAAGCCATGGCATTTCTCGTCACCTCGTGTGCGTGGGAACGCCGGTCGACAAAGAAGAAGGCCGAAGAAGCACCCATGTCTTTGAATTATGACCTTGGCGGAAGAAGATGGACTATACCCAACGATGACCTGATGACCCAATGGGCACGGGCCATTCAATAAAGTAAACAAGGCCTTGCTTCTACCGAGTCACTAACCCGGAGTGAGCGATTTCGGGTTGTGAGGGAGGCGCGGGACCCGGCGGCTTTTCATTCTGCCGCCACACCGGACCTCCACGCGTCAGACACGACTCGGTGGGCCCTGACAACGGGGTTCACTCCTGATGACATTGGAGATGGTTCTTCCTGGCCAAGAGAGAACTCGGGGCGGCAGTCACTTTTTGAGGGCTGGCTTTGAGCTCACGGCCCCCTGCCCGCTTCTTTGCTGCACATTAGAATCCCCGGGGAGCTTGGAAGCACCCAGTACACGCCCCCCACCCCACACCAAGGAATCAGACTCTCGGGGGAGCCCAGGCTCCGCCGTTGCAGGCTGGATGCAGCTCAGAAGTGGCTCTGGCCCAGATCCCAGATGCCACGGGGTCTCCATCGCCCCCAAGATGATGGAGAAGGCTGGGGGGCTTGCTGTTTTAAGCAAAGGGACATTGACATCACACATGGTCCGCCGTTGTAAGTGAACCATCCGTGACATTTAGTGCCCTCCCAGTGTTGCACAACCACCAGCTCTACCTAGTCCCCTGTGCATCTTCCTCCCCACCCCCACCCCCAAAAAGAGGAAGGTCAGACAATGAATGAGGAAGACCACAGAAGAATAGATGCATTTTAATTATGGTGCTGATGAAGAGTGTTGGGAGTACGGTGCAGGGACGAACAACAGAAAAGTGGGTGGAGGGAGACAGCTTTTGGTGTAAGACATGAAAAAAAAAAGTTTATAAAGTATCAAGGGTTCATAACGGAGGGAGGGGGGAAATGAGGAGCTGATACCAAGGGCACCAGTAGAAAGGAAATGTTGTGAACATGCTGATGGTCGCATATGTACGCATGCGCTTGACACCACGGACGGATGCGTGGATGGTGCTAAGAGCTGTAAGAGCGCCCGTAAAAGGATTTTAAAAAGGAAAATAAGAGACAGTACGGCGGACTGACAGAAGAACAGACAAATCTGCCTGGAAGAAATGCAGTCGATGCTCCTTCCAAGAAAGGATGCTGAGACGAGGTCTGACGTGCTCGGGGCGTCCTTCAGGGGATACCCGGCCCTCGAAAAGGGCATCGAGCTTGGCGAAGCAGAGGTGAGCATTTGTACAAGAGGAAGGCTCTCGGGGAGATGGACAGACACCGCAGCTGCAACCGTGGTCTCAAACATGATGATGGTTATGAGGTTGTCCACACAGATGGGGCCCGTCTGATAGCACCCAACAACCAGACAGCAAAAGGGTGCGCCACACCCATCCCTCACTCCAGCATCTCCCCACTCCTGGGCCTGGCCACCGCCGGTCTGTGGGTTTACCTATCCTGATGTTTCCCATCAATGGAATCAGACAGGTGGCCTTTGGTGTCTGGTTTTGCTCACGTGGACCAATATTCCTGAGGTCTGTCCGCACCATCTCGCGTACCAGGGTTTCATTCCTGTCACATCCGGACGCCAGTGTCCTGTCCCTGGACACAGAGATTAATCCCCACTGAGACTCAAGGAGTTGGCCTCTTCCTATTTGGCAAGGACTCCTGGCCCAGGGCTGACAGGCTCTCCCCACAGTGCCCCTTCCCTGTCAGGATCCATTAGAGGGGGGGAGGTGTAAAGAGGGGTGCGGGCCCGCGTGTCACGGGGCCTGTTCCCCTCCACCCAACTTGGCTCCGCTGAGCGGCCCTGACACTTCATTTCATGGTGCCACGGAGAAGCTGCGAGGCCTGATGAGACCCGACAGGGACAGGCTGAGTGGCAAGACAGCCATCATTCTCCTCTGCGGCCCTGCTCCCAGAGCAAAGCACAGGGAAAATGGAGCAGTGACGGACTCCCAGGGTCTCTGGGGCAAACCCAGTGCCACCCTGCAGAATGGAAACCTTCGCCCAAGTCCTCCTGATCACTAGAGCCTGTGTACTGATCACTGACTGCCCCCCGGGGTCTCCCTTCCCAACCAAGACCCCCAGCAAGGACCTGAACGTGGCCCAGAGAAAGGGGAGAGAGGGAAGGGGGAAGAGGCACATGGGAATCACCCTCCGTGAGAACATTTCCCAAACTGAGCTCCACCATGATGCTGCCCTACACTGTCACCTCCCACCAGTGGATGCTGCCCTACACTGTGTCACCTCCCACCAGTGGACGCTGCCCTACAGTGTCACCTCCCACCATTGGACGCTGCCCTACACTGTCACATCCCACCAGTGGACGCCTCCCCCCATTATCTCACTTTCCACCCACCTGTCAGTGTGGGGTACTACGGTGGCTTGTGTGCAGCTACAATGTTAAGTATCACTGCTCATTCAAGCCACCCCCAGGGCCAGCCAGAGTGGACAGGTTACAGCAGAGCTGCTAGACAAGGGGTTCTCAACCTGTGGGTCACAACTCCTTTGGGGGTCGAACGGCCCTTTCACAGGGGTTGCCCGATTCATCACAGTAGCAAAATGACAGTGATGAAGTAGCAACGAGCATGATGTTATGGTTGGAGGTCACCACCACATGAGGAACTGTGTTCAAGGGTCATGGCATGAGAAAGGTGGAGAGCCACTGTGCTAGACTAAGGCAGATAAAGAAGACAGGCCAAGAGATCCGCCGTCATGAATGAGCTGACGGAAATCCCAGGGATTGCAACCGGCTACCATCCGACTCGGTGTGGGAAGATGAGTCCCCTGGGGTCGACGTGGTCACAGCCTTCAGAGCTGGCCAATGACCGTGCAGCTGGCTCAGGACCAGGGTGGCACTTGGTTATGCGGTCCATGGGGCCACCATGAATCACAGTCGCCACTCCAGGTGCATACGGCGCCAGGATGGAGAGAGCCCCATGGCGGGTCCCCCTCTGGAGACTCCCCGAGCGGGTCTGTCCAGTAAAGGCCCAGAGAAGGCCTGCCTGTGGGCAAGGTGCTAACCTGAAAACGAATCTGAGAAGTCCCTACACTTCTCGAATTTGTTGCTTGGCAGGTGTCTTGCCGCGTCACAGGCATGGTGCCGGGAGGGATGATGCCGTTGGGTGGGCGAGGAGAGCCGGTTACAGTTCCAGCCTCCAAGCACGATGGAGGGAGCTGCAGTGAGGTGGGGGGCAGCCAAGCTCCGAAGGCCCCTTGTGTACCCCGGTGGGTGGGGGCAGGTGAAAGGCGGCAGACAGTGGGGAGCCACCACCTGGCAGGCTCTTCCTTGCCACACTTGCCTCTCAAACCTGCCCGTGAAAACATCTCCCCGCCTCTCCGTCTCTCGGTCCGGAGTGACAGCTCCCGCATCTGAGTTCCTGCAGTGTGAATGGTGTGCCACTGGGGAGGCGATGAATTGTGCTCTGCTGGTGACAGCTCCCAGATAATGATGCTGAACTTCCATAATCACGCACTGAGTTATACGACCTGTTGGCTCACCCACATTGTAAAAGCCTTCAGGAGAGAAAGGGGTGGGTGTTTCTCCCCTCTCGAACTGCCCCCCACCCCTTGATGCACAAATTCAGAGAAGATGCTTCGTCAGTCCCAGCAGGGGAAGTACCATGGGTCTGTCATGCACCCAGGAGCCACGACAGTTGCAGTGGTTAAGCACTTGGGCTGTTAGCCTCAAGGTCGGGAGTTCAAACTCACCAGCTGCTCCGAAGGAGAAAGATGAGGTTGTGTGCTCCCATCAAGGTTGCAGCATCAAGTAATAATAATTTATATATTATCAAGGGTTCATGATTCCACTCCCGTATAGGGTCACTATGAGCTGGGTGAATATCACACATACATAGATGAGGCGGTGGTGGCTCGGTGGTCAAATCCTCACCTTCCAGGCAGGAGATCCAGGTTCAATTCCCAGCCATGCACTCGATGTACAGCTACCATCTGTCTTGGTAGTGGGAACTTGCACATTGCTACGAAGGTGTAACGTGCGCTGCTGCCCTGGACAGATCTGCATAAGCCCTCTTTAAAGTGTTGAAGGACAATCACGTCCCCCTCAGGACTCCGAAGGTGTGCCTGGCCCAAGCCCCGGTGCTTTCAGACCCTCGTGTGCGTGCTGAAGTTGGAGCGTGAGCTGGGAAGCCTGAGCAAGAATCGACGAGCTTGGAAGACGGTGTTGGTGAAGAACACTGAAAGCCATGGGCCGCCAAAAGAACAAACACAGCTGGCGTGGAAGAGACACAGCCGGAACGTTCCTTACAAGCGAGGGGCTGAGATTTTCGTCTCCTGTCCTTTGGGGGTGCTGTCAGGAGAGACAGACCCCTGCAGAAGGACGCCGTGCTTGGTAAAGTAGAGGAGGGAGGAGACCCGAGAAAGACCCTCCAAGAGATCAATCGGTACGGTGGCTGCAACAAGGGGCTCAAGCCTGGGAACGGTGATGAGGATTTGGCACCGGGCTGGGAATGTTTCACGTTGATGTGCACAGGGCTGTTCTGAGGCAGAGTCAACCCGGTGGCACCGCGTGACAGCGACGTGGTGCTGAACAGACGCCAGCAGAGCTCCCTGACTTGAAGACAGAGTCGGCAGAGAGGCTTGACGACCTCCTTCTGGAAACCAGTGACGAAAACCCTGTGGCCAGTCCCCAATCGGGAGGCAGTGCAGAAGTGGGCCACGTGGCCTTCCACCGTGCCTGGGGTTGCCATGAGCCAGGGCAGCTGACACCATACTGCGAGTGTGTCTCCTCCCCCAGGAAGAGGGCCCTGCCCCCTACGCAGTGACTAACCCTCACCGGGACACTGAGGCAGATTCAAGCTGAAGATCCTCCAGCCTCGGGTCTCCATTGCTGCTTCCTATCGCCCGGATCCCATCCGAGACCAAAGCCAACTTCTTCACCCCCCCAGACCCCAGTTTCCACATCTCTCAAGTGGGGACAATTATAGGAACTCTCAGAGAGAGGGGTCTGGAGCCTCCGTGAGATTGTCTTTGAAAGAGGCTTAGTCCAGAGTCTGAGACGCTGCCCGAGCCCAATACCGATGAGAGGGACCAGACCCTGTCCTCCCAAGTCCATCTCCACCTCTCCAGTGCCGACGCTCATGTCCTTCCCTCACTCATTCATTCCACCCCGGTGAACGCCTGGCTGTTCCCCCAACATGCCCAGCTTACTGCACGTGGAAAGCTGGCATCTCTTCTTTCTCCCTGGGCCCACAGCTCGCCTGTCTTTCCCAGCCTCTTCTTCAGCCAGGTTCTGGCTTCCAACAGCCCGAGGTTGGGCGCTTCTAGGCCTGGCCCTGTAAGTATTTATGCAAATGCACAACCACCCACTCTCCCACCCCTACACCAGGGCCACCCTGATCACTGTCTGTTGGCAAAGGTGGAACCTGGGTCCTCAGTTCCTGCCTGCCTGTGTAGAACTGACCCACCCCCTACCTCCCACCAAGGACACCCATTTCGGACTTTGTAGGAGTTGGAAAGGGAACTAGTCTCTCGTTAGTGGTTGAGACTGAGAGGTTCGTCTTCTGCAACAATCTGTGTTTCCCTCGGCTGGTGTGCCACTGACGGTGCTCCCACCTGCTGCTCCCCCTCTCTGGAAAGTTCATCCCCCAAGATTTCTGCATGCCTTCCTCCCCACTATTACACCCACCCCCACTGTTACCCACACCTCCACCCCGGTTTTAGCAGGCCACGGGCACTGCTGACATCCGGATCTAGGGGACTCGAGTGTGGAGCTGCTCTGTGCCTTGTCAGATACTCAGTCTCTGCCTACCAGATGCCAGCAGCATCCCTGCCTCTGGTCGGGGGCAACCACACAGGAACTGCCCCCAACAAATCTCCCACAGGTCTGTGGAAATGTCACCTCCTAGGGAAGCATTTCCTCGGCCACCTCACCTGGACAACTCTCTCTGTCGTTAGCACGGATCGTGCCTGCCTGCCCCTCCTCGCCTGCTGCTCTTGGCACTGGATGTGGGTGGTGACTCGGTTTTCTTGTTTGCGAGCTCTCCCGCTGGGCTGCCCCTGGCACCTGGCCCATGTCCATGCCCACGCCGCCCAGAGGGGCTCGGGCAATATCTAAGCAAGGCAAAAGGTGAACCAGATGGCCAAGGGGGGAGTGGACTGGAGTGGGAAGACTATGACTGAGGAGGGGGTGGCCGCCTGTTAGACCCCCAACTAACAGAGCAATTCAGAAAACAGCAAGAGGAGGTTCCATGGCCGGGGGCTAAGGGTTTACCTCAACTGTGTAGACAGTGGGATGTTCACGGCTTTAATCATGGTAACCCGGGCAACCGTAGCCCCCACTGAGTCCTCACCCAAGCCACCATCCCTACAGGGTTGATTCCCAGCCAGCTTCAAGCCAAAGGAAATGGTCTGACAGGATTGAGTGTCCTGCCTCACCGCAGCTGGTTCCACAACAAAGAGTCTGCATACTTTACCAGCTCCCGCCACTCCTGATGGTGGGATCTGTGTTAAATGCCAGCTCGCTACTGAATGAATCCTCTCGCACATTTAAAATCGAGATACCTGCCTGACAAGTCTCAGCCTCCACACTAACTAGCATCCTGAGCCAGGAGGCCCAAGAGCAGACAGCAGCCACGTACATGGATAGCTACGTCCCACCGTGCTGAACCACCGTCCCGCGCCATCGGCCGGTCTTTTACATCCGTTTGTTAGTTTGCTTCCTTCTGGGGATATTATTTTTTGGTTGTTTGGGGGATAGGGGGAAAATGGGAATTTTTTGAAAATTAGTAAAGTTAATGAGCTTTAGAAAAACACAGCTAAAAATAAAATGAACAAACAAATGAGAAGCGTGGAGGAGACACAAAATGAAGCCAAATCAGAATTAAAATGTGCTGTGGGGCTTTTAAAAAAGAGCATTAAACTTGGTGCGGGACTTTCCTCCCACCTCTAAAACAAAGTCTGGGGCTCTGATCAAACTCTTTGGGCAACTGGTATTTCAGGAGCCCCTCTCTGTTTCTTCCAGAATGTTCTTCTTGTTTGAGAGATAACTCTGTCCTGAGAGTCCTGGAAGTGCAATGGCTCAGCCCTTGGGTGCCAGTCACAAGGTTGGCGGTACAAACCCACCCCACGGCTCTGCAGGATCAAAGGACTGGGTCATCGGTCCCCCAGACAGATCGGCCTATCACCTTGCTCTGAGTCAGAGCCAACTCTACACCCCCAGTGACAACAATAAAAACCAAGTCTGATCAGGGTGCCTCCCCCCAGCGCTGCCCTGCCCTCCACACCACACAGCACAGCTGGCCCCTCCTGCCCCAGGAGCACCCTTCTCCCACAAGACAGCAATGAGAGACTGCATCTCCCCTCGCGGTGTCAGCCTCAGGACCCCCACCTCCTGCTCCTTCCACTCGTCTGGAAGGGAAGTAGCCACAGCTGCAGAGTCCATCCTGACTCTGAGAGACCCCACAGAACTGTCCCCCCTCAGAGCTTCAGTCGAGACTGTACATCTCGACAGGAGCAGACAGCCTCATCCTTGTCCCTCGGAGTGGCGGGTGGACTTTGACCCACCAACCTTGGGGTTAGCCATCCAGGGTGTCATGCGCTGTGCCGTTGTCCGGCTTCCTGAGCTCCGTGGCCCCTGGGAATGTTCTAGAGATACACATTCCCCCTTCCTCAGCAACCCCAGTGCAAAATCCACAGCTGTTTGAACCCCTCTCTGCATCGGTGTCTCCCTCGCAGGAAGTACTTCGGTCACAGGAGGCTGTGGACTGAGAGAGACGCAAGAAATGTGATGGGGGTACGCACACCTGAACAGGTCATGAAGAGGCAGCTCTTTCTCGGTGCTGTTTGCTAAGGGCTAGAGGCGACAGAGAGAGTGGGTTCTAAATTCGGCCGAGACCGCTAGGGAAAGGTGCAGCCTGCTGCCTGGACCCAGGAGAGGGCAGGCCCATCCAGGGACCATGCCACGCAGGTGCCCAGCCAGGGCAAGACCAAGAGCTGGCATGAGTCCACGTGCAATGGTGAGAGCAGCTCATTCATCCACTGGCTCCCTCCGTGAGGGCTGTCGGACGCCACTGCGCATGGCGGCAGCCCCCGCGCTGGTCTGCTAAGCCCTTGGAAGTGGCTGGTTGAACCGAGGTTGGCCGGGGTGGCAGAAAGGAGCCCTGGGAGCCTCGGGGCCACCAGTCAACCCGCGGGAGAAAGGGATGGCAGCCAGCATCGGGAAAGATGACAATTTTGTCAACCCAGGGGCCCTGGTGGTGTCATGGGTTACATGAAGTCGGCGGTTGGAAGCCACTAGCTCCTGCAGAGACAAAAGAGGCAGCGTTCTGCTTCCTTCAACGACAGTCTCGGAAACCCAGAGGTCGCTACAGTGTAACGACCCATAAGGTCTACCCTGTCACATGAGGTCGCTACAGTGTAA
>NW_022111312.1:7633282-7634864 GCF_000313985.2 Echinops telfairi
GACCCATAAGGTCTACCCTGTCACATGAGGTCGCTACAGTGTAACGACCCATAAGGTCTACCCTGTCACATGAGGTCGCTACAGTTTTAACGATGAGTCAAAAGTGGCTCTCTGGCAGCGAGTTTGAGGGGCTAGCCCCACTTCACCCCGTGGGCATCAGCTTGAAGGTAACGGGCTTGCTTAGAGACGGCCAAGCCCCAGATTTCAGTCGGTGTGGAACGAAACAAGGTAAGATGCCGTGTTAGTGGCTGTCCTGTGAATGGCAGGCTGCGGTGGTATGCTGTGGCTCAAACACAGAAAGAAAAATGCCACGTTTCTGCGTACCTTTGGAACGTGGCGGCGGGAAGGCAAGGAACCACACTTATGGCTGAGAGTCTACTGCTGTTGGTGAGTCTGGCCAAGCAGGTCTCCAAACCCGGTGCTCCGACGTCACAGCAGCGAGGTGGACAACCACGACTCTCGAGACGGCAGCCCGCATCATCCGTAAGATGACAGCTTTGGCATTGGCTGCCCCTTTCTGCCTCACCCAAGGGGTGAGAGGAGTTCAAGTGCGGGGGCGATCAGGGGGAAAGGGCGGGGGTTCTGCCAGTTTCACCGCCCCCACCTTCACCCCAAACACCGAGACGCCAAGCAAAGAGCGCACACGATGGAAACTGCAAGAAACCCTAAAGCCAAGGCCCCTGCCTTCAAGCCCACTCTGGCCCGCAGACTCCCTACAGGACAGCAGGGCCTGGCCCGGGGAACAGGGCCAACGGGAGAAAGAGGTGCCCTCTCCAGATCTGGTCTCCCTTCGCCACACCCCGCAGGACTGGTCCTGCCACGGCAGATCCGTTCAGAGAGGCCCCGGGGGCGCCTTGAAGTGCAGGTGTCTGGAGGCTGGAAGATCGCCCCAGGGGACCATCTAAGGGAGGCTCCCAGAGCCCCTTCACGTGATCCCCCGCGAGCGCACGCTGACGACGTGGCTCTCCAGGCTCTGGCTCAGCCCTGATGAGCAAGAATCCTATGAGGAAAAGCACGCGTTCCTCAGGTCAACAAACACAACAACAACAACCCACTAAGAAAATGGTCCAAGGAGGTAGACAGAGGGTTCACAGTCATCCTGCATCTTCGACACCCAGGATGGCAACGGATCTACCTTCCCCCGTGGACCGTATACTACCCCACATCCCGCCCCACCCCAGGCACCACGCCCTGAGCTGAGGTCTCCAGATCGGCTCTCTTCCCTGGTTCACACCACACCCCTGTGACACGTGGGGGCCGTCCCATAATTCTACAGGTGAGGCACTGTGGTTCTGGGAAGTGGGTGGCTTTGCCCGTACTCCACCGAGCAGGAATTCCAACCCAGAGCTGTTCTGGAAGATTCCACACAGCACTCTGAACCTTCACAGCAAGAAACCACCAGGAAGATGTGCAACTCAAACTCACGGCCACCGAGCCGATGCTGGCCCACCGGGACCCTACAGGACAGGGCAGAGCTGTGCCTGTGGGTGTCTTGAGACTGACCCTATAGGACAGGGCAGAGCTTCACCTGTGGGTGTCTTGAGACTGACCCTATAGGACAGGGCAGAGCTGCCCCTGTGGG
>NW_022111312.1:7635035-7638329 GCF_000313985.2 Echinops telfairi
GAGCCGATGCTGGCCCACCGGGACCCTACAGGACAGGGCAGAGCTGTGCCTGTGGGTGTCTTGAGACTGAACCCTATAGGATAGAGGAGAACTGCCCCTGTGGGTGTTTGAGACTGACCCTATAGGACAGGGCAGAGCTGCCCCTGTGGGTGTCTGAGACTAACCCTATAGGACAGGGCAGAGCTGCCTTGTGGGTGTGTGAGACTGACCTACAGGACAGGGGAGAACCGCCCCTGTGGGTGTCTGAGACTGACCCTATAGGACAGGGGAGAGCTGCCCCTGTGGGTGTCTGAGACTGACCTACAGGACAGGGGAGAACCGCCCCTGTGGGTGTCTGAGACTGGGCCTCTTGATGGGAGTAGAGAGGGAACCAACCTTGCATTCAGGAGCTCAATGCACAACCAACATGCCACCAGGGCCCTGGGAAGATGACACCCAGAGGCTCAGCCAGAGAGGAGACTGCTCTGGTGTCGCTTCCTGCCAGGAGCCTTGGAACTCAGCTTTGTCTCAAGTTTAACTCCAACTTCATGGAAGGCTTGACAGCCATTTAAGGGCTGTCACAGCCTCTCATCTGCCCGGCGCTTTCTTGCAGGCTAGAAGTCTCTCTTCCTCTCTTCTCTCTCTGTGCTGACAAAGAGAAGTCCCCCAAGACCTCCCGTCTGCTTGCCTCTGAATTTCAAACGCGCTGTAGCAAAGCTTCATTAGACCCCGAGTGTGACACGGGGGATGCTAATGATCTGATTCCTCCCGCTCTCCATCACCCTCCCCACGCTCCCAAATCGAAGCGGCAGGGAAATTAGAGGGCTCTAATGAATGACTCAACAGAGAGAGATCAGCAGGCAAGGTGGGCATGACAGCTTACTCCAGACCCCTGACACACAGAGCGGCTCTTGGTGCGGTGCCTTCCTGCAAGGAGGCGCACACCAGCTGCCCGGGAGCCCAGCTCACCGCGACCTCCGGGCTCAGAGGAGAACTGTTTCCTGGGGTTGGCACCCGTTGGTTTTTCAGCAACACATAGCCAGGCCTTTCTCCCAAGGTGCCTGTGGCTGGTCTCACAGCCACCCACCCTTCAATTAGCAGTTCAGCAGCCCGGAACTCTAACAGCGGGCACCACTCAGGGAGCGAGGCAGGCTGACCACACCTGAGAGACCAGGACACTCCAAGGTCTAAATGGGGATGGCACACACCCACATACAAACACACACACTCAGTTCTCACTGGTACACACACATGTACACACATACACACTCAGCTCTCACAGGTACATACACATGTACGAACACACACTCAGCTCTCACTGGTACACATGCATGTACAAACACACACTCAGCTCTCACTGGTACACACACACACATACAAACACACACTCACACACACTCAGCTCTCACTGGTACACATACATACAAACACACACACACTCAGTTCTCACTGGTACACAATCGCATACAAACAGACACACATGCACACACACTCAGCTCTCACTGGTACACACATATATATAAACACACACACACACTCGGCTTTCAGTGATTTAACACACATACTCAACACCCTCTGTCTCACACACACATACAACGTACTTGGCTCTCACTGGTACACACATAATCAATTCTCACTGATTCACACACATATTCACACACACACAGCTTTGTGGACCAACAGTCATTAGCCATCTATAAATCCTCTCTTTGAGTCGGGAGTCTGCAGCGAGGCATAATGAGCGTCCTTCTCCCTGCAGGGGCAGGGACCTTACCCACCACCCACCAATATGGGTGACGTCTCCGTCTAACGAAGACAAACATCATCACCAGTGGATCAGTAGGAAGCGTCATGATCCACGGAGGAAAGATTCACGTTGTCGAGGATTTTGTTGTACTTGAATCCACCACCGCGGCCCAAGGAAGCAATAGTCGGAACATTAAGCGGCTTGTTGCATTTGGAAAATCGACTGCAAGCGACCACACAAAGCAAGGATGTCACTTGGAAGACGAAGCTACAGCAGTCCCCTTGCGCCCTGACCAAGCTGTGACAGTCCCAGTCACCTCCGCTTCCTGTGAGAACCGAGTAACAACCAAGGAAGCCCAAAGAAGGATGGTGTTGGCGAAGAATATGAAATCCACCGCGAACGCCCAGAAGAGTGCACAGATCGGCCTTGGAAGAAGTGCAGCCAGGATGCTCCTTAGGAGCGAGGCCGGAGAGACGTCGTCTCATGGCCTCTGAGGCTGCTGTCTGGAGACGCTAGGTCTTGGAGAGGGGTCATTGTGCTGGGTAGAGGTCGGGGAGTCCCAGGAAGACCGACCCTTCACAAGTTGGACGGACACAGTGGCTGCAGCACACACGGGGCTCCAACCCTTGTGAGGATGTTCCCTTACATTGCGGGAGGGGGCGCTATGAGACAGGGCCCGTGCAGGCCACCAATGACTTGGGTAATGGCGCCAGAATGTTTCCGGGTGAGGAGGGACCGCCGCAGCACGTGACTGCGGCAAGATGATGAGCAGCTTTGGCTTTCTCTCTGGATCCATTGGTGTTCCAGGGGGTGGAGGGGTGGATTTCAGTGGCAAAGGACAAAGATCACTTTACAAAGATCAATAAAGGGCAAGTACAAAGCTCTCACCCCCTCCCCTCCGCCCCCCACCGCCCAGCTCTCCCAAAGGAGAGTTGAAGTCTGGGGCCTGTGGTTCCTTTGAAGACTGGCCCCCAACAGCCCCTTCTAAGGCACAAAGGACAGTTTCGGGGGGCACTGAGGCCGTGGACAGCAGGGGGGCTGCCGGGCCTGATGCAGCAGCTGATTGCATTAGGGCCTGGTTCTGTTTCCCTCTAAGTGAATTATGCTTTGCGTGAACTTGCTCCAGTGGGTCCCGGAAATTCAGCCCAGGACTGTCCTGTGGTTCATTTTCAGAGCTCCCTGGGATATGTTGAAGCATGTAATAAATACAGTTACGCCTAATCAGATAAATCACTAAACCTGATCGTTATCTTGCAATTGGAAAGCCAGGCTCTAAGGGGAAGAAACAGGAAGCCTTCGAGCAGAGTCGAGGTCACGTCCCTCCCCAGGGCCCCCCCCCCCACTGCACAGCCAGGAATCCACCCACTTCAGACTGGCCTCAAAATTGCAGCAAAAGCAGGGCCAACGGTCAACAGGAAACGCCACCAAAGTGCGGGCCCACCAATAGGACCTTTCAAAGGCCAGCCCCCATCCCACACTAGAATCCCCGGTGTCGTCCGTCCCCCCCCCCCACTCAGCCACCTGCCTCCCAGACAAAAGAGCTCGCAAGTCCTCAGGCCAGGCCACCG
>NW_022111312.1:7638429-7641357 GCF_000313985.2 Echinops telfairi
ATGGAGGTGAGGTTAAAGATGCAAACTGGAGGACCAGATGGACCTAAGTTCAAATCTAAGCTCCGCCACTTGTTCCCTTGGAGACCTTGGCACCTCCTAGGGCCGTGGGGAGGAGCCAAAGGCATCAGGCAAGTGATAGGCCGTGTCTCCCAGAGAGTAAGTCATCCAGAGGAGACACATTATTACTGAGTCCATTTTGTAGAGATGCATCGTTGCTGTCATTGTTGTTGCTGTTTTGTTGTGTTGTCAAGTGCCATCGAGTCGGCTCACAGTAACTCTCTGCCCAACTGAACGCTGCCCGGCCCTGCGCCAGCCTCACCACCTTTCCGACGCCCGAGCCCATGGTTGCAGCCACTGTGTCCACCCATCTTGTCTGGGGGGCTTTTTCTTTGCGGCTGTCCCTCGACTTCACCGGGCACAAGGCCCTTCTCCAGGGACTGGTCTCTCCTGACAACCTGGTTTTCACACAGACACACCACGTCCCTGCAAGATCAGGCGCTTTCCTAAAAGCGTGGTCATTTCTTGTTCACTCACACATCGAGGGCTCAGGATGCTTGGGGCAAACTCACACGATCTTTTCATCCCACTTTTCCATGATCCTTTTGGAAGGATGCTCGTGGATTCCCGGAGACGAGGTGCTGCTGGGCGAGGTTAACAGGGGCACCCCACCCACCCACGTCCATTCCCACCCACCCACGTCCATTCGGTGAGTCTAACTCATCACCGCCCTCCCAGGGATGCCCACGCTGTCATCCTTCACGGGTGCAGGCAGCATCCTACCTCTCCCACAGAGCCATGAGCGACTCTGAACTGCTAGCCGGAGGTGGGCAGGACAATGTTTCCCCAACAGCACCACCCAGGGTCTCGAAAAGGTGAACAAAAGAGGGAGAGTCTCTACCTCTGGGTGCCTACAGGATGATGAGATAGATAGGAGTATGGGGTAGATAGCAAACACATAAACGTGCCAATATATATATATATATAACTAAAAACGGATGCACTTGCTACCAAAAAATACAAGAAAAAATAGACTGTCCCAGAGAAAGGGTAGAGCATTTTGTGATTTCGGAAGCTTTTCCAGAGGAACGACATGTCAGCCGGGATGTAACAGTTCAGTAAGACTCGACCAGGGGAGGGGAAGGAAGGGTAGGCTCCAGTCAGAGCAGCAGATGCAAAGGTCCCGAGGTGAGAAAACACCTTCAGGGAATGGAAGAGATGGGCATCAGGGCTGGATGCCACTGAGTCCCGAAAACACCCAGGAAAGTGAGGTCACTGACATGGGCAGGGGTGGGGCCAGGCAGGGTCTGACGGGTGGAGTGGCTCACGCAGGAGGGCCCATGATCTGACCTGGGATTTTATGAGATGAATCTGGCCCCGAGTAGAGCATGCACAGCGGGGGTTGGGGGGGGGGGGACAGGCGTGGGAGCAAGGAGACCCCACAGGAGGCTGTTGCCTTAAAGCGAAAGACTAGAGGTACGGTGGTGAGAAGCGGGAAGATATGAAACATGGAGCATGTGAGGGGCAAGGAAGGGCTGGCATCGTGGCGACCCCCAGTGCCCAAGTTAATCAGCTAGAGAGATGGCACCACCACTTACGACAAAGTGAAAAGCCTAGAGGCCAATCAGCTTTGCAGGGAGAGCGATCGTCACCCCTTCCACACAAACCTAACTCCCAGCTATGGAGTGGATGCCGTTAAACTGTCGACAGGGATAGAAAGCCTGCTGGTGCAGACAGTAGCCCTGTGCAGAACCACTACATCACCAGGGCTCCCAATCACATCTTAGGAAAGCTCGATTTAAGGCGCAGGTCATCCATCCAGGGAGGAGCCGGAGAGGTAGGAGAAACACCCAGAGGGTGTGCTGTCCTAGCGTCCCACAGAAATGAAGATTTGCAAACGTGGGACCTGGTCAATCACTGAACACGCTGCTAAGAGGTCAAGACAAAGGAGAGAGGTGTGTGTCTGGTTCCCCTTGCTATCCAGAGAGGCCGACATGTAACTGGTCATCATGAGTGTTTATTCGTATAGGTACATGGGAGGACAGTGGGGTACATGGATGTGGACACGTGCAGGAAAGGATGGAGGAGCACAAGGCATCCACGGCTAGGCTGGTACATGATGGGTGTGCCCATGGATAGGTGGGGCATGGCCAGACCGATGGGTACATAGGTTTGGATAGGTGCACAAATGGAGGCGTGCGTGCATGGATAAATAAAAAATCTATCTGGATGGATGGATGGATGGGTGGATGGATGGATGGATGGATGGATGGGTTCATGGATTATTGGGCACCTGGATAGGAACACTGGGTGCAGAGATGGGCGCATGCATGTGCAGAGGGGCTCACAGCTGAACATATGTGTACATCATGGTGAAAGGATTCACAGAAGAATGGGTTCGTGGATTGCAGCATGGTGGGTGGACATCACATGGCACCTGGTCAGATGGGGGAGCAGATGAATGGGCTCATGGGAGGGGAGTGCATGGACGGGTGTGTGGGCAGCAGCACAGATGGATGGACAGATGACTCCATGAATGTAGTGTGTCTCCAGACGAGAGCCCCCTGCTGGTCCTCCAGCAGGAAACCTATCCCCCTTCACAGCCATGCTCTGGGACACGTCACAGCCTAGAACGTGTCTGCCACCTCATTTCCTTCAGGTTCCAGTTCAGGCACTACCTCCGACGAGAGACCTTCTGTGACGACGCGAGCTAACAGGCTATCTCCCCCTCGACCTTTCCTTCACAGTGTTGATCGGATTCTCAAACCAGCTCATGTTTTGTCTCTTGTCTGTCTCTTCCATTCGATCATTTCACGAGGGCAGGGGCCTTGTTTGTCCCTGTGAAATCTTCAGCCCTCCTGGAGTGCCTGATGCATAAAGGGGCTCAGTGCCTAATTACTAGATGGGTGGGTGGGTGGATGGATGAGTGGG
>NW_022111312.1:7641770-7655859 GCF_000313985.2 Echinops telfairi
TGGGTGGGTGGATGGATAGAGAGACAGATATGTGAATAGATGGAAGAGTTCATCAGTGGGTGTGAATGGGTAGGTGGATGGACAGGTGGGTGGGTAGATAGGTGGGTAGGTGGGTTATGAACAGATGGATGGGTGGGTAGGTAGATGGATGGATGGATGGACAGATGGGTGGAGAGAGGTGAATGAATGGATGCATGAGTGAATGGGTAGGTGGGTAGGTGTGCATGGGTGGATGGATGGACAGGTGGACAGTTGGGTGGGTAATGAATAGAAAAATAGGTAGGTACATAGGTAAACAGATAGAGAAATTGGTGGATGATGGATGGACAGACAGATGGGTGGGTAATGCAGAGATGAGTGGGTAGGTAGATAGGTAAATGGGTACAGAAATTAGAGGATGGATGGATGGGTGGGTGGGTGGATGGGTGTGAACTGGACGTGTGGAAGGAAGGGGAAAAGATGAAAGGGGACAGAGAGAAGGCGGGAGGAGGAAAAGGAATTGGTGGAAGGATGCACAAACGAATGCACCCACTCCCTTCTGACCCAGGCTCGAACACCTGCCCCCTGGCCTGGCTGCGCTCCCCTCTGCCCAGCTACCGGTCGGTTGCCTGAGCCAGCAGGGCCTGCAGAAGCCACGCAGCTCCCCGGATGCTGAAGGACTTCTGTTTTTTCTCAGGGCCCACAGCCTCAGCCAGAGCTGCAGCTCGGGTGCACTGTCTGAGATGAGCAAGGCAGGGTCGGGCAACCAGCACAAGGGCGGCGGGGGGGAGCGGGGCGGTGGAAAGACAGGCTGAAGCAGCAGCACGCGCCCAGGCAAACACATCACAAGAACGCACTTGGAGAACATACTGCTTCTTAGGGAGGGGTCAAGCCCCCACTCTGAAAACAGTCAGAAAATGACAAGCGAGGGACACTTGAAGGCTGAAGGGTGACCTCGGAGAAGCACCGGCTGGCATTAGCTGAGGCAGGTATCAGCTGCCGGCAGGATCTCACACACACACACACACACAGAGTGCAGGGCTCGGTGGACCCACAGTACTGGCTTAAACACTGAAGAGCCACATGCTCTTCCATAAATCCACTCTCAGGACCCCCGAGCTCCGCTTCCAGCTCCAAGAAGCCGCGCACAGGGGGAGAGGGGTCATAAGAGCAGCAGCAGGGAGGCAAAGTCTACCCTGGGGAAAGGAAAAGAGGAGCCGGGGTGTCTGCGGAAGAAGAGGCTGGCTTTCGTCAGAACCGCTCCGGCAAGCACAGCTGACACCTGCAGCCACGGCGCCTCGCCCCCGTGCAGTCTCTACGCTGGGCTTCACCCCCTGACCCCCAGGACAACTGCATCTATAGTGGTGGGGTGGGGTGGCATCGGGACCCTGAGGCACAGGGCTGGCAACCTGCCTCCCACTCCTTGAGTGGCCTTGGTGGCGGCTCCCTCAGCGCCCAGCCTCGGTGTTCTCCTGTCACGGCAGTGAGGAAGAGATGAGCCGTGGCTGTTTCGTGGCTGCCCCTCCTGCCCGGTCGGGTCCCACTCATGGCCACCCCGCAGGACAGCGGAGACCCGGCCCCTACCGTTCCCAGGGCCGGTGGCTGCATCGTTCCCTCAGGGAGCGACTGGCAGGTCTGAACCACCGACCTCTGGGTTCGAAGCTGAGCGCTGCAGGGCCCCTGGCTTTGTGGTGCATCACGCCCCCATTCATTTTTCAGCACTTCTGCAATTTTTGAGAGCTATGAAGCTCACACAGGTCCCATGACCACCCTCTGAGACACTAGTTAGAGTACCCTCCTGTTGTGAAGAAAGGGAGATGGGGGCACAGAGAGGTTAAGCGATTTGCCCAAAGCCACAGAGCAAATGGGTGGTAAGGTTGATTCTCAAGCCTCGGCAGGCTGACTCGGGATCCACACTCACGGGCCAGCATGACTGTGGGGTTACATAATCCCATGTCAACTTGAGGGTGTTCTGAACAAAAGGGTGGAGTCTAGCCTGTCAATCAGGGCATAGCCAATGAGGCCTCTGTGTGGGCATGACCTCCTGAGGATTCTGGGAACTTCTTCTCCCCCCCAGCCCCACTACCCCCGGAGGTGGGCCACACACTCTCTCTCTGCTTTCACATTGCTGCTGACAAATCACATGGAGCTACACTGATGCAGACAGAGCCCCGGAGCTACTAGAAGAGCCACATGGAGACCCACGCCAGCACTGAGATGCTTCACCGCCACTGGATCCACAAGACTTTCCACCCACTGGCCTGCGGTCCTCCTGCATTCAGCGCCATTGCATGTGTTGTGTGAGTCTGAAGAGTCAGGATCAACACAGAACCATTTCCTCCACCACCTCCCCCAGGGGAAGGAGCAACAGAAACCATAGGGGAAGGGAGACAGCGGTCGGTGTAAGATATGAAAATAATAGTAACTTGTAATTAATCAAGGGGTCTCGAGGGTGGAGGGAGGGAAAAGAGAGGAGCTGATAGCAAGGGCTCAACAGAAAGTAAATACTTAGAAACTAATGATGGCAACATGTGTACAAATATGCTTGATATAATTGATGTATGGATTGTTTTAAGAGCTGTGAGAACCCCCAATAAAATGATCTTTTAATAATAAAAAAGAGTAATTTATGGACTGGTATTGGACATATGGGCTAACATCAGACTTGTGGACTTGATCTGGACCGGGCTGGGATGTTTTCTTGATATTTACTCTTAGATATAAAACTCTGTCTTATACATACATGAGTGTCCCCGGATTAGTTTCTCTAATCGACCCGGTCTAACACAGTGGCCCTGCCACAGATGTCTTCAGTCTCTGTCCGTGCCACTGCTGGGCATTGTTTCCTGACGACGTATGGCAAGAATCACCTATTATTCCTTTTACAGACACCGAATGCCAAGAAGGAGCAGAGGAGCCCCAGGGCTCTCATCACCTCTGTGCCCCTATCACCGGCAAAGTCCATGGGGCCAGTGACCAGGGAGGGCATTGAGCTTTGCTCGCCCCTGTGCCCTAGGGCCAGGCCCACAATGACACTCAGTCGCTGTGACACTGGACACTGGCTCTCCCACTGAGCAGCACGTCCCAGACGTGGCTTTCGGACGCACTTGCTTCAACACAGACTTGGTGAGAACAAGGGACCGGGGTCCAGTCCCGCGGAAGCAGCAGCTTCCGAACAGACCAAGAAGCCCTAGAGCAGTGGTTCTCCACCTTCCTCATGCCGAGACCCTTTCATACAGCTCCTCGTGTGGTGGTGACCCCCCAACCATAACATTATTTTTGTTGCTACTTCATCACTGTCGTTTTGCTACTGTGATGAATCAGGAGACCCCTGTGAAAGGGTCGTTCGACCCCCAAAGGGGTCGTGACCCACAGGTCGAGAACCACTGGTCTGACGGATGGCGAGGAAGGAATGAACCGGCTGGGGGACAAGCACACGCCTCAGAAACCCAGGGGAAGCAACAGGGGGCGAGGCTGTGGGCTCAGCCAAGGTCCCCGCGGCCATTCCCGTCAAGGACGAGAGGCTGCCACACTGCCAGTCTCTGTTGTCGTCACACACGAGACCGAAGGCATGGTGCTGCTCCTACACAAACAGTGGTGTCCCAGGGAAACTGATGTTAGCAAAGCAGGCAGTGGGCCAGACGTGGTCCCCAGGCCTCATCCGACAACCCCTGTCGCCTCTCAAATCAATCCAAGACACAGGCGCGGTCCCAGCCGGTCGGCCTCTGTGGCCGTGCATCGGTTCTGAGTCCTGGTGACCCTGCACCCCCGAAGGAAGCGCTGCCTGGCCCTCCACTGTCCTCACCATTGGGCTGACCCTGGTGACAGTCACCGTGTCAACCCATGTCCTGGCAGGTCCTCCTCTTTTTGGCTGCTCCCCAAGCAGATGTCCTTCTCTGGGGACCGGCCTCTCTCTCCCGTCACCCTCTCTTTCCCCCCTAAAGACAACTGCCCAGGCAGGAATCGGGAAGGAACCCCCTACAAAAAAGGATGGGTGTCGGGGAGGAGGACCCACCATCCCCGAAGAAAGCCTGAGTGAGTGGGTTCTAAATGATTAGAGAGGTTTGCTCAGCACTGTCTGCAACCGGCCACCCCGGGGGCCAACCGGGGGCAGAACGGGCGCTGGGCTTTGCCTTCTCGGCAGATTCCTGCAGAAAGACAGGCGGGACGGCGGCCGCAGACTTAAGGTAACAGAGGCCGTGGTGCTGTTTGCTTTTCTTACCATTTCACGGCCATTACCATGATTCATCCTGTCATTTCCATCGGTAAACCCTGACCTAACCGACATCTTGGGAAAGAAAGAAAACAAAGGGGAAAATTAGCTCAAGGGGGAAACCGGGCTCAGAGGAAATGCAATTAAATGAATAGATTGCTTGACAGGAACAGAAAGGAGATGTGACGTGTCCCCAGATCCAACTTCCTCCCATGCCCTGGGCTCCAGGGGACCGGCGGCGTCGGGGTAGGCGCGGGAATGCAAAATCCTGCCCTCCCAGCCCAGCCCGAGCGAGACGGGCCTGTGTTGGCATCCACACGCCCGCTCCTTCAAGCAGGTGGGTTTGTCTGTTCACCCCACTCCCCCCGCAGATGCCTCTGAAGAAGGGGGTTCTTAGCTCTGTCCTCCCTTGTCCGGCTTTGGGGCTGGATGGTGCCCCTCCCCGAGAAGAAGTTCTGTCCACACCCCAGACTAGCAGAAGCCTTGCCTGGCCCCCGGGTGGGCCAAGCTGAGCAGCCCCTCCCTGCCTCTTTCGACTCTAGACAGCGCGCTTCTTCCTCCTTCCTCGTCTGTAAGCCGGGGCCAAGGGCATCGGGCCTGCGGCACGCGGGTCAGAAGGTGAAGGGAGGTGGGTGGCGAATCATCGGGCGACCCTTGCAGGACCGCTAGCAGGAGAAGGCGAGGCTGGCTAGGTGGAGGTGGGTGTGAGGGACCCTGGGGACTTACTGCCCGGTGATGACCACCCCAGAAGGATGTTGACCTGCGTGCGTGACCCCGTGCACAGGCATGGGGCTATGCGGATCGTGGCGGATGATGGCGAGCGCTGCCCAGAATGGCGACATTCCAGAACACGTCACTGAGCTCGGGCGGAGCCTGTCCACGGACCAAGAGGGCAGAACCGTGGGTGCCCACTCGGTTTAAAATCAGGTGTGGGCCAGGGCCGCATCCTCTCCCCCCTCCTGATTCGGTCTGCGCACTGAACAGCGTCCTGGTAAATGGCAAAGAGATGCCAGGTGCCAAGGGTCTTGTCTTTCTTGAATCGACCATCTGCGCCCATGGAACCGGCCGTCAAGTGATCAGGTGGCTACAAAAGGTCCCCGACCCTGAGGCGTGTGAGGAAGCGTGGCCATCATTCAGGGGCTGACCCAAGCCATAGTCTTCCCTCTCTCCTTCCTCCTATGCACGTCCCAGCAGAACGGCGAGGGAGGGAGCCGAAAGAAGGCATCGTGCACCTGAACGGCCCGGCGTTGGTGAGGAACACCGAGTGTCCCCGGAGAGGCGCTGCCAGGACGCTCCTGAGAGACAAGGGTGGTTGGGACTTCGCCTCACGTACTTGGGACCTTTTATTGGGAGAGACCGATCCTGAGAGAAGGGCATCGTGCTTGGTGCAGCGGAGAGAGGAGGACCCGTGTCGAGACGGAGGGGCACAGTGGCTCCCGCTACGGGCTCTGCGGTGAGAGAGAGCGTGAGGAACAGTGTCCTTCTGCGGGACAAGGGGTGGACACCAGGTGAACCTGACTCGGCGGCTTCTGGCGGTCACGACGACATGAACCACAGCCCGTGGAGCCAGCTGCCCCGCCCCCATTTCCCACTTGACCCCACGTGCGCTGGAGTGTCCACCGTGCCCCAAGGGGCTTTCCACGGATGACCATTCATTCAGAAACAGATCTTCCCAGGTGCTTCTGGGTGGATGTGAACTGCCCGTCTCTCCGTTAGCAGTGTGGCGTGGTCACTTCCCAACATGCATGGTCCTGACAAAGGTGGGAAAGGAGGGGTCTGAATAACATCCCCCCTGCCCCGTGGGTCTCTGCCCACCCTTTATAAAGTCCCAGCAGCACAAGCTTGTGCAGCTCTGGGTCAAGCCCACCCAGAGGTGCCTCAGAAGAAAGGCCTGGTGACCTGCTCCCACAAAGCAGCCCCTGAATGCCCTGTGGGGGCACAGCAGTACTCGGGCACACAGGGCACCGTGAGCGCTGGTCACTGTCTGCCCATTGGCAGCAGGACTAGTAGACGGGGGCTGGGCTAGGCCAGGCCCTAGCCCACTCCCTGCAGACTCCAGCCTCTTTTCCAAAGGCAAGAACGAAAGGGGTCTGCTGTCCTTGGTGCATGGACAGACCGACTCTGGCGCCGACAGACACAGCACGGAAGGGTCCCCAGGGAGGCAGCCAGCAGTCACGTGGTGGAACGGCCGCGACCTGGCACAGGAGGAGACGAAACCATGCAGGGCTGTGGGAGGGTTGGCACTCGTGCAATCTCACGGGGTGGCCAGCCCATAGCACTGGGCTCAAAGAGGAGGATGTCACAAAACCATTCTGCTGTGCACAGGGGGTCTCTGAGTCGGAACCGACTCGATGGCACCTGACAACCACACATATGTGCACATGCATGTGTGTCTACATATATGTGTGCATGGGTGTGTGTGCCTGTCTCTTGGAGGGAAGGTGACCCACAAAGGCTCACAGCCCTCATCTGGTTTCTGCTCACATGGTGACAGGCCCCGGGCCCACAGGTCACGCTCCAGCTCAGTGACAGCCCCAGCATTGCCACACAACCTCCGCCTGCACAGTGCCCCCACCCTGGCTTCTGCCTGGCCCTGGGATATTCAGCTGTCTTCATCGCCATCGTCATCATCAGAATGCGGTTTGGGGAGCACTAGGTTTGGGGAGCACTAGGGGGCAATGTCCTGAGACCGTGTATTGGTGGCTGGAGCTACTGGCATCTAATAGGGGATCTCAGGACAGCCCCGCAACAAATGCCCCAAAGCTCAGCCATGCCCAGGCGAAGAAACCCTGGGCTCAGCTGGAGACCCCCCTGTCCAGAGCAGCTCCTGCCTGCGGCTGAGCCCAGGTACCCCCGAGAGCAATGGCACGCACAAACGATGAGGCTTGTCCTTAACCAAGGTACCCCAAGGCCTGAGACAGCAGCGAGGAAGGCAGCGGGGCAGCTCCTCGGATTCCCCACGCAGAGCTTGCTGTCGTGCAGGGGTGGACAGTGTCCACGGTCAGGTGGTCCCCTAGAAGACTGTGAGAGCTCTTCTACCTCTGGGTCTCACCGACGTGATAAGAAGACTGTGGTTGGATGTTACCTTTCCTTGTTCTAAAGTATGTGAGTGGACCGACGAGTGGGAGGCCATCCCAATAAACCCATTGTGGACAAAAATAAAATAGGTGAGTGGGTGGGTGGGCTGAAGCCACTTACTGTCAGGTATGAACAGTAGAGGGTTTGGCCTGCCCGAGCTTGATGGATGGATGGATGGATGGATGGATGGACAGAGGATAGATAGATAGATAGATAGATAGATAGATAGATAGATAGATGGTATAGGTAGATGATATAGACAGATACATGATATAAACAGACAAATAGATATATATAGAAGATATAGATATATAGAAAGATATAGATGAGATAGATAGAGAGATTAGATAGGTAGATCAATAGATGATATAGCTAGATGGATAGATGCTATCGATAGACATATAGATGGATAGTTGATGTAGATAGAGGTAGACAGATAGATATATGATATAGGTAGATAGATAGAAAAATAGATAGATAGATAGATGGTAGAGACAGACAGATAGATAGATGATATAGGTAGGCAGATAGATTAGATAGATAAGCAGATAAATGGACAACAGAACAAAACTGTGACCAGTCCCGAGTCAGCCTCACAATCACTGCCATATTCAAGCCCATCACTGTGGCCAACCCCTCTCAGCGGGAACCCCCCCTCCATCCACGTCACCAAACACGATGCCCTCCTCCATCAACTGATCCCCCATGGATGAGTCCGACGCAAACGTGTCCACTGCGATCCGCAGCGTTCCCTGGACTAACTTCTGGAAGTACGAGCGATCTCCGGGCCCTGCTTCCTAGTCTGTCTCCGTCTGGAAGCTCTGTTGAAATCTGTCCACCAGGAAGCCCGACCAGCATTTAAAATACTAGCCGGCACAGGCAGGCAGACTGGCAGGTGGGTGGTGGCCGAAACTTGTAAGCGAATGAAAACACTGCCCCCCTCAGTGGGGCAGTAGCTCCGTCAAGCCCAGGCAGAAGTCTCGCAGGGCAAACCCTCTACTGTCCACGCCTGACAGTGAGTGGCTTCAGCCCGGCCCCCCCACCCCCACGACACACTGCCGTCCAGAAGCAATGCCACCCCAGGGGCAACAGGCAGCAGGCCATGTGGAGTGTAGGATTTCCAGCTCCTTCCAGAAATGGAGCGAGGCCTTGCTCAGACATGGAGGCAGCGAGCCCCGGAGGGAGGCAAAAGTGTCCACACCAGGGAAGCCCGGGCAGCACAAGGCAAGAGGGAAAGGCTGCCCCAGACTCCTCACAGCCAGCAAGTCACCCAGCCCAGACCCCATCTCAGGCTCACCACTCACCTGGCCCCTGCCTATGCCACACTGGTGGGCCAGCTGGGGGAAGAAGCCAGGGCCCAACGGTGGCCCGGGTCTCTTGTTATCACCATGCCCTAGTGCCTGGTGCGTCCCAGGGACAAGAACGCTGATTCCAACAGAAGCACGGCTGATGGCTTCTCTTCCCTGACGCAAAGTCTACTCCCAGCAGCCTCCTACCGACACAGCTGAAGTGACCGCAAAGCCGGCCCTGGACGCCCCCGCAGGGAGCACACCGCAGCCTGGGCCCTCCTTGCCTCCCCACTAGTCTGGAGACCTAACTTCCGGGGCATCTTCTTCGCGGCTGGCTTGCTCCTCTGAAGTGTGGCCTGGGGAGTCCCACTGGTGGGGCTCAGGGCCCTGCAAGCTGACAGAGATCAGGGACAGCGAGACCACAGAGGGCAGTTGGCGCTCACACAGCCCTTCAGTAGGGTTGGGTCCAGGGAGGTGCCTCGGAGGAAAGGCCTGGCAACCTGCTTCTGAAAGCAGCCACCGGAAACCCTGACCCACGGAGGGTCGCTGGAGCCAGGGTGAACTCCACAACAACTGCCTGGTCCCTGCCGGAGCTGGGTCCTAGAGTCCCCTCTGGACGGACAGAGCCTTGAAGGACAACAGCCCTTTCCCCATGGGGAGGCCAGAAGGCTTGAATCACCGCTTAATCACCCAGCGCCTAACCCGCTGTGCCACCAGGGTGCCTTCTCTCCTCTGGGACTCAGTTTTTCCCTTTTTTAAACACCGGGATGACCAGAGGACGGTTGCTCCCACTTTCCAAAGGATCTGTTCATCTCTGCAGCTCAGTTCAGGCTTTGGAGGCTCCGCTATGGAAAGCTTATCCTGCTCCGCCATCTGGTGGCAGAGCTGGGGACTGCACCTCCAGAGGGTGGACTCGGGTGGAGACCAGGGCAATGATTGAGCATAGAGAACCTTGGGGGTCTCCAGCCCAACTGTCTGAGTGCCCTCTTTGTAAGCCAGGAGCCCAGGAGGTAAGGCTGAAACACAGCCTGCCACCCTGTTCCTCCGCCCTCCGTTGACCAGGAAGGCAAGAGGGCTGCAGAAATGTAGTTCTGGGAAACCATCAACCAGTCCCTGGCATCCACTCACCAACCTTCCCAAGTACTGGGCGGAGAAGGCTCGAGCCAAATGCTGAAAGAGGAGGAGGCGCAGAGATGGGGTACGTTGGGGTGCGCTTCCAGGATGGGGCTGACAAGAGGTTGGGGAAGTTGGTCTGTCCCCCATCCTCTGACTCAGTTCGCGGGTTCTCTGTCACTGAGAGAGGAGCTGCCGTCTGTGCAGTAGGCACTGGGCTGCTACCTACAAACAAGGTCAGCGGTTCAAACCCAGCAGCCGCTCCCTGGGAGCACAAAGAGGCTGCTCCCTGGAAGGCTGACAGCCTCTGGTCCTCTATGTAGGGTGGCTGTGAGGCAGAACTGACTTCAAAGGCTGGTTTTTCTCCAGTGAGGAGTCGCTGGGTGGGGTGGCGGGTGAACAAGCCCTGGTGTTTATCCAAAGGCCAGGGGTGGGGGTGCTAGGGCGGGGTGGTGAGCCACCCGGAAGTGCCTCTGGTGTAAGGCCCGGCAGCCGACTTCTGAAAAATCAGCCCATGACAACCCACTCGGATAGACGTGGGTGTCTACGGATGTCAATGGTTTGGCTTGGGGACTTGGATAGACGTGGGTGTCTACGGATGTCAATGGTTTGGCTTGGGGTTTGGGATTTTGTTTTGGGTTTTTCAGTGAGACAATGTCAGTGGTGGGGAGGGGGCCTCCCACTGAGAGTCCTGTATACTTCTGTGGCCCTGGGCAAGTCGCTTAACCTCTCTGGGCATGTCCATTCTTCTAGCCCTGTCTGTCCAGTTTCCTTCTGACTGACCATTCCACGGGAGCAGTACCGAAACACTGCACCCCCGTGCCAGACCAGCACTGCCTGGATCTCCCCCAAAGGACACTGCGCAAGGTGCACCACAGAAGAACCGATGCTTTCTCAGGAGCTAGGGTGCTGGCGGAAAGCGGAAAGTACCGTGGACTGCCAGGCCAAGCAGGTCTCTCTTGGAAGAAGTCCAGCCAGGATAGGATGCTCCTTAGAGGCGAGCATGGCCTCATCTCTCGAACTTTGGACGTGTGATCAGGAGGGACCCGTCGCTGGAGAGGGACATCACACCCGGTCAAGTGGAGGGGCATCAAACAAGAGGAAGGCCCTCAAGGAGATGGACGGGCACCGCAGCTACATCGCTGGGCTCAGACGTGAGAGCAGACAGGTGAGAGGAGGGCATGGGGCCGGGCAGTGTTTGCTTCCGGGTCAGAACCACCACCTGTGCCAAATGGGACTATTCCGCCTTCCCCGTGGGCTTCTCCAGGGCAGCTGCTGCCGCCTGCCCTCTGCGGGGATTAGTGCTCCCCCAAAAAAGGAGGGTCCCGTGGTCTTTAGCATGGGTGTATCTGTCCTTGTATTCATTCTGATGCTTTTTCAAATTTTTTTTTTTGCTTCCTCAATCAGCAAACTTTTTCTGTAAAGAGCCAGACAGTAAATCCTTCAGGCTTTGGGGGACACGCAATCTCTGCGACAAGGAGCTCAGGTGGTGTCCAGGTAAGTGCTCGGGGGGTTGGCTGTTCAAACCCACTCCGTGGGTCTGCGGGAGAAAAACCTGGGCCATTAGCTCCCATAAAGACTGCAGCCCAGGAGCCCCTAGGGAGCAGGTCTGCTGTGTCCCACAGGGCACCCCGAGTCAGAATCTGCCGGCGGCCCGTCTGTGAGCCCAGGGAGCCCCTGGGGACCAAACACCAGGAGGGAAACTCCACGGCGGGTGGCTGTGTTTATTTGTCTCCTGCAAGCTTTTTTTTTCCTGTGTGAAGGACACAGTTTTGTTTATTGCCCAGAGAGAAACCCCAGACAAGGAAGAGAGAAATAATAATCTCCCTAATCCAAAAATAACTGCCCCAAAGATGCACAGCGAGCGCTTCCCGGGCTTTTCCAGAAAAGAGAATCCAGACTTACGACCAATTAACACACACACACACGGCATCGGTGAAATCGGGTCTCGACGGCACTGCCTTCCCCACCTGTGTTAGTCCGGGTGGACTAGAGAAACACACCCATAGACACTCATAGGTGTACAAGAAAGAGCTTTCGATCAAAGAGCAGGTGTATATTGAGAAAACATCCCAGCCCAGTCCAGATCGAGTCCATAAGTCCGATATTAGCCTATGCGTCCGATACCAGTCTGTAGATGCGTCTTCAGACTCACGCAACACATGCCATGACGCCAAATGCAGGAAGATCACAGGCCAGTGGGTGGAAAGTCTTGCAGATCCAGTGGTGGTGGAAGCATCTCGGCGCTGACGTGGGTCTCCACGTGGCTCCTCCAGCTCCAGGGTTCTGGCTCCATCAGCGTAGCTCCGTGTGGCTTGTCAGCAGGAACATGAAGCAGAGAGGGTCTGGCCTCCAGTGAGCGATTTATCCCCGTAGAGCCTCCCAATGAGGTAGGTCATCCAGCTGCAACTGATTGACAGGCTAGACTCCACCCCTTTCCAAGTTGACAGGAGATGGTGTGACTGCCCCACCCCCCTTCCCTAAACAACAGCCTGACTAGATTGCAGGTCAGTATTGGAGGACATCGGGAAACGCGGCCCTCACTGGGTGATAATCAGGCCGTAATGAGCTGGGGGGGTGTGGGGTGTGGGGGAGCATCTCTTCATTTGGGCCAGTGCATGGACAGCAGCCTCACATCCAGGCCTGCCTGGTGGACTTGGGAGTCACCTCATCAGCCCACAGTCCCCAACCCACGCTCCTCAGGCCCATTCCGACTCCCCGCGGCCCTACTGGACGGAGCACAGCTTCCCTGTGGGCTCCAAACTGTGACCTCGTAATGGGGGCAGGACGCCCCACCTTTCTCCTACAGCAGCGCTTCTCAACCTGTGGGCCGCGACCCCTCTGGGGGTCGAACAACCTTTTCACAGGGGTCGCCCAATTCATCACAGTAGCAAAATGACAGTTGTGAAGTAGCAACGAAAATAATGTTACGGTTGGGGGTCACCACCCCATGAGGAACTGTGTGAAAGGGCTGTGGCCTGCAGAAGGTGGAGAGCCGCTGACCTGCAGGGTCGCTGGCGGGTCTGAGAGGCCCTCGCGGACAGCAGCCCATGGCGAAGCCCACCATCACACAAGCCCATTCCTCCAGCCCGTCTCTGGGTGGGTTTGCCCCCTTGGTTCCGGTGCCAGTTCTCAGGCGGGGTCGTGGTCAGCACACTCACTGACCGCCCTGCCTCATCTCCACCGGACCCTCCTCCTTAGGACTCCGCCCACCACCGGTCACCACTGGTTGTTCTCCGGCCCACAGTTTCCTACTCTAGAGCAGCCCTGACTGCGGTGACAGAATATTTTGGAATAGCGCTGGCTGGTAGGCGAGCCGCTGGTCACACAGCCTCCTGAGCCACACACTGCAGCTTGAAGGATAGCAGGCTGAGCTCTGTGCACATGGACACTGATGTCACCACAGGAGTCCAGCGGCCTGTGCCTGCTGCCCCGCGGTAGTGGGCAGAGACCTCTGGGGTGCTAGAAACATGTCGAGCTGCTCTGGGAGCACAGGGGATTGAGGGCTGGGCGGCTAAACGCTTGCAGCTGCTGTGAAGATTCGCCTCTGACACCCCATGGAGCAGTTCCCATTCGGCCCTGGGCGGTGGCCAGGAGTGGGTGGTGGTGGGTTTGAATCTGGCACGTTTGTAGAGTGAATGAGTGGGCCTTTGTTTGGGTGGTGGACGCTTCTCCCTGGGTGGTTTCCGGAACGTGTGGCCCTGCTCTGGCTTTTGGGGGGGTATCTTCCCCCTCAACTCTCTGGGCAGTCTACACTCCGGCCAGCAAGACCAGCTCCCACACTTGGTTCCAGCCAGAGAAAGGCTCTCCGGTGAGGGGCCTGGTGGGGGTCACCTGGATCCCAAACCAGGAGAAAGCTAGAGCGCTGTCCCACCAGGCGCCCAGGACCACCTGGAGGGGCCTCAGATCGAGCCCGGACAGAAGAGAGGAGACAGAAGGTGGGCTGTCCTGCCTGGGGGAGGAGAGCTGCCGCAGAACAAACGGGGGCCGGGCTTGTTGGAAGGGCACGCCGAGCGAGGCCTTTCTTCCTGGGGTCCCTGAGCCTCCGACCTTCCATTTAGCTGGGTTGGGTCTGGGAAATGACGGCGACCCCCAGTCCCAGAGACACTCAGGCACAGGCACCAACTCTGAAATATGCTCAGAGGGGGAGAGGGGAGGGGGATGCCTCCTTGGCCACAAACAAAACCTTCCTACCTCCTCCAACTAGGTCTCCTTACGAGGTCAGCCACAAAACGCGTCTTCCTTGGTCCATTAACGCACCAGGACAGTCCCCGCCACACCTCGGGATTTCAAACGCCTGAGCTCACCTCTCTGTGAGACTCCAGCCCAGAGCTCCAGAGAGCCAGATGTACAGTATACACTTGCTGGCCCTCGGGAGTTATGTCTGGTGTGTTCACTAGGCCGGGATGACCTGGGG
>NW_022111312.1:7655959-7659674 GCF_000313985.2 Echinops telfairi
GGGGTAAGGAGAAGGGTAGGAACTGACAGAACCCTCCAGGTCCCCAAAATGATTAGAAGCTTCAGGGAAGAGACATGAAAACTGGAGGGGATTGGAGGATGGCTCGCTTCTGCCCTCTGGTGGCTCTTGGTAGCAAGTGCATACTCCAACAACACCTATCACCTGGAGAAGGTTCTAGGGATACTGGGTGGATACGCTCCCTGGCCCTTGGCCTGCCTTCAAAGAGCTGGTGATTGGATGAGCTCACGCTAAGACAGGGTTGGTTCATTCATTCATTCATTCACTCATTCATTTATCTATTCGACAGAGTGCGTGCCTGGCTGAAGCGTGGAAGCTGGTGCAGCTGGAGCAGGAGGTGGGGTAGAAGGGAGGGCCCACAGCGTGGGCCCTGGAGGGACTGAGGCAGTCTAGTGGGCCCAGGTGAACAGTCAGAAACTTGGGCAGGGTCTGGAAAAGGCTCAGCCAAGACTGGACTTCGAGTGGGCCTGAGGAAGAGCAGGGTCACCCCAGGAGGTCCCTGAGGTGAGGGACGCTGCCTAGGCAGGAGCGCACCAAGGAGAACGCGCAGGGCCCCAGAGCTCAGGGTGAAGTTCAGATCTGTCAGAAAATCTCACTCCTCACTAAGAGGGTGCCCGTCACGGTGCTGGGAGGGAGGGGTGCTCCGGGGGAAGGCAGAGATGGGGTGGGTGGAACGTGTGTGTATTTACCAGAAGACACTTCCTGAGTGCACATATGCTCACAACGGCAGCAACGAAATAAACGCAAATTTAGAAGAAAAACCATATTCATTGAGCCCTCACTATGTATACTCCCCCCTCCCAAGCATTTTTTTCCTTTTTTTTTTTTTAAATATTGTGTTATTAGGAGCTCATACAACTCTTATCACAATACCCTCACTATGTATACTAAGCAGCCGGTTGTGCCGTAGGTTAAGCACTGGGCTGCTAACCGCAGAGGTGGCAGTTCAAACCCACCGGCCGCTCTGAGGAGGAAAGCTGAGGCTGTCTGCTTCCCTAAAGTCTTCCAAACCCAAACCCAAACCTAACAGCCGTCCAGTGGATGCCGACTCACAGCGACCCTGTAAGACAGGGTGGGACTGCCCCTGCGGGTGTCTGAGACGGCCGCTCCTCGTGGGAGTCAACATCTCTGCCTCCCGAGGAGCGGCAGGCGATTTCGGGTTACGCCGATCGTGTGACCAGCAGCCCGATGACCACGCGTGGCCAACTCAGAGACGTGTCATCTGAGAAACCCCGCCGAGCAGCTCTGCTCTGCCCTACGGGGTCACTGTGGGCCAGGACCCACTCGGCAGGGTGGGGTTGGTTTTTGATCGATCCCGAGTGCTAGATGCTGAGCGCACAGCGTCATACGATAGCGAAACACACCGGGACAGTCCCTGCCTTCGTGCGGCTGCCAGGCTAGTGCGGGGACAGCGGCCTCTCAGGAAAGTCGCCCCCACGAGGGAAGGGATGGCGTGGTTGGTGGGTGCTGGGTGCCGTGGAGTTGGTTCAGACGTGTAGTGACCCTAGATACAATGGAGGGGACACTGTCTGACCCGGTGCCAGCCCCCCAATCGCTCTGGGTACGCCCACGGTGGCAGCACTGCATCGATCCGCCTTGTTAAGGGTCTTCCTCTTCTCTGCTGCCCCTCTGCTTCCACAAGCACAGTGTCCTTTGCTAGGGCCTGGTCTCTGCTAATCGCATATCCAGAGAATGTGGGGGGCAGGCCCCAAAACAGAGATGCCGGGGTCCGACCTGCAGAACCTGTGTGCGACTTCTCAGCGAAAGGTCTTTGTAGATGCCACTGAGTTACGACCTCACGATGGGAGCATCCTGAATTATTTTTTTGGGGGGGGAAAGGGAGGTGCTGAGCACCCGTACAGGAAAAAGATGAAGGAGGGAGGGGGGAGGCGCAGAGACACTCAGGGAGGAGGCCGCATGATATCAGAGGCATACACGGAAGGGCACATCGGCACAGCAGGAAGCGCTGACGTCGGTGGGCTACTGCCAGAAGCAGGCAAGGCTTGGAACAGGTCCATCCTCGGAGCCTGCTACTCATAGGTGTCTAAGAAAGAGCTTTATATCAAAGAGCCATTGTACATTAAGAAAACATACCAGCCCGGTTCAGATCAAGTCCCTAAGTCTGATATTAGCCCATCTGCCCAGTACCAGTCTGTAAATTCCTCTTCAGACTCACAGAACACGTGCAGTGATGCCGAGTGCAGGAGGATCACAGGCCAGTGGGTGGTAGGTCTTGTGGATCCAGTGGCAGTGGAAGCATCTCGGCGCTGGCGTGGGTCTCCACCTGGCTCCTCCAGCTTCAGGGCTCTGGCTGCCATCAGCGTAGCTCCATGTGGCTTGTCAATAGGAGTGTCTCGCAGGGAGTGAGTGAGCTATTTTATCTCCACCGTGGCTCCAAATGAGGTCATCAAGCTGCGACCTGATTGACGGGCTAAACTCCACCCTTTCACTCTTAATAGTCTCAAGTGGACAACAGATTATGTCACTAGCACAGAGCCCCAGAACCAGCCCTGCTGACCCTTGGCTCCAGCCTGCCTGCCTCCGCTGGGGCCTTTAGAAAGCACCCTTCGACAGTCAATGGCCACCCAGTGTGTGGGACTTGGCGATAAGGACCCAGGAAACAAGGGACTCACAAAAGGCACACAAGCAAACACAGACCGGGACTCCTCGGTCGGTGGCTCCTGCCGGGGTGGTGGCCACAGAGCACTGGGCTGCCTGGTGCACCGCCACTAGGATTTCCTACCCGAGCAGGGTCACCCGAGCTGACAGGATTCAGTCCGTGGAGCATCCACACAAGGCAGATTAGGAAGAAAGGCCTGGCAACTAATATATTTTCTTTTAATCAGCCAATAGAACACCCCGGGGACCATACGAATATTGTTCGGTGCAAGGACCTGGACCACCGGCTCACGTCCTTAAGAAGGTAGAGGAACAAGCCACGCACTACCGAGTCCCCGGGCACCAAAGGCCCTGCCCCGTCCGATGCCCGGGGCTGCCCCGACCACTGTGTGCTAGGCCCAGCTGCATGTCCCATTGAGTCATCCAGCCAGGTGTGTGGAGGAGCCAGAGACGGCTGTGGGGGGGCCGCGTGCCCGCCCCCAGGGTGGCTCACCTGACATGTGCACGGTCCTGAGGCAGGAGAGGGAGGCGTTGAGGCGTGCACACTCCTCCTGGCTGGCCCCGTACTTCTCCACGGTCTCACACACCTGCTCTTCCGTCATGTCCAGCAGCTCCTCCAGACTAAGCTGGCCAGGGGGGATCTCCTACAGGAGGGAGGGAGGAGGAAGAGGAGGAGGAGGGTCAGTCAGGCCAAGAGGGCCTCTCTGCTGTCTTCTGTGGGCCCTTGGTGGATAGTCTCTGTGGAAGGCTGCTTTGCACAGCAGTCAGGGGGGCATGGAGGCGGGGCGGGGTGGTGGTGGGGGTCTGGTCTTGGGCCCTGCAATGAATTCCAGTTTTGTCCCTCCTAGGTTAGATGGCCTCAGTCAAGCCACTTCATCTCCCTGAACTTCACCCTGACCATAGAATGTTGCCTTCACCTGAACCCTGACACTAGGCGACTCTGTGTGTCCAGGTAGAACTGTGTCCCTGTGGGGTGTTCGACCGCTGCTTTATGCCTTAAGGCAGGGGTCCTCAAACTTTTTAAACAGGGGGCCAGTTCACTGTCCCTCAGACCCGTTGGAGGGCCGGACTATAGTTT
>NW_022111312.1:7660954-7670162 GCF_000313985.2 Echinops telfairi
TATTACCCAAAAAGGGAGCAAAGGCCAGTCGAGTGGCCCAGGGGCACAGAAAAAGAAGTCACCAAGTCCCTGGAACAGTGTCTCAAAGGAGAGCCCACTGCAGATAAATAAGCCTTACTCTTAGAAAGGGGGGCGACAGGGCCCTGAAGGGGTGGGATGCCTCACGTTTAGGGAGTGGGGCTACTAAACACAAAAGCATTCTCCTCTTCGCTGCAGACACAGTTGTGCATTTTAACCCTATGACTTCCCGGATGGAAATATCGAAGAGATTCACATTTCAGCAGGGGTTGTTAATAGGTGTGTGTGTGGGAGGAAGTGGGTGGTGTAGAGGTTACATGGTGGGCTTTAATCCGCCAGGTCAGCCGTTCCAGACCACCAGCAGCTCCTCCGGAGAAAGACCAGGCTTTCCACTCCCAAAAGAGTTGAGTCTCAGAAACTCACAGGGCAGTTCTACCCTGTGCTGTAGGGCCACTGTGTGTTGGCATCAACTCGATGGCAGTGAGTTTGGTTTGGCTTTTTGAGTGTATATGTGTGTGTGTGTGTGCATATACCATGCATATATGTGCATGTGTGTGTGTATGTGTGTGTGTGTACACACACACATTCACCTGAGGCGGCTTCAGAAAGTTTGTGGGAAAAGCCCATTCATCACTTTTCATTCAATTTTCCACAAACGTTTTGAAGCCCCCCCGTGTATACATACTATGTAAACACACAAGGGTATGTTCGAAAGTCTAGCTACAAGGTTCCAGTTCACATGTGCGTGGGCGTGTTCCACACAACACGTGTTTGAACAAGTCTCTGCAGTACAACCCAAGCAGGACTGCAGACAGTCCCCTCCTGCACACACTTGCCTTCGTCCCCTTACATGAGGGGGCTTAGAATAGAGGGCCAATCAAACAGTGGCTCCCAAGGGGATCTTCTGGGTCAGTTCAATCCAAAGCAGACGAGTCAGCTCAGAAGGTAGATGTAGCTTTGTTTTTGTTTTTGTTTCTTTAAGGAGGGAAGCTGTGGTAGTTACATAATCTGGTGTCAGTTAATTGGGGACTTGAGAGGATTAAGAGTGAAGGGGTGGAATCTAGTCTGTCAATAGGGTCATAGTCAGTGAGGCCTCTGTGTGGGCATGGCCTTCTCCTGAGGATTCTGGGAACTCCTGTATTTCCTCCTTGGAGGCGGGAGACACCTCTCTCTCTCTCTCTCTCTCTCTCTGATCACTCCCTGAGAGACGCTCTACTGACAAGACTCATGGCGCTATCACCTGGGAGCTGGAGAAGCCACATGGACCTATCCTGATGCAATCAGACCTCTGGAGCCGGAGAAGCCACGTGGAGACCCCTGCCAGCACTGAGATGCTTCCACCGCCACTAGATCCAGAAGACTTCTAACCCACTGGCCTGTGATCATCCTGTATTCGTGTGCTGCATGAATCTGAAGAGGATTTTATAGCTTGGTATCAGACATATGGGTTAATTTCAGACTTATGGACTTGATCTGAACTGAACTTGGATGTTTTCTCAATATCCAATTGCTCTTGTATATAAACCTCTTTCTTATTCACGTATGCGTCTCCATGAATTTGTTTCTCTAGTCTACCCAGACTAACACAGAAGTGTTGCAAAGGAGTCGTCTTGATAGATGCTTTTAAAGGACACAGGATGATCATTGAGACAGTATGAAGTTTTAAAAGAAAGTGAAACCCCCCATTGGGGAGAAAAAGTCAAGCAAGTTGCACCTAGGGATGTTTCCTATCACAACCCCATGCTTATTTGTCCAAGGGCAGCAAGGGATGTCCTATGTGAATTTCCTTGGAAAACCTTACATCAATGACCTCTACAGCCCTGATGTGGCCCCTTTAGACTTTTTTGTTCCCCAAACTCAAAGGATATTGAAAGGGACCACGGTCTGGGTCCCTGGAGGCTGCCACTGTAACATGGCATACATTGGAGTGTGTGGGCTTCTTCAGATACCTAAAATTAGGATAAAGGCATGACATGGTTGGCTTATAAACTTTCATAGGTGGGAAAACATATTCACAGAATTATAGGATTAAGGTGTAGGTGTTACTTAATTGCAATTGGGAGGCTAAAGAATTATGTATGCGTGCCAAGTTGGCAAGGGGTGGATTGAGGTAGTTTATTGTGCCAACCTGGCCAATAAACACATGTGGGGTTAACTGAAGGGTGGAGGGATAAATGGCTCGGGGAACCTTGACTTTCTAGTTCTCGGGTCTCTTGCTTTCTGATGGGTGGACCAGGGTGCAGCTGCCTTACCCTGTTCCCTACTTCAGCTGGCAAAGCTCACTTCCTGCAAGACATCCCTGAGAAGCCATATGGATCTACCCTGATGCAGCCCTGGGTGCTGGAGCAGCTGTGTGGAGACCCCTGCCAGTGCTGAGATGCTTACAGGTTCACTGATTCAGCTTTCCTCCTACAGTCGGCGTCACTGCATCTGTTTTGTGAGATGGAGGAGGACTTTGTGGATTGGTGTCAGGCATATTGGTTAATGTTAGACTTGTGGGCTTGAGCAGCACTGGGTTGGGATGTTTTCTTGGTGCACACTTAACCTTCGTATAAAACTCTCTCTTATAATGAGTTTCTGTGGATTTGTTTCTCTAAAGTACCCAGTGTAACACAGAGCCCCAAATAAAATGATTTTTAAATTAATGAATTGATTATTTTTAAAAGTTTGCTGTGACCTGGGAGCAATATCTTTTGATAACTGTCAATGTAAATGATATAGACATAGAGATGAAGCAGAGAGACAAACTTCAAAAAGTTAATGGGAAATCCCCATTGTCTTTGAATTCCATTTTCCCCCCAGGAACTTTGTTGATAATAAAAGTAAGGATCTTGATGGCATCCAAAACCCGAGAAAGCCTTTAACAAGCCTGGGTCCAAAAACTCAGATGAACTTGCATTTGATAACATAATGTTAATGATTGCACCATTTGATACAATAATGTTAACGGGCGCACAGCTGATGTCCCAAGCAGTGTTTTGGGGCGTCTCGTGGATTTTCTAGGGACTTTCATTACCAACATGTTCCAGACCAGGAAACAAACTCAGGGAGCGTGGACCACAGCAAGTGGTGGGGCCAGCAATTGAATCCAGGCATCCTGCTTAGGAACCTTCCCCCAACAACATTCCCTCGTGGAAAGGGATGGGCAGCTGGAGAGTGGCAGCCCCTCTCGGCCCCACTCCTGGGCTGGGGGCTGAGATGCTCACAGACCAAAGTCCGAGCCCAAACCCTGCACCTCCAGGCCAGGGACGGAAAGGGGCACTGGGAGGACACAGGGACAACAGGCCCGTCCACTGCTTCCTGCCTAAGAGGATCTCAGTTCCGTGTGCATAGCAATTCTGATTTTTCTCCAGAGAAGTCTGAGGTCTTGAATTTCATGAAAATCCTTGCCATTTTTAAAGATTAGCTGTATATATATATTTGGATACCACATCAGCCAAATTAAATAAAATAAATCATCTGTCAGCCGGCAGCTCAGCTCCCATCAGAGAGGCACCAGGCCCCCACTCTGGTCTAGAAGGGCCGTGGCTGTGGGTTTGCAGGTCAGTTCCTCCAGAGATACCATGCTCCACCACGTCTGTCTGGGCCCTTCCCACAAGACGTCCGCACAAGCCCACCTCTTCCCTGGCTGGCCTTCCTGGGGAGCACCCAGAGATGGAAGAACCCCACACCATCTGACATGACATGCAAGGTTGGGGACAGAGGGATGTGGGGGGGTGTGGACTATCTAGCCTAGGACTTTTTAAGGCAAGATCATGCTGGGCTGGGGTGGAGGGATTATTTGCTGACAGAAGACGGGCCAGCGTCTTCCGGAACTCTGCAATCAGGGAGTGGGATCCACTCCCTGAGAAAGAGCGTGTGGGCCATCTTTCCCTTTCAGGCCTGAGACCAAAGCGACCCTGCAGTCTCTGGGTGGAGAACGTGGCCCTGACCTGTGTGAGAAGGCGCTCTGAGAGCAAACCAGGGGCGATGTTTAAAAAGCTGGAGGGGCGGCCCAGGGGTGGCGGTGGGTTTGCAACCACCGTGGTGGGACACGGTGAGCAGGGACAGTAAGAAGGCCAGCAGGACCCAGACGATGGGAACCCGTCACCAAATGAGCACACACAGCAGCAGCTGTGATGGTGCGTCTGTGGTTGTGTGGACTGCTGTCACCGGGGGCCAGGGAGTCAACCCAGACTCACAGGGACGGAATCGAACTGCCCTCCAGGGCTTCCGAGACGGATGTCAACAGGAGAAAGGGGCCAAGCCATACTCTCAGCGTGTGATCGAGCCCTGAACTCTGCACCGCCCAAGGGCTCCAGAGGCATTTTGCCACGATCATTCTTTTTTCTTTAAGTTGTGTGAGCCACAGTAGCCATTCCTGGGCTAGAGACTCCATCCGTCTGTGGGCTGGCTGATTAGCAAGAGCTTGTCCCGGTCTCTGGAAATGGGAGACCGGGGCCTCAGCAGGCAAGGAAATGGCCCTGCCCTGGAGGCTACAATGGTCCCTGGGGTGGGAGGCCAGACACGGCGAGCTCAGGAGTTGTTGAAAGACTGGCAAACCAGTCCTTCTCACAGTTCTCCGCAGCGGTCACCAGCACACGAGGCTGGTAGGTACTGAATGCTTAGTGGGCACTTAGACGCCCTGGTAGTGCTGTGGGTTAGGCATTGGGCTGCTAGTGGCAAGGTCTGCGGTTCAAACCCATCAGCCTCTTAAGGGAGAAAGATGAGGTTTTCCACTAAAATGGAGATTCAGCATCTGGGAAACCTCACGGAGCAGCTGAACTCTGTCCCGTAGTGTCTGGTGAGTCGGAACGGACTCGTTGGCAGTGGGTAGTTTGCTGCCAGCCCAAGAGCTCGGCGGCTGGGACGTACCATTGGTTTGTTCGCATTATTTAAGGGGGGGGGGGGGCGTGTCACTAAACCCGTTTAATAGATAATAAAATGAAAGTCCTATACCTGGCCTATCCAAGAGGTAGCCACTGGCCTCGTGAATTCTTCATTCATTCATTATCTTAAGGATGGTATTGTGTGTTACAATGTGCTCATTAACTGTATTAATTAAAAATTGAGATCCTTGGTCACACACACTCACCACAGGCCAGTGCCCAATGGGCCCCTGCACTAGTCAGCACCGTGGACCACTCCGCTCATAACCGGCCGGGCTGGGAGGAGGGCTGATGGACCGTAGAAGCGCACGCTCCCGCGTGCTAACTGCCTAGCATTAGGGAGCCGAGTGGCTTCATCCCATCCGTGTTTGCTGAGGGCCTACTATGTGCCCAGGACTGTGCCGGGGGTAGGGGGGGGGGCTGTCCAGCATCACCTCCAGGACTTCCTGGCGCACGTCGACGATGCGGAACCAGTGCCGGAGCTGGGGGAAGCCCTCCAGCTCGGCGGTGCGCTCCTGTAGGGCCACCTTCTTCTTGCAGGACAGCTGCCGGCTGAAGTACTTCACCAGCTTGCTCTGTGGAGACAGAGAGCAGGACAAAGGACATCTCAGACATGCTGCCGCCACCCCCGGGGTCCAGAGGCAAGCATCTCCCCCGCCCCCACCCAAAGGCTGGCCAACATTGAGTTAAAAGAATGCGGTTCAAGTCCACTGAAGTCCAAGTCTCCGCCCCTCTCCATGCTGTGCTGGTGAAGACAGGGACAAACAGGTTCACCCGCTGCTGGGGGGACCCCATCCGCTGGCATCACTTCCGTGGAGGGCCCTTTGGCCCAATGTACCTTTCCACCACCTGTCTACCGGGTTTGTTATCCTGCGGACATGTGCACGGTGATGGGATGCTGTTAGCTCTGCCGCCAGTATTTCAAATACCAGTGGAGTCACGCCAAGCAGACGCAGTGCAGCAAAGCTTCCAGACTAATAAGAAAACCCTGATGATCTACTTCCAAAAGTATCCAGTGAAAACCCTGTGGGTCACAAGAGAACACCGTCTAATCCACTGCGGGCAGATGAGTCCCAAGTGTGGAAGGGACGCACAGGACAGCGGAGCCCAGGGATCCCAGGTGGCACACGAGGCAGCTCTCCTGCCCAGACTGTGTGCCACAAAGACCCAACAACACAAGTGGCAGGGGTACAGACGAGATCCGTGGGACCCAGAGCCTTGAAGGGTAAAGAATGAGATGAAATGACCATCAGAGGGAGAGACTGAACAAGGGCAGGGAGCACAGACCCGATGCTCAGCAGTGCTTTCCCGACAAGCCAGCCCAGCGGGGTCACTTAGAAAGATGGCACGTCGCATCACAATCTCGGGGCCGAACCGCCGAACCCGCTCCACCTACGCAGGCCTGCATCAGCACCCACCTGAGTGACTGGTGAGCAGAGCAGTCTGAGCTCCTTCCTCCCCCACACAACCTCTTGCTGACCACCCCATCCCCTGGGCAGTCAGTCCAGCGCCTGATGACCACCGACATTGCTGATTTTCTTTTTCTTTTTTCTTGGTTTTTACTTTCCTCTTCTTGGTTAATGAGCCACCGGAGAGCAAGCACTCTGTCTCCATCCATCCACAGTCAGTCGGGCTCACTCCCTCGGAGAAAGGGCCAAGGCCCCACTGCAGCTGTTTGGCCACCAGCACCTGCACCAGGACTGAAAATAAACCACCTCGCCCAAATCCAACAAGCACACAAAACCTCAAAGCCGTCCAGGCAATACTGACTTGTTGAGACGGGTTACAGGCCAGGATAGAACTTTCTGAAACGGTAACTCTGTACAGCAATAGAAAGCCTCATCTTTCTCCTGAGGAGCCTGCTGGTGGTTTTGAACTGCTGACCTTGCGGTTCGGCAGGGCAACGCATAACCACTATGCCACCAGGGACCCTTCCCCAAAATAAGGAGGTAGAAAAATCATAAAGATTCTGTAAGCACTAAAGCACCAGCAATGAAGAAAATTATAAGAAAACTCACAAACGAATGAATTCAGCGCAGAAACCATCAGCGACACAAACACTCAAATAACTAGCAAAACGACAGACGTAAATTCCTACCTAGTGACAATTATGCTGAAAATAAATGTAAGATTAAAAGCCCCAGCCAAGAACCAGAGGGTTGCAGAATGCTTAAGAAAATATGGCCCATCGATAGACGGTCTACAGAACACATTTTAGCCATAAAGGCTAAAACAGACTGAAAATTAAGGAGAGAAAATTGTATCACGCAAATGGCAACCCAAAGAGGAAGGGGAGCGGCACTAATAACTCCTGATAAAATGGACATTAACACAAACCCAGCCAGGACATCACAGAATGATGGAAGGCTCGAACCAATCAGGGGGCAGAGGACACAACCCTAATAACAACACACTCAACGACAGAGCCCCAATACACATAAGTGGCACTCTAATACAACTGAAGATTCAAATAGACCATGCCACAGTAAGAGTAGGAGACTGCCCTACACCACGTTCAACAAAGGATGGAACCAGAGAGACGCTCAACACAGACACGCGGGAATGAAAACAGTCCACAAACTAGACCTCAGGTGTATACAGAACACTCTGCCCGTCCACCGGTACCATTGACTTTCTGTTCCAGTGTGCATAGAACAGTCTCTATGATAGAATGTGTGCTAACCTGTGGGAAACAGAGAGATTTCCCCCAAGTCGTCTCCCCCAAATATATGTTAGACTTAGGGCACTCCTTGCAGCTAATGGTAAATGATTGTCAAGTTATCTCCCTGAAGGCAGTCGGTCCCCAGACAAGTTCTGGTCCCACCACAAGTAGGGCCCACTCCCTGCTGTTAAGGACAATGGGCTACATCTCCCTAAAGGCTTGCGGCCATCAGTCTGGTCCCTGTAGATGAGGTTTACACCCTACTGATAATGGTTTCTATAGTGAGCCAGAGTACAGGTCAAACCTGCTCAGTGACATCCAAAGTTAGGGCGCCATCATGAATCTAGGTTCTGGCCATCTTGCCACATCGTGTATCCCTTATTCCCTCCTCTTTCAATAGCATATTAGCCCCTAGATCGAACCCCTCCCATTACTGTATTACCTATAGCACAACCCTTTCCTGTGACGCACGTCTTTACCTGTAATTAGTGGGCTTGCACAGCCCCCAAAGATATATAAGCCTGGGTTAGCAATAGAGAGCTCTCTCCCTGGCTCTCCACTCCCCCTTCCTCTCCCCTGGTCCTTGCTCCCCTGTTCCTTTCCCCTTGTCCTCTTCTCCCGCCCCCACCCCCCTCTCTCCTGCCCTCTGGTCGCCCCTCTCCACGTGGACCACCAAGCAGGGCTGAGGTGAGCATGTAACCATGAATTGTGTAATCTGACTCCATTATTTCAATCTCTCTTCTATCGCTCATGCTCTCTAGGACTTTATTATACTCTTTAAATATCTTAACCATACGATTGTGCCTATTGAACCCACGATTAGTTGTGGGGGCTGGCCTTTCCCCCACATTAACCTACAAAGCCAGCCACACTCAACTTAAAAACAGTGAAATCGTACAAGTCATCTGCTACAATCCCTATGCTATATAATTAGAAATCAAATAGAAGATATATATATATATGGAAATTTAATAACATTCTGCTTTGAAAACTACTGGGTAGTAAAGGAAAAAAATACTAAGTACTAAAATCCAGGTGAGCAGCTACAATTAGGAAGCGAACGCATTACATATTACACATCACCGGGGTTCACCGAAACCCAATGGAGGGTTTCTGAGGCTGTACATCTTAATAAGAGCAATCAGCCTCATCTTTCACCAGTGGAGTGGCTGGTGGATTTGAACTACTGACCTTGTGGTTAGCGTTTCAATGCTTACCGGACAGCACCATCAGGGATCCTTTTTTAAAAACCACAAAAGGCACTGTACTGTGTTGAACTTATATTTGTAGACGTATATATGGTGCGTTTGTAAATACAGAATGCACATCAAACTGTAATTGAAAAAATGATGTGTACACGTCAAACTCGATGTAACTGAAAGGATGGTATGCAACAGGAGGAAACACCACCGTCCTCCCAATTGTTACTCTGTTTGGGCCCTCAATCCATCTTGTTGGGGGCCTGCTTCCTTTTTGCTGCCCCTCCACTTTACCAAAGGTGATGTCCTTCTCCAGGGACTGGTCTCTCTTGATCACAGGTTCAAAGTACACAAGACAAAGTCTTCTCAGCCTTGCCTCCAAGCAGCATTCCGACCATACTTGTCCCAAGACAGATTTGTTTGTTCTTTTGACACTCCACGGTACGTTCAATAGTCTTCAC
>NW_022111312.1:7672399-7674595 GCF_000313985.2 Echinops telfairi
AAATAATAAAATAAAATGGTAGGAAGCGTGAGAAGGCTTCAGAGCGTTTGTGAGAAAAATCCTATTACCTATTCTGTCCATTTTTCCCACGAGTTCTCTGAAGCCCCCTTGGAGGCCCGAGGGGCCTGGTGGTGTCATGGTTGGGCACCTGGCTGCTCACCCAAAGGTCAGTGCTTGTAACGCAGTGGCCGCTCCACGGGGGCAAGGCCAGGCTGCCAGCTCGCTCACAAGTGATGGCCACAGAGCGCCTAGGAGCTGGCTCTCCTCTGTCCTACAGGGTCGCTGCCAGCCTGCCTCACGACACACAGCACAAGCACAGCTAGAAAGCTTGGTTCCTTTGCACGGATTGATTCTAAATGAAGGACTCCGAGGGGTAGTTGGAAAAGAGAAGCTCACAGAGGACAACAGAAAGAAAACTCAGCCATACAGCCTTTACTTCCCCACCCCACCCCACACACACCAAGGGGTTGGGGCGAGAGGCAACAGCAAATGAGGATGAAGAGCCTGGGACCTTGGAATCCGTTAGATGTGGGTGGGCTCCGATCGCCACTCAGTAGCTACCAACCTCAGCGAGGGTCAAAGAAGCTCAAAGCCTCAGCTCCCTCACCTGGAAACCAACAGAGCCACCAGCCACACAAACAAATTCACTGCACTTGCGTGGACGGCGACTCTTCAGACAGGGTAGCACTGCCCTTGTGGGTTTCTGCACCTGTCAATCTTAACAAGAGAAGAAAGCCTGTCTTCCGCCAGTAGGGCCTCTAGTGGTTTCAAACTGCTGACCTTGCAGTTAGCAGCGCAACTCATGATCCAGGTGCCACGGATCTGCTCACCTGGGAAGGGAGGGTGAAACAGCACCTCCTTCACAGGATTCCAGGAGGAAGGTGCAGCTGTTTGCTCCCAGAGTCACCAACTCAGAAACCATACATAGGGCCCCGTGAGTCGGAAGGGCCTCGATGGGAGAAGGTGGTTTGGGTCCCAGGATCAGTCAGCCAAGTAAAGTGGGCTCTGGGATCATTTGGGAAGGAGTAGCAGTCATTGTGGTGCCATTACATGGATTCACAAGCATCTTCAGTAATTGGTGAAGGGAGGTGGGATGACACCCCTCAAAATACGGGCTACCAGCAGCAGAAACAGTATTTGTTTTTAAAAAAAATTAATATATGGTTTTAAACTAATGGATGAGTTTTCGAATTCTAATGTATTCTTTTCCTACGGTTTAAAAAAACACAGATTAAAGTATTACTGAAAGAGTATGTATGGTTTTTAACTCACCCCATGGCTCAATTTTCAGCCAACAGTAGGCAGGTCTATCCGGGGCACAATATCACTAGGGACATATGTACACCTTAGAACCATCAGCCATTTGGGATTTAAAACGCAGTATTTGCTCAAGAAAAAAGTGCCAAACGGTTAGGAAAGAAAGAATGGAAAGCAAAAACACAGGGGGGACGTGGAGTAGGAGATGCGACACCGCAGCAATCGCAATCCGCGTATGAACTATGGGTGGAACTGACCTGCTCGGTAAGCCTTTCCCAAATTCACAATAAAAGGGGCTTGGGGGGGAGAGGTGGGGAGGGGGGGCAGGGAAGAAGAGTATATGTTTTTAGTTCGATAAAATAACTGTTTTCCTAATGTTATTTAAATCTTGATTTTGAAATTAACAGGATTTCATTTAAATCCACCTAATTTACAGAAATTATTTGAAAGCAAACATGCTTATTTTATTAGCAATATTTGTCGGTTGAGCTTTTTGCTAACTAGTCTCCTACAACCTTTTCTTTTGAATAATGAAAGTTTTCCTGTTTGTTTGATTTTTCACCTATGTATGCTTATGTTTTATTTCAAATACTACAAAAGAAATAGGATCTGGTCTCTAAGCGCGCGCGCGCGCGCGCGCACACACACACACACACAGTGGTAACAACTTCTTAATGAAACAAATGAAGACAGATTCATTAGGAAGCTAATTACATCATGTCTCATATTTTTAAAACAGAGCCTCAGTGCCACAGAATGTTAAAACAAAAAACAAAAAAAACAGGGGGCGTGTTACGAGTCTCTCCACCCTATGTTTCCCAATGTACTAATTATCTTCTCCTATAATAAATCTCTGTACTTTTAATTTTAAAAACCCCACAAAACTAGGTTGAAATGATTGGTCTCTTCCTGTTCAGAGTAAAGACAATCAATGATGCA